>NC_089825.1:23682801-24295398 GCF_035046505.1 Tiliqua scincoides
CAGTCTGAAGTGTTACAGTTTAGATGCAGGCTTACCACCTCAGCTGCTGTTCATGAGAAGTAGACAATCTAAGTTTGAGGAAGTCCAGTACAGGGAGATCCATAATATACTTCAGTAAACATGGATATGGAAGAGTTTATAAGAACATCAGAGGAATTCACTGGGTCAGGTCAACCAACTGATCTCAGGGCCAAACCAGACTTGATTTTAAACATACTGTTTGGCTGTATCTGTATTTTTTTCTTAGTCACAGGGAGCCCTACTGAAATTAAGATAGTGTCATAAAGGAGGTGGGAGTTTAACATTGCTGCAGTCCTGGTCTAGAGGAGGACCTTCCACAGCTGCTGTGTGCTCTGGGAAGGAAGCAGACAGAATGAGCTCCTAGATTCCTCATAGTAGAGCAACCTTACAGTATACTTGGATAGCCCAAGGTGATCCACTGCCTCACCCAAAGCCCCCACTGATATCCCCCGCAACCCATGTATGGAGCATTCCTCCCAAAACTGCATGGACGGAGGTAACCCAGCCCCCTACCTTCCTCCTTTGTACAGTCTCTTAAGTAATGCAGTGTGCATGGATGACCTCCACATTTAGTTACATGTTGTCCATTGGCACTGCATTACTAAAGGGGAGTACCTGTTGCAGGGACAAAAATGTTTGTGAAACATTGCCCCTCTCCCTGTTTAGGCTTGATACTGCCTAAAACAGGATGCTCTGTGCTCTCTTCCCACAAGGATAAATTGGTTGAATTGTCAGTGTAATTTTGCTATTTCTTTTTGTTCTATTGCAGACATCGCGATTGGTGTGCCGTTTGCAGGAGAAGATAGAAGAGGGAAAGTGCTCATTTACAATGGAGTCAGCAATGGGTTAAATCCTAACCCTTCCCAGGTTCTCAGTGGTATGTGGGCCTCCCAGTCTGTGCCTGCGGGATTTGGTTTTACACTAAGAGGAGACTCAGACATAGACAAGAATGATTACCCAGGTAAGGTTCTTCCACAAGAGAGAGGATTTCATCCTTCCTTTCTCTGGAAAAAGCATAATTTCTAAACTGTTCTTTTTGCAAGACAGAGGTAAAAAAAAACCACTGAATAGACACAGCTTTTGTGTGAAAAGGTCTGGTTTTCCTTCCCTGAGAATGTGAAGTTGGACAAAACAAATGCTCCCTTTCCTCTCAAGAGGAATAGTAAAAAATGCAAGAAGAAGGATTGAAACAGTTAGATTAACATCAAACACCTGAACTGGGGTGTGGGTGTGTGCTTTTTTTCTTTTCTTTTGTATTTTTAGGTCTTAACGCTTCTGTTCCCTGTCAAAAATCTGAAACAAAGAGTTATTTATCTGCCCATTGGACAGCTTCCCTTCTGATTGTATTTATTTATCTGGCAAATTTATACCTTGCTTTTCAATAGTTAATAATAATAATAATAAATAGTTCTCAAAGCAGGTTACATTTAAAAGAACACACGATGCCAATAGAATTACTGGAATAACAATATGTTAGAACAGAGACAGACTTCAAACACCCATCCATTCCCAAGATCTGGCAGTAAACTCTTAGTCATAAAAGATTTACAGCCCAATCCTATCCATACTTTCCTAATGGGGCTTACTTCTGAGTATAGAATTGGGCTGTTACTTGGCAAGAAGGTTTTTAATATCTTGTTTTAAAGGGGCAATGCCCCAGCTCAGCTGTACTGGACTTACTGCCCAATCCTACCCCCCATCATTTTATAGAATGAAATCACACCAACGGAGGCTGCCCTGCATGCTATGATGGGGGTGGGTATTGATCAGCCTGCAGGAGGGAAGAAAAAGATACCTAGTTCAGTTTATTTTTACTTACACCCTGGTAGGCTGCCTGATCACCTATGAGTGTCCTCGAATCTACACTAGCAATATTGCTGGTGCATGTCCAAGGAGAGAAAGGTAGCAGGATAGGTAGAAAAATGGGGGATAAGATCCTTCCACTGACATCGTCCACCAGTTCCTCCCTGCAACATTGGCGTGGTTTTCACATTGCCGTAAAAGACCTTGCACTGCTGGAACACTAGTTCTAGCAAACAGGGTCCCAATCCCTGGGACCTTAGTGAGTGACTCCAGAGCTTGGGAACCACCATCAGAAAAGAAGCAGTAGCCATCAGCCTGATCAATGATGGAACTGCCAAGGGTTTTTTGTTCCTGTTCTCAAATAGTGAGAAGGAACATAAGGGGAAGGTACTGCTCCACAAGGTTTCTGGTTTAAGACTGTAAAGGACTTTGATGTACTTGTTTCCCATGTCGTCATCATGGAAATTCCCAAACTGGCTATAAAAAACATAAATTTGTCACTACAATTAGCAAATTACAGTTCAGAAACAGAAGAAATTCTGAAATTCTGTTGCTCTTATCATCTATAATCCTGTTGCTTTATTGATGAAAGGGCTTGTAGTTTTTGTAATTGCAGTTGGCTTACCTACAATACATGTCTACTCTGAAATAAGTCCCATTAAGTATAATGGGACCTAAACTGTGTTTAGAATTGCAGCCTTAAAGAGTTATTCAAATATGGTTAATTTCAGTGTGAATGTAAAATTGTTATCGGTTCCCAATTGCAATGAACTCACTGGAAGGTGGCGTAGCATCGTAGCTAATAGAAGGAGTATTGACTGGAGGTTCCTGGTTCATTTATCAGTTGAGTTATGGGCTCAGTGAGTGACTTTAGCAGCCCAATCGTAGGCAATATTGCTCCCTCTGGAACTAACAGGGGGGTGCACCCTATGCCCATTGCAAAACGTGATTCAGAAGTGCACAGAGCTGTGCACTTGGCCTACCAGCAGAGATGCTGTGGAGATCCTGCGTGCGGTGGTGGGGAGAAGTAGGCCCTTTGATATTGGTGAAATGGGCATAATGGGACAGGGGTGGGCATAACTGGGAGTGGGGTGCGTAAGAGGTGAGAGGGGTAGCTGCCGGCATGGGCAACTTGTGCCAGATGCTTTCCTTTCCAGAGCAAGCCAACATGCCCAATATGTCTCCTTGAAGTTGTGCCAGCTAAAGAGATGGTGCAGGTCCGAGGAGACCCATTAGCAGTTGAGGGGCTTACGGTGGAAAATAGGAAAATACTTTCCTTTTCTCCTTCCAAGCCTCCCGATCACCCTCTCCACCACAGCATGCAGCACAGCCTGTTTTGGTTTTGGCTGCATGTGTTGGCAGGGAAAACCATGGGATTGGGCCCCCAGCAACTACTGAACATAAGAACAGCCCCACTGGATCCGGCCATAGGCCCATCTAGTCCAGCTTCCTGTATCTCACAGCGGCCCCACCAAATGCCCCAGGAAGCACACCTGATAACAAGAGACCTGCATCCTGGTGCCCTCCCTTGCATCTGACATAGCCCATTTCTAAAATCAGGAGGTTGCACATACACATCATGGCTTGTAACCCAAAATGGATTTTTCCTCCAGAAACTTGTCCAATCCCCTTCTAAAGCGTCCAGGCCAGACGCCATCACCACATCCTGTGGCAAGGAGTTTCACAGACGAACCACACGCTGAGTAAAGAGATATTTTCTTTTGTATGTCCTAACCCTCCCAATTTTAGTGGATGTCCCCTGGTTCTGGTGTTATGTGAGAGTGTAAAGAACATAACATAGGCCCATCTACTCCAGCTTCCTGTATCTCACAGCGGCCCACCAAATGCCCCAAGGAGCACACCAGATAACAAGAGACCTCATCCTGGTGCCCTCCCTTGCACCTGGCATTCTGACATACCTCTCAGCCTCCCCCCAAACACAATCCATAATCCAGAAGTAATCATAATGCCAGCCTACTTTGCAGGATTGGTGTACCGATTAGTAAGTTAGCCTATGCATCACGTTGACTAGTTAGGAAAAATGTTATTTAAAGATGAACTACCTGTGTTGCTAGAAATCGAAAAAAGACACGCATTCTTCTGGTTGCAGATATTCCTCCACTGCTCACTTGCCCGGATCATTCTTTTTAATTAGTTTGGTTCTGAATGTTTTCCCTTAACAATTAATCTATTACTGATGTCATCTGGTATTTATCAACACTGCTTCATGATTGCAGCTTGCACTCTTTATTTTTGAAGTGGAGCTTATCCAGTTTGGGGCAGTGTTCCAACACCATCTGTAGTCTAAATGCACAACATCGTTTTAATTTGATTTTCTCCATTTCCCCCTCTCCTCTGGGATCATGCATACGGCAGGCAGCATCATTTCTCTTTGTCGGGATTCTGAGAGGGCTCTCTGCGTTTGTAACATAACCCACACAGTAGAACTGCTGTAGTCGAACCCTTAAGATTGTTTTGCTGGCGTAAGCCCTATTGGAATTAATGGGACAATGCTGGATGAACATCTTGGAATATCTTTGCCACTGTGCTCTGCTAACCTACTGTATGACTGTTTTGGGATAGTTTATGTTTTGTGACTGTTTCATTGATTTTTTTGTGTGTATGTGTGTCTTAATCCAGCTGGCCAGTGTTATAGTTTTCTTCTAACATCTGTATTGACTTTGAAAAAGGGAGGAAAGGAGAATTAAAATATATGTTTTATCCCTTCTATAGGGTTTTCATACTACAAAGGCATGAACAAGCTTGGCCGATTTAGGCTTAAACAACACCTGGTGCTGCTAACATTAGTGTGCTTCTGTCTTTAAAAAGAAAAAGAAGAAGAAGCCAAAGAGGAGCCAACCCAGATCGGTGTGTTTGAGAGTGGTTTTATATGCTGGTTGGTTATCTATGGTTTGTGCAAAGTACAGTTTCCCATATGTGAATGAAGCAGGAAACTGTGGTTTGTTGCAAACTACAAACAGAAGTTTCTAATGATGTACCAAGTAGTATGGAAGAGGAGGGAGAGGCACATAAACCATGGGTCACACCTGCTCACCACAAATGATGGTTTGTTGTTACATTAACAACATTTTGTTATTCCATATTCTGGAAACTTATAAAATAATAACTCTTTCTGAAGAATGTAATCCAGCTAACTGCCCAGTCCTATGCGGCGTTTCAGTGGTGAAGCAAGCTTTGCGGCATCGCTGATGCTGATCTAGAAGCATGCTTAGCTGTGTGATTCAGTTTGAAAATACTTTCTCTTACCCCTCTCTAAGGCCCTCTACCGCCCATGGATCTCCTCAGCCTGTGCCAGCTCTTTTAGCTCTTATCTTTAGACGAGACAAAGGGGGCATGTTGGCTTACTCCAGAGGGGATAGCATCCAGTGCAAGTCACTGACACCAGGTGCCATCCCCTCCTGCTTCTAACATGCCCCGGCCCTCCCCTGTTCCACACTGATCTGCCCACCCCCTGTCCCCTTACACCCACCCCACTGAGTTACGGAGGCTGATGGACCTTCTCCCCACCACCGCATGTGGGGGTTCCACAGCATCTGTAGTGGTGGTCCAGAAGCACACAGCTAAGTATGCTTCTAGAGCACATCTTTGATGCCACAAAGCATGTTTCACCTCTGGAACGCTGCATAGGATTGGGCAGTTAGTTGGATAAAATTTTTCAGAAAGAGCTATTATTTTTTTATGTTTCCCAGAATCCCAGAATAAGCAATACAAAAATGCTGTTGTTTTCGGTTTGCACTGAGTATCCAAGAATGTCTGAGGCAATGTGAGACAATCCTTTGTTTGCCTGCTCCATTTCATCCAGGCTTAGGGATCCCACCAAAGTTGACTTGTGTGAGGCCCCCCAAACCTTGGAGCTGGCACATCTCAGTCCACTCGATGTGTCTTTATGTCCCATTTTAGGCTTTCATGCTTGATTCTAACTTGAATTTCACCAATATGGACTGATGTTCGTAGGGTTTGTGAACCACTGTAATGATATTTTCAGCTGGGTAGTCACTTGATCAAAGAAACCGTAGCCAATTTGTCACATAGCATTAATTGATTAATGGATTAAACTGTAATACAAACGCTTATGACATAAACACATTTTTAAAAACCTATTTAATTTTCTTTTTTTTTAAATGATGCATCTTTAAATTGCAGCAGATGCCACCTTGAGGGAGATTCCCCTCCTGTGCAAAATGAAAGGGCACCCCCTCATCTAAGATAGTGGCTGACATCTGATCGTGTC
The DNA here is from genome assembly GCF_035046505.1 of Tiliqua scincoides. Lineage (NCBI taxonomy): Eukaryota > Metazoa > Chordata > Lepidosauria > Squamata > Scincidae > Tiliqua > Tiliqua scincoides. The sequence goes on from NC_089825.1 coordinate 23,688,878, forward strand.
TTACAAGCACTTTAACTTAAAATAATTAACTTTTTTTTTCTTCAAAAAGTGTGCTGCCTGTTAACCAAGGATATGCAGCCCGAACTTCAAGAAGGCAGTTGTCTTCTCCAACAACAGACAATAATAAATGGGATGGAAAACACCCCTAATTCCTGAATAATCCTGCCTAGTCGTCTTAAAATACTGTTGACAGTTCCATCTGCTAAATGCATCAAGATCTACAGCAGAAAGGAACTTTTTCAACTGCTTAGTAGCAGGCATTGTGAAGAATAGAAGGATTTTAGAGCAATGCAAGCCAGTTGCCGGCAATTCTACACCTGCAGAGATGTCAACTAAGTGATTATTTTATTATAGGATCAGTTCTAGAGATTTATTTAGGACAAAGGCAGGCAGGGAAAGAAGGAATGGAAAAGAAAGTGAAGCAAGGAAGCACTTTTGCTACGACCTCTTGTGGTTGCAAGGTAAATAAATTGGTGCCAGTAATCAGCTACAGGTTTGTCTCCAGTTCGTTGCTAAATTGTTCGCAAAGATCTTAAGAGTTTGCCTCATAGTAAACTGAAATGGTTATATATTTCTACTTTTGGGAACTGTGTGGTGAACATTACGTTGCTGCGAATGTGCGAATCAGTGAATGGGAAAAACTTACCGGTAGTCACAACCATTATTCTCTGTAAAATGGAGCTGTAGTGGAAGTGGGGCCAGCAATGGACAGGTGATTTGAGTTCATGTCCTCCAGTCGTTACGGGCCTGGGGGTGGGGGTGGGGGCAAAAGCCCCAGGCGCTACACCTGCAGGCCCCATTGGGGCCGCTCTGCCACCGTGCCATGTCCACCTGCCCTCCAGAGCCATTCTGGAGGCAAGTGAAATCCCGTGCGGCATTCAGAACCACTCGGAAAGCCTTCTGAGGTTTCCGACATGGTCTTAAGCAGTACTTTTGGGAAACTGGAAGTTCTGTTTAAGACCATGTCAGAAACATCAGAAAACTTTCCAAGCTGTCCTGAACACCACACAACAGAATCCTGAAGACTGATGGCTAGGTAAGTATCTGGGCCGGGGTGCAGCATTGCGGACCTGTGCTCGAAGATACCAAAGGGGCCAGGTCCATAACTGTCCTTCAGGTAATATTACTTCCCAGGTCAAGGAAAGTAGCTTTGCCAACTGGGAAAGCTTCCATATACCACTCATTCTGACCCAGATCCAGCCAACTTTGGTCTGATATGTAACAGAGTGAGTACAGATAGCATTTTCCAGTCATTACTAGCATCCTTAGCCATGACTAAGAGCCCAATTGTATCCCCACCATCTTTTGCCATGCAGCTGTGCTGACAGATCTTGCACAGCATGCAGTGTTGGGGAGGTGTCCAGCCAGGCTGGGAGAGGTAAGTAAAAGTAGTTTTGACTGGCTGTCAGGCTGTCCTTGGAGTTATACCAGCTATTTTGCTAGCATAAGTCCAAGGAGAGACCAAGGGAGTGTCGGGCTGAGAAAATGAGAATAGCGTCCTAGTATGTGCTGCTGCCACTGGACACCCCCCCGAACTGCCCCTCCCCACTCCATACCCCACCCTTCCTCCAAACTGCCCACAACCTGTCTCCACTGGGACGTTGCCTACTCTGATTTTGGGTCCGTTATGGGGGCACATGAAGCTGATAGCTGTTTTCACCAGCAGTTCCAAAACAAACGATGGTGGCATTGTTTTTTTGCCCCCAGAATTGGGCTTATGGTGGTGGATTGCAAGATCCACTGCTGTATGCCCTCAACAAGACTGAATCGTAACTAAATTTAGGATCCAACTCCCTGACTAACAGGAGTTCTCAGGGTTTCAAAGAAGATTCTCCTTTGCTTTGCCCAGGATTGAACTTGGGACCTTGTGTATCAACGGAACTTAGTCATGACCAAGTTTAGGATACAGTCCAATTTAGACAATACTGACCTAGATGGACTGATGGTCTGAGTCAGTATTAGATAGCTTCCTATGTTATCTGTGTTTCCTTTTTACTTGAATATAGTACACAGGGGTGCTCTCTGTCGGCTTAGCATTACTACGTGTTCTGACCCTATGTCAACAAACCAGGGTTGCAGAAGATGATTGAAGGTATCCCTTGCCTGTACTATCTGTAGATGAAGTGTCTTGGGACCTTGTTTGAGCAAAACTTAGTAAAAGAAAGTTGTCCAAGACTTCATAAATAGTAAGTCGCATCCCCCATGGGCACTGGCCAGCATTATTCATGACCTATCTAGAAAGCAGATGATTATTCCCTTGAGGAAGTAGAAGCGTATCCATGGAATTCAGTTTTGGAATGTCCAGTCCAGTGGAGTTTCTTACAGCTATATCTCAGTAGATTTATAGACAAGTGTTTCCTTAAATCAAAGCCACAGAGATTTGTTTCCTTAAAAAAAAAAAAGTCATGTAAATGAAATGGTATAATTATATCCTTCAGTACCGGAATGATTTTTTCTTCAAAGTTTCATTTGGAAAAGATGCATACATTTAGCCTGATTTTTTTTCTCAGCTGAAAAATTTCTGTATACTTTGACAAGCATTTTGCTTTTAGCTAGGAAACTGTATCTGTGACATTTTTCTCAAAAGACATATGAATGCATGACTCAGTGTTTCTCTATTTTTAGGATAAGAGTGCTGCCAGACTTCAAATAATGTAGATAGCTGGAACATTTGATTTTGATTATTTTCTTGTGCAGATCATAAAATGTTTGTAAACCTCATTAATGAATTTGGCGCTGTGGAAGTTTAAAACTATCCCTCGCTGAAGATTCAAAAGGGGAACCTTCTATTTATTTCGGTCGCAAATGAACTGGGCACTAACTGGCTGTAAAGCAAGAGTAGATGTGTGTGAAAAAAATTAAAGTTTCATGTTCTATCGTTTTCATTGAGATTGCCAATGAGGATGGACCATCAAAGTATGTATGTATGTATGTATGTATTTGTTCCATTCAAGTCAGATTTGATTCATTATTAATTTAATCCATTTATTTGTGCTTGTTATCCATTGTTTTCAAAGTCAACTTACAAGCGCCCGGTACAACCCCAAGAGAGACCAGCCTAATTAGACAAAGCCAGCCTTTGATAGTGAGGGAATCAGGCAGCCTATATAGACCCTATCATTCTCTGTCTGTTAAAGGCATTGAGCTGCCCTCCTCAAAAACCCAGATGTGGGGATATGCACTCTTGCTGAGAACCCTCTTGGCTGAACAGTTCGCAACTTGCAGTGCATGTGCCCTTCCCCAACCAGTCTCCTCAGCTGCAATCTCATTTTAATCTAATGGAAAGTACAGTGTCTGTTCCGTTAATGAGGAGAAAGAAAGAAAAACCTGAATCGTTATAGCCAGCTGCATTGGGCACAGGCCCTCAGGACTGGTTGCTGCTGCTGCTGCTCTGTGATGGAGTTGACTGATGTTGTCATCGGCCAGTGCTGTCAGCCACTGGAGTGGCAGTGGCAACTCAACTGCCCAACAGTTGGGTATGGTCAGCAGGGATTGCCTCTATAAGGAGGGCTGAGAAGGAGTAGCAGGCAGGAGAAAGCAGGAGAAAGATGGAAGAGAGAAGGCCAGAAAAGGGGGGAAGAAAACTGGAGGAGGGAAGGAAGGAGACAGAGAGTTGAGGAGCAAGAGGGGGAAGAGGTGAGAGAGAGAGGAGGAGGAGGAAAGGGCAGAAAGGCGGAGAAGAAAGGAGGAAGAGTTTGTTTCCTTGCCCTGGGGAAAGCCTCTACTTAGACCTGCACCTGCTATTTTGCTGGCACAAGTCTTAGTGGACCTGGTGGATCAAAGCCAGGAAAGGTGGATAGGATACTGGTGAAGCCACTGCTGCTGCTAACTACCTCCCTTCCTGCCCCTGACACCCTGCCCATCGCTACCCAAGTCTACACCCTACCCCGTGAGTTCTGGCAATGCAACACACCCAAAGGGATTGGGTTGTACGCCTGCAGTCCTATACATGCTAGCTTGAGAACCAGTTCCATTCAACTCAGTGGGACTTACTTCTGAGTAGACATGCATAGGTTTTGGGCCTATCTTGATCTTGGGCTGTTCATTGTGTCTCAGCCCTGCCTCACATGCCTCCCTAACCTCCTTGGAAGAAGGATGGAATGAAAGTGATGTCAGACCTATCCTTCATGCACAGCAGAGTTGTTGGGCAGGAGGTCTGGTCTAGAGGGTAGAGCCTCCGTTTGCCTGAAGATAACATCCAAAGGTCTCCAGTTCGAGGCCACCAGCACCGTGAACGGCGAGACCTTGAAGCAGCTGACAAGCCTAGCCAAGTTATTCCACCTGCTCTTTGGCAGCCCTTCAAGTGAGATATGAAGGAGCTGCTTGTCAGCCTGCGTGGGAGGAAACTGGAGGCCAGAATGTGATACCAGATCATAAAAGATCCATCTGAAATGTTGTGGTTCTTGAAAGACAGAACCTTCTTCAATTGTAAAAATCCCTACAGGGATTTAGAACAGCCTGCAAGAAGCTTACTATGTTTCTGCTTTGCACTTTCCTGCACAACCAGGAGCTCGTAAACAAATCCAGAGAAATGAAGGCGGGAAATAAGCTGTGCTAATTTTGAAACTTTTCTCTTTATTGATTGTGATACATGCACTTGCCGTACAGATGTGCAAAGTATCTGGGCACACTAGCACCTTGTGCAGGTTCAGCTGTGTTTAATGGATATGCCCTGATGAGCACCAACAAATCCTCTATAAAGTAATTTTTGTGTAGTCCCAATGGACCAATCTGAGGGGCTCAATCCCCGGAAGCTGATTTTCAGCCCACAGGACAGGAAAACCCTGTTCCTTGGTTAGAAACTCATGGAAGTTACGTTGCAAGACAATAGAAGTATTTTAGTTTGGAAGAACATTCAGATAGTTTTGTGTCTGTGTTCTGAGTTTCCATTTTTTTTTATTTTACAGATTTAATTGTGGGTGCATTTGGAGCTGGGCGAGTAGTGCTTTATAGGTATGTGTGAATCTTTTGTGCTTTATAACACTTTTTGCATAAACACTTGTTCTGCCATTGCCAAATCATTCTGTCTGCAGTTCTTTGTTTGACCAATTTTGTAGTCTAGTTCTTAGCCTAACCAACAACTTTTTTTTTTTAAAGCTTCATTTTGAGAAGCCAGATCAAGTACTTCAGAATAGTTACAGCAAAATTACATTAAACTGGGCTGGAAAAACTAATACTACAGTTTCAGCTGCAAGTGGGCTATGTGAAGCAGTTAACTGGGTGTTGTATTTTTGTCCATCAATCTGAGGAGTCTACCCGGTCTGCTCTAGGAAGAGCTACAAAAACGCAGCTATGTTCTGTCTTATTCCTATGTTCTGTCTTATTCCTGTCTTATTCTGTCTTATTCCTATTCTGTCTTATATTAGATTTGTAGCTGTAGTCAGGGCCAGCCTACCCATGAGGTGGATTGACAGCCCAATCCTGAACTGCCTGGCACCCAGAGAAGCAGTGGTGCCAAAATGGCTGCTGCTGCATCCAGCGTTTGCCAGGCAGCTGCCGGCGGCTCCTCAGGGAAACGGGACATTCATTCCCTTCCCTGGGTAAGATTGCTGGCCTGCAGTGGGACTGCTCAAGTCTGCATTGGCTAGTTAGCCAATGCAGAGTTGAGAGGCCCCATGTCAGGCCAGGAAGCCTGAAGCAGGGTTCTGGATCTGGCTGACCAGAGCTCTGCTGGTCCCACCCCTTCCTCTGCCCGCCCTCCTTCCACCCCAGAACACCTCCCCCTGCCCCAACTCACCTCTCCGCCATCTGGAGCAAGGGACAAGGTCCAGGGGCATGCAATGGGCCTCTGGCTGGCACTGGCTCAGCATGGACTTGCACTGAGCCAGCACCAGCGCTGATCCATCAGTGAGTCTTGCAGGTGTGCCTTACGGCACATTTGCAACACTCAGCACCAGCAGAGGGCCAGCACTGGGTCCTTAGGATCGGGTCCTAAGGCAGTTGTCTCTGGCAGTGGATTGGCCAGGGCCTCTGTCTCAGTCCACCTCCAGCCAATCAGTCTGCATACTTTTCCACCTGCCTACTTGCTTGTCTTCCCGCTTGTGCCATTTGTGATAGTCCTTCTTCTCTTCCTGCATTCCCTGATTTCAAAAAGTAGGAGGGAATGGAGAGGAAGAAAAAAAATGTGGAGAAGAGGAAAGTGATGGACCAGAGTGTCTGGCAATGACAGCGGTGTGGAGGTGGATGGTAGCGGCTGCAGAAACAGAGGCTGCCCTTTGTACTTTGCACTGCCAGGTGAGGCAAGCTGTGACATTTGCCAGATCTTGGCCTGGGCCTGTTTACAGTGGTCTTTGGATTTGACCCCTATACTTGCTTATCATCTTCTTCCTCTTAGACAATTTTGTTCTAAAGAGTTCTGAATGAAAGGCATCCAATTAATTGCCAGCAGTAACTTGGAGATATTTTAAGTAAATTGCAGCTTTGTTGTCATTGAGTCTGTTTCCAGCTGCTTTTTCTATTACGGTCATTTTTTTTGGCTCCTTAGACCATTTGGCTTCAGATCTATCGGTCACTTTGTATCATAGAGCAGCTTTTCAAAGTTTCCTTTCCCCTTGCCGGACCATATGAAACACAGATACAAAATGTGACAAAACAAAAACAGAATATTATCTTATTTTTTAACCAGAGAGTTGAAAGACTACACAGTAGACCCGTTCAGACATCCAAACATTAGATATGACCAGGGTAGAGGAAGTGTCATTAAGGTGGTGGGGCCTGCTGTTGATCTTCAGTGCACTGACTGAACACACAGACATGAACTCGCTTAGAGCCCAGTTCTGTCCAGGATTAGACCAGCATGTGAAGGGATTTACAACAGCAGAATACAGTCTTCAGTTTCTGCCACTGGAGTTATAGCAGGGAGAGAAAAGAGAGTGTGTGAGAGCATAATTAAAGTTAGTAGGGAGGCTTTCCTAAAAACCCTGTCCACTGCATAGGTGATATCAGTGGCAGGATAAAGCAGGTTTTTTTTTTCCTACCTTAGTGGAAGGTGCTTCTCAAAGATGAAGTTTACCTTAGTCTGGGCCTCCCATCTTTCAAAAGTCATTGCAAGACCTTTTGACTTTGGAATGGATTTACAGAATTTCTGGGCACCTGAAATCTTTGTGTTGAAGCCATTTTGAAACTTCTTCAAGTTTTAATATTGAGCTGATTGCTGAGGGTTCTCTAACAGAGTCAGTTTTATAGGGTACCATCCAGAGTTGCTTGCAGCAGAGAAAGAGTAAGCCTGAATGCCTTCCGTAGTATTTTAATTGTATGTTAAAAGTATAAAACATTTAGAGTTGCATAATGTTACATTTCACAAATTTGACTTTGGGCCCTTGTGGAAAGTAGTGCATGATAATAATGCATGCGTATATAATATACATAAATAATATGTGGGAGGAAAACAGAACACACACACACACACACACACACACACACACACACACACACACACACGTTATTTCAATAAGAACCTTGTCACCATAACTGCTCAATCCTAACCCAACCCCCTGAGTTGGCACAAGTCCCTTGTTGGCACAAGCTCCCCAGTGTCATGAATGTGCCATAAAACATGTTTGTGACTACTGAGGAGAAGGCTAGGCCAGCCATGGATGTGCACTGGCCTAGCGGAGCTGGACCCTGTGCCCAGATAGGGTAAGTTTGTGCTAGCCTGGGCAGGCCAGTTCAGGAGGTGGGAGAGGGCGGTTAGGCAAAATTGCAGGTGCAGATCCAAATAGCCCCATAAGGGTGGCTGAGGCATTACTTGGTGTAAGGGGATAAATACCCTTACAACCACCTCCAAACCTGCTCTGGTTTTATGCCACTTAGGCCGCCTGTTCCAGTGCAGGTTAGGATTGCACCCTACGTATGCCTCTCTGTGTATTGAGATCTTAATCATATGAATAAACCCAAGTAATATTAGTGACACATTTAACATCCAAAGCAGGGTGTTCCTGATGTAGGCACTATGCATGCATCTCCATGTAAGAATTTGTCTGTTTGTGATATGCACTAATACAGAAAGTGTGGTTTATGCTTTCTATATTCCTGCATGTCATTATTGTTCAAGTCAAAGTGACATTTTTCTTCTTTTTCAAGACAACCTGTGGCCTATGCCTTTTCTATGTGCAACCTGTGTTTTTATTTCTTGCAGAGCAAGACCAGTTGTGACAGTGGATGCTCAGCTCTTGCTCTTCCCAGTGATCATAAATCCAGAAAATAAAACTTGTCAGTTTCCAGACTTTTTAACTTCAGCTGCTTGGTAAGTTGTTGGCGATAACGAAGACAATGTTCAGATCAAGCAGCTTGATTCAGAGTCTTCTATGTACAGCAGTGTTTCTCAACCAGTGGTATGGGTACCACCAGTGGTACTTGAGGTGGTGTCTGGTACTGGCAGGACCTTGGACTCCTGCCGCCTGGCAGTGAGACCAGGAACACAATGCAACTAACAACTGTAGGAGGCTCAGCTCGGTGGGTCGAGCTCCAAAGCATACTTTTCCATGCTTGAAAAAGCTTTCCTGTCCACCCTGAGCCTCTTAATGGTGTTTGTCACATTACATCTGGCCTCCCAACCCAGAAGTAACTGGCAATGATGTAATCACCAGTTATTTCTGGTGGTACTTCAAATAGGTGGATCCTGTGAAGTGGTACGACAGAGGACAAACCATGAGAAACACTGATGTACCGCATTGTGTCCAATGAGTTCCCACGCATGCAGTCTTTTCCTATTCACTTCATCTAAGGAGGGTTTGGGGGGGGCAGCGAACATAGAGGTGCTTCCTCCATTCAAGTGAATGAGAAGGGAGAGCACATGCGCTAGCACTGTTGCACCCATACCACCTGTAGAATTTGCTTTCTGATTTTCAGCTCCTTCCTATTGATGCTACTTTGAACCACCTCCTTTGCTGCAGGACTATCCTCTTGCCTCACAGGCTTGAATGTCTTCACAGCTTCTATAGGTTAAAAAAAAAGCAGCAGAATAACAGCTGTTAAATACATAAAACTTTATTGAAAATTCATGCCCACCTTACAGCCATGATCCAGAATGTGGCTCTGGATTTTATAATCACTGCAAAGCGTATATTTGACCTGCATGTGTGTTCATGCTAGCACTTCTCATCCTTTGCAGCTTTCGGCACAAGCAAGGAGACATTGCGTGTGTTTGGACTGGTGCTCAATGTAAAAGCCCTATAAGCATTGTACCCTTCACATAGAGTGCCACGCTGAGTTAGGACTTTTCAATATCCCACATCAGGCCGGTGGTGGGCCTGGTGGGGAAGGGGGGGCAAAAGCACCAAGTGCCACGCCCATGGGCCTTGTGGGGGTGGCACCACCATGCTGCTGCCTCTGCCCGCAATGCTGTCTCCGCCTGCCCTCCAGAGCTATTCCGGGGGCAGGCAAAGCCCCGCGCAACCTTCTCAGGCTTCTGACATGGTATTAAGCAGTACTTCCGAGAAATTGTTTAAGACCACATCGGAAGCCTCAGAATGCTTTCGGAGCAGTCCCAATCACTGTGCGAGGTTTCATGTGGCTAGGTAAGTGTCATGGGGGAGAGGGGCAGTGAGATGCATGGGGGGGCAGCATTGCCAACCTGCTTCCTGGGGCATCAGAGAGGCCAGGTCCATAACTGCATCAGGCCACTTTTACATTGCCCTCAGTGGAAATTTGCAGTGGTGTGAACAGAGGCCCACAATGAGAACTACATGGCTTGAACCTGCAAGTGTACTGAATGTTGTATGTCTATGCATTAGGACCCTGACAAGTAATAGTAATGCACCACTGCTAGAAGTTTCAAATGGTCAACATTGCCTTCCTCATACCCACATAGGATCTACAGCGGAAGTTATTTCTTTGTTTTGTTTCTTGGAAGTCATGTTAAAGAGAAAAACAGGTTTTTAATAAATAAAAATTAATGAATAAGGTCAGGGCTGGCCCTAGGGAGATTGTGCTGATTTGACCCAATCACAATCTTAAAGAAAAAAAATTGGAGGGGAGGGGAATCAAAACTTCAATCCTATACACATTTCCTGAAAGTAAGCCCCCCTGAACACAATGGGACTTACTTCTGAGTAGTCATGCACCAGCTTGTGCTGTAAAAGAGGCAAAATGAACTCAAAAATGACTTTGCAAACATAAAGACAAGAAAAAAGAGATCAGAGCTCAATCCCAGATGGGACGGAGTCTTTGAGGCACTGCCCAAGCGGGAGGTAGGTATTAAATCTTAAGGCAGATATTGATTTTAGAAATGGGCTATGTCAGATTACCAGATGCAAGGGAGGGCACCAGGATGCAGGTCTCTTGTTATCTGGTGTGGTCCCTGGGGCATTTGGTGGGCCGCTGTGAGATACAGGAAGCTGGACTAGATGGGCCTATGGCCTGATCCAGTGGGGCTGTTCTTATGTTCTTAACTACAATTCCCAGAATGCCTTGCAGGTCTCTTGTTATCTGGTGTGCTCCCTGGGGCATTTGGTGGGCCGCTGTGAGATACAGGAAGCTGGACTAGATGGGCTTATGGCCTGATCCAGTGGGGCTGTTCTTATGTTCTTAAGTCCCAGCTCCGTCTTCCTCCCAAAAGCAGCTGTCAATGGCAACCATTGGAAAGGGTGCTACAGGGTGTACTGGCTTTGTGGGGAGAAGCCAAGCTCATTAAAAATTAAAGCATCACCCTGCAAGTAGAAAACCAGCGCAAAGAAAGTGGGCTGGATTCAAACCATTTTTCTTGATGTGCTTCTTTTTTTTTTTTAATTTCAGAGGTATTTGTTATATGGAGAAGCATTCAAAACTAGCTCTCCTCACAAGTAGTGGGAAGTGGTGCTTCATTCTCTCACTTTGTTCTCCTGAAGGCTGTCACAAAGGGAGTATGGGGGTGCAGACTGCACTGGGTGTCACCCTTGGGGGGGGGGTGATCCTCTCTTTGGCTACTCACTGCCTGATCCTCTGTTTGGCTATCTTTGGCCCACTCCAAGCCCAGCTGCCTCATGTTCTTGCCAGTGATTATGTTTTTGCCTCTCGCTGGCGAGAACACAAAGTGACTGGGCCTGAGCGAACCAAAGATTGTTAAATGGAGGAGTTCCAAAGGTGGGCTTTTCTCATTAAAAGCAGCATCCCCAGAAGGTTGGGGATGACGTGATGACATCATAACATCATCCCCAACTCCTGGAATGCCAAGCTCTTCCAGGTAAGCACCGCACAGGGTGGCACCTACCCCATGGACACCTCCGATTCTCCCACATGTGTAGGACTACATTCACCAGGCATCCATTCTCCTTTTTGCTGACTTTCTGGAAAAAAGTAGATCCTATGGGAAAAGGACTGCCTGAATGTGAATTTTCTCATTGATATATAAATCAATGTTTATATTGTATATTATATAATATATTACATATGTATTACATATGTAATATGTAATATATTACCTAATATTATGTAATAATGTTTATATTATATATATAAATCAATGTTTATGTTAACATGCTCGGTCATGTTGTGAGAATGGATGATGGCCGGATCCCAAAGGATCTCCTCTATGGAGAACTCATGCAAGGAAAGCGCCCTACAGGTAGACCACAGCTGCGATACAAGGACATCTGCAAGAGGGATCTGAAGGCCTTAGGAGTGGACCTCAACAAGTGGGAAACCCTGGCCTCTGAGCGGCCTGCTTGGAGGCAGGCTGTGCAGCATGGCCTTTCCCAGTTTGAAGAGACACTTGGCCAACAGTCTGAGGCAAAGAGGCAAAGAAGGAAGTTTCATAGCCAGGGAGACAGACCAGGGACAGACTGCACTTGCTCCTGGTGTGGAAGGGATTGTCACTCCCGAATCGGCCTTTTCAGCCACACTAGACGCTGTTCCAGAACCACCATTCAGAGCACGATACCATAGTCTTTCGAGACTGAAGGTTGCCAACAATATATATGTTATATAGGCGTCACAGCAGATAGATGGTTACATTTCTGACCATTATATTATAATACATATTTCCCTGAGGATTTTGCAGCTATATAAAAAAAAATTAATTCAGTCTTGCAGAGTGATTGAAGAGCAGCTGTTGGTTTTTTGTGCTGCAATTTTTCTCTGTAGTTGTTATAACCTCGTGTTGTACATATGCAAACAATTATTACGGAAACTCCAACAGACAAATATTTCCTCTCCCCCATGGGATAGATTTCTGTATCTCTTAGCCAGCTGTGCAACTTTTGCAAAATGCCTGTTGATTGACGTTTCACAATAAAATGAATGAAAGGAGAACATCATTCCCAGAAAGCTTCAGGAAATCGAAAGAACTGGATTATTCTACACTATTCAGTATTAGGGAAATATTGTTTTAACCACGTGGGAAACTGTTTCTAAAATGTATAAGATTTCATTTCATACGGACAGAAAAGTTATATGATATTGAAGACCCGAGGTACCTGTTAGAATGGGTTAAAATGCAAAGTTACAAACACAGTAATGGGAGCAGGGACAGTTTTTATTTTGCTTTACTTTTTATTTGCAAATTACAGTTGAGCAAAGATATTTATAACTAGACTTTTTTTTTTACGATGTGAATTTTTCTTATTCTGTATATACTGGGGAAAATTATATACTGGTGGAAAATGTCACTTGGTACCATTTTTTCCAGCAATGGACTAAGGAAGTAGAAATAAGGAAAATGCAGCATACCAGTTAACACAGTGTAGTATCTTCTTCCCACAATGTGGGATCAGAATTTTTGAGGGGCCAAAGACCTTATTGTGATGAGATTAGCGACTAGTAATATCTCATCAGTCTCTCTGTGTTTTACAGGCATCCTTCTTCTTCACAAATAAGTATTAATAAATCTGAAATACACAGTCAATTACATTATGGGGAATATTTTTCTTTTTATTGTTAGATATGTTCGTGAAAAACAAAAAAAAAGCTACATTTTTTTCCCCTCCAAAACTGTGCTCTGACAAATGACCATTTCTAGAGGAGGCTCAAACTGTGTGGAACTCACTCTTGATCTCTCAGATTCAGTGAAATTGGGTTCAGAGGGATGAGCACTAAATATATTTAAGTGGAGGACTAGAGAGAGTAATATACAAGCAACTCGTATGTATAAGCAACTTCTGCACCTGACTTTGCAGACTGGAAAACCGTAGATACTCACGTATAGTACGTGAAATTTTTGCCAAGTAATCAAGCTCCAATTCTCACTTCGCCTGATCTCCGGGTCAATCAGAGGGCAGAGCCTTTCCACTCTGAACAGTTTCGCTTCTCAAGCGGCAGACAGGCAGGCGCCAAGTTTCTCAAGCAACAGGCAGGCACCAGGCAGGCAGGGCAGAGATAGTTTCTACCACAACTGGGAAATTCCAACCAAAGTTAACCTTTTAATCTCCTTCCTTCTGCTGCAGCCTGGTTCTCTTGGCAAATGCTTGCAAAGCAGGTCTGTGTTTTGAAACACCAGGATGGGACCCTCCTTCCCAGACTACAGTTCAGTGCGCCATTACTTAAGAATAACACCCATGGAAAGCAGTGGGTCTACTTCTGAGTAAAAAGGGCTGCAAATATATGCAGCTGCATCTCTCTGCTGTGAAATGAATTGCACTCCCAGTTATGTGTTATGGGTTGTATGTTGTACATGGAGCTTCTGGCTTAACACACCAGCCACCTTACAGGTGAATTTGATTCATGGATCTCCTGCAGTGGTTCCCAACCTTTTTTACTTGCATATCCCTTGGCAGCCCATTTCCATAAATTGTACCCTTCCTATTAGCAAAATGCTTGTAATTAATAATACAAGCCCTCATCTCTCCCATAGGAAAGCCCTGACTTCATGTGTTTATCACAGTGTTTTTTCATCTGTTTGAAGAACAGAAGACTCTGCCTTTGCACTGTTTTGCACCAGAAGTGTGCTGAGAAATTCTGGATGATTGAGCACTTTCCATACTACGTATCAGCTTTTTTACTGTGCTGGTTTTCAGTCACTGGTTCATACATGAATTGATGACCAAAAACTAGCTATTGGTGGGGCTTTCACAGCCAACTAGCTACCTTTCTTCATGCCTTGCTGGTCCTGCAAAGCATTCTGGAGCACGACCTGCCTTTTTCTGCCATTATTCCATTCTTTTTCAAGTACCCCTACAGGTCCTGTTGAGTGTCCCTGGGAGTACATGAATACCAGGTTGGGAACCACTGATTTACCGGTATGTTGTTTACAGGGCACTTACTCTGATAGTGTTTACAAAAAGGTGGTGAAGACCAGAATTTAAAACAGAATAAAAATGTATCTTATGATTTTTTATTATGTTTTTAATAAATTAGAGACTACAGTTCTTAGGTAACAATTAGTGGTAGGATTTTTTCAGGATCTGGCTTTGGGTAAAATCAGACAAAACTATAGACACCCCCCTAAGTTTAACCCCCGACTTAGCTGAGGGTCATAGAAAATTCCATGATCGTTGGCTCAAAACCTGCCCTCGAGTTATCTGTGGGGTTGACTTATAGGCGAGTATCTGCGGTGCATCTTGTGAGGCAGGCAGGACTGGCCCCAGGGCAACTGGGCCGATTTGACTAAATTTGGCCCCACGCTTGAAGGGGCCCCACGCTGGGGCAACGAAGAGATTGTCCATTGCCACATCTGGCACGAACTTGTCAGGAAGGTGGCACAGCGACAGTAGTGTGTCTGCTTGTTGGCCCTCCCACCTACCCCTTTGTCCTGAAATGGGCTTCCCAGAAGCAGTTGGCAGTGTCATCACATCACCCACTTCTGAGTGACACTTCACATGGCAGGTGCCATCAGCCATGGGTGTGTCTGCTACTTGTCCAGATGAGTGGGGGGCCCACAGAGGTAGGGGGCCATGATAGTGTTGCATTGGGCCCCACAGCTTCTAAGGTAGGCCCTGACAACAGGCAGAAGCAGGGCCAGCTTATCCCTATAGCAAGATGAGGCAGGCTACCTGGGTGACAGATGGATGCAGGCAGCCAGCTCCACAGCTACTTCACCTTCTACCTTTGCTTTGCTTTGTTTTGAAATTGAAGATTGGGCTGAAACAAGTAAGTCAGGAGAAGCACTGCCTTGCCTCTATAAAGGGGAAAAAAATCCTTATTTGGACATCTAATGCTTCTTCCAACTTCCTTCTTCTGGCCCACTCTGCTGCACTGTTTCAAACCAGAGAGAGAGAGAGAGAAGACATAGTGGGAAAATAGTTAGAAAAGCTAAAGAAGGAGGAAGGAGGTGGGGATTTCTGCCAACGTTCCACCACCACTTCTTCTCCTCTTTCACGGGTTCATCTGAATTGTTGACGTGTGATGAGATCTGGCCAGCTCAGCAGAGGGCACACAATAACACATAGGTGTGTGTGCTGGTGCACCAGGGATGCTTGCACACATGTTGATGTGAGTTCATTGTCAGGAGGCAGTGGAACAGGAGGAGTGTAGCAGATCAGCTTGGGCCACCTCTGAGCAGGAGTTATGGCTGAGATTGAAAAAAACTTTGTTCGGTAAAGAAGGGAGGTATTTCATACTCAAGGTCTGAGACCAAATTGCACACATACCACAGCAATTTTGATGGCACAAACATGTGACTATCCCATTTGAAATGCACAGAAATGTGGGAAAGAATTCTCTGTCCATTGCTGTATATTTTACAGGGGGAAAACCCCAGATGTAAAACACATGTGCAGACTTCATAATTTATACAGTACATGTGTTTTGCACTCAAACATCCCAGTACAAAAGTTTTTGCAAGAACTGACCCTAACGAACACACACTTACTTCGTGGCTCTGTATAAATGTTCAGGAGCTTATCAGGCAAACAGTTTTTCTCTTGGGGGACATAATAGGTCTTAATTAAATTGGAAGCTCAAACCTCAGCATGGTTTAATAATTGATATTTACTGGTGCGTACAACCTGGGAGTATAATTAATATAAAAAACAATAAAACCAGTAGACAGTACACAGTAAAGAAAATGTATTGACTTGCACTGTCCATTGTAGTCTGCCTTATTTTAGCTATGTATAAGTGAAAATTCACTTGGAGAATTGTAAGTTGTTCAGTTTTACAGCCCAGTCCTATATCACTGCCACCACCCCGATAAAGCCACTCCACTGGAGTGCACCCTGCATCCTTTGGAGGAGGGAGACCTGGAGGTCTCCTCTGGGTAAGGGCACATTTTTCCCTTGTCTGGGGATAAGCCTCCACTGCCAGAATGGGTCTTCTTGGACCTGTGCCAGTGATATTGCTGGCCCAAGTCCAAGTGGACCCTGGTAGGCAGAACAAAGTCAGGAAAGGGTACTATATCAGCAGCACAGCTGCCACTGATAGTGCCCTTTCCTGGCCTTGACACCCCCTTGCCCTAGTCTCTGCTCCATTTTGGACACCCCCACCTCCTGCCCATCCATTCTTAGCTGGTAGGAAGCAGGTTGTCTTCTCAGCCAATATGCTTCTATAGGCACTGCTGGAGTCCATGTGTCATTCATAATACACACACACACACACCCCACCAACTTACTGGTGCCAGCTCTCCTTTGCAAGCATGCAACAGTGGCCCAATTGTGCTGAATGGTGCATCACCTTTTGCAATCACTGTAATGCTCCCTGGGGCATTTGGTGGGCCGCTGTGAGATACAGGAAGCTGGACTAGATGGGCCCATGGCCTGATCCAGTGGGGCTGTTCGTATGTTCTTATGTTAAAGCATGCTGTGCCACTGGAATGCAAGTTCTAGAGGGCCATTAAGGAAGGATAACGCTGAGGTTAGCAGGTCATGCTTTAGGAGGCTGGCACAGAAGCAACTATGAAGACCTGTATTGTGGAGGGTTATAGTCATGGAGATTAATTTCCAGCTCTGCGAAAAATGCATGTATTGTCTTTCCAGACCTATTCATAAATGTCAGCTTGAACAGTGACTAATTCGTAAGACATTTTAGTACAATTAATAGAAGAAAAGAGCAGCAGATAAGAAATACTGAAGTGAGACCGTAGTTGTGTTTCCTTGTTTGGCATAATAATCTGACATGCTAAATTGATGTTGTCTTGGTGGGGTGGGGTTTATGACAACATGCAGCTCCTTAAAGATCTGTATAATGGGACGTTCGAGAGATGGAGACATAAAATAGAAAGTCTCCTCTCTCCTACTCAGAAGGCTGGATTAAGCCATTTCTGCCAAATGTTACATATATGCAACAGGGATAAAATGTGTGTGCTTGTGGGCTGGCCAGAAATGGGTTAAGTCAACAAGGGTACAAAGGATGCACATGGGAAAATGTGGCAGCGCATACGAAGGTTTAATTTTGGCGGGGGATGAGAATTGTAAGCCCAATCCTATCCTGCCTTCCTGCAGCCACACCGAAAAAGCATGCACTGTGTCCAGCAAAGGGTGGTGGTGGTGGAGAAGATTAGGAAGCTTGGGAGAGATAAGGGAAAACATTTTCCCTTACCTCTGGGTATGCCACCAGTGTGACTCCTCAAACCTCCGCCAGCCTTTGAGCAGGAACATGTTCAACAAGAAAA
Organism: Tiliqua scincoides; assembly: GCF_035046505.1. Classification (NCBI taxonomy): domain Eukaryota; kingdom Metazoa; phylum Chordata; class Lepidosauria; order Squamata; family Scincidae; genus Tiliqua; species Tiliqua scincoides. The sequence continues at coordinate 23,706,336 of NC_089825.1, forward strand.
AGGAGGCAAGGTGGGAGATAGAATACTGGCGCAGGCCGCGCGCTCTGGTACACCCCCCCTCATGTCTCCATCAGGCCCCCATTATGCCCCCTGCCCTCCTTGTGTATGTCTGAGGAGATGCATTGGAGACATAAGAAAATAAGAACAGCACCACTGGATCAGGCCATAGGCCCATCTAGTCCAGCTTCCTGTATCTCACAGCAGCCCACCAAATGCCCCAGGGAGCACACCAGATAACAAGAGACCTCATCCTGGTGCCCTCCCTTGCATCTGGCATTCTGACCAGGCAGCCTATGGCGTGATAGCAAAAATGTTCTTTACTTATCTCACTTGGGCTGTCTCAACTCCTGCTGGCCCACATAGCATGCAGTGCGTGCTCCGTCAGCTGCCCTGCGCACTCTGGGATGGCAGGGAATAGGATTTGAATAGGACTAGGGTGATTCTAAATGTCATATATGCTATGCACATAATTCTTCCCTTATTCTCTGCTACATTCTACACCATAAATTAAGGCAAGCTCAATTATTCATCTCTTGGCAATTCCAAAGGAAATGGAAATGGCTCCGAATTTGTGATTTCTCAGAGGGTCTGAAAGAAACCTTCATAACAGCCTCTGGAGTCAATGGGAAAGCCTTGCTTAATGATAGGTGGCAAATTGTTTGCCCTGAAGGAAGATGTTGAATAAGGTCATGCACGATATATGAATCCCAGATGTGGCACATTTTCATTCGGACTGTCAGAGGAAGCTGATACACAATTCTAGTAAGATTAGAGGTTATTCCAGAGGTGATGTTGCTGGTTTTGCACTTAGTTTTGAACACAGTGTGGGTAGCTATCTACTTAGTAACATGGGACTGAAGAGGAATGACTAATCAAGAATGTTGGATTTTGCCCAAGGAGCTGTCTCCTGTGCGCTTTGCAGTTTTGTAAAACGACAACAATAATGATAATTAATAATGATAAAGTGTGGTGAACATATCCAGTAAACTTGAGCTCTTTCAGGGCTTATATCATTTCCATAAAAAAACTATTATGTACCAAGAAAACTTTTCTTGTTTTAGTATGTGGCTTTTTTACTGCTGTCCTAAGGATGTCTAGTTTGCATAAGGTTTTTTTCCCCCCAGTTTCAGCTGCAAGATTTGCTTGTCACCAAGAGCAAGTAACAAATGATGGATTTACAGAAACACTAATTAGCAGGAAGTTGTCTTTTTCTAACAGGATCAGCTTTGTTATAAAGGTCTAGGCATCCATCTGTGGTTATTTGTGAAAGCCTTTGAACGAAGTCTGATTAAAAATTTATATTTTCATAATGTAAAGGAATGTGTTTCAATTCATATGCTCTTCAGTGTATATTTTTTGAATGTTCCATTTTAAAAGGTACTCGGTAAGACGGACTTGACATGTCTGAAGAAATGGGCTATATAACAGCCTTATGTTCACTGCCTGATTGGACTTAGAAGAAATAGCCATACTATATTTGCATTAAAATGAGTTTCTGCTAGAATAAAAACAAATTTGTTCAAGCAGAAAAGAAGGTTAAGAAGCATACGTGACAAGCATGAAAATTGAAATAATTATTCCTCTAACTCTGGATCAGAGACCTATCCATACAAAACTTTCATAGTCTTCTGTGGGGATGGGAAAGGGGAAGTGTTTTAGCCAGTGGCAATACTACCTTTGGTGTATCCCGGGGCAGTCTCTTGTAGTGTGAAGCAACTTAGAGTGAACCAACATGAAGCAACTTATAGTGGGTGGAAGACTGCTGAACCTGGGTGGCATGGAAGGCTTTTCCTGTGATGTCACACCCCCAGTTGTCCCCTCAATTGGTGTCACTGGTGGCAGAGTTCCCCCTCACTCCTGCCAAGTGATGCCTGTGATTTTAGCACCCTTTCTTCATAGTAGTTGCAGTGGTCGACAAACTTCCAGTCTCTTTGGTTGGGGTTAGGTCCAAGAGATAACATCTCTGGTCTCACAGCCCACCACCACAATGGTAGTAATAAAGTAACAATGCAACCTTTGCATGCCAGAAAACCTTTGCTTAAAGTCTTAGAGGACGCTGAAGGGTGTCCATTAACACTTCATTATGCTAGGTCTGAGAATTCCCTAGATTATTTTACAGAAGTAGAGTCCCACAGTTCCCTGAGAAGAGGAAATTGCTGTTCAGTTGTTAGTGTAGCTGTTCCATAGATGCACCGAGCGGCCTCTGTCACAAGTTTTGAAAAGGCAGAAAATCCGAAAAGGCAGTAGTATTACAAAATGCCCTTCACAGAGTTTCCACATGTTAATTATTTTCTTCATCTTCTTCTTTTTTGTAGTCTTACTGTAACAGTCTGCATGGCTCTTGAAGGTCAAGGTATTTCAGATAGAATAGGTAAGATATTTTAATGTTAACACTCATTGAATTCTCTGGGGAAAGCTACAATCGTCTTCAGTTGTTCAGCTCTCCTGTTTTCGAGTGTAGTGAGTAGGGAAGCCCTTGTAGGCATTGGGGTTCACCATGCTTACTGGAGTCCCTGAATCTCAAAGAAACAAGTTAGACCAGAATGAACAAATTAAAGATGTGTATGTGACAACAGGATAGCAACTCTGGGTTGCATCTCCTTTGAACTGTAATCCTGTTCATGTTAATTTGGAAATAAGTGGAACATCCTTCTTTGGGGCTTAATACCAGGAATGTTTGCATTATGGCGTTACAGCCTTCCTCTTGAATCAATATAGTGTTAAATTACATTTTAAATATTCTGGTTCCCCCTACATCTAGCTAAAAGGTAACATTCGTATATGTGGGCGAAGATTTTAGATTTCCATCTTTTTTGTTCACTGTTTTGATTTGCTGAATGTTGGATTACTGATGAAATTTTGCTGGAAGATTTACCAAATTCCAGGGATTGTCAGAGTTACAGATCAAATCTGGAGTCGAGTACAAATCTCCGCCCCCTTGACTCAAGTCGCCCACAAGTCATAATGGGTGGCCGTCGCCACTCATCCAGAGCTATTTTTCAAGTCATTTTGACTTGTATCTGAGTCTTTTCAAGAAATGAGTCACAGAAGCAGCAAAAAAGAAAGCACACACTCAAAATGGAGTTGCCAAGCACACACAAATGCGAGTCTTGACCCAAGTCTATTTGAGTTCATTTTTGGGGTAAAACCCTTGAGTCAGTGTCTGAGTTTTTGACTTGCGTGACTTGCGTTGCCATGAGTCACAAAAAATGTGTTTTGGTAACTCAAGTCCATGAGTCCAAATCCCTGCCAAATGCTTTGTTCTTCTATTTATAACATAAATACCTGGATAGTTTTCTTTTAAGAAATAACCATTTGTTAAACAAAACATTGAACCAACAAATTGCAATATGGACACTGTATAGAGTTAGCAGTTTGTTCATGGTGCTTTAAAGTCCTTCACGCTTGAGGTCATGATACCTAAAGGACTGCTTTCCTCTATATGAATCTTCCTGTCCATTGAGGTAAGAGAGGAACTCTCTCTTGAGTATCCCCCTGCCCTTTGAGGTTTGCTTAGTGATGATACATGAGAGGGCAGCCCCCAGCATGTGGAATTTCCTTCCTTGTACTGTGTGGATGTTTCTCTCCCTGCCAATAATTCATCAGATGTTGAAGACTTTGCTCTTTCTAAGTTTGCTGGATTTATTGCTTCTCCTGATGTTTTAATTGCTATCTTGTACTGTGCTTCTAACAGACTTTGTAAGCTGCCTTGAACATGCATAATCTCCTGTGTGTGTGAACTGGGACTCTCCATTTTTAGTTTGTGTGTACATATAGGCTGCATATATAACAGGGATATCCAGTGTGGGGGCTGCAGGTCTCTATAGAGGGGCTGCAGCACCTCTATAATGATCAGAACCAACCCACTGGAGTCCTTTGAATACGCTTAACAGCAGCTGGAATGCATGGGTTGTGTGTGCTTGCACATCTCACATGGTAGTGCGGTGGCTGCACTTTTCAAAGGACTCTGGCAGGCCGGTTTTGACCCACCTGCCGCCCCCACAACGCACATCCCTGATATATAATGTCTTATCAATGTGTGGAGGCCAAGTCGAATTTGTAAAATAATAGCAGCAATAGAGAGTTGCTTCTACAGAGTGGCCGATACGTATCCAGAATTTGAAGCAGAACATGTAATTGATTTGTTCTTACGGTGTTTGGCTTGCTTGTATTTTCAGCTCTGAGAGCCGAGTTGCAGTTAGATTCATTAAAACTGAAAGGAGCTGTTAAGCGAACCCTCTTCCTGGATGACCATCAATCACAGCACATCTTCCAATTTGTGATAGACAGGCAGAAGCAGCCCACTTGCAAGGACTTCATGGTTTATCTCAGAGTAAGTTTTGTTCTTTGCTCATAAAATTATTAGGCTGGGGGCAATTATTTTCTAATATAGTTGATGTGTAAATGATAAAAGAAGAACAGTAAATCCTCCTCTTAATTCGTGGATTTTTATTGCTGTCTCATAGGTCTTATGTGTGCTGATGGCTTTCTTTCTGTATTGATTTTTAAAAATTGTTTTCATTAAGGCTGTAATACTTTCTTGGGTGTAAACTCCATTGGAAACAACAAATCTGAATCCACATGGATAGGATTGTGCTGTTCGTTTTAGAATGGTTTTCATTAGCTGTGTTGGGTACCCACATTAGTGGGCAAATAATTGAATAAATGAGTGAACATAATTTTAAAACTTTCTGATAACTTTCTTGTCCAGGAAAGTAAGGCTATGACATTCGATAGTTTTGCTTTTATGTCTGTAGAATGTGCCTATGAACAATTATTTTTAATAAGGCTTCGTAAGAGATTTATGACAAGCATTCCCATGAACTTCCTGACTTCTTTCCTAAATGTTTAAGTAGGTGAGGAGTAAGTGTGCCAACTGAAACCTAATGCCAAAAGAAACATGGGACTGATTTACATGTTATGTGCTCATGGACATAAGAGTTGCTTCCCCACTTGCTTGGACAACACATATGGCATTAAAGATCTGAATGTAACTAGATTTGCAATTTTCAACCTGTGTGCCACAGCACCACAAATGCAAGTCTGCAAGTGTGCTGCAAGAATTTGGGTGAGGGTCATTTGTTAGTAGGGCCACTGGGGTGTGTGAGCTCTGACAGTTGTCACAAAACGGATTGTGTGCCTTGACAATTTTAGCACCTTCCCAGTGTGCCATGAGATGAAAAAATGTTGAAAATTGCTGAACTAGATGTTACCAGTTTGGGACATAGCTCCAGCTTCTGCTTAGGTTTCAATAATTTTGACTTCTCCTTTGCCCCCTTCCCTCAGTCGATGTGACTATAGTCAGGACTGGAGATTGGACTGGCTTTTGCATGTCACATGGATGAGGAGGGAGCTAGATAGTTGGAAAACAAATGGTGATACGCCATCATACATCAGCTATCAATACTGCTAAATACTATTTCATATCCACTGTCATATATTGCAGATATCAACTATTAAAATTGAACATCATTTGATGTCAAATACAAATGTCAAATATCCAGAGAATGTTTGAGCGTCCAAAAGGACATCTGGAGAATATTCAGCATCACTCTGGTAGTGACACTTATGTTTACCGCAACCATATTGCATTGATCTCTTTTGCAGAGACTTTGGAAGAGCCATGGTGTCATACCATAGGTATCTCTCCACAACTTTTTATGAGCCTCATGTTCCAAATAACTGCCTAATGTATAAAGCAGATTTTGTAACATAACCTTGTTTTATCTCTCGGATCTTTGTGGTCTTGGGGAACAACGAATAGGTGCCAGTTGCCTAATGTGGCTTCTTAGAGTTTCACAACCTCAATGTTGCCACTGGAAAGGCCCTGTTCCTTGTTGCAGTTATTTGACACTTTGAGTGAATTGGCACTTTATGGTTATCCTGCTGAAGTAAGACTGGGATTTTTTTAATACAAAAAAATATAGGTAATGGTTGAGTATTTTTCAAAGCTGATGCGTGCAAGTCCTTGGTTATGGAACTAATCAACATGCTTGCCTCCAAAGATCCACACGTGTGTTCCTCCTATGTTTGCCAGACAGCAAAGAGACTGGGGGAATTGGTTTCTTGAAATATATATCCTAACTATAGGCTACTGCTTTGAAATAGTTTTGAGTCTGTATAACTTAGCAAGCTACTCCCACTTTTGAATTTGTGGAGGCAATATGTTCTGGAAAACCCCAGTATAGGTGAGCAACTTGTTATCTGTCTTTTTTGAAAATGTAATTGCTTTTTTTATTAAAAGAAAGTCCCCAGTTGTTTTTGTATGTTAATGCACAGATTTTGAAGAGTTTCCCTGTAATTTACCTCCCACAGGATGAAAGTGAATTTCGAGATAAATTGTCTCCAATCAGCATTGGCCTGAATTACAGTCTGGATGAATCAACTTTTTCAGATGGTTTAGCTGTGAATCCAATATTGAATTATTACCAGGAAAGCACCATTGTGGAGCAGGTACAGACCTTGTATACGTGCACGGGTACTTTCTTGTCTCTGGTTTGTTCATCTGCTGAACTTAGGTATTCTGTTCCATTCTTGTGCTGTTTACAATGGGTTTTGATTGCTTTTTGCCCCAAATTATCCCTTGCCACATTATACGGCATGCAACCCTGCCAAAAGAGCATGTGCTGTATGCTGTGGTGTGGAGGGCAATGTAAGTAAGTAAAAGTAGGCTACTTGATTGCCTATGAGTCTCCTCAGATGTATCCCAGTCATTCCCAAGGAGAACCAGTGTTTTCAAAAAAGAGGATAAGATTCAGCATGCCTGACTGCCAATCCATACCCCCCCCCCTTCTTCTCCATACTGGTGTGTGTTCCTCTTACCTGCTGCAGTACAGGTTGCTAGCTACAGCACCAGTCCTCTGCTGTGGCTCTGTGACAGCGGCTCAGAAATGGCTACTGGCGATGCGCTCCGCATGTCATCAGCAACCAATTTATGACACCGGGACTCTGTCCCACTAGCGTTAGACAGCCTGTAGGATTGGACTGTTTGTTTTATAATCAGTGTCATCAGCTGTCTTGGATAACTGGGAAGCTGAGATGGAAATTTTGATACAAATAAAAATTATATATCTGCTTATACGCGATGCATTCCAGCAGTGAACATTTTTTTAACATGCTGTGTGGCATCTTTTTACAAGATGCTTTTTTTTCAGTGTTTCAGGAGTCACTTAGAACATGCAACAAGAGCGTAATGCATTCATTATGGCGAGTTAATTGAAGCAGATCTATTTTGAAAGTTTTGGAACTCTTCCAGTCTGCATTTTCTAAATGTTCTCATTCTCTTAGTCCCAGCTAACTGTAACAGCATGTAAAACACGTTTTTTTGCAGGAATGAAGATGTACATGCTCTTTAAATGTGTGGAATGCACATGGCATTAGCTATATAAGCAGTTGCCATGGCCCTTGCTATTGGGATCAGGGTTTGGAAGGATTACAACTTGTCAGGGAGATATTTTTTAATGACGATCAACAAACAAACAAAAAAGAAACAAATGGAAATGGCTGAGATTCCTTTCAAACAGAGCTCTAACACGAGTAATGCGTGTTTTGGACAATGCAGGCTTACATTCTTGTGGATTGTGGAGAGGACAACTTGTGCGTTCCTGACTTGAAACTTTCTGCTGTTCCGTAAGTTTGAACAAATAAACTTGTGTATCACGCTTAATAGAATAAAGGTGTTCATGAGAAAACTGCTCAGGAAAGAAAAGAAAAAACTCTCCCCGTGATAAGATCTGAACTACCGCATGCTGAGATGAACTTTTAAGTGTCTAACTTACCCTGAAATATGTTGCTTCAAAGGTTTGCCACTTTCCTCCCTTTAAACCATATCTATATGTCTCAATATGCTTTGCTTATTTCAGCAAAAAATTATTTCGCTATTCTACCCATGCACAAAGCAAAAATTACTGTAATTAATTTTTCCTCTCAACGCTTTTGTTATGCATTGTGTCAAAGGGATAATGTTGGGCAGAAACATTTTTGAGTCACAAATGAGGGATGAAAAATGATCCTCAAGGTAATTCCTGGAACAATTTTAGCCTCACCCATTTCCAAAGTCTGCTTTCACCTTGCCACCTGATGGGAGAGCACAGGTATACGTCAAGAAGAAAAATGGCTGGGCCCCATAGCTCAGTAGTAGAGCATATGCTTTGCAGGCAGAGGTCCCAGATTCAGTCCTTGCCATTTCCAGGTAGGGCTTGGAAAGACAGCTACATGAGGACACAGTCCTGAGCAACAAGTGAGCCAGTGCACTTCACATAAAGAGAGCCATAAAGCACTTCACAACAGCCTAGCGGTCAGGCAAGTCGGCACAAAGGGTTGCACCAGCCTGCTTTGCAACAGCACAGGGAACAGTGCGCCATGGAAGGTAAGTTCTGCGCCAAGCAGCACAGAGGTGGGGTGGGGGAGGGGTGGCGACCAGGTTGGGGTAGGCGTATTGGGCCTGGAAGGGGTTGGAATCAGTGACAGCCACGCATGCCAAATCCTATCCCCCTTCCTGGGCCTGATCTGCCAACACGGGGCAATGTGGACTTGCTCCTGATATAGAGCTTGCACAGATCTGAGTTGTCCCATAGCAGCTGCTGGGGCTTACTCCGGTGCAAGGGGGGACCATCATGCTAAATTCCCACACAGGATGCAGCTGAGCCCATGCTGGCAACTCTGAGTGGGAATTTGCCCTGGATTGGTCTGTTTTTCCCTGGAAAACTGCTGCTACAGTCCTCAAAACAGGAGGCGGGGGGGGGGGTTTACAAAAAACAGAGATGATTCCAGCTGTGCCTTAAGCCATTCTTTTCTTTTTCTTTGGCTGCACCCAGCAGTGCAAAGGAAAGACTGCCAAACAAATACTTTCAACACCAAAGCACTAGAGCAGCCCTTCTCAATATTGCCCCCTGGGGAACCTTGGCACATTTGAATGTTCACATTTTCTTGGTGTTCAATAATAATAAATGATTTTATGTTTATCTGTTCGTGTTGTATCCCTGTTTGATGGTGGGGGGGGGGGGAGCCTGTATCTCAGAAGAGCTCCTAAGGGGTCATAGCAAAAAAAAGAAAAAGAAAAAAAGGTTGAGAATTGCTACTCTAGATGCTGTGTAGAGAGATAAATGAGAGGGACCGTACAATTCCTTCCTGCGAGTGGAAACGGTGCATGCCACAGGGCCCAGGTTTAATTCCTGACATCACCACTGGAAGAGCAGACCTGAGATGGTTCCTGCCTGAGTATATGAACATATGAAGCTGCCTTTAGCAGAGCCAGGTCATAGGACTATCTTAGCTACACTGACTCACAGCAGATCTCTGGGCTGTCTTTCCCATCCCTACCTGGAGAAACCTGAGATGGAACCTGGGACCTTCTGCACACAAAGCATGTGCTCTACCACTGAGATACAACCCCATCCCTGTGAGCCCAGAGGGTATCAGGGACTGGATTGTTTTCGATTAGACTGCTTTGACCTGGAACCTCTGTGCACAACCATTTCTGACATGGATTGAAGTCAACACCTATTGACTTGCGCATATTGAACTGGGCTTGTAAGCAATTTAGCACACAACCAGATCAAGCCTCAACCCAAGTTCACCACCTTTTTCAGAATGTTTCAGGACATGTTGAGTCACAATCTAGATTGGTGGCAAACCACTTGCACAGGTGACTCTTCTGATTTGCCAAGTCAAAGATTGTTTATTGTATTAGCTAATAGCCATCACAATTAGATAAAACGTATAAATCCAAGTATACACCAAGATACAAACAATGATAAAATGATAAAATGAGGTCAAAATCAAGCACAAAAGGCACCTACACCCATCATATTAAGGAATCTCCTTTTCTGATTTGCAGATGCATGAGTTATCCCAGTGTCTCCATTTGCATGTGCATGCAGTGCGCAGATTAGTGACATCAACTTGAGAATGATGCTTCACACATGGAGAAAGTGATGGGTATTCTGAGTCACAATTTGTTTAGGAATTAAAAACAAGCAACTGTTATGAATATATGTGTGTTCTGTTGACAGAGACAGAGATCAGATCATAATTGGGGAAGAGAACTGTGTCACGCTTATGATAAATTCAAGAAACGAGGGTGAAGGGGCATATGAAGCTGAGCTGCATATAAAGATACCTCCCGAGGCCGATTACACTGGCGTGGAGAGAAACAGCAAGGTAATGAATGCTAAGCAGACGTTCCTTGGGTTGCCATCTTTTCTCCTTACAGAGACTGTGTGGTCTTAACAGTTAAATAACAGGCAGAAATGTGCACAAATTAATTACTCCGGGGGGGGGGGGTGTAAGAATGCTAGACATGATTTGAAGGTAGCAGATAGATGCTCTGAGTCTTGCAATACCCATCATTTTCACTCAGATGCAGGCCTTTCTCAAAAAATGTGTTTGGAAAGTATGGGGCGTGAGAAAAGGGTGTAGTGATGTTGTTTAACAAGCCATGTGCAGCTTGAACTGAGCTGGACATAGTTCATTTTACTTGAAAGCTTTTGGGGGGGGGTGCTCTTGGAGGAGCCGCAGTGAAATTCAGTCCCCTAAACACAAAGACAACTCGTGTGTTCACTACTGGGCAAGAAGAATCTATCAACCCATCTAACTACAAAGGCGGCAAGTTGATACAATGTGAACTTTATTTTGGATGGTTCAGAGCATGCACCCAAAAGTAGGAACTAAGGCAAGCCAAGTTAATTTCCTTTTTAGCTGTAAGGTGTTTGAAAATAACATCCTGCTCCTCTAAGCCTGTTGTGCTGGTATAAAATTTGCTGAAGAAAAATATCCACTACAATAACTGACCAGTAAGGAATTCGTTGCTATTCTTGGAGGCTGTATTTTAAATTGATCTAAGCTTCGTCTTGTGTGTGCAGACACATCTTTAAAAACATCCTGATGCCCTACAACCAAATGTATTTTGGTGTTTTGTTTTCTCAGTCGTGTACATTTTTGAAGATCTAGGGCCCAATCCTTGAGGATCTCCACTGCAACACGCAGCACGCACCGTATTGGCATGGCTGCATCAGTGCTAGAAAATTGGATAGGATCAGTCAGTATCATGTTATGAAATTATAGGTTCTCAGGATGTGAAGAAGGATGTAATGGAGCAGGAATGGAGAGGAGCACCCCCCTTCCCAGAGGTGGAGCAATGACATGGCTCTGTGACTGCCATGCCACACCTCTTCCCCTGTTAGGCAGCCATCCACTTTGCTTCCCTGTCTCCATGTTGAACTCTAACCCACTCTGCTGAAAAGGTAGCGGGCTGAACCAAGAATGGAAACGAGGAGAAAGTAGAGTTACTCTGTCTGGCTGCTCCTTCCTCCTTCTAGTTCTGTTTCCTGCCCTCTGCCTTTTCAAAAGGCAAAGTGTAGGAGCAGGAGAAGGAAGAGGAATCCAAACCGATTCAGATACCAAAACTTTGCAGTTCCATAATGACTAGAAGGAATGGTCACTGAGGCAAAGGGTTCCCTCAGTGAAGAGCACCCAAGTGACAGCTGGTCCCAACCAATTAGATTGAGTGGGTGATGCCACTTTCCCCTGTACTTCTGTCAGGTTGGGTTGGCTGCTAATAGAGTCCAATTTCACTATTTTTATTTATTTATTTTTATTTTTCCACATTTATTCTCCCTACTTTTATCCTCACAACAATCCTGTAAGGTAGGCTAGGTTGAGAGACAATGAATGGCCCAAGGTCAAGTCTATGGCTGAGTGAGCTTTTGAACCTGAGTCTTCCTGGGCCAGATTCAAGATTTGGACTGCTACACCTCTGGCTTACAGCTACTTCTTTGCAGTGGGGGGGGGGTGTCTGTGCGTGTGTGTGTGTGTAGAAATATTGGTTCCCAGAACCTGAACATATTCGCTCCGAAGCAAGTGCCATTGATTCTTGGGACATTTGCTTTCATGTTACTTGTGTCCAGGATTTGGGTGTTAGATTATCTACGGCAGGCACTTGCTTTGTCACTATCCAGACCTCTGGGGTAATGGTCCCCATGTGGCCAGTGATTTGTCATCATCATCACCATGAAAGAAGCTCTGCTGTTTTAATGCCTACTGATGTATTAATCTAAGGGTTTTAGTGGGTTGTTCGTTTTCATCCGCATTCCAGTTGTTTCCACTTGAAACACAATCCAGATTGTGCCCGATGCTTAATTGGTCAGGTTTTGCTACTGTTCAGAGCTGTGAAATAGGCCATGTGTTGCTGTAAAAGGAAAAAGGAATTGCTGCTCTGGTCTAGTAAAAGGTTAGTGTGGCTAAATACACACAGATGTTGATGGATTTACATATGTGATAGGGGAGTTGCCAATAGTACATGTGTCAATTCTTCTCCATTGCAAAGAACCCAGGACTTTATTCCCAAGTATGGATATGTATTTCTTCAATCCTGCCATTACAATCTTGCCATAATTCGTACTTGAATTAAGTGGGTATAAAATAGGATTTCTTGGTGAGAACAGTTAGTTAGGGTTATCTGAGCAATGTATTTCTGGAATAGTCACAGGTTGCCTTGTCCTCCCTTCCCTGGATTACTGCTTCAGCCCCTGATCATCTACTTGACCTTGACTATGTATCTGCCCCTAGCTTCTGTGACTTTCTCTTTCTCTTCTGGACTTGGCTGCAGCTTGTACTCTTTCATCTGATTGCCTGCAAGTCTGACTCTACAAGGATCTGAAACAAGTTCCAGTTTGCCTGTGCTTCCAGCAGTTCCCTGCAGAATTCAGTCACAGCGTTCTAGTGTTCCACACCCTTAAATCACATGGGGCAACAGTGAGGGCCAAGAGGCCTACCAGATATCTTCCATAAACCACATATGTGCCCTAGAATCTTACAGCTGCTCTTATAGACCTTCTAGTCCAGTTCCTGTTCAATGCAGGAAATACAAAGTTAGAGAGTCCCCCAACAGATGGCTGTCCAGCTTTTGCTGCAAGTCCCTAGTTAGAACACATCCCAAGATCCTCTCCTAGGGGTTCCATAGTAGACATGCAGGGGTTCTTGGGAAGAAAGACTCTCTGAATGTGGGAAGTTTGAAAACTGTTGCCTTAGACAATGGCCTAAAAGACAATACAACTTCTTTAAATACAGTGCAGCGAAAAACATTTCTACCAACAGGTGCCTTCACAGCAGATATTGTTGTTTTGTTCATGATGGACACACCCAGACTCTCTTTGTGTGATGAAGTTCCAGTTATCACCTCGGAATGGTCTTAAATATACCCATATGTTGTATCCAGGAAGAGCCTAGGAGTAAAACAACATGTTACATTCTGGAGTTCCTTTAGGGCATGGATCTCCAAATTCCGGTTCATCTGGCTGAGATGCCTTTTAAAGAGGATTGGACAAATTTATAGAGGAAGAGTCCATCATGGGTTATAAGCCATGATGTGTAATGAGCAACCTCCTGATTTTACAAGTGGGCTACCTCAGAATGCCAAATGCAAGGGAGGGCACCAGGATACAGCTCTCTTGTTGTTTTGTGGGCATTTGATCGGCCACTATGAGACACAGGAAGCTGGACTAGATGGGCCTTTGGCCTGCTCCAGCAGTGCTCTTCTTATGTTCTTATGAATCCGGTGTACCGGAATGATGTCTGGGCACTGTGTGGTGGTGGTGAAGCCTTACCATTCTGCCATGCAGCCAGCAGTTTTTACACCCAAAGTCTGCAGAGCTTCATCTGGGCAGCCACTTCCCCTGGGAAATCGGGGTGCAAAGCCTTCTGGGGCAACAGGCAGTGGAAGCAGCAACACAGCACAAAGCTCTGCAGACGTTGGGTGCAAAAACTCCTGGTCGCATGGCAGAGCAGTAAATCTTCGCCACTGCCACACAGCGCCTGGACTCATTATGCTGTAGCAATGTGAGCCATGGTTTGGAGACAGCTGCTTTAAGAACAACAGATGCCCTTATGTAAGGGATCCATCACATTTTATTTAGTATTTCACCACTTGGGTAGCTAAAGGGGTGCGGTGCACTAAGTTTTGCAGGGAGCCTCCCTGCAGCGTGTAAGCAGCTCCTCCCCCTCCCGTTGGGAGCCATTTGCCTCCGTCGTCCCCCCCACAGCTCCAAAGGGGAGGGAAGGAGCTGCTTGCACGCTGCAGGGAGGCGCCCTGCAAAACTTAGTGCCCTGCCCCCCCCAGCTACGCCGGTATGCTGGGATCTCTCCCGGCACGTTCAGTGATTCCTCTTTCAATTAAAGAGCCTGCACAAAGGAATGGAGCCTGCAGGATCCTCAGAGAGCAGGGATTTGGCTCCTTGTGCAGCAGCATTTTGTCCTCGTGGAAGGACCATATTTCCTCTGCTAAGGGGAAGAAAGTGAAAGCAAACACCTGAGCAACTGAGTCTGCCTTCTGCATCATGGCTTTACCCCCACTCCTACTTCTTAGGCCTTTAAATCTGGTTCACTGTTGCTCATAGATGAAGCTGTGTTACCCCTCCAACTGCATCTAAGGGGGGAAAAGTTTGCCTGCATGTTCTTGCTCTGTTTTGTTTACAAAGCAGCGAGTGTGGGAGCTCCTCTTGTCTCTATTCCAGCTTTTCCCACCCGCCCACCTTCTCTATGTGCAGCTCTTCCCCTGTTCATCCCAGTCCCTTCCATGAACACTGCGTGTGCACAGAAAGAGCTCCAACTCACATAAAAATTCACTTATGTGAGGGTGCCTGCAACAGAACCCTCAAGTAAGCCAGTGAGTGCCTGTGTGCAAAAGTACTAGCAGGAGACCCACACAGCAGTAATTCTGTCTCCATTATTTTTAGAAACTCTTTTGTATACATTGCTCATCTGATTGTATGTCTTTTACTAATGATGCCAAAGAGGAAAGGCAAAGAAAACTGGATTTGTTTTTGTTTCTGTACATGTTATCTAACTTCTGCTGTTTTGTAGCTTCCTATTGTTTCTTCCTCTGTTTCTTTGTATTTATACTTATGATCCAACTAGTGAAAGGGGGCCAGAGATAATACACAGAAAGATCAGGAGTGTCTTTAAGGGAAGAGAAATAAGAGCATTGTCAAAATACGGCCTTTTTTGGATATATATTATATTTCATATAAAAGAGATTAAGTAGTGGATAGAAAATCATAGGACTGATATAAAGAAGAACTTAACAGCTCTTGGCAGCAAACAGTTATACTAGTCATTTACTGCAGGTTTAGCTCTTATTTCTTCAGATTCATATACAACTAACAGTAGTGCAGGTTAAATCAGTGGTTCTCAAACTGTGGGTCTGTGCAACCCCGCATGCCAGGCAGCTCAGGATTGGGCTGTCAGTAAGCTGCTACTTGGGATGGGGACATTGCTGTCCAATCACGATGATAGTCATACCCCTTGGTATTTATAAATCAGGCAGCAACTTCTGGAGCCCCTAAAATGTTTAAAAAACCCACTGGGTTATATTATACTTGAAACATCCATCAGTAGTGAACTGCAGTTTCCCAAGGGAGAATGAGGAAAAGAAGCTATGCGGGCAGTTACAAGAAGTGGATAGTGCAAAAAAAAAAAATTATCCCTATTCTTGCTGATCTTTTAAATTATTAGTCACATTTCTTATTTCTTGCTTTCCAAGTGTCAAAACCTCCCATCATTGAGAGATTGGAACTCTGTTCAGATGTTTGAAATCAGCTGCAGTCTTGCCATCTAAAAGGCCTTCATTTGCCAACAGGATACATTCTGGACTGACCCTTGACCTCTATGTTGGTGTTCTTTTACTACAGACCCTACGTGCATTGAGCTGTGATTATAAGATGGAAAATGAAACCAGAATGGTGATTTGTGACCTCGGGAACCCCATGGCAGCTGGAACAAATGTAAGACAACACCAGAAACATTTGTGGATTTTTATCAAATTGAATTGTTTAGGAGGTTAATGGAAAACTACCACAATTAGGGGGATTTGTGTCAATAAGTAGCCACTGAAAAATTATTGAGGCAGGAAATTGTTAGTATAATAGATGACAAAATTACAGAGTATAAAGAGATAACACGCTGTTTCAGCTTATTTGTGAACTTGGCCACAAGCCAGGGGACATTAACCAACTGAAATTCACTTGGAATAAGTAAGAGTTGGCAGCTTAAGTGTGAATTTATCCCATTGCTTGCACTGAGATGGAATATCAAGCAGTGTAATTAGGGATTGTGCTCCTGATGATTCTAAATGCAACTGTATACCTGAGTAGTTAAGGAGTACCTCCAGTGAGATACAAAAGCTGTGACAGTTTCATCAGCTCCGTATTGTCTTATTGTTCTGCATTTTTCTTAAAAGGATAGAAGCAGTATAGTTATGGAGAATGATAATGTTGCCCTGTTTTCTCTTTTATTTTCCAAGTAGCACATGGGAGGGCACTTTAAATGCATGGAATTTCTATTGGGGTTGGGGGCTTTAGAGCTTTGTCCACACTGCAGTTTTGACCCCAAATGCACACCCACATGCTCTTTTTATGGTGAAAAAAGCGTTCATTGGCACCCAGTGGAAGCTTTTTTTCTCCTATAAATAGCATATGGGAATGTGCAAGTGAGGTCAGAATCACAATAGGACCATGTTTCTAAATTCCTTTACCCCTGGTATGGCTTCACCCTATTTTGTTTAACCCCCTACAAGCTATTTAAAATAAATTTAAAAAAAGCTCCAGGCTAAAGTTTGTGTTTCCGTAACAGGAAATTTGACCTTTAAAGGCTTCTGTCTCAAAGTACAGATTTAATTATCTTTCAAGTACTAGCAGAATTTATCCTTATCCTTCAGCTTCCTCACTGCATGATCGCCATTGCCATGTTGCCTGTTAATGCCATATGCTGATGATGCAGGTGTAACTTTCCCATGCATATACAAATAACTAGTTTTCATAAATGTGATACAAGTGGAATTTGCCAATATCCTTTCATTGGTCTTTGGTGGCATGTAGTTTAACAGCCCTATCCTATCCCCCATCAGCCCATAGCAAGCAAAGCTGCCGATGGAATGCACACTGCATGCTATGGTGGGGGGGGAACCACATGGCCCAAGAGGGGTAAGTAAAAAAATTTTTTTTATTTACCTTCCTTTAGGCCTCCAGTGGGTCTTCATTTAGCTGGCATAAGTCCAAGGAGACTCCTGGGACAGGTCTGGGTTGGAAAAGGGGCGTAGAATATTGGTGTGCATGACTGCCACTGAGATCCTCTCCATGCCCCTGAACTGCTCCTGGCCTGTTCCAATCCCCATCGCAAACCACTCATGAGCCTCCCCTATTCCATCCCCCACCAAGCTACCTGCTGTGGCATGGCTTGTGCATGTCACTGCTGTAAGCATGTGTCCTCTGACCATTCTCCCTGGTGGTCCTAGTGCACATGATGGCAGTGCAACTTTCATGCCAGAGTCCCAGGCTTTACAGTGGTGAATTGCAAGATCTGTCACCATTAGCCCCCATAGGAGTAGGCCATAAGATTATCAGAAATACAGACAGGTATGCAAAGGGAAATATAACCCAAGCAACGTTCACTGCAGTTCATTGCATGTTATAAATAAAAGCACACAAGATGAACATTATGCTGTTGAAGAAAAATCATAGTATTCTGAGAACAGTTTTGCTAAACTGAGCAAACAGCTTGACTGGTATAAACAGGTACAACTCCATTGATCTTGGTGGAGTTTTATTTGTTGTCATATGTGAACCTCATTTGCCCATTATTACGTACTAGCAGTGTCGAAGACTAAAAGCCACTGGTTAAACACTTTGCCACACTGAGAAACCATCTGCTGTTTGTTAATGTCTTTCAGCAAGACAGCAGTTTTATGTTTCAGCAAAGCATTAAGGTGGGACTGATGCAGGAAGGTATCTTGTAGAGCAGCAGCATCCAAAGTTGCAACTGCCTCTGAAAATGCAGTCCCCATTGAGACTGCAGGTTTTGGTTCCGTTCCCATGCGGCTTGTTTTCCTGGGAGACCTGGGCATCGGAACGCTCTGGGACGTTGTGTCTATGGTCCAGCATCCAGAAGGCTGTGCAACAGGAAGTCTGGGCAGACAGGACTACCCGGAGCGTCCTGGTGCTCAGGTCTACCAGGTGAATGAGCCGCTCTCGAGTAGAACCAAAAGGTCTGCTCCCCGGGCAGATGGATGCGTCCAGACCCTGAATCTTGCCCCCAGGCTGGGGTTCAAGCAGCTCTGTTGTAGAGTATGAGAGCTGTGGTATACACATGTCTTCCCCTGTGGATCTCAGGGAGCTGAGGCACTGTATACAGTTCTTCATTCCGGAAACCTGTGCAGTTAAGTGAAACCGCTGATACTGGTGAACACCACTACCCCTACCCTCTGGAACTGAGGGGAGTTCCTCTTCCCTCACCTCAAGTGAATTGTCTGAACCTAGCAGAGGCCGCACATGTCTGTCCTCAGCCTTTGCTGGGCTCAGAATGAGCTTTAGAGTGAAAAACACACGACTTCTGGTTTTTTTGAAAAATCAGGAAGTGACATTTTTAATGCCTTACAAGGTCTTTGGAGGCCCAAGTGGGCGCGCATGGGGGGTGTGCACAGGGAGGCCTGCAGACCCATTCCACGGATAAGTGAATCCATGGATATGAGATCCACTGATACAGGGACCCCTCTGTATATTGCTCTCCGCTGGTGGTTCTCAAACTGT
Organism: Tiliqua scincoides; assembly: GCF_035046505.1. Taxonomy (NCBI): domain Eukaryota; kingdom Metazoa; phylum Chordata; class Lepidosauria; order Squamata; family Scincidae; genus Tiliqua; species Tiliqua scincoides. The sequence goes on from NC_089825.1 coordinate 23,724,914, forward strand.
CGCAACCCAGTGTGTGATGGGTCATGACGCAATGCTCAAATATGCCCTAAAAGCCTTACCTGGAGAGCCAGGAGGCTGCTTCTGGGTTGTGCTGGCCCATTGTGTGGCCAAAGAACCTTTCATTAAGGGAGACTCTCACAAAAATTGCGTTAGGCTAACAAGATACCTTCCTTTGTTTTTGGGTTACAGCTGCGTGGTTCTCTTATTCTCTCTAACCTTAAAGAGCAAGTCTGGCAGGGTTGTTTCTGTACAGGGCCCAGAGCAAAAGATCAAGCGCTCTTTAAGGTTAGATGGGAAATAAACTGAGGTGGGGATGAGTGGAACAGAATTTTGAAGACTTATTTGCAACTCTGCATATGTTTATCTTGTATTTCAAGTTGGCCACAGTATAGCAACTAAAATAGCAGCATTCATGGGCCGGTTCAGTCTGATTGAAGATAACAATTTGTATGTGCAGTTAAGTTCCATTGCTAATATCTGAAATCTGTTTCCTAGTTCTCTACAGGCATCAGATTTACTGTTCAACATTTTGAAAATGCTGAATTCAGCATCCAGTTTGAGCTGCAAGTGAGAAGGTAAAGAGATTTTTACAAAAAGCACAAATATTACAATAAAAATAATTATATACTGCTTTTCATTAAAAAAAAAAAAATTCACAAAGCCATTCACAGTGTAAATCAAATAAGTAAATAGCCCCCTGTCCCAAAAGGACTCAGAATGTAAAAAGATGCAGGAGGAACACCGGCAAATGGCCCCTAGTAAAGACACTGTGATGGAGTTGATAGGGACCTTTATTTTGCTCCTGCTAAATATAAGAGCTTATCTTGGAAAAGGGCCTCTTGGACCAATTAGCAGAATTAATGCCTTTCTTGCATACCTTTCATTGGTAAACCAATTTACCTTCACACAGTTACTTTCCGCCCCACTTATCAATTACTTGCCAAAAATGTCTAAAGACCTTAAACCACCTGATCTTAGGGGACACAGCAAGCTATGTGGAACAGAGATGTCTGTGCAAATTCACTGATCTTAGCCAGTGGTGTAGCTACACTGGGGCCCGGGGGGGGGGGAATCAATTGACCCCTTCCCCCATGGCAGAGTGGTGATCTTCTGTTTTCTGCCATCTCCTCTGGGAGATGACAGTGCTTACCTTCCAGCATGCAGAAGCACTACAAAACAAGCCCTCCCACCTGTCCTGGTTCCCATACAGCTCGAAATGCAGCAGTACATGTGCAGGGCATGGGGTGACTTCAGGGGACAGGCGTAGTGAGTGATGCACTCACGCAGGGAGTGGTTGTCTTATCACCGTACCCCCAGGTACCTCCTCCTCCAGCTACGCTACTGACCTTAGCTAGACTTTGGTCTCACCACACAATACAGGACATGTAGATGTTTGGCTCCTGTTTTCATTCTCCCCTATATTAACAAATAGTGCTTCGGGGGGGGGGCATGCTAATTGACTCAAAACAGTGGGGGTAGGGGTTCTAGCCCTTAGCCCTTGGCTTACTTCTGCTGATCATGTGCCCCTGTGTGCTATTTGTAGTTTTTAAAAGCTTCTTTGAAAGCTTTTTTTAAAACCTAGAAATAGTGTATGGGGAAAACAGTTGGGATGATACCCATGGTGGAGGCTAAGTGCTAAAGCAGCCCTAACCTCCACCACGGTATTGGTCCATTGCGAATAGCCCTTCTTTACACCAAAAACCAGGTACCAAACGCATTCATTAATTGTAGTTTGGCCCTCAGAGTGTAGGGAAACCTGAGAAAGGCATTTGCTTTCTTTAAGAAATTCTTCATCATATTCTCCCCAATTTAGAGAATGTTCAGATAAAAAACTGAACAAAGCAGAAAACAATTTATTCTTCAACCCTGTCCTAAAGTCCCTGAGTTTCAGTTGTTTTTCCTATCAGCAGGAATTGCTAGAAAAGAATAGTTGTATACAGTGGAGCTAAAACAAAACCTCTTAAAGAATAGCTGTCATCACACTAGATGTGTGTCATAACCACATCACAAGATCACACTCAGATGGCCTGGTTTGGCTGCGTGAGTGGAACATCTGATGCGATTATTATAATTATAATAAATATATCAATACACTATGGGCTGAATAAGTGCTTATAGTATAAACAAACATTTTTTCATAATTTACAGCAAATTGCTTTACATATGTATTTTCTTATTCAATTAAATGTGTCCCTATAATATCCTTTCTGTTACCATTTTTCATTTGGAAATTAGCCAGTGTTTTCTGGAATGAAGTTAAGCTGTAATTAATCCCTGGACACAGTGATGCTGTTAAACTAATAAAGTCAATTATTGGCACTGGGAGGAAAAATGGAGGAAGCTAGTCTATTGAGATAGTTTACAATAGATCAAGCCCATGTATCTGCAGGGCCTTTCATACATTTCCTAACTGGGAAGGGACTGCTGATCAGTGGTGCTATGCATGTTTCACAGTGTTTGCACTGTGTTTGTGTTGCACAGTGTTTAGAATGAAAGTTTCATCTGATATGTACTATGCTTTCAGGTTTACGTGCATGAATTCTAATGAACGTTTTCACAAATCTATTTTAGTTCCAACAAGGTTAATCCCAACAGTAACTTGGTTGACCTTCAGATTGACATAAATGCAATGGCTCAAGTACAACTGAGAGGGTAAGTATGCTATTTTCAACCCAGACAAAAAGAATAGAAATGTTTGTTGTTCTAGTTGATTGTGGTTATGCAAGATTTAGTCCTCAATGTTGATTAGACCCAAGATGGTGATTGGCCTTAAAAATGTCTTCAGTTTCAGACAAGTTTCGTTCTCATCATGTTTCAGAGAGGAGTTGAATGTTATTTCCTAATCTCATTTATCTTCGTGAAGCTTGGGCTTCTGAGCTTCAGAGATGACTCTTCTTTTCCTGCTGATACAACTGGTACAGCCAATGAGTTGAGAAAGTGACAACCATAGTCTACTTTACCTATCAACTACCTTGCTCACAAATAGGTCCTGTTTTCAGAACTGGATCCAGTGCTGCTTATGGTGACTGCCTTGTTGCCATTTCTGCAGTCAGTCAAGTGATGGAGGTCTGCATGCATGGCCTTAGGATGTCGTAGATAGCAGAGCTTACTGGTTGCTCACAAGGGCATGCTACGCCTAGTTCTGTACTCAGTGTCAGTCACCACACAACTGTCTCTGCTTCTTCCTCACTTTCCTGGTTGAAACAAGGGATTACAGGGGCTCTCTATTATAGTCTGGTCACAATTAAGCCTTCAGTGTTTTAATGCTGTGGCACCACTTCTTACCACCATCTTATTACTCCTCCAAGTTCTTAAAGGGACATCCCTTATATGTAGATGTGCTGCTGTTGGGCCCAAATGCTCTTCTTTCTGCTCCCCATACTCTCTAAGCTCTTAAAGGGACATCATGCTTTATTACAGTATTGTCAATTTTGACTTACTTGTTGTTATTAATTAGAATAACAGGGAGAGTAACCCAGATTGCTGCCTGCTTCACTGATTTCATGCCCTCTATGTTCATTACTGCTGCCGCTGTCTGTAATGTCTGCATGAACTCTCAGGACTCCCTCCACTGGACATTAGAGGCAGCAGTGACAGTGGTGGCAGCAGTCCTGAACACTGAGAGGGGGGTGGAGAGGCCTCACCTCTCTCTCTTAGTGTCTGCTGCTGCTGCAACCTTCTCCAATGGTCTCCCAGCTTCCCAGTAGAGCAGTGGTTCCCAAACTGTGTGCCGTGGGGCCTGAGGGTGCCCTGGCAAATTCACTGGGGTGCTATGGGTTGTCTCTGGTGGCTTCTTCTTCCAGCTCTCCTGGGCACTGTCATCTTGGATCACAGGAGAACTTTTGTAATTCTCACGAGATCTCACAATATCCAAGATGGCAACGCCTGGGAGAGCTGGAAGAAGAGGGTGCTGTGAAAGAAGGGCTCCGTGACTGTGGTTAGTTTGGGAACCGCTGCAGTAGGTTGGGAGATCAGCACCCCACTGTGACCATTAGAGGAAACAGCAGCAGCAGTACTGAACATGGAGCAAGAGAGATAAGTAAAATGGGGAGGGGTTGTGGATTTGAACCTGTCTTCCTCAGCGCTGAACACCACTGGTTCCTCTAGTGACTGTAGAGTAAATGAGCTTTGTGCTTAGAGTAGTCTAAATTCAAATGTAGAAATATCTTCATAGAGTTTAGCTAAGGGTCATAGTCTAGCAAACTCCTTTAGGTTATTCAAGGGCTTCTGTGCACTCAGCAGGGTTCCCTTGGAGCAACATTCCCACAGTGCATCACAGATTGTTTTTGAAACCTCTCCAGCTTTCCAAACTGCTTTGCACTGCAACCTGGGGTACTCTTCAGTGAAATACACCCAAAGATCCTCAAGGCACATGGAACCAGTTGTGCAATTCTCTGGATAGTGACCAAGTTTTTTTAATAGCCCAGACCAGTGTGTGTTTACTCATAAGTATGCCCCAAATAAGTTCAACAGGACATACATCCTAGGAAGTGAGTTTAGGATTGTAGCCTTAATTTATTTCATAAAATATCAGCTATCTTAAGCATACGTTTATAAAATCCATCCCCCCCGAAAAAGTTTGTTTACATATTCCTACACATACACTTTTAATCAAGCATCTAAATCTAAACATCTGTTGCTAGGATGAATGTAGCTCATGAAATGCAAAGAACAACACAGGATGTTAAAATTCTACAGCTCAACCTTCTCTTTAGACACAGTCTGCCTTTGCAATAATTTTGTGGCTCCTATAAGTATATCCTGTCTAGGTTTCGCTCACATCACATGCAATGAATCAATTTCCTAATCGCCACAGGACAATTAAAATGGATACTCTTACTGGAAAGAAATGCTGTTTGTGAAATAATGCCTGTTTGGTTAGAGAAACACCTCATCTAAAATGCCTGCCTCTCTCCTTTTTTTTCCTTCAGAATATTCTCTTGAAAGAGTATTGGACCTTATTGTTCTTCATATGCAAACTATTTAAGTAGATATATTTTTAACTTAGTAGTCTGGCTATTTGCATTGTAATTACCATTGAAGTGTCAGACCGTATTTTCCGAAAGCTGAACCCCACCCCCTTTACTGAAAGACAAGCATTTGTGTGGCGTGATGGTCCACAAAATGTTGTCGTTAGGCAGTGGCGTAGCTAGAGAAGGTGCAAAGCACTGAGTTTTGCAGGGAGCCTCACTGTGGCGTGCAAGGGGCCTCTCCCTCTCCCCGTCAGAGCCATACTGTTTTACTCCCCCCCCACCCGGAATAGCACTGAAGGGGAGGGGAAGGGGCCGCTTGCATGCTGCACTGAGGCTCCCTGCAAAACTTACTGCTTTACACCCCCTCTGCTATGCCACTATGCAGCCTTTTCCCTAAAGGCAGGGGGTCATGCAACCAAAATTCCTAACATTCCTCGTCCAAAGTGCTACCATACCTATAGCCTGGCCAGCTATTGAGCCTCCTTTGGGATTGAATACAGGGAAGCACTAAGTAACTCTCCAATAATGATGCAAAATCCATCAAAACATTTTTGTCCTTTATTCACTGAAACATGTGGGCAGATATTTAGCAATGGTGGTCAGCATCACAGAGGACTGTGGGGCATTCATTGTGGAGGACGTAGGATAGACCCTGACTGTATCTGCTATCTGGAATGCCAAAATGTAGCCCACTGAGGAAGGGAGCATTTAAACCTTCAGTTTAAACCTTCAGTAAATTTAAACCTTTACTTCCATGTTGTTTTCCCACTCCAACTCCCCAAAGCATTCAGGGTTCAGTGGCTACTTTGGGGCAGCGGGCGTTCGGCAGGAAAGCAGCATGGAACTCAAGGTTTTAAAATCCCTACATTGGCATCATGGTCCTGATCCAGTTTAGGGACCTGCATGGCTACTACTTTAGAGTAAAAACATTTGCCTCCTTTGCCCCTACAGCACCACGCTAGCTCCAGATATGAGAAATCAGTAATATAACTCTTGTTCTTCACTGTGCACACACTTAAAAGAGTTGCACTGCCAACATCATCAGCCACAGGCCCATCGGGTTCAGTGGTAACTCCTTATGAGTTTGTTGGGCTCAGGATCGCTTCACAACTCTGAAGCCTCAAGATGTTCACCAGTTCTCTTCTCCCTTTTCCATTGAGCCTTCCAGCTGTAACCTACTTGCAGAAAAAATGCAGAAAAATCAGTTAAAGTAATCCAGAGCAGAGTAGGTGCTTAAGGCTCCATTCCCCCCATCCAATTGGGAATAAGAGCTCCAATACTCCTACTTTGCCCTGGCCAGCAATTGGCTAGTTATACACTGTCAGTTTGGTGGGTGAGAGGAATGCTGAAGCTGCCATGAACTGAGCTAAGGAAGAGGGATTGGCATCACCAGGGGCCATAGTGCCCAGGGTGATGATATCACGACACCATGCAATGTTGTGATGTCACAGCTGGGTTCTCCCAGAGGAGGACGGAGCTGCTGCAGCGGCAACTTCTCGATCTGGTTGCTGCACCCCTTCTTCCTCCTTTGGAGGCTCCAGCCACTGTTCTGACTCAGGAAGAGTCTGGAGATGTGCACACTTACACTTTGCAGCACCCCCTTCCAGCCCAGCCCCCAGGGTGAACCGTCCCATTCCTGCTTGCTACACCACTGGGAAGAGACACAGCCACCTTATAAAGCTTGGGCTGCAAGACGCCCAGAGAGCTGGCCCAATGCCCCAATGCCACACTGTGTCTCATGTTTCCCCCCATGCCTTCTAACCAATAGAAGCAAAGCCACTCTCCTATATATCTTAGACTGGAAAAACAGCTTTGTTTAATAATGTGCTATTTAAATAATGTGCACTTAAAATTAATGCGCGATCGATTGTTTAAGTGTTTGTTTAAATTTTCACTTGGCACGAAAGCACGGGTCAGAACATGTTGAGACTGCAAAACCATCTGGTGGGGTGGGAATTTTGAAATCAATGCAGGGCTGTTTTTACAGCAAGTCTGCTCTAGGTGTTAACTGAGATGGTGCCTTAAATCTAATTACTGTTAATAAATTCAGAAATGGAGTTCTGAGCCAGCACAATTCCCAGGTGGCCATAACTACATAAGTGGGGCTTTGAAAGAATAACAGTCATCTTTGACTTTCATTTCTCTAAGGCTGTGTGCAGGCAAGGGGAACAATGGAAGCAACTTTCCCCTACTTTGACCTCTCTTTGCTTCTTGGCACCAGTCTTGGTCCATCACCAGTAGGTTGAGCTGCATGAAACATAGTGGGCAAGGGGAACCAATTGGCTCAGTTTTTCTTCCTTATTTGAAGACCCTTCCACTATTCTCATGCAGATCAGTAAAGCAGCAAAGGTTTCTCCACCAGTTTGCAAATAGCTTCTTATCCAGCACTCCGCTACACAGATGCACTTATTTTTTTTTCCTTCTCAAAAAACTGCACATGAGCCCGTCTGGCTATGCTCATGGAAGAGTTCCCAGACTCTTGTAAATTGGTTCCCAGTTGAGGTCCTGCCTGTTTGATTTTTTTGCCAGTTTCAATCAAGTTTAGTACTTTTTTCATTTGTTAAACACAGCAGAACTGATAATTGATCTGACGCGGCTGCCTGTGTGAATCATTTCAGAGTGTCTCATCCTCTACAAATTGTTTTGCCAATTCATAACTGGAAGCCAAAGGATGAACCCACCAAAGAAGACGACATCGGGCCATTGGTAGAACACATATATGAGGTAAAAAATCTGCAAACAAACCAAAAGCAACAACAAAAAACCCACTCTGAGTTGTTGAAATTCACCACTAACCATGAAGTGCTTAAATATCAAATACGTAATTGAATGTGGTGCCTGGACTTTGGTCTGATTCGTATGTGCAGACAGTAGCATTTTTGTCTCTTGAGACATAACTATGCTGAGGGCACATGTAAGCTGTTAGTGTCATATGGCATATACACTCATGCGTCACTTAATGACAGGGATAGGGACCGTCCCGTCCCCCCCGCCGTCATCAAGCAAGGGCCTCCAGACGGGCCTCCAGAGATGAGGTGAAGCTCCCCTTGCCTTTGGAGACTTAGGGAATGCGCCCTGTGGTGACCACATGACCAGCAGTGGTCATTGCATATGCAATCCGGCATTGGTTGGAACATCTCTGAGGGGTGCACACCTGTATATTAATTGGGCTCTCATTTCTGTCCTAGAAAAACAGATTATCTTCCTTTTGAGTTTAAGGGTCAAACTCCCCATTACTATAACAGCCCAATTCTACGCGGCAGTGCAGAGGCGCCAATACAGTTTCGGCTGTATCCTGCGTTTTGTATCCTGTATCCTGCAGTTTCAGCATTTTGATGCCTCCTTAAGGTAAGGGTACATTTGTTCCCTTGCCATGGGGTGAGCAGCTGCCATGGGCCAACTCAGTCCTTCGCCAGCTGTATAGTCCTTCGCCAGCATGTTTGACCCATGAAGGTGGATCGGGCCTATGAGGGTGGATCAAATAGTGCTGCTGTCACCCTTCCTGGTAGCAATATGCCCCCCTCCCCACTCTGTCACCACCTTGTTTCACCCACCCCTTTCCTGTTCCGCCCTACCCTGCCTCACCCCCTGCCTCCCCTACCAAACTATCTTAGTTGGCCTGTATTTAATACTTTTCAACGCTTCCAGTAAAAATGGCCTCCCCCCTAAAGCTGGTATTAGACATAGGAAAGCCCCACACTTGGCCATGTTAAAAAAAAAATCCAGAAATGTTGATAGAACTTAATTCAATCCATGACTCCTTCAATGTTTCACTGGTATGTACATAAGAACATAAGAACAGCCCCACTGGATCAGGCCATAGGCCCATCTAGTCCAGCTTCCTGTATCTCACAGCGGCCCACCAAATGCCCCAGGGAGCACACCAGATAACAAGAGACCTCATCCTGGTGCCCTCCCTTGCATCTGGCATTCTGACATAACCCATTTCTAAAATCAGGAGGTTGCGCATACACATCATGGCTTGTACCCCATAATGGTTTTTTCCTCCAGAAACTTGTCCAATCCCCTTTTAAAGGCATCTAGGCTAGACGCCAGCACCACATCTGTGGCAAGGAGTTCCACAGACCGACCACACGCTGAGTAAAGAAATATTTTCTTTTATCTGTCCTAACCCGCCCAACACTCAATTTTAGTGGATGTCCCCTGGTTCTGGTATTATGTGAGAGTGTAAAGAGCATTTCCCTATCCACTCTGTTCATCCCCTGCATAATTTTGTATGTCTCAAACATGTCCCCCCTCAGGCATCTCTTTTCTAGGCTGAAGAGGCCCAAACGCCGTAGCCTTTCCTCATAAGGAAGGTGCCCCAGCCCCATAATCATCTTAGTCGCTCTCTTTTGCACCTTTTCCATTTCCACTATGTCTTTTTTGAGATGCGGCGACCAGAACTGGACACAATACAGGTGTGGCCTTACCATAGATTTGTACAACGGCATTATAATACTAGCTGTTTTTTTCTCAATAACCTTCCTAATGATCCCAAGCATAGAATTGGCCTTCTTCACTGCCGCCGCAAATTGGGTCGAAACTTTCATCGTCCTGTCCACCACCACCCCAAGATCCCTCTCCTGATCTGTCACAGACAGCTCAGAACCCATCAGCCTATATCTAAAGTTTTGATTTTTTGCCCCAATGTGCATGACTTTACACTTACTGACATTGAAGCGCATCTGCCATTTTGCTGCCCATTCTGCCAGTCTGGAGAGATCCTTCTGGAGCTCCTCACAATCACTTCTGGTCTTCACCACTCAAAAAAGTTTGGTGTCATCTGCAAACTTAGCCACTTCACTGCTCAACCCTGTCTCCAGGTCATTTATGAAGAGGTTGAAAAGCACCGGTCCCAGGACAGATCCTTGGGGCACACCGCTTTTCACCTCTCTCCATTGTGAAAATTGCCCATTGACACCCACTCTCTGCTTCCTGGCCTCCAACCAGTTCTCAAACCATGAGAGGACCTGTCCTCTAATTCCCTGACTGGAGTTTTTTTCAGTAGCCTTTGGTGAGGGTCAAACGCCTTCTGAAAGTCCAGATATATAATGTCCACGGGTTCTCCCACATCCACATGCCTGTTGACCTTTTCAAAGAATTCTATAAGGTTCGTGAGGCAAGACTTACCCTTACAGAAGCCATGCTGACTCTCCCTCAGCAAGGCCTGTTCATCTATGTGTTTTGAGATCCTATCTTTGATGAGGCATTCCACCATCTTACCCGGTGTGGATGTTAGGCTGACCGGCCTATAGTTTCCCGGGTCCCCCCTCTTTCCCTTTTTAAAGATAGGCGTGACATTTGCTATCCTCCAATCTTCTGGCACCGTGGCCATTTTGAGGGACAAGTTGCATACCTTAGTCAAGAGATCTGCAACTTCATTCTTCAATTCCTTAATAACTCTTGGGTGGATGCCATCAGGGCCCGGTGACTTATTGATCTTTAATTTATCAATGAGGACTGAAACATCTTCTCTTTTAACCTCTATCTGACTTAACTCCTCGGTCATGTAGTTTAAACTGCAAAGTCAGGCTCATAATAAGGAGTGAATGACTTGGCACAATCCTAACCAGGTCTACTCAGAAGTAAGTTCTATTTTTTTCAATGGGGCTTACTGTCAGGGAAGTGTGGTTAGGATTGCAGCCTCACTCTGTTTTAACATTATGTCTGCTGTCACCTTAATATACTGAAGTACTGGCACAAGAGTCACTCTAAGGGCTCAGTCCTATCCAACTTTCTAGCACCAATGCAGCTGTACCAATGGGGTGTATGTTGCATCCTAGGGTGGGGGCCAGTCACGGATGCCTCCTCAAGATAAGGGGACATTTGTTTCCTTACCTTGGAATAGCATTGCCATAAGATTTGGCTATAACCTTTTGGGTACTGTGTGCATATATCACTAGGCAAAGATTTTCCATTTTTTTCTCTGGGGCCAGTTCCTTCAGTATTATGAGAATTGCTAAACATTATGAGAAGATACATTACTCTTAACCTTTAATTCACTACCATAATCCCAGAAATTAGATGTTCCAAAATTGTCTCTGATCCCCTCAAGCAAAGTAGATGAGTTAAAGCAAATTACAATGAAATGAAAATTAAAAGCTAATTAAAAGGCCACATCATAAAGGGAACATGACCTTGCATAAATTCAAGTGTACATCTTCATCATCTCCTAAAGATTCACTAATTAAAAAAACAAACGGAGACAGCTCAGAAACCAGCACTTTGGAGGGGGGAAAAATGTAATGAATTCAGAACCTCTTTGGAATTTGATGGTTGAATCATGTTTGAGAGTGAAACAGGATGTCTCACATATGGTTCCTGTTTGCAAGCCAGTAGGCAGGACAGGATGGGCAGTCTCAGGGGAAATATGGATGACAAAACCTAAACAAAACTATGAGGTTAAATCTTGCAGGGCAAGTGCTGAGGTTGAATTATACAATACAAAATCTCAAAAGAGGTCTTGTTATTTCTGTCATAATTTGGAATCAAATATAAGGTGCTGATAATTACTAGTCCCACATTTTGACCTTCCCATAAAGTTCTTAAACGATATTCCTTAAATTATTCTTCAAGTATTTCTTCGAGGGTACTCCCCAGTTAAGGTGTTTGCTATCTCCTCCCTTCGCCCTTGATAGGTCTGTAATTCACATCTTCCCCCTTAATGCTGTGACTGAGAAAATGGGAATGTAGGCAGAGAGTAAGGCTTTCATAAAAGGCAGTGAAAACAGGGAACTGGTGCTAAGCAGAAAGTGATCAGTAAGGGCTTATCCTATGGAAGGAAGAAGGGAGGCATGTCAGTAGGACTAGTTCAAGAGCTGAATAACTAGAAGGACAAAGTAAGCAGTGGCATATGAAGCAGGGACCTGAAAAGAAAATGGGTGGTAGAGCCATGATCTGGGCAAAAGGAGGATGCAAAAAGATAGTAGCACTGGAGCAAAACTGTTTAGGACAGTGCTTCCCAAACGCCTACAAGGGAGTTGGAACCATGGTAAGTGTGTGCAAGGGAGGGACTATGGCAGCAATGTGATCCCCAAGAATACGCTGCTGCCAGGGATGGGAGGGGGATTTCACTTTCCAGAAGCTAGAGCTGGAGTCCTGGGGAGGGGGTGGGGGGGTCCAGAGCCCTTCGCAGGGCTCCCCGCACCTCCAAACATCTAAAAATAATGAAAACAATAGGGCACTTTCCTTTTCACAACAAAAGTGCCCTTTTTTCTTTGTTTACATGTTTGGAGGCATGGGGAACCCTGTAGAGGGCTCCCTGGACCCCCCAGACTCTGGTGCTGGCCGCTGGTAAGTGAAAATTCCCTTCCCATCCCTGACAGCAGCACCATCCTGGGGATTGCATTGCAGTCTCCCCCACCCCACCCCATCCCTTAAAGGGGCAGGGAAAAGTGCTTCCCTGGCTGGTGAGTTTAGGGCCTAGTATCAGAGCTGTACAGTGTTGGCTGGAAGGGAATGCATAGGGCAGGGGAGCAAAAGATTCTAATGTCTAAGATCTAGACCAGAGGTGTCAAACATAAGGCTAGCTGGCTGAATGTGGCCCTCAGAAGCAATGTATTCAGCTCCTGTTATAATTGGGCTCTCTCATATCTTGAAAATATGAACATGATTTGCACATTTTCTTTTCTGTCATTTGCAGCTGAGGCGTTTCTGTGCGAGAACAAAGTGTTTCTTTCTGGGCATCATCCGTGTAATGATGTCACTTCCTGCTTAATGATGTCACTTGCAACCCTCAGCAAGCACCATGAATGCTAACTTTGGCCCTCTGTATAAAACCAGTCTGACATCCCTGGTCTAGATTCTAGACCAGTGGCTCGTAAAGTGTGCATCACAGTTCCCAGGGGTGTTGCAGCAGCTGCCTAGGGGCGTTGTGGGACACTTGCTACCCAGCAGCAAGACCAGGCGCAACGTCAAAGTCTGCAGAGCCGAGGCTCAGCTCAGTAGGTCAAGCTCTATGCACACAATTTTCGGCATCTGAAAAACCTGCCCGCCCTGAGCCTCTTATCATGGTTTGTAGAGTCACCTCTGGTCTCCCAACCTGGAAGTAAGTAGCAATGATGTCCTTGCATCATCACCACTTACTTCCAAGTGCCAGGGTGTCACGATGGAGGTGCATTTGGGAAGCACTGCTCTAGACCCTGATAATGGAATTCTACCAGTTGTAGAATTGTAGCTTGTGCCACAGCAGCATTGTGGCCTGGCAACAAAGGCCCAGAAGCAGTCAAGCATTTGTGGTGCTGGAACAATTTTACATATTGATATGAACAAGGGAGCCAAATCTTGACTTGTCAGTTTCTATTTTCATTTATTTTGCTTACTGGTTCTCAATAGTTGCACAATGTTGGACCGAGTGCCATCAATGATACACTCTTGTATGTGGAATGGCCAGTACTGAGCAGAAAGGAATTCCTCCTCTACATCCTTCACATCCAAACCCATGGACCACTGCAATGTCAGACAAGCTCTGCTATCAACAGTTTGGAAATAAAGGTGGGTCACTTTAGAGGTGTTCTTGGTTTGGCCGTGTGATAAAACATTATTTTGGACCCATTTTGCTATATCCCAGGGCTAAGTTCTTGCTAGAAGTAATTTTAGACTGTTTTCATTTAAGTCCCAAAGCGTGCAAAGGCTTCTCCTCTGACAAGTATTTCACAGGAAGTGGCTGGCTATGTAGTTCCAATGATTTTTTTGATGCTTGCACAAACCCACACTTTTTCTGAATGGCAGTTGTGCTTTTTCATTGTACAAGTTCTCAATTCAACACACATGCAGCTGCAGATCAGGTCAGAGTTTCAATACAAGGGTAGCAGTATCTTTGTAAAAGAACTGTGATTGAGAGAATGCTAATCATTAGTTTTCCAGGAGTCTTCTTATAGAAAATACCATCTCTTCTTTTCAGATTAGCTAACACTGCTGTCTGACCTGAAATTCTATATGAGTGAGCATGATCAGCTGGCTGAAAATTCTACCCCTTCACCACATCTCTCCCATGTAACTCACTCAAAGACACAATTGTATAATCCTTCTACTAAAAAATGAGTAATGGCGCAAATGAAATTTACAGGCTTACAGCCCAGTGGGGTACATAACTGCAACTGGAACATTGGTTAGGATTAGGAGGCTAAAAGTATAGCACCTGAGTTACGTATTATGTTACATACATGTATGTGTGTGGCCATTCCCACCATATGGAGAGTATCCTTGGAGTGAGTACATTAACCTATGCTGTGGGCTTTTTATTTTATTTTATTTGGTTCACAACACACAACACATTGAGAACACACTGCAATGTCTCAGTCAAACAGTGCACATGAATTTAAATCTCATTTAAATTTTAAGTCACTTTATAATTTGCCCAATGTGGAAAAGTACATCAAGGACCATTCAGTTTCTCCATGGGAAGAAGTAGAGTTGTCTAGGCTTAAACCAACTTTGTGCCAGTTGTGATGTAACAATTTTCTTCTAGGCTGAATACCTATGGAATAATGCTTTCAGAAAACGGAGATTCTTTTAAAAAGCATGGAATTCAAGGAAAAATTTATGGCTAGGAATTGGCACAAATCTGGCATTCGAATTACATTTTCCATGTCTATTAATCAATTGAGGAAAAGCATTATATTGCAATCAGCCATAAGTTCTTGGTAGGAAGTGCATTACATTGGCACCAATCCCTTGATGAATGCCCATCCAGACTCATCTCATTTTAAAATACCCCCCCCCCCAAAAGATCCCCCCAAAAAAGATTACTCAACTCTCCTGGACAACTTATTCATTGTCTAACCTGTCCTCGCATGTCTCTTTTCTTTCCTCCCTTTTTCGTATGTGATGTGGTTTAAATAGCTTTCTCATCTTCATTCTTCTCCTGTGAATTCTTTTCAGTTGCTGGACTAATACCAGTCTCACATTTTTTTTTTTTTGCCAGTGTCATACTGCAAGCTATTTAATTTGATTATTTTGTTTGATCAACACTGGTAAAATTAGAATAAAATTATTCTGCTGCTTCCAAAATTTACAAAAAAGCTAGAGTTACAGAGAAGCAAAAACAAATCTAATACTTTATTTGTAATTAGAGGAAAACATTATCAGCAAAAAAACAGATACAAGTTATAAGATCTATTTTACATATTTTACATGTGTCGCGATTCATCCACAGTTGTATTTCCAAATGCTGAAAACCTCCATTGGAATAATTAGTTTTCCAGAAACCCACAAAAATGATCATACCAAAAGTATTTACTGGTGCCAATAAAATTATTAACTACTAACGACAAGATTTCTAGGCATCAGTGGACTGATGCTAAATTTCCACCTGTGCTCTGGCGAGCAGAACCTGGTCCAAGAGGTGAATTAATTCAAAATGCAGTCACATTCAGTGATTTAAAAAAAATGGAAAGTTATCTAGACTTTAAAAACAAAACAAAAAATCACTAATTCACAACATTCTTCCAGGTAGTAGTTAATCCTCCTGTTAGTTGAATCCATTTTGATGGTAGAACTGTTGAAAGGGAAAAAAAAATCCCACATCAGTACAAAGGCCAAGGAGCAACATATCTGTTATAGCAATTGTTGGGTAAATTTACAACTAACTTTTTGTTCTTTTTCTCTCGGCAGTTTGTTGTCCCAGAAGACACTCCAGAACTTGCTGCTTTTTTGCGTAACTCCTCTGTTGTTCACAGTGTTGGGCGGAGGGAAGCCAAACCAGTGGAGCATCAAAGGAACTCCGCAAAAATTCTGGTGAGATGACTGAAGATTTCAGCACCACGTATTGAATGCTTAAAGAACAGGAGGGTTGTTTTATTTCTGGTGTTGGTGTTGCCAACAGAAGCTCTGCTTGCCTTGGCGTATTGGGAATTGTGCAATGGCTTTGAACTATCTGGTCTTTGGTAGAAGAAAAACCAGATGACAGAACACTTAAGGTCTAGTTTATTGTGTATTATGTCTTGCCCAATCACTTGTTTAAACCTCTGACAGTTGATCACAGTCTCTGCTAGAGAACTGGCATTTTGTTACCATGCTAAAATAATTTAATACCAGTAAGCTGGATATGAAGCAAAAGCTGGTAGACACCACACACCAATTGAAATACTTTTTATCTATCTCAGATTCACATTTATCTCAGACCTCCCCCATTTCCTCCACTCCCCCTCCCCGTTTGAGGAAGAATGCAACAATCAATAGTGGAACCTGTTCTTTGCATGTGGAAGGCTCCCGTTCAAACCTCAAGTTCTCCAATTAACAAAACGTTAGGTCATAAAACTGCAAAAACTTCTGCCTTAGATGTCAAAGAGCTGCTATCCATCAGAGTAGATAGTTCTTGACTAAGATTGTCATTCTGTGTACATTTACTTAGGAGTAAGTCCTGTTGAACCCAGTGGGATTACTTCTGAATAAACATGAGAAGGCTTGCACTGCAAATGAACCATATAAGGCATCTCTATATACAGTCAGTTCTCGTTATTCGCTAGGGTTAGGTTCCTGGAAAACCTAGTAAATACTGAATTAGCAGATACTGAATCATTGAGCCTATAGGAAAAAATGGGGTTAGGTTCCAGGGGATCTTCTTCACCATGCACTTTATGAACTTTATGAACCTGAATCTTAACTTGAAGTCTATGGGGCTGGGTGACAGTGAGGGCTCATCAGCATCTCCAACATCTGATACTTTCTCCCCCATGCTGGATATCCCTTGATGCATTGAAGGTTGCTGGCCAAAAAACAAGGCCTCAGAGTTCAGCAGTGGGGAACTGAACTCTGAATGCGAAAGAAGGTGACCTGGCTCCCCAGAGAAACCGGAAGTGACATTTTTAATGCCTTACAAGGCATGGGGAAGCCTAGAGAAGCCCCAGAGGCTATTTAGATTTTTATGCTATTTATATCAGTGTAGAGATGCGACTAGAGATGCTGGTGAAACTTGCATAGTTTAGATCCAACTATGGGGATTGGATTAGATTGAGAACTCATAATGCCTGCCACCAGTGTTGTGAGGATTCTGATGGAACCCTGCAACTAACACTGGTCCCTGGCATATGTGAAACATGCATTCCTTACAGTAGTTGAATGCCAGGATCTCTTGAAGATGAGACTAGGTAAGTAGAATGGTCTTAACAAAAGGCTGAGTTCATTGCTAAAGATCTTTCTCTGCAGATGTCCACAAAGAGACTCCTGTCTATTCCTTTGTAGACTCTTCCCTACCCCTTCAGCCCAGTATAAATCCTGGAATGGTTGCTAGCCTGTGACAAACTCCAAATACTAACCTGGACCAAGGAGTGGCTCAATAACATATATATCAACATATATCAAACCAGGCCCAAACGCAAAAGAATTGGACATTCCAGTGAGAGCATGTTTGAAAGTATTGACTTTTGGCCATAAACACTGTTAGTGCTTTCCAGGGTAATGCCTCATAATCTGATATCTTTCTCTGACTAGTCTTGTGCATTCCCACTAGAAACTCAGCAACTGCAAGTGGTTAGCACCAACAGTAACTCTGTGTGGGATCTGCCTTTTATATAGCAGAATAAGCAAAACCAGATTTTTTTTATTCTGTAGTTTGATCCAACGTATTGTATTTGGATTGAGTTCGACAGTGTTTGGTACAGTGTCTTTTCTCTAATCATGTCTTTGATGGTTTTGAGCTGCTATGAGAAGAAGGACAGGAAGGGGAGTGCATGTTCTGCTTTTGTTTTTGTGACTCCCTGCAATGATTCCAGTGCTCATATGAGGCCTCTGAGGGACTACCATGTTTTGTTGGGGCTGAAGAATGCTCCACATGAGCAATTCCATTGTATTCACAGAAAATTCCCCAATACAGGGATAAAGGAACACCGTGGCTTGCCTGAAGCCTTGTGTGTGCATCAGGGTCCATGGATTATAGCCCATGACTAGAACTTCAGAAAGCTATTTCTGACCATCCAAAGGGCTTGCTTTGCAGTTGGTATTTTGACATTTTCCCCCTTTTAAACAGTGAGCTCCACCCCAAACAGCTTTTGAGACTCCCCTATGCTTCTGCTTCTTTAGTCCTTAGCTGGCACTTGTGGAGCAGGTCATCCTCGCAACCAGTACACTGCTGTAGAAGATGCTTGGATCCATGTGTCATTCATGACATGCTTCTACTTTTGGTGATTGTTGGCAATATTTCTAGCCTCGCTGATGGTCATCGATGCTGGTTTTTTAAATCTTCCTCAATGTGTTTGAGCCACGATGCCCATTGAACCCTCCCGTGGGGAGGTTGCTCTCGCCAGATGAGCTTGTGTGGCAGCCAACTGGTGTTCATTCTGCAGACATAGCCAAATCACGGCAGTCTGCATTTTTGGATTTGTTCTTTGGCTAATGGTTGATGATTGCACAGTATCTTAATTGTCTCATTACGATGGCGATCACAAAGAGGGACACCCGAAATCTGTCTCAAGTATCACATTTGGTAAATCTTGAGGTTGTTCATGTCTGATTCTCCACTGCATTAAAAAAAATGGTTTGCCATGTGGACTTGGATACTGATGACTGAAAAGAAAACAGAAGTCCAAATCCCTCTTGAGTGCAGAGAAATAGTTGTGTACTTCTTTGGACCCATGAGTCTACACACAGCCCAGTCCTAAGCTGGGGCAACAAAGCCAAAATGGTTACTGGTGCATCCAGTGGGTGCCAGGAAGCAGCTGGAGGTCTCTATAGGGGAAGGGGACTTTTGTCCCAAGCCCCACAATGGCGCTTCTCAAGGTTTCACTGGTTATTTTACCAGCGGAGACTTGAGAAACTCTATATCCGACCAGAAGGCCCAACATGGAGTTCTGGATCTAGCAGAGCCCTGCTCCCCACCCCCTTCCCACCCCACTTCCTCTTCCCTTGCTCCAGACTCTGGGCCGATAAAAGCGCTGACCCAGTGCTAAGTGTTTTGGGTGTGCCTTACAGCATGTTTGCAACACCCAGCATCAGCGTAAGGTCAGCTCAGTGAGTTCCGGATTAGGCTCTCGGGGCCCAATCCTAACCAACTTTCCAGCACCAGTGCAGCCACAGTGCATGTCCAAGGTAATGGAACCTTCATATCTTGAGGAGGCGCCTGTGACTGCCTCCCCACCACAGGATGCAGCGCATGCCCCATTGGCACGGCTTCACTGGCATTGGAAAATTGGATAGGATAGGGTCAGTCTCTATATTTAAGTTGTATATCTAGTTATAAAAGGAGCATCTGGTTAGGCTTTTGACTTGTTTTCCACTCTGGACTGGTTATAAAAAATAAAACATACCTTTCTTGTTCCTACAAGACAGAGAAATAAACAAAACTGGCTAGATGAAAGAATGATTAAATAAGAGAGGCTAAACAAACATCCAAAATGCTGCCTTTTGGTAAGCGCGATATAATCAAGATTTTGTTGAGGAAGTAGATGGGAACTGAAAAAAAAACTTTAATTCAGTTCTAATGGAGGAGCTATTCTGTGTAACACCGTATAATTTAGTGTACAAATTTAACTGCACTGCCATTTCCACATTATAAAATTGTATGCATCCATTTGCATTCCTGAGATTTGATTCTATGGAGAGTATAATTTTACAGAAATGAACATCAAGGGGAAGCATTAGAGCATCTGGTAGGGAACGCAGGGACTTAGGACATGGACACCTTGCAGCTGATGGTTCCTATGTCTCCCTTGATAGATCATCTCTTCTTGATGAAGAGGTGAAACTTTATGGTTATTTATATCACTGATCATTCTTATCACAGATTTCATCTGCTGGATGATTTATGCATGTTTCATAGTTTCCATACCTCAGTTTTATTCACTGCTGCTGTTTTTTCTTCTTCTTTGTATATTATCTGTCTTAAACTTATTGTAAATCACCTCATGGATTTTTAACAAACTGAAAGGATGGATAGAAATCACTTAAATAAAATAAACACAAGATATTCACAGAAGGGATGCTTACACCCCAATCCTAACTAACCCCTTCCCCTGCTAATGCAGTTGTGTCAACAGAGCACATGTCCTGCTGCATCTTGGGGGGGAAGCTATTTCGGAGGCTTCTTGTAAGAGAACTTTCGTTCCCACATTGCTGCACAGGAGTTCAGGTCAGATTGGGCTGTTTGTGTGTTTTCTTTTTAAATCAGAGTTTAAAACTAAATTTAAAACAAATTGAGCCAAGGCTTTTTTCCCTTTAAAAATGAAAGATTCTGTTGTAATCCCTTCTTGTTGAGTTTCTAGATTCCACAGTGAGGTCTATGTACAGAAATGCCATGATATTGTGCTAAATACAATGTCATATTGTTTCTTATACAGAATTGCACGAATGTGGAATGCTTACTGATCACCTGCTCCGTAGGACTTTTAGAAAGAGGGAAAAGTGCTGCGCTGAAAATACGATCTCGGTTATGGGCCTCGACATTTCTACAGGTGAGTAAATGCACACCACAGTACACTGGCAAGGACTTGGAGTTTGCATGTGTTTATTATGTGTTAGTAAATAAACTTGCATTTGGTTTGTGCAAGCAGAGATGCACCTCCTATCCATTAAATTTAGTTTGGTCATGGTCTTCCCCCGCTTCAAATGTATAAAATATGTGTGGGGAGGCAATGAGATGGGGTGTTTAACCTTAGCTGTGGTCACCACAAAAATGTCTTCTAGTGGTGCTATTTTCCCAGAAGGGAAGCTCCGATTGATGCCTGTGAAAGCTTCTCATGTGGAGTTATCAGCAGCATGGAGCAGGGGAATCATTCTCCCTACTTATTGTCCTCCAGTGGCCCAAACCCCGGTATGCCATCGTCTCCATCCACCAGGAAGCAAGCTTTCCCTTCTTGCATACAATTAATTTTTTTTTTAAGTTACATGACAAGAGTATACATTTCTTGTCATGTCTAGTTTGGTTCCATGCCCGACATGTGAAGGAGGAACAGAATTTCCAATCTGAAACATTCCATATCATGTCCACTTTGGTTTCTCTGTGCTGGAGAACTGGTCCTCACGTATGAGATAAATGTATCTCATCTTTTGAGTATTAATGTAAAAATGTCTCATTTCTATGTGTGCTTCATATTGGCTTCTTAGTGAACGTTAAAATATTTTGACGGTTCCCCAGTCCAAGGGAGAGTTGCATAAATGTTTGACTTTCACACTTATCTAAATAATGATGTGCTCTGTCTAGATTATGATGTGCATTGTAATAGTGTGGTGTCAGAGTGACATCAATTTTGGGAGAAAAAGGGTATAGATGCTCCATTTCAGAATGTTCTCATAATCCTGAAGAAATTTTAAAAATGTAATGTGTAAGCCTTGAATCTGTCACAGCAAAGAACCTGATTCCCATTCCTTCATGTCCCCCTGCAGCAATCACTGATTCTCATTCTCAGGAATGGTACAAGGACTTTATGTATTTATTTATGTATTTTCACATTTTTGTACTGCCCTTCCTCCAAAGAGCGCAGGGTGGTATACATAGTTCTTCCCCTCCTTTTGTCCTCACAACAGCCCTGTAAGGTAGGTGAAGCTGAGAGATAGTGACTGGTCCAAGGTCATTCAGGAAGCTTCATGTCTGAGTGGAGATTTGAGTCTAAGTCCAACTCCAGAACCACGACACCATCCTGGCACTAATATAATAATGATAATAGTTATTATCGTTATTAGTCAGACTATTTATACATTGCTTGTCAACAAAAAGAGTTCACAAAGTTTACATAGCAACAGAATAAGAAGTTGGTTCTGTGACCCGAAGGCTCACTGTCTAAAACAGTGATTTTCAATCTTTTTCATCTCATGGCACACTGACAAGGTTCTGAATAATAATAATAATAATAATAATAATAATAATAATAATAATAATAATAATAATAAATAAACTTTATTTCTATCCCGCCCTTCTCCCTAAAGGGACCCAATTCTGAAATTGTCAAGGGACACCATCAATTTTTTGTCAATTGACAAGACACACCATGCAGTTGGTGAGGGGCTCATATCCCCCAATAGCCCTACTAATGACCATCCCCCAAACTCCTGAGGCACACCTGCAGACTATTTACGGCACACCAGTGTGCCACGGCATAGTGGTTGAAAATGGCTGGTCTAAAAGAAGTCACAAGGGAGACATCAGCAAACAGCCACTGAAGAGGACGTTGTGCTGGGGAGAATAGGGGCAGTTGCTTTCCTCCTGCTAAGTGTAAGAGACAGATCACATTAAAAGGTGTTTCTTTGCATAGAGGCAGTCCAGTCAGCAGCATTGCTCTGTCAGCTCTAAGTCCTATGAGCAAACTGGCCCTCAAATTGTCCTTATCTGCACTGCAAGCACAGTGTCCCATCAGAGGCTGAAACCCTTCAGAGTTCACATAAGCAGAGGTGGCATGAGTGGTTGGCGAAACTGAGCACTGCACAAGGGCCCTTGCCCATCAGAGGATCCACCTGATTGGGTTGACCCCTGAACTCTTAGTACTGGTGGCAGAGGTAGGGCCCAGTGTTATGTGTTGCATAACAATAAATTTATACCAAGAACTTCAAAAACAAAGGTTCTGCTAAAGAACTAGTTCATTCTCTTGACTATACCAATATGTGTGTAGAACAACAATCCAATACACAGTCATAGGCTGCAAGCCTATACCCCACTGATTTTCAACTGGTGTGCTGCAGCACATTGATGTGCCATGAATGATCTTCAGGTGTGCTGTGAGATTTTGGGTGTGTGTAATTTACTAGTTAGAGCCATTCAAGAAACAAGCTTCTTGCTGGCAACATAGTGTTCCTTGTCAATTGTCAAAAAACCGATGGTGTGCCCTGAAAATTTTAGTGCCTTGTTAGTGTGCCTTGAGATGAAAAAGATTGAAAATCACAGCTGTACACACTTACCTGGGAGGAAGTTCAATTCAACTTACTTCTGAGTCAAGGTGGATAGGATTGCATTGTTCATTCCGATCTCTAGCTCAAGGAGCGTTGTTAAAAGTATCAAAGCATTCTTAAGGAGCACAGTCTCATACCGAGTCTTACGCACAACTATTCCGCACTATCCAGGTCAGGAAGAAGGGCACAATGTTCTCATATGGTTTCTCCTAAAAGCCAGCGTGAGAAGGAATGAGGGGTCTCATTTCAGCCACTCCACTGAAAACTCTCATTTATACCAATATTTCCCAAGGGTAGGCTAAATAAAAAAATTTCTCAGCAGTTATTCCAAAAGTCTTTCCTAAGTTTCTAAAACTAAAATCAGGTATATTATTGACCTCTTGGATCCTCACATGTTTCATCCACTACCTTCCAAGAAGACTAATCTTCTCTGGAATATCTTCAATCAGTCCCCTTCATAACTCCAAAACATTTTTTTAATCCTGTTTACTCATACTACAATTAGAAACTGTTAGAAACCAGTGAACAAATATATGTTTTTTTAGTCCATGACTTTAGGACTTGTTTTTCTCACAGAGAAAAAACTTTAAGGTGAAAAGGTGAATCAAAGTCAAAAGGTCACAAATTGAATCAAAAGCCATAGTTGAATCAAAGGCATTTCTTCATAATCAGAGCCTTGTTTGTCTCATATCCATCACTATGTGAAAAAGTCCTGGGGGGTGGAATGAATGAGGGAAATGTTTATTTTTTTAAAAAAGCTCAAATATATTATGTTGTCCAGTGTGTGAGAGTACAAAGTCACAGAACAACTTCTCCTCCTGAACGTGAAAGTATAACCCTGATTATATGATTTATTTTGAGTATAAAGGACCTTCTTTCAAAAATGAATAAATTCATATTCTTCGTATGAATTCTTCATATAACTACAGTTTGGGATAACATTTTTAATTTTTAGCTGACATTACACAAGCTGCCACGAGAGACTTAGGTCAGCAAATGTCATTTTCACATTGCAGAACGTAAAAAAAAAAATCACTGAACACAAAAGCAAAAATATTCTACATTAAATGAGATACGTTTGGTAAACAGGCAGCCTAGAGACTCCTAACAAGCCTGCACAGATAATGAAGGCAGCTAAATGAAAGCCAAGAAGGGTCAGGATCATTTTTGGCTTAACTTCAAAGCTGAAATGCAAATGTGAACATATGTTAAGTTCTGTCGTCTGTCTAGCTGAACCTGCAAATCTCCAAATGTTTCAACTCATAAAAAGAAGAAAAAATAAGCCATATTTGGTTAGGCGACATTGTGTTTTTCACTAAGATTTCTATCAGCTCTCCATTCATGTGATGCATGACATATCAGATAATATATAAAATAAAACTCTAGTCCAGTGTTTCTCAAACTGTGGGTCAAACTGTGACCTACTAGGTGCATCGCAAGCCAATTTCAGATGGGTCCCGTTCATTTCAATATTTTATTTTTAATATATTAAACTTTATGCTACCATGGTATGTGACTGCATTTGGGGAAATGTTACACATCTATACTTTTAACAGGCTGATACTTTTAACAGCCTGTGTATGCTTTTAACAATGGGGCTTATTCCCTGGTAAGTGTGGGTAGGATCGCAGCCTAGGATGTTAAAAATTTTCCTGCTTGATGATGTCACTTCCAATGGGTCCTGACAGAATCTCATTCTAAAACGTGGGTCCCGGTGCTAAATGTTTGAGAACCACTGCTCTAGTCTACATAGTCCATGTTGGCACATGTTACAATGGCCTGAAAATCAAAAACCTATGACTTTGGGTAAATTTATTTGTTTAACATCCTGCCTTTCTCAGGCAGAAACAAATGCCCAAGGTGGCTTACAAAGTTCCCTAATGAATAAAATAAGAGAAGAGGAAAGGGGCTGCTTTACTTTCCTTATCTGTTGGTTTTCTATGTCAAATCTCTCTCAAGTGGCTTCTCCTTCCATCACGCTCCCACTCCTAAACATGTTTGCACAATCAAGACAATGTCACAGTGCAATCCTATGTTCCACTGTGTTCAATGAAACCTACACCCAGGTAACTTTGCAGAAGACTACAGCCTTCAATGCCTTTAAAAAAAAAAAAAAAACTGTGGGCTCAATTATTTGATGATCTCCATTACCTGTATTTGTTGAGGGTCTTTTTCTTGGCTGTTGTTCAGTTCCCAGTGATACAGGGGTTCTTGAACTGTGGGGTCCTCCCCTGTACAGGGTATGCAAAGGGAGTCCAGGGGATGCATGAAATGCTGCTAGATTTAGGGGAAAAATTCCATGGGTACACATTCCCCTCCCCCCCCCCAAGATTACATTTTAATATTTGTCAAAGTTCTTCTTTTTGCCATTTATGTTCACTTCAGGAAAATGGCAAATAATAATTGAAATAAAACAAGCAAAAAGTATTTCGATGGGACGCACAAACAGTTCAAAATTCTGTTTGGGGTACATGAGAAACAAAAGATCAAGAACTCTTGCAGTAGTTGGATTTCAAGCAAAGAAGGTGTGCTAATAAGTTCTCAAAGCACACATTTAAATGGTAACAGTATATTTCTCCCTCTCCTCCATCTGAATGTGCCAAACTTCAGTGGAAATGAGGTGGAACCTCTTTCTTTTTTGTAACGATGCAAGACGAACATTATTACAATAACACAAGGCCAGAAATTGCATCTAGCACTGTGTCTCAGTTGGAGGAGCAAAATTCAGAATTACCACAAGACCTCTATTACGAAAATGGAAGGGCTTTCTCATTTTCTTCCCCTTAGAAAATGGTCTGTGATACTGTACCTGAAAAGGAAAACTACCCCTCAAACATGCCTCAGAAATAGGAAAATGAAGTACAGTGGAACTGGGCCATCTGAAGTAGCAGCCAACATGGTTTCAAAGGTTGGAACATCATTCATATCTGAGGAGGAATGCATGAACCTTACTAGATTCAGAGAACTGTTCCAACTGGCCGAAACCACGTCTTTTTCTCCTCCCACCTGCAAGCCAGATGCAGGGTTTTTTTTTGTCCTTAAGTGCCTTGCTTGGCCTCCATCTTGTATCTGTTGGAGTGGGTTATTGACTTCTGCTGCTGTGTCTCATTGGAACCAAAGTAGGCCCTATCATCCATCAGCATACCTTCTGAAAACCCAGTTAAATTGGATATTACTCCTTAGGTGGGCCAGGAGGGTGATGCGCTTTCCAAATTACCTCTGCATGTGGCTGAATGCTGCGCAGACAGATACTGTACTCCATGTTTGTTGGAAGTGCTTAAATATTTTGAATCAAGATGCCCATGTGTTTCACATATGCTGACATAAAGCATCTGAATTTTCCTTCTTTTGATAGAACATATGTGTTTTTGATTAGGTAGTGTGGTAGCATTATTGAAATGGCTATATTAGTGCAATAGTAGGCTAAGACTGTTTCTCAAACTGTGGGTTGGGACCCACTAGGTGGGTTGTGAGACAATTTCAGGTGGGTTCCCATTCATTTCAATATTTTATTTTTAATATATTAGAATTGATGCTACCTATATATATATGACTATATATGCCCACCTGCCTGCCATGACTGCCTGCCCACCACAGGATGCAGTGCATGCCCCATTGGTACGGCTGCATCAGCACTGGAAAATTGGATAAGATTGGGCCCTCATTTGTCTCTGATTGGAGCCCTCCTGTCACTGTTGGAGGGCTGAAAATGACACAATGTTTAGCTTCCTGTTAGTGCTTCCTGCTTTCTGTTAGCATTATGAAAGCTTTCTGTTAGCATTATAGCCTTATGAGGAAAGGCTACGGTGTTTGGGCCTCTTCAGCCTAGAAAAGAGACGCCTGAGGGGGGACATGATTGAGACATACAAAATTTTGCAGGGGGTGGACAGAGTGGATAGGGAGATGCTCTTTACACTCTCACGTAACACCAGAACCAGGGGACATCCACTAAAATTGAGTGTTGGGATTGTTAGAACAGACAAAAGAAAATATTTCTTTACTCAGCGTGTGGTCGGTCTGTGGAACTCCTTGCCACAGGATGTGGTGATGGCGTCTAGCCTGGACGCCTTTAAAAGGGGATTGGACAAGTTTCTGGAGGAAAAATCCATTACGGGGTACAAGCCATGATGTGTATGCGCAACCTTCTGATTTTAGAAATGGGTTATGTCAGAATGCCAGATGCAAGGGAGGGCACCAGGATGAGGTCTCTTGTTATCTGGTGTGCTCCCTGGGGCATTTGGTGGGCCGCTGTGAGATACAGGAAGCTGGACTAGATGGGCCTATGGCCTGATCCAGTGGGGCTGTTCTTATGTTCTTATGAACCTTGGATATGGAACTCACAGATACGGGGAGAAACCTGTACTCTTCCCGCTCTCTGGATCCAAAAAGTGGAGAATGGAGCAGAAGTGGGAAAAATGGAGGAAATGGGAGCAGTGGGCTAGTGTAGGGGGTTCCATTCCCCACTTTCTTTTTTAAATCCAGAGAGTGGAAGGAGGAGAAGCATCAGTGGAGGCAGGCAAATGGAGGCAGGTGGCAGGGATCCCCCCCCCCAATCCTCTTCTTGCGGCAACCTCTTCAGTTGGTCTTATGGCTGGTCCAGTCCTGAGTTCAGCTTGAAAACAGATCGGAAGGCATTCCAAAAGATGTTACACAACTCCTACATCTTCTGTCCAGTCATGTTCCAAACGACATTCACTTTTCCAGCAAACACCATCGAAGCATGCAAGACCTAAATCTTGTTCCATGATGGGTAAAAATTTGCAGCTGGAGAATGAACTGAGAACATTACAATGGGATACATTGGAAAGGAAGGCATAAATTATGTTCTGTGTCCGTGAGATGTCTGAATAAGAAGAGAGGATTCTGTCTCGGGATATTGCTGACTGCACACGTTGTACACTACCCTCCTGCCACAGACAAATTCCTCTGTGAATATTGTAGTGTTGCTTTGTGCGAGCTTCTCTCTCCCCCCCCCTATTTTCAGTTTCTATGAAGTGATAGAAATTGAATTCCAGAGTACTTCCTGGAGCTTAAGAATCGGCTGTGAGGATTCAGTGGCCCAAGGCACAGTTCAAGGATTTTAAAAGTCCTGGCAGACATTAATCCCCAGGAAATGCCCTCCGGCAGAGTTGTTACGAGTAATACAAGCTTAAAATTGAAACAGAACATACACAATGGTGAAAGAAGTTTTTATGGTTGATGTATTTCCTGTAAAGGCTCTTTGGAAACGGCTCATGCCCTTTTCTGCTCATCCGTCAATCAGACCGTGTGGGATATTGCTCCGTGGCCTAGCTGAGCCGGTCAAGTTAACAAGGAGGGCAGGATGTGCTTTGCGTTCAAGGGTTCTTTATAAATTATATACAGTAAGTTTAGTAACATGCCTAGATGCAAGTGGTTGAGTATGTAATGTTCCCTGGGGATGGTGGTACTAAATTGCCTATCATGAAATAATTATTTTCTAGTGTAGAGTAACCAAGAAAAGGCAGAATATTGATATAGCGTGCAGCTGTGACATGGAGGTATGTGCTGCATGTTACGGTTGGGGGGGTGGCAATCAGGGGGCCTAGGAGAAGTAAGAAAAAATATTTTTCCCTTACCTCTTTGTAGGCCTCCTGATGACCTAAGGGTCTCCTCAGACCTACGCCAGTTATATAGCTGTCTTAAGTCCAAGCAGAGAAAAGGGGAGGGATTGGTCAAAAAAAAGTGGCTAGAATGGCACACATTGGTGCTGCCAGTATCTTCCCCTCCCTCACCCAGTCTGTTCTCTGCCCTCTCCCAAGCCACCCCAAAACTTCTCCTGCACTCCCTCTCCCTCCATTGTGCAGTTAGCTGCATGCTACAGCCTGGCAGACACAGGATTGGGCTCTTAGGTACAAATCCCTGCCCAGCCGTGAAGCTCACCACATCACTTTAGTCAATTCCTATTTTCAGCCTAACCTACCTCACAGACTTGTTGTAATGTTAAAATGAGGGGAGCCCCTCAACCCCTTGAAGAAAGGCGGGCTGTAAATGAATAAGAGGAACATCACAAGCTGTCTCTCTATTCGGTGCTTCACCACCACGAGGTTCCTCCAGCCTTACAGACTCTTTCTTTACTGCTCTCATTGACGTAACAGTGGGAATTTTAGTAACTGTTCATTGAACAGGTTTTCGTGTTGAGAGTTTTAGCTAAATTCTTATACATGTAAGGCCCTAGATATGAGAGAGAAAGAGATTAAAAATACTGAAGAGAATAATAAAGAGCAGCATGAGTTAAAAATGGTAGATTGTGTATAGCCACTCTGCTGTCCTGATATCCCTTTGAGGTTTTCTGGAAAAAGGAAAAGTAGGATAACTAAGGGCACAATCCTAAGCAAGTCTACTCAGAAGTAAGTCCTGTTGTGTTCAATGGGACTGACTCCCAGGAAAGTGAGGTTAGGATTGCAGCCTAATATATCCAGATTTCAGCAACAGCACATAGGAGTGGGTAATCAGTAAGACTGGTAAACTTGACTATCAATGGGCAGTGTAAAAACAGATAAAGAGAACAGGGTCATGATTTTTGCTTTTTAAAAAAATGAAAATTTCAAGATGAAGGCAGGTAATCCAATGCATGCTTTCCTTAGAGCAAGCCCCATTGAAGACAATGAGACTTACTTCTGAGTAGAGAAGCAGAAGTGCTTCTTTTGCTTTTGCTTGAAGTGGTGGAGTTCTTCCCAGACTAGCATGGGTTGCATTTTATTGTATTATTTTTGCTATAAGAAGTAGGAGGGAAGTTGGAGTACACTGATGACATTTGCTGATGACCCCAAATAGGGAGGCAGTATTATTACCACAGATGAAGATCAAGTTCTGCAGAGTGAACTGGGTAACCTCGTGAACTCAAGTAATAAGAAATGGAATGAGGTTGACTGGTACAGAATGTTGCAAACACAAGAATGAACATTTTTTTGCTATCATCTGGGAATTCAGCAGATGGAAACAGCAGAGAAGGAAAAAAGATCTAAGAAACAGATATGCAGAAACATCATGGGGGTCAGCGTACTGGAGTAGGACTTCTTGTGTACGGTTAACAACTAGTGCCTATAGAATGGCCCAGAAGGCAGAAATCACAGGAAGGGTTGTAATTACAAGTGAAAACATACTAAGGTGACATCTGTATGGTCTCTCAGAAATATCAATATTGTTATGATATTTTCTGACAAATTGGAGCCCTGGGATTTGGTACAGACATTCGTCCAAAGCATTCTGATTACTAGAAAAATCTGAAAACTATACATTTGTATTTCTGTCTTCAAAAGGGGGGGGGACTCAATGTATACCCCACAAGAATTATGCTATTTCTGTGCCACCCAGCTTTTTGACAGCAATGCTTTTCAGTATGAATGGAAGTGAAAACAAAATGTAAAAGGTTGGTTGGGCTCAGCTCTGGTTGTGACTTATTCCTGACTCATAGTTTCATCTGGATTACAGTAGAGTCTGTATTGGAGCAAGGTATTTAGTGGCGTGACTAGGTATCCTTCACACCAGTTGTTCAGGGAGTGTGGAAAGGTTCCTTACACTTGGGACAACATTTGTCCCCTTGCCCCAGAGTAAGCCCTAGCAGCCACAACAGGTCGATTCATACTTGTGCCAGAAATATCGCTTGGCAAGTCCGTGTTGATCCCTAGAAGTAGATCAAGCTTGGGAAGGGCCTCAAGATTTGGTGAATGTTGGTGCTGCCAATCCTGCCCCTGGGGCCTGATCTACCCAGCTTATCACCTCCCCATTCCATCCTCCCCCTGCCCCATTCAGCCCCCACCCCTGCACTGGGCTTATTTGCTTTGGTGGGCATCTGTTGCTCCACCATGCCAGAGGGAAGGCTCTGGCCTATCTGCCAGCATGCCTGGACCTTGTGCTGCCACAACGTACTTTATGGCATGTTTGCGGCAGTGATGCTAGCGGAAGATTTGTTCTGCCAGCATCCACCTTCAACAGGATTGGACCATAAACTAGATAGACTGACAGCCCAGTCCTGAACTGACCAGTGCAGTGACGCCAAAAATGGCTGCAGCGGCATCCTAAGCACGCAGGGCAGCTGCCACCGGCTCCTTGGGGAAAGGGGAATAAGAGAAGTAGCCCCACAGTGGGGCTACTTGATTCTGCGGCAGCTCTTTAGCCAGTGCAGAATTGAAGATATGGCCCAACACAGGGTTCTAGATCCAGTGGAGCTTAGTTCTGCCAGTCCTGCCCCGCTCCCTCCCTGCCACACCTCCTCCCCACCCTCCTC
Source organism: Tiliqua scincoides (assembly GCF_035046505.1). Taxonomy (NCBI): domain Eukaryota; kingdom Metazoa; phylum Chordata; class Lepidosauria; order Squamata; family Scincidae; genus Tiliqua; species Tiliqua scincoides. The sequence goes on from NC_089825.1 coordinate 23,755,952, forward strand.
TGCCTCAGACCGCCTCCTCCCCGCCTCCCTCCATGCCTCCACTCTCCTTTTCACTGCTTAGTGGTCCAGGTGAGCCACCAGGCGGTGGATCGCGGGCCCAGCACCAGAGCCGACCCAGCATGGGCTCATACTGGGCTAGCTCTGGCGCTGGGCCCACGGTAAGGCATACAAGCATGCCTTATGACCCGTTTGCAATGGTGCACGCCGGCAGTGAGCCGGCACGCAAGGCTCAAGATTGGGCCCTGATTCAATATAACATAGCTTCATAGGTTCACTTCTCTGCTTCTGACTGTTTGCTCCCAGAGTAGCTTTTTCCATTTTTAAAAAACCATTGGCATACCTCTCGGTGTCTTGCATGGAATGTTTGCTTGACCATGAGAACTCCTATTGCCTGCAGTCTTTACTCCTAACATTATCATGAGCGTAACAGACAATGCAGAATATAAGGAAAAAGCCACTAAAATTGGCCACCAAAGTTCTGCTTTAGATTTCATGCTCTTGGGAATTGCAACCTAGCTGTGTAAACTAGCGATGTTGTATATATCACAGATTTCACAACACTCCTGATTGTCACACTGAGATCTCATTTCTTCACTGCTTTTTCCACATCTGAGGGACATTTGCTGTGGAGGCTTTACCTGTGGAAGGGTTGTTTTCAAATTATCTAGTTCACAGGAAGCCAGCAGGTGGGGTCCTCAGGAACGAACTGGCCTCCATAATCTATTTTTGCACAATGTGTCCAGCTGTGTCAGATGTCTCGTAAGATCAGGAGCTCAGGGAGAGCTGAAAATAGCACTTATGCAGACAGAGCAACCTAGCCAAGGGAGATTCTTTGTCTGAGCCTGGAAGACCACAGAGTGCCCTGGTGAAAGAGGGGGGCAGAACCCCACCACCCTTTCTTAGTCTAAGCTTCCTCATTGAATGAACCTCAAATAGATAAAACAGTTTTCGATGAAATGTCCTCTCTTTGTGACACGTCAAGAATTCCAGTCATCAGCAATGGTTCTGAGTCTGACTGACAAGCTGGTCTTCCGGTTCCAGAAATTTGAACTATTTGTGCAAGTGGTAGGCGTCAGAAACAGGAATCAGGGGCAAGTGGTCACCTAGTGGGGGGAGAACTGTGGGGAGATAACTGAGACTCTTCCTCATTTCTGGAAAGATGCCCTTTGAGAATGAAATATTTTAAAACACTAAATTACAATGAATTCAAGAAGAAGGCTAGTCAGCTGACATCCTTTGGCTAAAAAAAAGCAAAAGAAGAATAGGCTCTCTGCTTTGTGGAACAATGACACATTTTTCAAAGGTACATGTGCTTTCACATGAGTGTGTGTTTGTATATGCCCCACCCTCAAGGGCAAAGGTCAGGGATTAGTGTACTCATAAATCCTCTTCACTGATGAGAGATAAAATAGCTGGAGGAGGCTTTCTCCGAACAGCAGCTGGGAAGGGAGAAAGTATCGCTCAAGTAATGGGGAGAGCAAAGCTGATGCTGCAGGAAATACCAAAGAATATAAACATTTTGCGCTGGTGAGATGAGAACGCTGCTGTAATTGAAAATGTATAGGAAAGAGCCCCAGAATCCACTTTTCTCCAAGCACTGAAGGGAGATCTTCCTTAGAAACGAAGAACACTTTCCCAGGTGCAGGATTTAAAAAGCAACAGTGAAGTTTCAAAACTGGATTCCTGCCAATAGTAAAACAAAAGAGCAGGACAAAATATGAAATGCTGCAATTCCCTAGGTCTTGTAAGGCACTAGGAAGTGAGGGAGTATTGCGGTTCTTTCTGCAGTGGAGTATCATTAGGGAAGGAAAGAAATGCGTTTCTTTTCTTCTTCCCTAGTTTCTTGCATTACCTAATAAAGCTCATCATAGGCCTCTTGTTATTTTAGTTGTGCTGAAAGCAAGTCTTGTGCATGGATTCCGACAAAACCTGTGTCTGGATCATATCGCTTGGATCACTGAAATTCCAAGCCAGTTTACAGCTCAATCCTTTGCATGTCTACTCAGAAGCAAGTCCCACTGTGTTCAATGGGGGCTTATTCCCAGGAAAGTGTGCATAGGATTGCAGCCCTGGTCCCCAGCCCCTCACCAAGTCTGCGAGGTGCAGGTACCTAACGATGGGGCTGCTTCTGAGAACCAGACCCTAACCTGTTATGAACACCCAACAGAGGTTCATCAGAATGCTCTGTGTAGTTTGTGTCTCAAAAAAGCTGAAGAAAAGTGTAGCATACCAGCTATTCAGCTGTGTAGCACAGCAGTTATTCATCCTGGGAAAACCGTTTTGGGAAGCCCTGAAAAGGCTGGAATTTTGTCTTCATGAAGAAAGGAATGAGAGGGAGGGATGACGACCAACTGAATAATGAAAGTAAGAGGACAAGCCTATGCATGTCTACTCAGAAGTAAGTTCATTGTGTTCATTGGACACACTTTCTTGGAAATTTGCTTCCAAGAAAGTGTGTCTAGGATTGCAGCTGAGCAGTCCAATCCTACCTAAATTCCCCAACGGGATGCTGCGGCACTACACTGCATCCCATGGGGGAATTTAGCAGGTGGGGGAGGTCACCTCGTTTGTTCCCTTGCCCCAGGGCAAGCCCTAGCCTCCGCTGTAGGTCAGCAGAGATCTGCATCAGTGATATTGCCCTGTGCACTATTTAGAAAAATAAAACTTTCCAAGGCACACACGCACGCGCACATCCCACGTGAAAAAAGTTTTGGTAGAAATTCAGGGCCATGTATATGGAATTATTATTTGGACAGCAAATAGTAAATGCTGTCCAATAGGGACAGGTAGGTTCCTGCCTACCCTATGAATACCTTTAAGTGTGGGCCCCTAACTTGGACTAGACCATTACCTGCCTGGGAGTCCAATCCTATGCATTTCTACTCAGAAGTAAGCCCCATTATAGTGAAAGGGGCTTCCTCCCAGGTAAGTGAGGACAGGATTGCAGTCTAAGGCCTTTAAAGCTGGCATCACAATTTGACCCTGAGGGCTTACCAGTCTTGCAGCACTATGCTGGAAAGTCTCTGGAAACTAGTTCTGATTGTTGTCTCACAATTCTTCTTGCCTCAGGGCAGACCCCATTTTACCCTACTTGTCTCTAGGCTTCATTGGCGTGCCGCACAGTGGGGGGGGGGGATTTTCACCTAGTGTAAAGTTTCTTCTGCAACTAATAGAAGTTGTTTTTTTTTTACTATTGTAAAAAAAAAAAAGGTGTGCAACCCAGATTGGAACCACGAGAGGGGCAAAGTATTAAAGTCTTCTAGTTCCTCGTCATTACATTATCAGTCACTACCCTGGCACATATTTTTGACAAAATCAAAGCTTCTAAAGAGCTCATTCACACATTGATTGTCTCATGCTGTCAAGCCTCCTGATAAATGAAGAGGGAGCATTTGGCAAATTCTGGTGTGTGGATTGCCTTCTGAAATTCTTGACCTTCACAGTACTTGCTTGTCGAAGCCTCTATTTATGTGTTTGTTTTAGCACTTTATATCCCACATTTTCCCCTCCTGTTACGGAGGGCTGCTAATAGCTAACAGTGCCAAGTTGAGAACAACAATCAAAACCCCTAAAATACAACCAAAAAGGAATAAATCAGTAATTTTCAAAGCAGATCTGAAGCAGCAGGTTGAAACATCAAACTAGCACCACAGTCAAGAGGGGAGGGCCAACTGAAATCCATTTTCGGCTGGCACCAAAATTGAGTTAGCAAGGGTGCTTCCTTCCTCTCCTGTGGGAGGGAGTTCCACAATCTGGAAACAACCACAGGGAAAGGTCTTTCATGTGTAAGCTGCCAAGCATACTTCTCTCAGCAGCAGAATATACAAAAAGGCTTTCCTGTATATCTCTTCCTGTGGGAAGAGATAGTCCCTCCCATGGCCTTGCTAGCCCAATGAATCTGCTGTCTAGTTGTGTGCCTTGCTAATCTGCTGATAATGGTTATGTTAAACTTTCAGTTTAAAGCATCCACCATATGGAAAAATCATTTTCCTTCATCGCATTTGTATGCGCTTCCTTGCACGCCACAGCCACCCACCGTGTTCCCATAGCATAAAAGCGCCATGTTCATGTTTAACAACGTGAATAACACTGAAGCATCTGCACACAGTGTATGCATGCAGGCAAAAAAGAGCCCCTAAGCAAGATCAAACTGATATTTGATGTCAGAGAAATACATGAAGGCAGTTTTTGACACCCTGTCTCCATCTTGTTTTCCAGAGGAAAAATGACCACTACTCTCTTTCCGTCAATGTGTCATTTGAAGTGAAAAAGATGCCATACAAAGTTCAGCCAGCAAAGTACCCTGAAGGAAGCATAGCGGTGAGTAACAGAGAAAATAACCTATTGATACAAAACATATGCGTTATTTTGGTCATTGTGATTCGTATTATGGAAGGTATTTATAGATGGGAAATTCAAGATAACCATTTCCTGTGTTTTTAGCAGGCAGGTTCATCCTTTGACTACTATTTAAAGGAAATTTGTGTGGGAGAGTTTAAAATAATCCCAGCTTTTGCAAAATAATTGTGTGTCTGCTGTAATGTGCTCAGCAGGGACCAAAGGTCTACCTCAGCTCTAACTCGGTCTGTGCTGTTGGGGAAAGGGGACCTCTCTCTATGCTGCCATTTACTATTTATCTCATTTCTCCTTTGACATGGTAAGATTTCTCCTGGAAACCAGTTTTGAGCTTTCAGTCATTTGTTCAGATTGTTTTAATGAGAAAAATCTCCTTTTCTGTTTCTGTTTGGGGGAAAGGGCAGTAAGCAGGGCCAGTGAAAGACCTCCTGAACTGGCGTGGCTCACCCCTCTGGCACTTGGTGCCATGATACTCAAAGTCAACCTCCCCCAGAACCTGACCCAGAAATAATTATGTTGACACCACCAATTACTTCTGGGTGGCCAACTACTGTTTTTTGTTTTCATGAAAAAAGCAGTTGGATCATTCGGAGCAGCTCATAACTGCTTCAGGTGTTGTGAGGGGAACCTTCATTACATGGTACCTGCGGCCCTGGCATGTACCTCCCCTGGCTCCCCCTTAGCTAACCATTGCCTGGCACCTGAAGTGGCATGCTAAACACTGCCCTCCTTATCTGGGCATATGCAAGGCCTGTGCCGCTTTCACTCCTTGGATCAGAAAAGGAAGAAGAGGCTGGAGCAGAAGAAGAGGATGGAGAAGAGGAGAGTGATGAGCTAGCTAGAGCACCAGAGGCAAGGAGGCAGATTTGGGCAGCTCTTACCAGCCTATTGCCTTTGGTACCACCTCAGTTGGCTTCATAGATGGGCTGGTTCCGGCTGCAAGGTTCCTGGGTTCATAAGCTGCAAGGCAGAAGCTATCTACACAATGAGCTCTCCTCCTCTTAAGCTTTCTAGAGCTTTTTGTACAGAAGTAGCAAAAGTCCATACTTAAACAGAGCCAACCAGCTGCATCCATGGTGCTGACACAATCAAGGCTGACCGATACATTTGCAAGCAATGCCTTGCCAGATTGGTATGGATTTCACATACCGATCCCTTGACGGGAGCCACAATTCTGAACAGCAACCATTGTTCAAGATATTGACCTTGACTTCTTTTATTATAATCTTGGACTGTTATTATTAAACACATTCTTGATTGCATCCCTAGTGCAACGGACATAAGAACTGTGGCAATGAAAAACTCTTATTTTGCTATCACACCCCATCACAGCTTTAGACAGCTACCTTCTGTGCCAAACAGCTCCTTTCGTTCTCCGTTGTACTAAAAAGGGCCTCTGCTCACGTCTTTCATCATTCAGTAATGCACCAGATAATATAACTTGTAGATCTCTAATTAAGTTTATCCGTGAGGGCAGTTTATTCCTATGCTACCTCTCCCATTTCCAGAAATGGCCACAATTGCAAGAAGGAGCAGATGATCCGATCTGTTTTGGGGTTTTATTTTTTAAAAATGGCAGCTTCTCAAGTGTCGAGTATGTGGAGTAACATAAACCTCTTTGGACTGCCCATGGCAGAAACGTTGGGATAGAAATGTTATAAAATTAAGAGAATCTGGCAACATATTTCTCAGTATTTGATATCACAAGTTCAACTGTCGGTGTCTACAACAATTAAGCTCCACTTTATAAATGTATTCTTGAGGTCTTCCTGGGCAGCTGCAGACTTCACACTCAGGGCTTTCATGCAGACATTTCTTTGTCTGAAATAGCCCATACGTTCAAATCATCAGTTACCTCCAACAGTGGCTCCTTGTACACTGTTCCAAACCATCATCTTGAGTGGAACAATGGAGACTTTTCCATATCTTTGGCATTCTAGATGACAGTCAACATCTAACAGCTCAATCCTGAGCTGCCCGGGGCGCCCAAGCTCGGCGGCACCGAGAAGGGCTGCTGCCAGATCCTGTGCCTCCCGGGCTACCGCGGAAGGCGCCTTGGGAGAAGGGAACTTTTGTCCCCTTCTCCCAGGTAAGGTAAGCAGCCCCGCAATGGGGCTACTCACTTTACCGCTGATCAGAAGGTCGGCGGTAAGGTAAAGGCACTCATGTAGGGTACGGAGCCCTACATGAGCGCCTTGGATCCTGCGGAGCAGAGCTCCGCTGACCCACCCCCCTCCCCCCAACATGCCTCCAGTCCACCCCCTGGCATGTCTCCCCCTGTCCTCTCTCCACCTCCCACCAGCCTCTCCCCTCCCCGGATCACCTCCTTCCCATCTCCACCCCACCTACTGTGCCACAGCTCAGCAGTCCAGGAGACCACCGAGCTGTGGAAGCTGGGTGACCACCTCTCGCTAGCCCAGCACTGGTTGGCGCTGAGCTAGCATGGGCGGGAGCCTTACGGCATGTCTGCGACAGTACCACCGAGCACAGGATTGGGCTCTAAAGTTCCTATACAATTACCAGGTATGGTGGGAGCAAGGAGTGAGAAGACTTGTAGCACCCTCCATATTTTAAAGGCAACATCCTTAATTATATCACTAGAGAAAATACGTGAGGACTGTTTCAGATAAGCGCCTCCTCACGTGAAAATAAGCTGGCTTGGTCAACACGTGACTAACTGTACCACCTCAAAAATAAATTTATGAGTGGATTCTCTGTATAAAACTGTATAGAAAATAAATGATTCTCTGTATAAAACTCAGGGTACTGTAACCAATTATCCTTTGGATATTAATTACACACCTTTTGGGGACAGATATCGAGCTTAATAAATATAATGGTGCATCGTGTGTGCTATTAAGAATAAGGACATGCTCCTCCGCATAACCAGACAAATAACATCATGAGAAAGGTATTGGGAGATGGGGACGGTTTGAGCCAATAAACAGGCTCTTCTGGTCTACCTCATGGCTGGCTTCTCTCTTTGATGCCCATTCCACAGAGATGATTTACCTTTAGGCTGGGGAGCAGAATGTTTTGATCCTTCATGTTCATTGCTCCTCCAAAGATGTTCAAAGATACCACAGTAAAAGATGAATTCTGGTTTTGTTTTCTCAACGCATGTGTTCCATAGCAGAAACACATGCTAGTCAAAATGGCTGCTAAATACCATCTCCATCTGTTGCTCTCAACAAGTCTCAGATGCTATACTGAGTGACCTGATAAGCATTTTTACAGTACTACTTGAGAATGAGGCACGTTATTCTGCAGAATTGATTTACTGCCAGATGCCCATAAATTCTTGGGAAAACGATAGCGTGTGTTTTTTTTTTATGTCCTCTCAGATCTGACCATGGTAGTGGAGTTTTGCCAACTGTACAGCTTAATGTGTTATAGGCAGACATCCTTTTGAAGTTCCTGCTGGCAATTCTTCTTATTTTCGCTCTTCCTGAAATCTATCAATAGTTGATTGAGAGTCTGTCTTGAAGGGTTTATTTGAAATGCTGAGAAGCTGTCCAGTGGAGTGATGCCAGTGCAGACAGAGGCTGGAAATTTTGCTTAACCATCCTTTAGCATAATTATAATCCAGAATAAAAATCATGTATACAGTTGCTTCTGCATAGAACTACATACAATTTCTATACTATACTCACACAATAAAGTTGCAGAGGTTGTTTCTACAAGGTTGTGGCTCTGAGTTACACAAATAAGAAATTCTTAGTATTTCAATCAACTTTGCTGTCTTGGGAAGTTCATGAGGTACCCATTTCTCTGTGGAACAAGCAATTTCACCCACTAGAAGAAACAGCCCTGCTATTGTTTGTTTTATCCCTGGTTGAATGAAAGATGAGTCAAGAGCCAAGAACTCCTGGTTTTCTTTGAGAGGTCGTTGACTCTCACTTCAACTTCTAGCACCCCTAATATGAGTTGATAGGAATTCAGGACCAGTTCCCATGATAAGCCTTTCTGAGTCAGATCAAGCAGCCTTCTCCTCCAGAATTCTTTTCCCAACAGATACTAGCTAGAAGCTTACATGGTAGCACGCATGATGTCTAGTTCCATCAAACATATCCCTAGCATCTGCTAGGCAGATTGTAAGGTCGGCAGATTATAAGGCTTCTGTCCTTGCAAATGCTGCTTAGCTGTCATGGTTCCACGTGTTTCTATCTTGCACATGGAAATGTGTACAAATGTGTGCTTCCAGCAGGGCCAGCCCATCCATGAGGTCAACTGAGGGCCCAATCCTATCCAACTTTCCAGCACCGGTGCAGCCGCAATGCAATCCTGAGGTAAGGGAACAAATGTTCCCATACCTTGAGGAGGCCTCTGTGACTGCCTTGCCACCACAAGATGCAGTGCACACCCCACTGGCACAGCCGCACAAGCACTGGAAAATGGGATAGGATTTGGTCCTGAAGCTGTTGCCTCAGGCAGAAGATTGTTGAGGGATAGTCATCCCTATCCAGCTACTTGCCTCTATTGCCCCTCCTTCTGCTCCTATATTGGAAAAGGAAGAGGAGGACAGAGAGGAAGAGGAAACATGAAGGGAAGAGAGCACTGAGCTAAATCACTGGAGAATGGGAGGTGTAGATGCTGACATATCATTGGGTAAGAGGAGGCAGGATTTGGCATACCACCCCAGACATCAGGAGGTCTTGGGCCAGCCCTCATTTTCAACACACACATTAAGGAATGTACCTGGCATATATGCTAAATTTTTTAGTATGTGAAGTGGCCTATATGAGCAGCCAGTGCTTTGCACACAGAAAGCTCCTGGTAGCATCTCCAGGTAGGACTGGAAAGATCCCTAGATGGATTGGTGATCTGGCTCAGTAGAAGTCAGTGTGGAAGTATATGCAGGGTGGAAGAATAGTGGCAAACCAGCTTGTCCCACCAGAGGGTTCACAAGCAAGCCACAAAAGCAGCAACACTTTCCTATTTGGCTGTACCGGTTAATAAAACTGAGCCATGATAAAGCCTGAATAAACAGTCCTTGCAGCACAGCAGACAGCTTCCTTCAGATTTATCGACCTTCTGGTCAGGATCCTAAAGAAATGCATGACTGTGCTTATCATTGTGCTGGGTTTTGGTTCCACTGGACCTCAGTAAGCATTCTGAGACTGTCCTCATTGCTTGTCATCCAGTTATTCTGTACATAGATGGAGAAATGGCAAATGGATTATTAATTTAATTGCTGAGTCCATCCTGCTAAATCACGCCATTGTGACTCAGGATATTTGGAATATGTCTGGGTTGTGATCCAAAGAAAATGTGTCATAGTTTCCAAAATCATTAGAAGTAAAAAGTTTTCATTTGGGAAAGATGCAGGATAATTCTGAGAATGCTGTCAACATTACACAGAAACTGCTCCCTATTGAGTCAGACCGATACTTCATCTGTCTCGGTATTGCTGACACAGACTGGCAGCAACTCCAGGGTCTTTCCCAGTCCTACCTGGAGATGCCAGGGATTGAACCTGGGGCCCTCAGCATGTAAGGTAGGTGCTCTGGCACTAAACTATGACTTAGTGCCAGATTACCCATCACCCTCCAATAATCCTTTATATTTGGATGTGATTTGCCAAAAAGTAACGTTCAAAATTAAACATTCAGTTTATTAAACATTTAACATTAATAACATTAATGTACATTAATAATAATATTATTAAACATTTAACATTAACATATTAAACATTTATTAAACATTTATAATTTATTACAGCGGGAGTATTTAAAAGCATGCTTTATTATATATTGTGCCCTTTGTACATATTCTTAATCAAATGTTTAAGAACAAAATAAAATCTATTAGAATGTGTACTGATATCACCTAGGTTACTATTGGCATAGTGTGTATATATGTATGAACATTCAGAGGTTTCAATGTTCTGTGATTTTAAGCGGCATTTCCACAAAATCAATGTTCAGACATATTTATACTAAACATGCTTATGCTCCCTGTGAAGTGTATTTATACAAGAGAGTTATAATGTGCAAACACACATGTCAATATTAATTATGATACTGAGCTTTTTCAAAAATGTAAAAAAACTGTAGATGTTTCTTTGAGAATAACATGCAGGACTATTAGAGAATAATTTATGATCTTTCCGCCCCTGAAAGCAAAAGTGATTAAAGTTCAGAGGAAGGACTGCTGTGCACACAAGTATCAATAGTATTACAAGAAAAGTTTGTTTACTGGAGATCTTAACTCTATGGCCATTAACTCAGAAAATGGTAGACAACTCAGAGCCCAGTCATAACTCCCCCAGGCCCAATGCAGCCACGCCAGTGGGGCTCACACTGCATCCTGCAGTGGAGGGACAGTCACAGAGACCTCCTCATGGTAAGCCTCCACTTCCCCAATGGGTCTCCTTGGGTCTACTGCAGCTATTTTAGGGCCCAATCCAGAGGAATGCGTGCTGGTTCACCATGGGTGCGCGCTGTCGCAAATGTGTCATAAGGCATGTCTGTGACTGTTACCACCTGCCCAGCACCAGAGCTGGCCCAGTGTGAGCCCACGCTGGGCCATTGCTGGTTGGAGGCTGGCAGTCCGCTGCCTAGCACTCGCCCAGAGCACCAGGTGGTAGAGAGGGGCATGGGGGAGTGGGGGAGGTGTTCTGGGGCGTTCTGGGGTGGTGTTCTGGGGCGGGGAGAAGGTGTGGCAAGGGGGAGGGCAGGGTGGGAGGGGGTTGGACCAGTGGAGCTCAGCTCTGCCAGATCCAGAGCCCCATGTCAGTCTTCACAGCCCAACACAAGATGTCTCTGCACCAGCTAAATAGCCAACACAGAGGCAAGAAGCCCCACTGCAGGGCCATTTCCCTTACCCAGGGAAAGGGGACGAATGTTCCCTTCTCCCACATAGCTGCCACTGGCCGCCTGCATGCTCTGGATGCTGCGACAGCCCCCATGTCAGGCAGTTTAGGATTGGGCTGCCCATGGCATAAATCCAAAGAGAGTAAGGGAGAGGGAAGTGGAGAAGGGATGGGGATAGGATCGTGGCACATATTGCTGCCCCCTTGTTCCACCCCCTCCTCCTCTGTTCTGCCTTCTGCCATCTCCCTTTCCATTCTCCCATTCCTTCCCCTCCCCACCCCATTCCTTCCACCGTCCACCCCCACAGATGCAGGCAGAGGCAATGAGGCTGAGGCAGTAGGTCCATCACTCCAACTGAGCTACTGTCAGAAGCAACTGCATCAACCTGCTTAATGGGCAGTCTGGCCCTGGCAACACATAAAAGACCGAGAACATGTTTATTTTTACTGCCAGTATTTTCATACCTTGAAGAAGCTCTAATGCTGGTTTTGGAAGGAACCAGACTCTTCTGAACATTCCTGAAACATTGTGGAAAGCAACCATGGGAAGCAGGAACCACCTCATCCCAAGTGCCCTACAAATGGGTTTCTTTCTGTGTCATGGAAAAATAAGGTGGTAGAATTAATACTGTCTAGGACTTTAAATGCTCCTGATTGATTATGGAGCAGGCAGCACAGTCTTATCATTAATGTTCTGGGAAGTTAAAACATTGTTTTAAAATGTTTTAAGTTAAAAGGCAATAGCGTAACTAGAGCAGTGCACAATAGTAAGTAGTGCAGGCTCCAGAATGCAAATTTAAGCAGCCCCTCCCACCAGTGTCATAGCTATGGAGGTACAGGGGGTAGCAATTGCACCGGGCAACAGGCTTTAGGGGGCAACAACCTGAGCTTTACACTAGTGGCCAAAATTGTGAAAAGCTTGGTATTTTTCAGATAATACCATCATGTTATATACTATTTGATGCAGAATTTAATGCAGAATTATTAACTGCGTCAAAATATCTCTATAAAATCAGAGGGTATAGCCAGATAGCTGGAAAATAAACACATCTGCATTATGTAACAAAAACTGGATTTTCTTAACTCAAAACTGACCAATGAGACTGATTGTTCTGAGAGCCAGTTAGGTGTTGTTAAGATACAGCAGGGAACCAATAAGGTGTTAGTATGGGGGGAGCCAGGGAAAGGAGGCATAGAGCAAGTGGGCAGCAAGCTGCCGGGGGGAGGATGTGGATTTTCCCCCACTTTCACTTTCTTAAAAGCCTGGGCATGACATCACTTCTGGGGCATCATTTTGAGCTTGGCACCGGGCTGCACAATCATTAGCTACATCACTGCCTCCAACTTGCCTTTGAGCAACACTGTTTCTGCCTGAATGACTCTGAGGGCAAATGGGAGGAGCTGCTTACACTTGCATTTGGGCGCCTGCAGTCCCGATTTTACCATTCTAACTACACTACTGGTTCAAAGCCACTGCCACCTGTTCTTTCAACCACCAGTGGTCGTTTATGCTCTTGGCTTCCAGTCTTTCATCTACTTGCTCTCCCGAGACAGCAGACACTGGAAAATATTAGTTCTCTAGAACCTACTGCACCATGTCTGGTGGCAATCAGAAGTATGAAAATCAGTGCTCTCACCAAAATTACAAAAAAGCAACACTTTGAAGGGACTGTCAGAATTTCTCCTGGAGCACATCGTCTGAGAATTTGTAAAGGAAATCACATTTTCTGTAGGGCAGGTGACACTTCACAGAACTCCAGATTCCATCTATGGCAGTACCCCAGGGTAATTCTTCTTGACAGAGAAATAAGCAGGCCACTCTTTCTGTTAAGCACCACATTTTAAAACTTTTTGTGTGAGGAAGCCAAAGTGTGTCAGAAAACATCGGCTGCCAAGACAACAGAAGAAGTGTGTAAAAATTTCACAGCCCTCTAACAGGCCACCTCGGATAAAAGGAGAGGCCAGGGTGATATATTACGGGCTGATCTTCACATCTAACTTCAACAACGCTTCATTCTTTGTCATTTTTTGTTAAGGTAATAACAAAGAAATTTTTTTAAAAAGAGATAAAGCACTTCTAAACTCTTTACTGGCTCCTGGTTCACACAGCATATTATTATACCTAAAACCACATGGGAAAATGCAGGAGCCCTCCAAGTTGAAGAACACACCCTAATGTGAACTCATAAATAAAAAATCCAATTTTGGATCATGTATGGTTTGCTTTTGAACTAGGCTTGCAAGAGAAAAAGCAACAGCCGGTGGGCAGACACCTCCAGGCCCTCTGCTTGAATCATCCATATGTCTCTTAATGCTTACATTACTTAATACTTACAGCGCCATCATATCTTGCGATGGAGCAGGCAGGACAGGAGGCCTGCACTGAATCCAGCGCAAGATAGGGGCCCAAAGTGGCTCAGCTGGAGGTAAGGGGAAACTTTTCCCCTTACCCCTGGGTAAGTAATTGCAGCCCCACTCCCCCTGCCCCAAAACACCTTCCCACCCCAGAACAACTTGCGCCAGCCCAGGGCACTCCTAGGATTGCACCCTTTATTATGTTACATTACTCTTAATGCTTTTCTAGCCATAAGAACATAAGAAGAGCTTTGATGGATCAGGCCAAGGGCCCATCTAGTCCAGCTTCTTGTGTCTCACACCGGCCTACCGGATGCCTCTGGGAGCACATAAGACAATAAGATGCCTGTATCCTGTTGCCACTTCCTTGCATCTGGCATTCAGAGATAGGCTTTCTGTAATACTTGGAGGCTGCATCCGGTCCTCATGACTTGTAACTTGTTAGGGACTTTTCCTCCATAAATTTGTCTAATCCTCTTTTAAAGGCATCTGGGCCATGTGCTATCACAACAGCTTGTGGTAAGGAGCTTTGCAGTTTAATTTCGCACAGGATAAAGAAATATCTCCTTTTGTCTGTTCTGACTCTCCTGCCAGTCAGTTTTAGTGGATGCCTCCAGTTCTGGTGTTGTGCAAGAGGAAAATGAACTTCCTTCTATCCTACCACCACCCCACTCAAGCCAAGGCTGGCTGAAGCTATCAGGCTGCCTGAGGCAGCATATAGCTCTGCAACCATCACCACACTGCCAGCTCAACCTGGGTCTTCCTTCCACATGGACCCGTAAATCAAAGCAGGAAATGTGAAACATGCCGAGATCACTCCAAATCTCTCCACACTGCTTCCTTTGTTTAAAAAAAACCTGCACAAAAGAAAGAGCAAACTTGCTCCTTCCCCCATCAGTGCTTGGTGGAGGAAGATGAGGAAGCCAGATCGCCCTGCTCTAAGGATCTCAGCCCTTCCTCTGTGTGGGCTCTTTACGCAAAGCAGGCAATGCAGGGCGCACTATGAGCACGCCCTGCTTTGCCTAAAGAGCCGCACGGAGGAAGGGGCCAGTAAATCTAAACCTAATCTAAATTCCCCCCAGCTTTGGAGAAAGGAAAAGTCGTTGAGCGTTGCAATTATGGAGCTCTCATTAACGTTTACTTTGGCCTGCAGTCTCCATTGTTCTTTTATCCAAAGGGAACTGAACCTGCTCCAGCTGCCCCTGAAACTTCTCAGTCACCACTCGGGGAAATGGGGAGCGTGTAACAATAAAGTTACGTCTGCAAATATACCTGGTGCCATTGAAACATCAGATTCTGCAGAGATTGTAGAACTCTCCCCAAGGAGAGAAATATTCTGAGTGCTGTTCTCTGACTAAGTCAATCCCAGATGTTGTAATGTCTACTAAAGTATCCACATCCTGGAGCCTTTTGCATTCATTCATTTGCCCATAACTGAGTGTTCTGTGTAGAGCATCGTTGCAAATAGAGCAGCTGACCTTCTTCTCACTCATCCTGCCCTTATATCTTCACACCAGTCAGAGCCTTTTTAGGAAACACAAGGAGAGCCATTCAAAAATATTCATGAGCTAAACTTAAATGAGCCACTTCTACTGGGGTTATTCAGCTTACTGACATAGAAAGCCTGCACAATTGATGCCCAAAAGACACTGGAAAAGCATCCTTATATAGGAGAGATGCCATGGATTTCTTTGCATTGGGTGGTGCCACATCGCACCGAATTTAATTTTATTACCCTAGCCAAGTAATTTTGGGTGTTTTCAGATTTCAAAATGTGCCTTTGTCTTAATTCAAAAGTGCTGTTTGGAGGCAATCGACATGCAAGTAGCCCTGCCAGCTCCATGGCATAAAGTTGTTGGTGAACTAGCTCTCTGTGTTGGCATTTAGACTTCAGGACATAAATGAGTTTGGTTATAAAGAATAATGGGGTTTATCCTAGTACTCTAAACAAAAAAGTACAATGGTGGACTCCTCCCACTAACAGGCCATGGAGCATCTAGGCTTAGTGTCATTTCCTCTCGCTCCACCTAGCCTTTACTGTCAACCCTCATGGAAACTCAGTCACCATTCTCCAATCCCAGGGCTGCTGATATCCCACCAGCCCCCTCCATCTTGCTTTTCTAAATGGCCCCAGACCGTGGCTGCTGTGTTTCATTTTTCCATTCTTCTTACCTGTTCTTGTCTATGCTGTACGGTATTCCTGGCCTGCTCCCTCCCACTCTTGGGAACCTTCCCGGTTATTTGGGGCTCCGCCACCCATAGATGCATGTCTGCAACCCTTCCTTCCTGCTTTCCTAGAAGAACTGAATGCAGAAGGTTAGCAGTAGTGTCAGCCCTGAACAATAGGTAGTTCTCACATTAGAAAATGATGCAAATAGTGCTGGTAGAAGCAGCGCATCACAAGGGTTTTTTAGTCAGAGTTTTGACATGAGGAATCTTTGATACCCCATTTTACTGTAGGCTTTAGAAATGAAATCAGCAAGCTGTTGGATTCAGAAAACCTGTGCTAATACTGACAGATTGCAGGTTGATGGAGAGATTGGGTGAATTATGCTGTGCCAAACAGATAGCTAGGGGGACAGAGAGATTGAAAAATAAAGTGGACAAAGGTCGAAGAGTAACATTAACTTGGAGACTTCTTCAGAATCCCAATAACGTGGCTGTTCATTTGAAAAATGCACACTCAGAGCTCTTTCAGTTATACTGAAGTGGGTCTTGCAAAGTCGACCTCACTTATACTTCAAGACCCGCTAACATAATCCTCGAATGACTACAATTGTATTCACTTGCATTCAGAGGTCTCATCTGTGATCAGAACTATGTGCTGCAGAATCCTTTACAGGCCACTGCTCTAACCGCAAGTAAGATCCACATGCCAGCATTGTAAGCAATGATTCAGAAGTGATCTCTTGCACCAACAATCTCATGTAAAGTATGAATAGGGCTTCAGTGTCCAACTTTCACTTAACACACCATTAATCTGAGTGGGCCATACTGGAGGTCAGCAGAGTCATAAACTTCAGGTAGATGGAAATGAGGTATTTCATATAAAAAACCCCTTTCTGGAGTTTTCTAAATGTTGGACAATATGCTAGACTGGAAAAATGCATAATTTTCCTTTGCTAGAGATGGCATGATCTTCCCTTGGGGACCCAGCAAAGCCAAAGCTTAAGTATATTTCAAATGCTGCATAAGATCTCTCTATTTGGGCCAGCTTCTGTGGTCAGGGTTAAGTGAGAATATGGGGAAATTGTATTAATTCATTTTTTATTTTGATTGAATTTAAGTTGCTTTTGTAAGTGACATGGCTAAAATACGGTTACCTGCTGTTCTCCAAGTACACTAAAAATGGCATGAAATATTTGCACAAACTAAGAATTCCATTCTGTTACCTTATTATTGCTGTAACAAATAGTTTGCATGTTTGTCTTATGGCTTGTTCAGGGGCTCCTTGCCCAATCTTTTTTTCAAAGGCATGTAGCTCTGTCAGCAGATTTCTAGAACCACAATGTGAGGCTGCACTACATGTGGTGTTTAAAGTGTAGTTTAAAGTAGTAAGCCCTGATGGGCTTAGCGCTTCCTTAGTGAATAGTAGGCTCATCCAGCCTCTGTGGATTGGGACTATAGCATGATGGAGGTTAACCCACCACCATGGTCCTGATGTGAATCAGGCCCCTACCTGCAAAACCAGCCTCTCCAAGTGGTTGATTGAGGCAGCTACATCCTTCTGACGATTGGAAGGGACACCTATCTTGCAATTGCCCACCTCCACCACTCCTCCTCCTCTTTCAAAAACCCTGAATTCCCTCTGGTAACCCTGCATTTGAAAAGAGAGGAATGGAATGGAAGAGGAAGTGGAGAGGAGTGGGCTAGAATGTCTCCTAGGTGAGGTGCCACAACTTGAAAGATCCTGTCCCTAGTTGCTTCTGTCCACAAGTCAGACAGTATGGTAAATCTGCCAGGACCTCCCAAAAAGTATCCTAATCAGCCAGGCTGATGTGGGAATTGGCAGTCTTTCAGTTACACCACTCCATGACTGCTTTTTAAGCTCTCCTATGAGTGACCAGACAAATGGTTATTTATTGAAAATCTATCTTAATTCTATTACTATATGTCCTTTTCATTCATATTGTGAACAGAACAATAGCAGTGTCCACCCTTTGTTGGGCACATTCATTGAACACCAGAACAGAACCCCTACGCATGGTGGGGGCCCATTCAGGCATTCAAGGACAGCATGTATGCCAGGGCAGAGCCCACCATCCTCCCTCTATGCACGTTTCTGGTAACTGTGGTGTAAATGAGTGAAAAGAGCTGGAGAGTCAAGATAATTCTACATCATTGAAAATAAGAACAGAGCAAAAGAACAAAAGTGCGTGGAGGGATGGTCTCTCAACTGTGGAGCATATGCCTTGCATACAAAGGAACCCAGGTTCAATTCTTAGCATCTCCAAGCATCCATTGTCTGACACTCGCTGCTGCCAATCACTGTGGACGCTACTGAACTAGAGGGACCAAAGGTAGGATTCTAGGGTTGGCACCTCAGCAGCTATTTATGGAGATTTTTTTCTCCACATGATATATAATGTATTTAGCTAGGGAGTCCCTCTTAAGATCTCCAGGATTGCTTTCCATGGTCACCTGGAGATTGATGCGGATTCCTGGAGACTCCAGGCCAATCCCAGAAGGTTGGTAACCCTTTCAAAATCTGAAGAAGGCAGCTTGCTACGCACCTATGTTAATTTGATCCCTGGTGTGGTTCTTCATGATTTACCTTGCAAGCCTTCCAGTTTCTCACAACTGGAAATGAACACAGCCTTTCAAACAGAGCTTTCTTATTTACTTTCGTGTGTAATTCCTACATCTGCCTTTGTAATAAGTGCCTGCGTGTTTATATGTATTATAGGTTCATAATAAAGAGATGGACTTGAGAGAAATGGAATATGATAGCTTTTCACTCCATTACTTTCAAGTGAAGCTTTGTGAAGTCACAATCACTATTGCATGGCGAGTTTTAAAGTGGTGGTTTAGAACATACATGCCTTGGCTTCTCCACCTCTGCATAGAAACAATTTTCTTCAATTATATTTAGCACTTTTCTTCACACCCACTTCATTTTTTTTCCTATTTTCCATTTCAGATCAAAACATCTGTTATTTGGACCACTCCGAATGTCTCCTTTGTGATCCCCTTGTGGGTTATCATACTAGCCATACTCCTTGGACTGCTGGTTCTGGCTATGTTGACCTTAGCTCTGTGGAAGGTATGTTATGTATTGGTGCTTAACTGGGGAGAATGCTAACAAAACAAAAGAGAAGAGCGGACGTGTGATCTTCCTTTGAGCTAAGTCATCACAGACATAAGAGATGGATGTGTTATTTTTTCTGGATAACTGGCATGTTTGTGTTGCTGACCTTTTAGAAGAGGCAGCTTGTTTTCAAAGTCTCGCATAGGATGCTTATAAGTGGATAGCAAGTAAATGGCTGTGGTTTCTAAGACCTATGAACTCTTTTTTGTCCAGGGAGTAGAGATTTTGGCAGCATGTTACAAAGAAGCACCTCTAGCTTTGTTTCTCCCCGAAACTCCAAGGAATTATCTTTTGTAACATGATCTTGCCACCCTCTTTGGGCAGAAAGAAACACTGTGTTTGTAAGGCTGCAAGTGATTTTATTTTAATATCAGCCAGTTCTGTTTGATGTTTTACTACAGGACTTAAGACTTGCAGTCATGGAGTCACTAAGTTTACAAGTTTTTGTTACAGGGACTTGGAAACAACTGACTTCAAAGTACCCAAAACACAACTTTTGCACTCAGAGACATAGCTTCATTCCTATTTTGATTGATGCCATTTCTTAATGGTCTTTCTTATGTGTATAGGGATCATGTCAGCTACCCCATCTGGTTACTAAGGGATGAGTTCCTCTTTGGCTCAGAGAGGGTTGGTTCAAAAATGAGTTGGGCTATGTTCTCCCAATTAGGAACTATCTCAACTTATTTCTGAGCCAATATGAATCCAATTTGAGCCCCACCACAAAGCTTCTGCTCTCCACCTAGCCCCTTTCACGTCCGCCTGCCCACCAGTCCTCCATGTTATTTTTTCTTCTATATAGAAAAAGCAAGTGTTTGACAGATTGTCATTGTAACTATGGGGGCCTCCTCCACCATGTCTCCAACTCCATCTCAAAGGGATTACAGAGTGACTTGGTAGGCCACGCCACCATTGAGGATACTGCAGACGGGGCAATGTTTGTCTTGTTTTCTTTGCAGTTCAGGGGGAAACAGAGGAAATGGGGATTTCACTTATATAGAAGACAGGGTGGAATCTTGTATTTGGTAGGTTCATTCACCTTTAACATATCTCCCCTGCTCTTTTGGCCTATGACATGGCTACAGTGTACGCAGAAGCTCTATGCCCCCTCCAGGGCAGAGTCTTGTGTGGTTACCTAAATGTCCACCTCCCACTGCATGTACAGCCTGGAATCATCTACTGCAGCATCCATCCAACTGGGAAGCAGGGGTCACCTGTAGACCTTCCCTTCAACCCTGGAGGGGTGAATGAACTGTGACCCAACCCCCTTGAAGGGTTGCAAGCAGGGATGGAGCCTGTGGCCTGTCTTCCCTACTCTCCTTTCTCTTTGGCGGGGGAGTTGAGGTCCTTTCCCTCTGAGAGCAGGCATCCTCTCTACTTCCTCATTTTGTCTCCCCCATCTGGCTTCTGCATTCTCCTCTCTGTTCTAACTCTAACACTGCCATTTTGCTTGTCACCTCACCTCTTGCTCCTTCCTGCTGTTTCATTTAATCTCTACCTGCTCCTCTATCTTTCTCTCAGTCTCCATCTTCATTCCTCCTGTATTCTCCCTATGCTCTGCACTCTCTTGCCCTGATTGTTCTGCCCACTTATCTCTTTCCTATCTTTAAGATGCCCACTCCATCATTGGCCAAAGTACCAGCAGCTGGAGCCTCCCCCACCTCTCCAACCCCGCCTCTTCCTGCACTGGACAGCAGTGACATCATCATCAAGTGCCACAGTAAACAGTTTCTGTCCAGGCCACGTGGCTCCTGTTTGTGTGGCTAAAACCATAGACCACAGTCATAAATTCAGTTTTAGGAGAAGTGTAGTACTTAACATATTTGTACTATATGCAGGTTTCATTTTAAACCAGGCTCTTTTTCTGTAAGTGACACAATATGACAACAATAACTGAGTTGGTCCACTACAAAAACAAACAGAAAGAGACACCCAAAGCTACAATTTTCTAATGTCTTTATTAGGACCATCGAAATTGATACAAAGGCTTAAGTAAGCTCCCATGGTATCTAGAACTCTTGATCAGGCTGAATATTAACAAATCAAAAAGGGAGGGATATCTAGACATGGTAGAATAGCCCCAAAGGTTTGCCTTTATAATGGTCTTAAACTGGAGTCAGGAGGAGTTATGTAGAATCAAACTGATGAGCCTCGGAAGAAACTAGACATAATCTCAGGTGTCACCCACTTCCTCTATAATGAAGAGGAGACAATGATGGCTGTTCTCCAATTTTTAGAATATATAAAATCTAGCAGAATAACTAATCTGATTTAAATTTAAAAATCCAATTGCCATCTTCTTTTCAGAAAAAAATAATTCATTTGTATTCAGCCTGCTACATTTCCCATAAATTTCAAGACCTGTTTAAAAAGTGGACTATTGACTTTTGGTTTCTGAGTGATTTGATTGTAGTGGGTCCATGGGATCTCCTTTAGCAGCTTTGTAAGCAAATCATGCACATAAGACAGCCTGCACAACTTCTGACCCACTGGTCTGAACACAGTCCACCAGCTACAAGTTGTGACTTGCCAAGTATTTGACATTTCTTTATTTTTGCAGTTGTAGACAGGCAGGCAGGCAGCAAAAATATATTTCTGAAAACCTCCCATGGACTAGTGTAGATGGTGGAAGGGGTGTATACAGCTTTGTATGAGACAGGTTGTGCGAAGAACTCTTCCTGGAGAACATAGCTTGCATGATTCCTGTTGCTAGTCAGCATTCCAAAAGACACTCTCAAAGATCGACATGCAGAGATCAAATAAAAACAAATTCCATTCCTTTCTATCATATTGGTTTGGACTGAAAAAATTTCCCAAAGCAATGATTCAGGCAATTGAAACCAGACTGGCAGATCAACCAGGTGAGAGGGTCTTGCCCAGTGCAAGGCTCCTATAATTTCACCACCTGCCCCATGCTTGAATCTTCTCTCATTAGTAGGGATCATACACAAGAGGTCAAGCACAGGGTAGGTTTGTATGAAAGGGCATGGTGAAGCCTGGCACTAGTGAAAGCTATTTTAGCACAATTGCTAAGAACCTGAGCAGGACTGGGACACAATCTCCTGGTACCTGAAGGGTTACACAGATGCTTCCTCCTTTACCTGGTGGTTCTTTAGTCCAAGGGTCTTCAATCTTTTTCATTCTAAGTTGCTGCGATCCCATAACTGAGGCTTTGTGACCCCGTTGAGGTCCCGACCCCAAGGTTGAAGAACACTAGTATGGTAGATAGATGGTTGCTTTGTCTGCACATGACTGTGTGTTTGTTTTTCTTCTAGTGTGGTTTCTTTGACCGAGCTCGACCCCCTAGAGATGACATGACTGACAGGGTGCAGCTAACAAGTGACAAGACTACTGACTCGTAGAAGAAGAGGTGTAACTAACACAGAGAGTCGTGATCGGGAGCAGAAATGTGCTAGAGATTTCATCTTCCAGGAGGCTACCTTTGAACTCAAGACTGCCAAGAGGTTGCAATCTGAGCTATACAACGTTCTACACACTTATTCACTCGAAACTGGCCATCAGTGGCAGAGAAGAACATTACCACTGCCTTGAAGACATCTGGTTGAAAGTACATGGAAAGCATTAGGCTGATCTGAATCATGCAAAGATGAAAAGCTTGTGTGGGTTAGAAGACAATCAGCGCATTGTGTTCAAACACTACTGTGTAATGGCAGAACATTGCAGTGCCTCCCTATGGATAAGAACTTTTATGAAACTCTGGCTCAGGGAGACAAGCAATATATGTTGGTACTGTGGAAGTACTTCTGAAGAGCAAAAGTAACCTTTAAAAATACTTCATAAGTGAGGCACAATTATTTATTTTTCCATCTTCTGTAAACTGGGCATCCTCATGCTTGGGTCTGATGTTTTTATGACAATAACAGCTCAATAATTTCACATGTAAATAGAGTGAATGTATCCTGCACATTCCATATACCAGATAAAAGTGGGGTGTTTTTTTGGGGGGGGGAGGCAGAATTATATATTATTTTATAGGTTAGAGTATATGATATGGAATCATAGGCCTTGAAGGTGACCCTGATGAATTAGAAGATCTAGTTGAACCTTCTTCCCTAAGCACAGAACCTACAATATATTTAAACACATCACACCATGACATCCTAAGAGATTAATGTTATGTACTTTGTCCTTATTATCAAGGAAAGGGAATGAAGTGCTCCATAGCATATGCTCCAGTTATACTAACTAGTATTACTAGTAATACTAGTAAGTGACTGAAGCCACAAACAGAAAAGCCAGGTAACCAGCCTTGGGAGGAAACATCATGCTTCAATAAGATCAGTGAAGCAAAACCATTCACCAACCTTCCCAAGAGGGAAGTGACCTTGGCTCACTAGCACAAGTCCACTTTACTCAACTTCTGTTTCCAGTTGGAGCAGTCCCTGATGATTCTCAAAAAGGAAAAATATTCCATTATTTAAGGCAAAACAATCCTCTCTAACTCCAGTGTGACACATCTGGGTACCAGATTCAGTCCTGCAAAATAGCCTTCATTGACTTGTCCGATCTGATTTGACATCAATGAGAAGTGAGCTTGTTTGTTTGCTTCCATGACTTTTCTAGGGAGGCTGTTCAGCCTTTTCAGCCTATCTAGGAACTTCCTTCTGCTCTCCATCTTCACTGGACCAGTAAGAGTCCTTCGTTCTTGTATTTACACACAATCTGCCTGTTCTGGGTATGAGATCTTCAATGTGTGCATGGAGCTCCCCCACATGGAATGATATCTCCATTAATTTCAGCAGAAGGAGCCAATTCCATGTACCTTTCTTTTCATGTGCAAATAATCAGGGGACCACTGAGATTCTTTAGGTCACGACACACACAAGAGAATTATGTGGGCATCTGGTTTCTGAATCAAGATTATCTTTTTTCAAGCAAAGTAATTCTTTCCTCTCTGCTGCATCAATTGATGTTTAAGAGCATATTACATCTCCTTTTATGTGTAGGTTAGAACAAGACAATCACTGCATCAAATCCAACAAAAGATTTGCAAGGTGTCCTATCTTCGCAACAGTCACTGGTCCCTGGACTTTGTAATGGGAGTAACCTCCACTGATATGATAGACCTCTCACAACAATAAATTCAATGAATACTCACGTTGGTGCAACTAGTGGGAATAAAGACCTGCCTGAAGTTTTGAACCTACAGTACTCCTTTAGTCAATGCATATCTTTTGAATCTAGACATAAAATGCAGACTGTAGAAGTGTTTGTACTTCTAAGCTACTCTGTTTCTCCCCTTTTCCTTGGCTGGTTTAGTGACTTCCTGCTCTGCACCACATGTCCACAATTCAGTTGTTCCAATAATTGTAATTTTTGTCCTGCCAAAAACCAGAACTACTATAGAGTCTATTGTCAGAGGACTGGACAGGGGAGAAAGACAGTTGACTTCTGGACTCCATCCTACTGTGCATTGTGACTTCTTTAAACATGCTGCCTTGATAGTCTTCCAAGCAGAGGAAGGAATTAGCCAGCATCACACCTGTTGGCCCGACCCCCAAGACAAACACACTTCAAAGAACTACATATATCTTGTTTTCCAGGCCCAGACAAGCTTGAAATAGCCCCATTATAATGAAGTCAGTAGCTAGAGAATACCAAAACATTAATCCTTATCGTATTCTTAACATAAATAGTAACGTGGTTTTTTTAAAAACTGTTTTTAACTATAATTTTAGAAGACTTCTTAATATCTACCAGGAGGAGTTTGCTTTTTTTTCAGTTCTATGAGATAAAATGGAATGTATTCCCAAGTCTGATTATATTAATGCATCTTAGTCCAAACTTCAAAATCCTAAACACCACTATAAATAAATCTTGAATCACCTTTTGAATGGCTTATAATGCTGATAATGATATGCTGATAATCTGTGAATTTAGCATTATCATGTTTCACATGAATGGAAGGGAAATCAAAGAACCAGAGTAGGAGAAAGTTCAAATGCTACCCCAATGGTTAGAAACCTGCAATTCCTCCAGGGTTTCTCTATGAGAAGATCAATAATGGAAGTCAGGCTTGTCCACCAGTATCACACTTCTGGTGCAATACACAGCTGAGGAGAAGCATTAGTATGGCCACTAATGGGTGGCCTTTAATCTCAACTCATGACCTGATTTATGTTTCCCATGAGCTCTAATTTAGCTCTCAGATGCATGCCTAACCCCACTAAGCCCAACTAAGCCCAACATGCTTGGTTCCTACAGCAGATGCTCAAGGGTATCTTAACAGATATATCTATGTGGAACAGGTTCCCCAAAGGCAAGAAATTGAGAGCAGGTGCTCTTCAGTGGTGGTGATTTGGAAGATCATCCCTGTTGAGGCCAGGCTGGCTCCCCTTCAGCTGGAGTCTAAGAAAGCTTTGAATTTCCTAGCTGAATTTCTAATGGTGTTGTGCAGTGGTTCCCAAACGCTCCGAAATCACAGCAGCCTGCAGCCTCTTCTTCCTGGCTCAGCCGAACATCACCATCTCGGATCTCATGAAATCCCGTGAGATTCAAGATGGCGGCGCCAGTAAGGAGAGGCCATCAGAGCATTCTGTGAGTGTACCACAACTCCCTAAGACATTGTGATGCCCACTTTGGTAATCTCTGGTGTAGTAAGTGATGGTACTTACAGACATTATTATTCAAGGTTTTTTTTTCCAGATCAAGATGGCAGCTTCCCTTTGCCCAAATTCTTTTATTTCTCTGTGCCCTTGCAATATGCAAAGGATTATCCACTCTCACTATAAAAACACTTCTACCCATTTCTGCACCCTCACCTGTTTACATCAGTGCAAATTCACTCACAGAAAAAGGAAGTGAATTGTGTCTCTTTTGTAAATAATACTGCATTGTAGTTATAATGACAGTTTATTCAGAGGAATGGTCTGACTTTACATATGCAAATTAACTACATGGAACCCTCTTAAACAGATGAAGTATCTTTAGGAAGTGTGGAAGGTTTGTTGTTCTGAATGTGCAATACTTTTATCTTAACTATGTACCTGGCACATGTTTACACTGGCATTTGTGGTTCTTTCTAAACCTTTGGATATATTGATTTAAAAATAAAAAAAAATTTAACTCTTCTGCCTTACTCTCAGGCTTTCTTAGCATGTGCTACAATAACAATATCAGTTCTCTTCTGCTGGAACAAAATGAGTTGAATTAGTTCTTTGCTCTCTCCTAGGACCTGGAGTGCCTATGCTGTTGTGTGTGTGTGTGTGTGTGTGTGTGTGTGTGTGTGTGTGTGTGTGTGTGTGTTTTGCTCTTGCCTGCAAGTTCTACCCCCTATGGCATGCCCCATTATTTCAATAGATTCTTTGCAAGTACTACAAGTCTGCTCCTTCACTGAAATGAACAGAATCAACAAAGTGTAAGAACTATCACATGTGCACCAAAACACTTAGAGGGCCCAGGATCAGAGCCCTCTACTAAGCATTGATTCAATGCTTAGTTAACATTTCAATGAAGGACAAAAAAACGTGAGAAGCTACAGAAATTAAAGCCACAGCTTCAGTCTTGACTGACTTGCCTGGAGCCCATTCCTCACAGCTGCACAGTGTCACAGCAGAGCAAGAGAGAGGCAGTTGAACTGACAATTGCTTACTTTGAGCAAAAGCTTTCCTTTTGGGATTTCGGCTCTTTTGACATATTAAGCTCAGTCACAGAAAAAAAATGTGCAGCCTTGGTTGTCAAGGACTATAGCTCTTCAGTAGTTTTCTTAGATTTGTGGGTATTTGGAAACTGAAAACTTGGCAGTTCTAGAGATCTGTACGGGCGTGAGGATGACCAGGTCTTAATATGAACCATGGAATTTGGTTTCTGTGCCAAAATCCAGTTCTGGAACATGTACAGCAAATGCAATCAATAAGAAAGCCATTACCCATGTTTGCTCTTAGTCCACCCTTGAGTGCCAAGAGTTCAGGAGAACCAAAAGTGAGCAAATATGGAAGTCAAAAGAAGGATGTACTCCACCTTCACCACTTACAAGAATAACTACACCAATGCTGGTGCCTATCATCATATACAAATATTGGTGCCTGTCATCATATACAAGTTTATAGAGGTATGCGTCGCTTAACAACCTTCTGCTTAAAGACGGATCGCAAATATGACAGTGGTCAAAGCACAGCAAAGAGGCTCTTAATGAGGCAGTCTAGACACCCATAGCCTGCGGCACAGTGTCTGTTTACACAACAAAGAAGAGGCTCTTAATGCAAAGAAGAGGCCATCCATCTCCAGTAGCCTGTGCAGCCAGCTAGTGTCTGGCAAGGAGTGTCTGTTTACACAACAAAGACCCAAATCCTAACCCACTTTCCAGCACTGGCATAGTTGTGCCAATGGGATGTGTGCTGCATCCTGCAGTTGGGGGCACTCACGGAGGCCTCCTTAAAGTAAGGGAATGTTTGTTTCCTTACCTACAAGCTGCACTTCTCTTATGTCGGTGCTGGAAAGTGGGTTAGGATTGCGCCCAAAGGCAATAGATTGGGCTGACTGCTTGCTTAACAACATAATCTCATAACAATGGGGATTGGAGAACATATCTCCATTGTTAAATGGCGCATACCTGTATTGGCATACATCGTTCTAGGGCACAGCTACATCTTATGTTCTGTACAAATCTATGGTAAGGCCACGCCTGGAGTATTGTGTCCAGTTCTGGTCACCGCATCTCAAAAAAGACATAGTGGAAATGGAAAAGGTGCAAAAGAGAGCGACTAAGATGATTACGGGGCTGCGGCACCTTCCTTATGAGGAAAGGCTACGGCGTTTGGGCCTCCTCAGCCTAGAAAAGAGACGCCTGAGGGGGGACATGATTGAGACATACAAAATTATGCAGGAGATGGACAGAGTGGATAGAGAGATGCTCTTTACACTCTCACATAACACCAGAACCAGGGGACATCCACTAAAATTGAGTGTTGGGAGTTAGAGCAGAAAATATTTCTTTACTCAGCGTGTGGTTGGTCTGTGGAACTCCTTGCCACAGGATGTGGTGATGGCGACTGGCCTGGACACCTTTAAAAGGGGACAAGTTTCTGGAGGAAAAATCCATTACGGGGTACAAGCCATGATGTGTATGCGCAACCTCCTGATTTTAGAAATGGGTTATGTCAGAATGCCAGATGCAAGGGAGGGCACCAGGATGAGGTCTCTTGTTATCTGGTGTGCTCCCTGGGGCATTTGGTGGGCTGCTGTGAGATACAAGAAGCTGGACTAGATGGGCCTATGGCCTGATTCAGTGGGGCTGTTCTTATGTTCTTATGTTCTGTTATTTCTCCCCTCAAAGACTCTCTTATCAGGTAAAATAACTGTATGTGGCTTCAAATGCAGGTTGACTCCTTTCTTCACAACCATTGTTGACTTATAATCATCCCCTTCCAAATTAATCTTTTATCTCTATGGAAGAGAAAATGAGCTGTGGGAGGGCATGATTATAAGTGGACCAAGAATCAGGGCATTTGACCACTCGTATTTGATTTGCCTCGGGGTCTTCAAACTGCGGCCTGGGGGCCATATCCAGTCTGCACAAGGTTTTATCCAACCCTCAGCAACTTGTCTTTTTTGTCAGAGCATTTGCTAATGTTTGACATTTTCACTCATTATATATCATTTCTCAGTTTAAGCAGGGCATTTTTGGTTTGTAATTGTCACTTTTTTCTTTGGTTCTGAATCACACCATGCTGATTACAAAAAAAGATCCAAATATAACTTATTCATTCATTTAAATTTCATGCATTCATTTATAAAAAAAATTTTCAGCCCGCAAAAATGTACAAAATATACAACGTGGCTATGATCTGGCCCTCATAGTGAAAAGTTTGGAGACTCCAATTTACCTGATAAAGAGCTTCAGAGAAATTAATTGTAAAACTATGCAAAAAGTGTCAGAGAATGAGAGGTGCAGTGGCCTTGGATCTTTGAGTGAAACCACAAATTATTTTTTTTTGGGGGGGGGGGAGCATTTTATTTCTGCATTCAGTGCAACTATTAAGGCTAATATTTGACCTAAAAGACTGGCTGGGGGGGGGGGGGAGCTTCAGTTGTAACTGTTTGTCCTTGTGCTGTTGTTCCACTGAAAATCACTTATTATTAAGTTCAATGACTTTCAAGGGACAATTCCGGCTTCTCCAGTAGTAGTAGTTTTTCACCATCTCTAGATAATAAAGCAGCTTTTGCAAGGACAGCTACAGCTCGAATAATCTTTCCTCAGCAGCCAGCAAGCTCTTATCTATTTGATGCAATGTCACCTTTACATTAAACTTATAGTCCAATCCAGCTGGGCTCCCGAATGGTGGAACTCACGTTCCACCAGTGTAGACTGTTTAATGGCGGTTTGTAAAAGGTGCTCTTGCAGCGTGCAAAGTCACATGCTGCCAGAGCACTGGCAGAGAGGCCAGAGTGGCCTACCACACACTGGCCAATGGGTGAGTTGGGAAAGGGCAGGGTAGGGTGGAATGGGGTGGGCAGAATGTGGCAGGTAGGAGTGTGGATTGGGTCCAGGAAGGGGGGAGCGGGTTCAGTGGCAGTAGTGTCCCAACAAATCCAGCCCCCCCCTTCTCAGCCTTGCTCCCCTAACCTGAACCCACACAGACTTGTGATTTTACTGGTGCAGGTTCAAACAGACCTGGCCATGCCAACCCTGAGTAAGGGAACGTTTATTCCCTTACCCAGATGAGATTTCTGGAACTGCCCCACTTCTGTTTTGGCTTGGCTGCATTTGGTTTGGTTTGGCTGTTTTGGTGTGGGGAAGGGAGAGGAACGGATAGGATTGGGGCCGTAGGTTATTATAACTGGTAACAAAGCTATGTGTATGCATGAATCCTACAAGCAAGACTAGAATCCTATTAATATACTATGTTGCTTTATGCTAATAACCCAATCCTATGCATCCCTAGCACCAGCAGAACACACTTTCTGCTGGTGCAAAAATGCCATAAGGCAGTTTGTGACAGCATTACTAACAGTGGGAAGGCAAGGACCTTCCCACACACACCAGTGGAGCGAAGGATGCCTAACAGACCAGGTAAGTCTGGAGCAGGGGCAAGGAGGGGTGGAATAGGGCAGCAGTCTCCAAACTGTGAACCACTAGGTCTGGAAAAAGCCTTCCCTGTGCTGCGTGGTTCTGTTTTGCTCTGCAGCCTCTTACCTTTTGAGCCAATCTGCTCAGAAACTCATGCCAGGCAGCCACTTCTGCTGCCCATTGTGCCAGCAGGCTGTGGGGTTCCAATTTCTGGGTGGCTGACCGGCACAAGTGTCTGAGCAGATTGGCTCAAAAGATAAGAGGATGCAGAGCAGAACAGTTAGCACTGCACAGCATAGGGAAGGCTTTTTCCAGACACTGGATCCAGCCCAAGGGCTGGGGTCTGGCACTGTCGTAAACTTGTTGTACACTCCCAGGGTTTTGGCTGCTCAGAGTTCTTGATTCTTGAACCCTAGAGCCTCAAGGACCCCTGTTCGGTAGTACTGCCACCACCCTGTATGTGCCAGTGTCTCGGTCCAGGGACACTGAGACCCTCTAGGCTTAATTCTACCCCTTGTAGGCACTGAGCACTCTTTTTAACTTAAAGCCTCAGTCCTCAAGTCACTAGTCCTCAATGAGGATTTGGTAGCTTGCTGAACGGCTAGGCAGGATTCTGAACCTTTGTTCCCAACAGACAATGAAACAACATGGTAAAAGGATTTTTACTTTATTAAGTACATAGGGTTACAAAAAGTTACAAAAGGCAGCAAATACTTGAGGCATGAAACTTCTAGGAAATATCTCAGCATTAAAATAATAAAGCTAACTGGCTATCTCTATTATTCCCTAACTCTCACCTGGGTCAGCTTCTTTTGTAGATCCTCAGCCCCAGTTACATATGAGGCCACATGGTCCTGGCGGGGCAGGATGTGCACCCACCACTTTTCCCACCAAAGACAAAAACCCAAAGACTAAGAGACAAGACACTCCTTTGGGCTTTTTCTTATACTTCTCCTGCTACAGGATGAGGTGACTCTGTACTCATTTGAACTGACCAATCAGAACTCTTGGGGACAGAATCTTCTCAAAGTGGGGCTGGATGCTAGCCCTCTTAGTTCTCCCCTGCCCCACTGGGGATTCATGGGCACCTCTGGGTCTGCTGAGGTGCTACATTATCACCTTTCATTGAATTGTAAATTCCTTGCAGCTAGGATGCAAGCCACTTCTATGTTACTGGGTTACTTTGGTTCAGGCTTTGCAATGCTACTAGGCCTAAACTGCACATATTCATGACAGGCACCTGCTGGAATAGGGCATGGGGAGAGTGGCGATGGGGGCAAGGGGTGGGCAGATCAGGGCTCGGAGGGGTGGGATCAGTGACACTGTACCCTATTCCCTTTCCCGGGCACAATCCACCTGCATGGATCAACTTGGACTTGCACCAGCAATATAGCTGTTTATTGTTTCAATCAATAAAAATATCTTTTTATGTGCATATTATGATGATCTAAAATAACAGTACAGAATTATGAGATGGTCATAGATATTTAGTGTGCCCAACTACATGCTGTACTGACCACATTTGCCCCTGCATTTTTTGTTTGTTAGATCAGTCAGAGGGACTCAAGATCAGGACCATAGTCAAAGCGAAGGGACGTTTTGTCACTTACCTTTCTCGTTGCCACATCTTCATCCAAATTGGGGGGGGGGGGCTGCGGATATTCATTTCCCTGAATGGGAACCTACTATTGGCACCAATGGAAGCCCCCCTCCTGGGGGAAACAGCATCTAATCACAACCACGGTGGACCGAGTGAATAAAAGCCCCACTCCACTCCCACCATGGTTCCCACCATTCACCCCTGTGACTGATAATAAACAAAAACAAAACCAGCCACAGCCAAACAGACATAGTTCCTGTCACTTTAAGTTTGGCCTTGATAAACAACCCTATGTGCTCTGAAACATGAAAGCAGATATACTTTCCCCAATCTGCTCCCATTCCTTTCCCTTCCTAATGCCTCTGCCAAGGGGGGTGTCCAATATAAGGCCCACAGACCAGAAGCAATCTCTCCTGCCCCTGTTTTTAGTGGACTCTTCTAGCTTGATAATTGGGCTCTCTCATATGTTGAAAATATGAACAAGATTTGCACATTTTCTTTGCTGTCATTTGCAGCTAATGAGTTTCGATGTGAAAACAAAAGTGCCTGTTTCTGGTCATTATCTGCTTAATGATGTCACTTTTTGTCTAATGATGTCACTGCCAGCCCTCAGCAGGCACCATGAAAGCTAACTTTTGGCCCTCTGCATGAAACGAGTTTGACACCCCTGAGCAATTCCACCATTCGATCCTGATACAAAAGCGCAGTCCCATCAAATGACCCTGTGTGCATAAAGCACCCTTTTGCAGAGAGAGAGAGAGAGAGAGAGAGAGAGAGAGAGAGAGCACCCTATGTTGTACAAATTGCTAAATCATTTATTTTCTTGTAACTGCCATTTTTAGACACATCAGCACCTGGCAATGGCTCAAAGTCTTTTCCTAAAAGTCAGCGATCAACAGGGCAATGGAGAGTCCTAAACAGACCATCATGCTAGGTACATAACCACATGAAGCAAATTTTTTTCTTTTTCTAAGGAAGGAAAAAAATTGCTTGACATAATTGCCTGAAGATATTGTTTATGAGCCAGTCCTTTATTTATGCTTGCTGGCAAACATCCATGCAGAAATGCAGTCTGAAGTTAGTGCCTCTTGACAATATAAAGTCTTGACTTTAGCTTATGCCGGCGCCGTGATGTGACACAGCAGGAATGTTTTTAATATCGAAGGACTGGTGCTTGTTTTGACTGACTGCACATTGTATTGCGGAGACATCACCGTTTGGCATTGCTGCCCTACTGTGTGCTAAAGGAGCTGATGCACAGGAAGGGGGGGTGAGAGAATTAAGTTCACCATTGGGTTCATTCTCTCTTATCCATAGGCAATAGTTTATCAGAGAAGAATATTTAGTAGTTGGTCCTACACTTTTCCAACCGGGATATAGCAAAGCAACATTGCTTTTCCAGAAGGAAGCTTCTCTAAAGGCTGAGAACACTGATAAATCCCCCGGAGAGGTCTCCAGTACTTCAGAGTTGCCTTGTCTGCTCATTACCTTTCATCAAGTTGAAACTGTCATTAAATCCAAAACCCATTGACGCTCATCTGCGGGAGAAGCAGAAAGACCTTCTGCCCTTGCTTGCAGATCTGAAATCACATTCTAATGCAGAAGTGCCATGATGAGATAAGCAAATAGAAACAGCGCAGTGCAGGGCAATGAGATTTTTCTCTTAGCATTAAGAACACAACTGTCTGTGGCATTCCACAATTTGTGATGTGGCCATGCACTTTTATAAGCCTGCCCCCTTGCATTATACCATGGAATCACAGCTGGACAGTCTTGGAATTGGCTATCTAGTCCAACCCTTGCTCCAATGCTAAAGCCTCCCCAACAGAATATTGTCCAGCCTCTGCTTGAGGACCTCCAGCAAGGGCGTTACTCAACACACAGGTTAACACATGTGTGTGGTCACCAGCACACCAAGGAGACATGTGAAGGTGGAAGGGGTGTGGATCCTTGCAGAGATTCTGGGACAACACAACTAGGAAGTGGAGATATCTTCAAGGCAGTAACTATATACAACTTTTGTGCCAAGCACAAAGTGTGCTTTTGAGGCAGGTTGTTTATTAAGAGTCTCTGGATATACACTTATTAAATAATCTGGGCACCCATAAAACACCCCAACAGATGATTGCCTGTTATTCTCCATCCGCTGTATAATTTAATAGTAAAGTGGCAGATTTTTAACAGTTCATCTTTGCTGCACTAAAAAGTAGTATGTATTACTTGTGTAATGTAACAAACCTATTTAATGAACTACGGGCATCATGACTGGGCTTAAACTTCATTCCTAAACCTGCTTGAGAAGCCTGTTTTTCCCATTACCAGCATTAGCCTGAAACCAGCTACACTCATATTTCAATGCAAACATTAAAAAATGTCAGTGCCATCAGATAATTGTTTCCCAGTCTGTTGCACAAAGCTTGCCAGGTGAGTGGGAAGCATTAATATTAAAGAAACCTCCTTTCCACATCAGATCCAGGGATCCTAGAGGGAGCTATCCTTTTTTTCCTATTAAGGATACTTTTTATTAAAGGATTCTAAATCACTTATGGAGTTTTCTTTAAGAGCAAAATTAAATGTACTATCAATTTTTTTTTATAGCCAACACATTATGCAAGTTTCTTAAGCTTGAAAGGATGCACAACTGCAGAGCGTAATCAAATGTGAGCAGTATGGTGTGAGCAGGCCTGTTTGAGAGATGGAGTCAGCCATTATAGAGGTTGTGGTATATAGGCATCCCTGTATTTCTGGATCCCATATCTGCGGATTCACTTATTCGCAGTTCTCTGGCCCCAGCATGCCCATTACTTATCTGTCTACCTTTTCTGGGGCACCAAGTACTCATGTCTCTTCCTTTGCAGCCTGTTACAAAATGCTAGAGAGGAGGAATGAGACAAGCAGTCAGCTGGAATGCTAGAGGGTGAAGACTTACAGTTCAATCCTAAGCTACCCCAGCACCCAGTGGTATTGCAGTGCTGAAATGGTTGCCGCTGTATCCTGTGGGGCCAGGAAAGCAGCCAGAGATCTCCTCGGGGTAACAGAACATCAGCCCCTGCGGCCCAGGTGGGTCTATTCAGAGCTGTGCCAGCTATTTAGGGCCCAATCCTATCCAATTTTCCAGCACCAGTGCAACTGCAATGCAACCCCAAGGTAAGGGAACAAATGTTCCCATACCTTAAGAGAGCCTCTGTGACTACCTCCCCACCACAGGATGCAGTGCATGCCCCACTGGTATGGCTGCACTAGCACTGGAAAATTAGATTGGATTGGGCCCTTAGTTGGCACCGATCTGAGGAGACCCGTGTCGAACTCCAAGGCTCAGGAGGGAGATAGAATTCTGCGGCAGCCTCTGCCACTGTCCTTGTCCTGATCCACCCTTTGGCCCGCCTCCCTCCATCCAGTTCCACCCCTCCCCGCTTACCAGTAACTGCAACTGGGCAAAGAGGCACCTTTTCAAGCAGTGCTTCTTTTATATTTAACAGGGGGAGGGGGGAGAAGTAACCGTCCCTCTTCAGCACAATGTATTTTCTACTGGATGTTTGCTGGTGTTCATGTGCATCTTTTTAGACTGTGATCCCTTTTGGGACAGGGAGCTATTTAATTATTTGATTTTGTCTGTAAACCGCCTTGTGAACTTTGTTGAAAAGTGGCATTTAAGTATTCCTCCTCCTCATCATTATCTGTGTACCACCATTTTTCTCTAACCAAAGAAGAGAATAACAGGAAACAAGGTCACCAGTGGAAGATCTGACAGCTGGGGGTTAGCAGAGAAACTGCAGGAAGAAGCTCTTATTGCAGTCTTCCAATGGGAACAGTGAATTGTCTTTCTGACAACCTCTTCTGATTGCTCTCTGCAGTGATTACATCTCAGCATACATTCGATCCAGCAGACTTTACGTCTTGTTTTTGATGTCTTTAGGCAGGGCAGGACAGCTTTGGGGAAAAGACTCCCAAAAGGCTGTGTGCGCACATTTCCCCCCCCCCCCTTCAGCCTGAGGGTATTTGTTTAAAACATTCTCAAGTTATTGTTTGCAAAATGCTGGCAAAGGGCCTATCAGCTCCATAGTTTGCGGGATTGGCCTTTTGAATTCGATCAATGTTGCTCCCTCACTGACTTGACGGTGATCAGAGCAGCACCTTGCAACATGCCAAGTTAAAACATGTTTCAGATGCTTTCATGAGGCTTTAGGAAATCTAAAAGCAACCCAGTCCAAAGCCAAGTGAGAGCAGTTCTCTGTCTGTGGGTAGCACAGGATCTGTCTGTCTGTACACAGGATCAGGCGCAGTCACAAATTCTTGCATCTACGTATATCTGCAATTTTACCAACCCAACATTCACCATAATGTTTTCTTGGGAAATAATCTACAAGTCTTTGTAGTACAAATCTATGCGCTGATCTTCTTAAGGATGGTCTAAAGCTTCCTGTCAAAATGCCCTCCCACCCACATTGCAGCTGCGACCTCAGCACATGCATTTAATCAGTGATGCACACATGTGCACATCAGAGGCAGGGACACTGTGTGTGTCCCAGTCCTGTAACCTTGAGCAATGATCTCAGGAGTGTTATGTGGGAGGATGAGCTCTACTGCACTCTCCATTCAGAATCCCAGCATTCTTTCCCCCTTCATTCAAGGTGCTGTTGTACAAATCTATGGTAAGGCCACGCCTGGAGTATTGTGTCCAGTTCTGGTCGCCGCATCTCAAAAAGGATAGAGTGGAAATGGAAAAGGTGCAAAAGAGGGCAACTAAGATGACTGCTGGGCTGGGGCACCTTCCTTATGAGGAAAGGCTATGGCGTTTGGGCCTCTTTAGCTAGAAAAGAGACGCCTGAGGGGGAACATGATTGAGACATACAAAATTATGCAGGGAATGGACAGAGTGGATAGAGAGATGCTCTTTACACTCTCACATAAGACCAGAACCAGGGGACATCCACTAAAATTGAGTGTTGGGAGAGTTAGGACAGACAAAAGAAAATATTTCTTTACTCAGCATGTGGTTGGTCTGTGGAACTCTTTGCCACAGGATGTGGTGACGGCATCTGGTCTGGATGCCTTTAAAAGGGGATTGGACAAGTTTCTGGAGGAAAAATCCATTACAGGTTACAAGCCATGATGTGTATGTGCAGCCTCCTGATTTTAGAAATGGGCAATGTCAGAAAGCCAGATGCAAGGGAGGGCACCAGGATGAGGTCTCTTGTTATGTGGTGTGCTCCCTGGGGCATTTGGTGGGCCATTGTGAGATACAGGAAGTTGGACGAGGTGGGCCTATGGCCTGATCCAGTGGGGCTGTTCTTATGTTCTTCACATCACTGAAACAATGACAGATGTAATAGAATCAGGGTAGGAACAACAAGGGCCACTAAAGTCTGCATCTTAGAACAGCAGCCAACATCTTGTAACAATGAAAGTAGTAGTGTAGTAATTGATGCTGCTCTCCCTAACTTGTCTTCAGTTTCAAGTACAGTGAATATACAGGTTGAGTCTCATTAATCGTGAGGGTTCCGTTCCCAGAACTCAAAAATTGAAACTATAGCAAATCAATTTTAAAAAACAAAGTTCCTTTGCTCCAGTGATTTAAAAACAGCTTTGCTGACCTTTGTGATGTTAAGATAAAGTCATTAAGAGGACAATCCAACCATCAGTCTCTCTCCAGGCCCTTAGAAAGGATTATCTTTCTTTCACATGTTCAGGGGGAAGGGTTGCTTGGAGAGAGAATGATTGATGAATTGTCGACTGACTGTCCTCTCTCTAACTATCCTAAAGGACTGTTTTCCTTTAATTTAAAGGGCCTTCTCATCATGTTGAGATAAAAAAATCTCTACAACAGTAAGAAAAGCATTTTTAAAGGGGTGCATTTTTCCCCTTCTCCAGGGATCAGCACATTCCTTCTCACTTGCAGTGGCCATTTGTGTTGAGTCAAATCCATGTAGAAAAAATTCGTGTGTAACAAGGTTGGACCTGTACTCAGGTAAAGCCATGGAGAAAAGTGGTCATCGGCTACCTAGAAGACAGTGCAGACATCAGGTTGCCAGGAACTCTGGAGCAAGAGCCTGTACTGACCCCTCCAGTGCCCCCCACCAACTTCCTGGGGCACATTTGTTGCTATGTCTACTACCAACATCAAGGGTTCAGGGAATGGCCTGATCTAGTCAATCCCTGAATTGCCTCTGGTAGGAATAGCCATATTACAACTATTTACTCATATAACCCTTTTTCAGTACTCTAGGTGCCATTGCAATTTTCCAGTTTCCATCACTTGAACATATGATACTACCTTATACCAACTTAGACCATTAATTCAACTAACTCAACATTGTCTACACAGGCTGGCAGCGGCTCTCCAAGATTTCAGGCAGGAGCCTTTCCCAGCCATCCCTGGAGACACCAGGGATTGCTCTGGAACCTTCTGCATCACAACAGACGCTCTACCACTGAGCCATAGCCCATAGCTCCTTCTCTTCAAGTCTTGGCTGGGATTATGCAGTGATTGATGGGAAGTCTGCTCTTCTAAATTTCTTTTAAATGATGTTCTTAGGAGTTCTGCAAGGGGAGGAAAGGAAGATGCCATCAGCTGTTGTTGGTTAAGTGATAAATAAAGATTTTGGGAGCAAAAAACATAAATTTTCCCATTTCAATTTGCTTTTAAGCACTGAGTCTCCTTTTCAGTATTATAGATTTTCGTCTCTAGTTTGGTAATGAACCATAATTAGGCACAATATGGAATTACCAAACAATCATCCAAATGAGGGCTCCTGGGACTTAAAAAGTGTTGAGGATTTACAAAGCATTCTTACTGCCTAGACATTTCTCTCTGATGACGTCCCCCAGTCTTGTGATGAATCAGCTGCATGTCGTTTTGGTTAGGGCCAAATGAGGTGATGCTTTAAGTGCATGATTGGGACTAGCATGTGGTTTATTTTTTCAATTTGTTTGTTTTTTCCAGTAAATAGCACCCACATCAGGCCCCTTCACAGATTGAGATGTGGCGGTAGCAGGGGGGGGGAGTTTAATCTTCTGGAGCTGCCATGGCCCTTATCCAGATCTCTCCCAGTGCACATTTGTCTTGAAAAGAAAACTTCCATTCCAACCTCCCTTTTTCCAACCACAAGGAAAAGAACTGATCAACTGCTGTGGCAGGTACAGAAGTTGGGCAGCCCAATCCTATCCAACCCCCCCTCCCCATGCTGATGCAGTGGGGCCAGCATGGGCCACGCTGCATCCAATGGGGGAAGTTGGAAAGCTGGTGGGCTCCTCACAGTAAGGGGACATTCGTCCTCTTGCCCTGCTGTAAGCCCCAGCAGCTGCAATGGGTCTACTCAGTCCTGCATGATCAGACTCTAAGTCTGATCTTAAACTAAGTAGATCCATGTCAAAAATCAGTCTTGGGAAGGGATCTAGGATACAACTTGCACAGCTGTAACTGATCCGGCTCACCACCTGGGCCCAAGCTACCCACTGTCCACCCCCATTGCCACCCTTCTCACACTCCATTACACCCCCTCTCACCCTCCTTTGCCTTCCCTCCACCCTTCCCTGCCCCTACTTTGCTCAGCACAGAACTTTTGCCAGTGCATGCAGGCCGGCATGGACCTTTGTGCTAGCACCAGCAACAGCTCAGCTGTTTTGAAGTGCTTCACAGCACTTTTGTGATGGCTAGCAATGGTATAGGTGCACACCCACTGCGGAGGACTGTTCCATAAGCCTCTCGTCTCTCCCATGCATAGTCCTTCCCAGTTGATTGAGACCAATTCAATTGCCATTTGCCACATAAAAAGTAAGCATGGGCATCTCAATTGTACCTAGAGTACCCCTAAAGTAATGTCTAGCCTGGCTCTCACATCACATCCTGAGTGGTCTTATAAAAAGATCAGGCATATTCATGAACAAATATCTACAGCTATTTGCCACAATGCCTAAATGGAACTTTCCATGCATAACTCTGAGATGCTGTCGACAAACAACTGGATAAGGCCATCATTTTGATGGTCTCCGTCAGCACTCCTAGGTGTGTGGTTGGCCCCTGTTAGAGAGAAATTAGATTTTAGACTAGATGAACCTTGTGCTGAATTCCATTTCCTCTCCTTTGCCAGCACTTAGAAATCTAGAGCCAAATGAGTAAAACAACCTGAAAAGTGACCAAGCTCTTTTTTTAAAACCACTTTTACAGCTAAAATGGTAGCATAGGATAGAGACCGCCTGTGCGATAAGCATCTGTACGAAATACTCAATGTAACCACACTTGGAATTCATTAAAACATTGGCTAATTTTGGAGTTATCTGCTCTGCAAATGGGATTATAACATTATTTCCATAAGAAGATATGCCTTAGCCAGAGGGAGATATCATACTTAAATATTGAAAAACTGAAGAATTGGGACAGGCCAGTTAGTCATAAGATGGTATGTAACAAGAGTGAGACAGGCACTGAAGGGCAAAAGGGCACCACCCCAAAGACGCTGATAGAAAAAGGATCATGCTTAGTAGCTCTATCCTAAATGGCTGAAGCAAGCTAGTGGACCATGATGCAGAAGGAAACCTCTCAGTATTTTTTTGTTCTTTGAAAGAGAGGAAGCAGCCCTTCCATATGGTTTAAGCCAGCGGTTCCCAAACTGTGGGCCAAGACCCACTGGTGGGTTGTGACCTGATTTTTGGTGGGTCACCAAAGGGTGATGGAAAGATCAGGTAACTAACTCCCTCAAGACCTGAGACTATTCAAAAGTCACTGTAGTTGCTAATTACCCTACAAAGCGCTCTGCTCCTACAGTTTGCAAGCATGTGTAAACAGAGGGAGATAAATGTTTGAGGGTCTTTTTAAAGATTTTTACTACTTATACATAAATAAAGTATTATTTCTTCTAGATCTCCTTTTTTAAAAGTCTAGTAAACGTAGGTGGGTCCCAACAGAGTGTCATTTTTAAAAGTGGGTTCTGGTGCTAAAAAGTTTGGGAACCACTGGTTTAAGCCATTTGTCTTATTCAGATGCAATGTAACTATGGATACTGTCCATGGTTACACCATGTCCAGGAGCACT
This sequence comes from Tiliqua scincoides, assembly GCF_035046505.1. Taxonomy (NCBI): domain Eukaryota; kingdom Metazoa; phylum Chordata; class Lepidosauria; order Squamata; family Scincidae; genus Tiliqua; species Tiliqua scincoides. Next base: position 23,796,445 of record NC_089825.1, read on the forward strand.
AGGAAGCTCCATGCACCCTTCCATGCTCTATGGCTCTGCCCCCTGATAGGAAAAGCATTGGGCAGACTTATTCTGCTAAGCCAGTGGTTCTCAAACTATGGGTCAGGACTCTCCAGTGGGTTATGTCGCGATTTTTGGTGGGTTGCAAAACTGACAAGCTGATAGCTGACAATGTATTAGCCATGGAGCAGCCCATATGTATGTCACAAGTAGGCAAACGTGCCTAGGTCCACTTTAAAGGGCAGGCCAAGGAGAATGGAACACCACCAGAATGATCCCAATCTGATGAATTCAGGCCACAATAAACTCTCAAGAAGAAAGTCCCCACCCCTCCAAGCTGACAAGGAAATTATATTGATCCCTACGGAAAGCAAAACTGAGCCACACATGCACATTTACTCATAAGTAAGTAAGCAAACATGCTTCAGCTTTTATCAAAGGCCAAGCCACAAGAATGGTCCCCATCCTATGAACATGGAGTTCAACAAATGCTCCAGAAGATGGTGTGTGTCGTCCCATCCCCCGTCTCCCCAAAATGGAAACAGGATAAAAACAGTGGCTTCAGTGACTGGTAATGTGAAACCTTTTTTAAGTCTCATAACAGAGTGTCATTTAAAAATGTCCTGGTGCTAAAATGTTCAGGAACCACTGCGATAGGCCAAACAAAATGGCTAAGAAAAATCACCATGTTTGCTCTACTGCTTGCTGACACACATGCTGGCATGAAGCTGCTTAAGATAAAATTAGAAGTATACGGTTCACAGGTGTGCCTGGTGCATGAATAATCTCGAAGGCCAGGGAAAATGGTGAAAAGCCCCTGACTAAGTCCCTCAGTAATCAGACAACTGTCTTCTTGGGCCTGGATTTCCCCTATAGACCACCTGTGAGTCTACTTAGGGTATATAAGTAAATGTCTGCTTTATTTTGGGTGCTGTTGTCCAAAGTGAGCAGGCTTAGCTTTGCCAGCAAAATAAAACTGCAGTTCACTTGACTCTGTCTCCGTGTTTCATGCTTACAGTTGGAAAAAGAACTGGTCCCTTGAGGCACCTCTAAGGGGGTTTCAAGACACCAAAATACTTACATAGAAAGTTTTGGATTTTTCTTTTTTCTTTCAAAGTCAGCAAAATTTAGCCAGTGAGGATCACTAATTGAAAGAGAAAAAAAATTATATAGATTTTTTTTAGAAGTCATATAGTAATTAAATTTAGAATTTTTTACTGGACTTCCTTTCGTATACCCTTTTCCAGCTGGCTTGTGCTTCCCCTGGTGAACATGTGTGTTTATTTTGTATCAAGGAAAGGCATTAGCGATAATCCATGAAGAATCACTCCAACAATGTTTTTAAAAATAAGCTTCCTTCTCCCTCTGAGAGATAAATGCCATCACCAACGTGGGAGGTGGTGATGGGGGTGAGGGGAGGGTGGAATGGGGGCAGGGGATGGGTGAATTGGGTTAAGGAAGGGGGTGGTTTTGGCAGCAGCTGAATCCTAAGCCCCTTCACGGACCCAATTCTGTTTGGTGGGTTCATGCGAACCTATGTCAGGTATTTTAGCTAGTGCAGGTCTGAGTAGACAACCCCTGCACGGCAGATGCTTACCTTTGGATAAGGGAATGATTTTTCCCTTCCTCAGAGGAGATCTCCACAAATCCTCTCCCCTACAGCATGCAGCAGAAGCCCATTTCAGCATCACTGCATCAGTGCAGGAGGTGGGGGGGGGACGACACAGTTGGACTGGGCTTCAAGTCCCCTACAGATTAGGTTACAGGGGTTTGTACTTACATTGAAACATACTTAAGAAGAAACTCAGGTTCTTGCTGGACCAGCATAATCACATTTGTGTGAAAACACCACCAGAGGAAGTACTACACCTGCCTAAAAGCACTGGTGCAGCTGTCCATAACCCAGATATCCATAACTCAGGGAGCCAGTATAGTGTGGAGACTCCAAGGGCCGAATCCTATCCAACTTTCCAGCACCGATCCAGTCGCAATGTTCCTGCAACGGGAACAAATGTTCCTTTACCTTGAGGAGGCCTCCATGACTGCCCCCCATAACAGGATGCAGTGTATGTTCCATTGACACAGCTGCATCAGTGCCGGAAAGCTGGATAGGATTGGGCCCTAAGTCTTGACATGCTTCAGCTCACAAGCATTGAGTCCTGACTATCTTGCCATTCCACAGATCTGCAGGCCCTCATTTCATAATCTGTCACTGCGATCCATCTTTTTCCAGATTTTGGCACCATCTCAATTTGTTGATGGAGCTGTTCCATAGATCTGTCTCTGCCTTTGTCCCAGGTGGTTGCACAGTGTAGCCCATTCCAGGTTTCGTCCTGGACTTGAAAGATGGAGACCACTCTGGAAAGAGCAAGAAGACTGTGGTTTGTTTCCATGTTGCAAGATGACCTGGAGCATTAAATTCTCTAGTCTCATGAGCTTTTCAAACATCAAGTTTCAATGCCTGATAGTTCCATGGGTCCCAGTAGATCAGGACATAGAAGAGCAGTAAATGTCCATTATTTTAACATGATCAATGGCTCGCTATACCAAACTTCTTTTAAAGTGTCTCTTATGACTACAAGGGAATAGATCGTTGTAGGATGTGTAATCATTGAAGAAAATGTAAAGGAAATAGTAATGTAAAGGGAATAGTAATGTAATGTAAAGGGAAATGTAAAGGGAATAGTAATGAAAATGTAAAGGGAATAGACATGAAAAGGGAATGTTGCTGTTTCATGGCACACTATGTGTGTTTTTTTTTAGAAAGTCCAAATAGACCACGATACTTCCGTTCCCACCGCTGGTATGGTAGGATAGAGAAAGGAGAGATGTGCAAGGTAAGTCGTGCTTCATAGAGGAGGAGGAGGAGTATGATACAGGATAATAATTCCTTTGCATTCAGGAGAAGCATTCCGGATCCTGCACACCAGATCCTGTGTAACACCAGATCTGGTGTAACAGTCACACCAGATGGCCATTTTTACTTGTTCCATCTTGGAATTTTCAGTGTGGTGTGATATGCAGATACCCAAGAAGACACAACCAATTGCAAAAAGCCCTCTAATCTTGAATGTCTCATACTGAAGCAGTGAGAACATGATGGATCAGGCCAAAACCCATTCAATCCAGTGCCCTGCTTTCTGTGGTCAACTATGCAGATACAACCAGGAAGCTATACACAAGGCACAAGACCAAAGGCCTTGATTTCATTCAGTTCACCACTTCAGGGCCTTATTGGCACTGAGGCAACTTTCTGCTTGAAAATGGCATGCAGGGAAAGAATGAACCTCCTCATTAGCCCTGGTTCCAACATGAGTCGTTCCCCACCACTGCCACCACCACCACCAATGGCCAGTTTGGGCAGATGAAAGGTGCTTCCAATAGGAAGCATGCCTCTAGTGCACACTTCAATGTGCACATCTAGTTTGGTCATCACCACTTAGAATAATTACCAACTGTATGAAGAAATATTTCCTTTTGTCTGTTCCAAATCTCCTGCCAATCCTTGATTGGATGTCTCCTTGTTCTAGTGTCATACAAGAGAGTTAAAACTTTGGCCTCGACAATTTAATCTAGAAATACACATAGTTATAATCTCTGTCATGTTCTTTCTTTAATCATCTGTTCCCAAGGCTAAAAGTCCCAAATGTTTTAATTGAAAGGAATTCCAATCTCTTGATCATGTTGGTTGCCCCTTTTCTGCAGTATCTTTATAAAGACTAGAACTTTCCACAACGCTAAAAAAGGAAACACATCTGAAAGGTATACAAAGATATTATAATATTGGCATTTTCATTTTCGGTCCCTTTTCTAATAATCCCTAACATGGATTTCGCCTATTGCACCACAGCTACACACTGAGAAAGATCCCACTTATAGTTACAGGCTGGTCTCCAACAGCATTCTCCGACATTCCACATCTTTTTTCTTCCTGATAGTCCAAGAAAGTGCTAAGCCCACAGCAGAAACCGAATACAAACGCGTATCTTAGCATTGCACATAGAAAAACTGACTCCTTGTCGGCAACATCTATTTCAGCGATGGAATGGAGCAACTTCATGAGATGGTTTCCTGTTGAGTCGGCAAGGGTTTAGGACATCAAATGTGTCTGTAGGAAAGTAAGCACTGCCTTGCTTTTGACCATAAATGTTTTCCTCAACCTAGCCATAAATAGAAAATGTGTCAAGAAAAAGTTTGAAAAGATAAGATTTTTTTTCCAGGGAGAGAGAAAAGAAGAAATACTGTACTCTCTCCACTGATGTGTTAGCATTGAGACATCTGCATTATGTTGGTTTGTCGTGATAATCTATTCTGCCTAACATCAATGTAAAACAATTAGGGACAATAAATCATAAAGCTTTTTAGGTTTTAAAGATCCCAGATGTTCAGAAAGAAAAAGAAAAATCAAGACGGCTTGTCCCGCCTTAGATTTTGTGTCAAAATTCACCATATTTAAGTTTGAAAAGATAGCAGGAGTCCCACAAATGCCAAGCGAGCAAATTTTCTTCTACTTGTCATGATCTCAGTGGAAATATTTTCTGTAAAGAGAAAAAAAAAATAGGAGCATGGGCGTATGTACTATATCTACTCTTGAATGACAGACTCTTTTTATGCATACATTTGCTGGTTTCCCTAATAAAAAATAATCCCTTCAAAAATCAAGCCATAAATTATGAGAGAGCTTTATGGTTGAGGCTTAGAAAGGTCAGAATTGCTTGTTAATGTTTATTCATCTTTTCTCTAGAACATTGTTCCACAAAGACTACATTTGTATATAAGGCAGTTTGCAGTTAAATATGGTAGCTGGAATTTTATGCATTTTATGAACTGCGAAGATAAAGTAGGAAGGGCTGCCTAAGTCACTCTAGTGCCAAAGGTGGCGTGCCAACTGCTGCGCCATTTAACCTGTGGTGCACCAGTTACCCCTTCTGCTGTCCTGCTTCCTCTCAGTGTCGGAAAGAGAGCCCTGGGGCAAAGTCCTGCATTGGCTCTCCACAGTGTGCTCTCCTGATGATACACTGCAGGCCACCTGAAGGTACTAAAGATTCAGAGATTGGCCTGGCCAGGTGGACTCCCTGATGAGCAAAGTCTCTCAGTCAATGCCCTGCAAAAGTGGGCATTGAGTAAACAGGGGTGCCCAGGGTAAACAACAAAGATTCTTGCTTTCTTCTTGCACTCTGTAAGTGCTTAAAGACCTTGTTACAGTTACGTCACTAATTGGAATGCAACAATCAGGCAATCAGAGACCTGACAGTCACGTTTCATTTAGGACCTGTAAAAGTAAAGGAAGAACAATGTAAGGCAATCAGGGGGAAGAGAACCGTATACATAATATAGCTTTTCTACGGTTTCTAGTATCTGCGGGATGCCCAAGCACCTATCTCTCATGAATAACAGGCATGTCTATACACATAGTTTGGTTAAATTATTATGTTATGCAGTGGCATTCCTTGCTACTATGGCACCCGAGGCACATCTCCAGGGTTGCCATGCCCCATGTAGAGTTGCCGCCTCATGAACCTACTGCCTCCCCTGCAGGCATTCCCAGGGTTGGAGAGGTCACACACGCCCCTCCCTCCCCACCTTCAGAATGCCTTCTGGAGTCTGAAAATTGTCAAGACCTTAGAAGACCTCTGAGGGTTGGGGAGGCTGTGCATGGCCTCCCTAGCTCTCAGAACGCCTCTGGTGAAGGCAGAAGGCATGGGGACAGCAAATGCCACTTCTACTCATCTGCCACCCTGGACCACTTGGTCCCTTGGACCTCCCACCAGGTATCCCACTGATGATATATTTCTCCCTTTGTGTTTTTTTTTCTTTTTCAGTTCTTTTTCTTTTTTCCTTTTTCTTTATTTTTTATCATATATGTTTTAAACTTTAAAAAAAAGATATCCCAAATTCAATTACAATGAATATCAATCTGACCTATCAAAATAATGCATGCAAATACAAATAAATTCTGTATGTATAATGCATGCAAACACTATCACCCCATTTTATGAATTTACAGAATTTGTCCTAAGTGAGGAATTTGGGTTTTCTAGTTGCAGAATTTCATATTTCTAGCTCAGACTTGCAAATCCCCTAGCTGGCAAAGACAATAGTAGGTCATTGTTTCCCTCCTTTATTCAGCTCATAAAAATAGCATCTGAACTCTTGGACAGTATTAAAAAAAATTAAGGAGGTTCTTTCTTACTTATACTTTTAAAAATAAAACCTCTAGAGGAATGCAGCAAAAAGGATCATTATCTAGATAAACAGTTCCAGTTTTATTTAGCACCCACAGAGAGAAATTTCCCCCTTGGTCTCTCTTTGGGATTTGCAACCCCTTCCTGTGAAACTCACTATTAATTTCTTATGTAAATCCTCTCATAATACCTATTGTGGACATTCCAAAACAAACATCACCACAGAACTTTATGATAAGCCTTGTAAACATATGACTGTTTTCCATATTTGGTTCATACAGCCCAATGGTGAAACAACCGTTATGGCAGTTGTGAAAGGCAATCTGAAAGGGCACAGAATTGCACACCACTAGGACGTCAACATGTAAGCCAGAGCCTCCTTGCATGCACTGGTGAACTAGAGAAGGCCCGCCAACACAAGGTAGGATGGTGGGGGAGGTAGGCTAGGGCAGGATAAGGGTGGAGTGGAGTGAGGTAGGGAGGCGATGGGGGGGGTCGGGGGATCAGGTTTGCAAAGGGGCAGGTTTGGTGGCTGTGGTGGTTGCCAAATTCTAAACCCCACCTCACTCCGCGGAGTTACACCAGTGATATCACTGGCACAGATCTGCTTTGACCCATCAGGCCAATAGCGACTTACCCAGGGGGAAGGGAACACATTTTCCCTTCCCCCAAGGAGGACTCCTGAGGTCAAAATTCCCCTGAGGGATGCCAGTGGGTGCCACATTGGTGCCACTGCATCATCACACAGGGAGTTGAGTAGGATTGTGCAGTAAGCTACGTTCGTTTGATGACAGTGACTTGTCTTTGCGTGTCTGGTGCATATTTATATAGGTGCATGAAGACAGATGGACAAAATCATGTGCAGCACACCCAGACTGCTCATTACTGGGTTTCAGATTGCAGTATGTTTATATAAATGCAAATTGTGTGATGGAAGGATTATCACAATGACTCCACAGTAGGAACATGCACCAAAGGTCAAAGCTCATTCGAAAAGCCCAGCTAGATCAGACCAAGTTTCCTGCTAATCCAGCTTCCCATTTCCCACACTGACCAACCAGATACTTTCAAAAAGTGAAGCAGCTGTGCATATGCAATTTTGAACAATTCCAGCCACAATATGCGTGTCAAGTGAAATCTGTGATGGAATCATTCAACATGCCCCAGTGGCTTGCCAAGTGGTGCTGTCGCCACATGGTTGTCCAGATGGCCAGGTATGAATTTGGCCTGTTATTTGCAAATTGTTAAATGTGTTCAGCTCAGCATCTGTAAGCTGTCATACAAAAGCATGCCTAATAGTCTCTCTTTTTTAAAAAAATAAAAAATTAACTTTATTAAACAGATGTTCTTTGTCCAAAACAATTGAACATTTGTACACACTCAGGTGATGGGCAGCCCAATCCTAACTTGCACTGGGCCTGCGCTGTATCCGTGGCCTGGTGTAGAGTGAAGAGAGGATTGGGATGTAACTTTTCACCTGATACAGTTGCAAACCTGTGTACATGATAACATGGGGGGGAACTGGCCGCAGGAACTAGGCCCTTTTTTCCAGGGAGAACCACAGTGAAGGAGGACCCCAAATGCCCTCCACAAAGCAGATTTTGAAAGCCTCTTATAAGCCATGTAGTGAGAACTGACTGAAACCCTGGAACGCAACATGTAGTGATTTAGCCACATGAAGTTTTTGAGCCAAATTGTTCCCAAATGTTGATCTTTCTTCCACCCACTCATAAAGAGTTAAATAAAGACAGTTCCCACATGTTAAAGGGGACTCAAGGACATGGAATGTTTGTGTGTGCATTTGTGCCTGTGTGCAGGCACAAAATGTGTGCCACAAATGTGACCCAGAGCTTTAAAGCATTTTAATGTGCTTTTGATGGGAGACGTTGCTCGGTGACCTAAACATGAATTGCATAGAATATGAGCCATTATGTCTGATCTCTGTTTTCTTACTGGATTCAGCAAGTATGTCTTGCTGACAGATATAAAGAAGCATTTCTGAGGACTGCAATGTTGAATATTGCCATATGGAATATTTAAAAGGTGCAAAGAAACCCATATATGTTGCCGTTTCACTCAATACACAAGCTGTAACCTTAAGTGGAGGGGGCTGTTGATCAGCTTCAGACAGCATATTACTCTAAAGCAAACTCTTAAAATCAGTTGAGGTCATAGCGCAGGACAAAAATAGACCAGCAAATATGGCATCCATATGCATCAGCTGTGTAATTTATGTTCAAAGCTGAGACTTACTAAATTCACTCTAGCAGCAGTTTATGCTTCCATAGATGAACACAGAATGCAATCAATATCATTTGCTAAAACAAAGGCCTCCCTGATAACTTACTGGTATGAATCTGAAACTCTAATTGCAGAGGTTATCATCAGGCATTTTCACAGGTTCAATGAACAGAGGGGGGAAATCAGGACTGTGCTCACTTTCCCATGCAAGGGATGGGGCTCAGTGCATGTTTTGCATGCAGAAGGTTGAAGGGTCAATTCTTGGTATTTCCAGGTACAGCTGGGAAAATCTCCTCTTTGAAATCTTGGCAAGCCACTGGCATTCAGTGTAGACAATTCTGGGCTAGATGAACCAGTGCTCTGATTTAAGAAAAAGCATATTTCTCTGCTTTCTCCTTACCTCAGTGCATTCAACTGAATAAAGTCTAACATGCACTGGAGAGCCTGACCCCAGTGCCACCTGGGGCCAGGACCACAGAATGCCACCCCCTCCTCTGAAGAGAATGCCACTGCCCCTGTCTTTGGGGGCCATCTTAGCGCCCAAGGAGGCTTCGCATGATCTCCTCTGGCTCACCCAACGCGTTCTGAGGCCTCCAGAAAGCCTTAAATGTCACTTCAGGTTTTTGCCAAAAACCAGAAGGTTTAAGGCAAGGAAGGTGGCAAGGAGCAGGGACGACATTGCCACCCCCGCAGGAATGGAACCCTGGGGCATTTGCCCCTTCCTGACTTCCCCTAGATACGTCAGTGCTAACATGTTCTGTACATGTGATTGGAGACACTGCCTTTTGAGGTGTTCTTACAGCACAATCCTATGAATGTCTTCTTATAAGTAAGCTCCACTGAACTCAACAGATCTTACTCTCAGGTAAATGAATATACAATTCCAGCTTTAATCACACTGAGAGAACAGTAAGCATACAACTTGTACACGTGTAAGCTCTTTGCAGACCTTCAGAGGAATGCATGGAAATGGAGGGTGGGATTCCTCCCCTTCCATGCATTTACTGAATGTGTCAAAAAAACTGAATTGTCTTCTCTTTGGTTTATGTTTTTTTAAGGTGATGGTGAGAAAGAATCTTTGTTGTAGTGATTGCCATAGGGAGACTCAGATTAGGGCTGCCAACTCTGATGGGAACTATTCCTGGAGATTCTTTTTTTACAGCATGACATAATTCATTAAGCCAAGGAGGCGGTGTTAAATTTTTCAGGATTGCTTTCATCTTCACCTGGGGATTTCTCAATTTTCATGGAAACTCTAGACAAATTCTGAAAAGTTGGCAACCCTAGCTCAGAAGCCCAGGAAGAACTCAGTTTAACTCCACCATCTGCTTGTGGCCCATTTCCATTGGTTACCATTAGATATCTCTTAAGAATATGGTGTTAGGGTTGGGGAGAGAGTGCCCCTTTCTCACCTTTGATGTTTAATCAGCATGGATTATTGATTGTTGTATAAAATGATGAATTTGCACACGTGGTTCTGTAAACCTATATGCATTTACATATGAGCAAACAAAAATATGTTTATTTCCTATCATCTTATTGAAACTTTTTATATTTTTAAGAATCACAGAAATGCCTAGCGTCTCCTGGCATCGTAGAAGTTGCCTTATCTGGGATATAACTGGAATGGAAATTTCATTTCAGTGCCACATTAAAGTAACATTGAGTTCTACCAACACCTCTGTATATTCCCATCCTGATTCTTTCAGCTCTTGGGCTTTGTTGAATTCTTTGTTTTATTCTGAGAAGTGGGACAGACAATCTCTAAATTTAAAAAAAATGTATTTTTAGTTTTGCAGTACAGTATTTGCTTAAGGGTGATTAACACCCCTGAAAAAGAAAAACAGGAAAAAAGGCATTTCTAGTTATCTCTCTAACTATCTAAGGGCACCATCCTGACTGCCATAAAGCATGTTTGGCTGAATGCGAACATTCAGAGTTGGCTGGGCTGGTGCAGGAATGTGCGCGAGCCCACAGAGGCTAAATGCAGCCTCTGTGCCAATTTGGGCAGGGAGAGTTGCGTCGGCCAAGCTTGGCTGAGGCAAGGGTCTGGGGAGGGTGGGAAGGAGGCATTCTGGAGTGGGGGTGGGCGGGCAGAGGGCGGTGCCAGGGGTGGGCGGGAAGCAGGAGGCAGGGCTGGGACCCTGTTGTTATGCAAGCTGCTCCACTCTCCTTGCAGTTATGCCACCCCCAAAGATGGCGCCAGTCTAAGTTGACCTATTGGGGCTATGGTGGCTTACCTGGGAAGAGTTTCCCCTTGCCTCCAGCTGAGCCACTTCAGGCCCCAATCTTGTACTGGATATAGCGCAGGCCACCTGGCCTGCCTGTTCCAGCGCAAGATAGGATTACGCTGTAATAGTGTGAAGAATAAATGCGTACAGTCTATAAAAAGTTAGGTTTTTAAGACCCATTGATCTGAGGTGGAGAGTCTGAAGCAGGATTTTTCTAGGATTGCATGTGGAAGTTCACCAGGATTGTGGCCTGTATTATAATAAACCATAGCTGTGAGACTCAAGCACAATTTCTTGTGATTTATTTCACCACAGGTCAAGTGATGAGCGAGATGTGTGCGATACCAGTTGCCTGTGCACCAAGAGCTCAGACGTTGTATCCACTGCTGTATCTTGTTCCCTTGATCATTTTCAATGCTGTGTGCTTAAAGGCAAAGATCTTCGCTTCTTATATTTCTGGATAGTTTTTAGTTTAGAACAAAGGGGCTGGGCTTTAATTACTGCCTCCATCAATCTGAATTATAAAGGCAGTCACTGAAGAAAGGAAAACAGACACAATGATTTGAATCCAATACACAGGGAGAACACAATATGTAAAGCCCAAGATCTGAGCCTTAGGGGGTGTTTGTTATGCCCACAATTACAAAGGAAAAGTTGTTATTCAAAGCTGCTGCCCCTCAGGACAGGAAGAGGAAGGTATGTAAGGGACCTGGTGACCTCAATCAGTTGCTGGCTCTGGAGACAGCATCTTCCTCCTAGAAATCTAAGTTGATCCTGCAAAATCCAGCCCACTTCCTGTCACCAGAACTTGGAGCAGAAGGGTCAAGATAAGAGGTGGAAAGTCATGAGAATGTCACAAAAAGCACAAAACAACCTTAATTCAAAACAAGAAATTACCCACAGAACAGTTTTCTATCATGTTTAAAGAGTAAAAGGAAAACACAATAGCGAATGGCGTTTTAGCTTTTGAAAACAGGACATATTTTTAATCCACTAGAGGAGAGCTGATACTTCTGACCCATTAAAGGAGATGCAAATGCAGCCTTTAGTTGTAGTTCGTTCTATAGCTCCACTCAGCCAAATATAATTACAGTAAGGGAGAGTCTGTATTCCAATTAAAATCCAAAGTCACTGGAATCATTGTGAAAGTTGAAGCTTGAGTTAATATGCCTTTAATTACTAGCCAAAGTATGCCTTTTGACATCCGAAGCGGAGTGAAGCAGGGCTGTGTTCTTGCACCAACCTTGTTTGGGATTTTCTTCGCTGTCCTGCTGAAGCAGGCCTTTGGAACTGCAACAGAAGGCATCTATCTCCGGACCAGATCAGACGGAAAGCTCTTCAACCTCTCCAGACTGAGAGCAAAATCCAAAGTCCAGCTGAAATGTCTGCGTGACTTCCTCTTTGCCGACGATGCAGCTGTCACTACCCACTCTGCCAAAGATCTCCAGCAGCTCATGGATCGTTTTAGCAAGGCCTGCCAAGATTTTGGACTGACAATCAGCCTGAAGAAAACACAGGTCATGGTTCAGGATGTGGACTCACCTCCCTGCATTACAATCTCTGAGCATGAACTGGAGGTTGTCCATGACTTTGTGTACCTTGGCTCAACGATCTCCGACACTCTTTCTCTCGATACCGAGCTAAACAAGCGCATCGGTAAAGCAGCTACCACGTTTTCCAGACTCACAAAGAGAGTCTGGTCCAACAAGAAGCTGACGGAACATACCAAGATCCAGGTCTACAGAGCTTGCGTCCTGAGTACACTTCTGTACTGCAGCGAGTCATGGACTCTTCGCTCACAACAGGAGAGGAAACTGAGCGCTTTCCACATGCGCTGCCTCCGACGCATCCTCGGCATCACCTGGCAGGACAAAGTTCCAAACAACACAGTCCTGGAACGTGCTGGAATCCCTAGCATGTATTCACTGCTGAAACAGAGACGCCTGCGTTGGCTTGGTCATGTCGTGAGAATGGATGATGGCCGGATCCCAAAGGATCTCCTCTATGGAGAACTCGTGCAAGGAAAGCACCCTACAGGTAGACCACAGCTGTGATACAAGGACATCTGCAAGAGGGATCTGAAGGCCTTAGCGATGGACCTCAACAAGTGGGAAACCCTGGCCTCTGAGCGGCCCGCTTGGAGGCAGGCTGTGCAGCATGGCCTTTCCCAGTTTGAAGAGACACTTTGCCAACAGTCTGAGGCAAAGAGGCAAAGAAGGAAGGCCCATAGCCAGGGAGACAGACCAGGGACAGACTGCACTTGCTCCCGGTGTGGAAGGGATTGTCACTCCCGGATTGGCCTTTTCAGCCACACTAGACGCTGTGCCAGAACCACCTTTCAGAGCGCGATACCATAGTCTTTCGAGACTGAAGGTTGCCAATATACTAGCCAAAGCTAATCCTTCACCTCACATTTTAATTAGCTGTACTCCCATAAACAAAGCCTATGTATATAAGGATTTTGATCTGGTACCCAGCTTTCATCATCATGTGGAAGAAGAGTACAGCGTTTGCTGCTACAGATAGTTAAACACTGTATTTGGGGTCAGCTGGGGTTTCCCCAATACCTCAGCGTGGGGCAGGGCTTGCCAACATGTCCTCACTGCCCTAGCTTTCTTGTACATGTTGTGAAGATCTGCAGGGGGCTATTCTGTACCCCAGATGGGCCCAGTCCCTTGGTTCACTTTTAAAATGAACTCATTCACACAAAAACAAGTACATGTGAATAGACATCTATACGCATGTACAATGTAATATGCGAATAGCTCTAACATGTACAATGAACACAGCAACTAAAGAAAGATTAACAACCCAATCCTATCATTGCAATGCAGTGGTGGATCTCATGATCTCACAGGCTGCCAGAGTATGGCCCAGCGGCAGTGGAGGGCAGCAGGCCATCAGAGCAGATAAGGAAGCAGTGGAGATTTATCTAGGGCAGATCAGGGCAGGGACTGGGCTGGATCAGAGGCACAGCAGGGGCATTTTGGGGTAGATCACAGAAGTGGCTTCTCTGAGGCCCCCAGCTGCCAGCCTAAACATGAAACAATCTCTTCAGCCTAACACATTTACGCCAGCACAATATTTGGCATAGATCTGAGCAGTGCTTTTTTTGTGAAAAAAAAAGGTGCAGGAACTCACAACTTGTTAATCTTTTATTTAATTTATAAAACATTTTTTATTGGAGAAATAAAATATTTTTATGTGCTTCCCCCCTAAAGATGAACTTACTTCTGAGTAGACATGCATAGGATTAGGCTGTCAATCTCCACATCCCCTTTCCCCTAGCTACTTTTTCTACATATGGGGAAAAATACTGTACAGGTGCACTTGTAGCATGTAGTATGGCACTACTTTGAGGAGAGGAAGCAGTGAATGGATTCCAAAAAATGGCTTACATGAGTTCCATGTAGTAAAATTTCTCTAAGCAACTGTGGGAGTAAGAACAAAAAAGGAATTCTTGCAAACGCTGGCTGGCGGAAGGCATGCTTGTGGGGGAAGGATGAGGAAGGTCTCTGGCAAGGCTGGACAGCATGTTGTACACACGTAGAATCCCTTTTCACCTGCTCTTAGCATGTGAAAACGGGTGCAGATATATATCTCTGCCAGGATTAAGAGCCCAATCCTAGGTATGTCTACTCTGAAGTAAGTCTCATTCTAGTCAATGGCGCTTACTCCCAGGAAAGTGCCTAGGATTGCAGCCTAAGAGCCCAACCCTATGTATGTCTACTCAGAAGTCCACTTTAGTGAATGGGGCTTACTGTGGATAGGATGGCAGCCTATAGATAGATAGAGTCCAATCCTGTGCCTGTCTATTCTGCCTCTGTTTTGCTCCCCCCTCCTGGAATGCCTCCAAAGGGGAGGGGCCCCTGCAAAAAGGTGCCGGAACTCCGTCCCCCTGTGTTCCATTAGAAAAAAAGCCCTGGATCCGAGTGACTCCACCGAGGACGAGAGGGCAGTGGAGGAGTTAAGTAAAAATAGTCTTTACTTACCTCTCCCCATCAGCATGGCCCCCAGCCAGCCCACAGCATGCAGAAGAGGCTGTGTAAATGGCACTGCATCTCACAGGGTAGCAGTGGACTGAATTGGGCCCAAACTCTCTTGTGTTCATTCCCAATATATTTTATTGGAAGTGTACTAGCTAACTAATAGAGCTGGTCACCCATGAAATAACAATGCTAATATAAAATGCATGTATTTGCCAATAATAGTTTCCTTCAAGTGATTTTGATGTGAACAAGCTCAGTTCTAGCTGTCTAAGAGTTTAAAATGAGATAGGTCGGTGACCACTGGTTACCCTGTTATCTTATTGGCTGGCACAGATTTACTAAAGATAGAATGGAAAAATCATTAACTTAATATATTAAGCACTTTAGCAACCATTTTTCTATGGAAAGTTTTGTTGCCTAAGAATGAACCTGAAACGAACATAAAGCTTGACAACTCTTGAGTCGCCCCACAAGGATCAAGTTGCCTGAAATTTGCTATCTCCTGCAAAAGTCTGTTGGCTACATTATTGGGAGCACAATGAAACGAAACATTCCGTTCTATCAGGAGTCGTCTCTATACAAGCTTCTTTTTATACTCACAGGATTCTCCTTTTACAAAAATTGTGTGAGACAAAGAGGCTCAAGGACCCCACATCAACTGGAAAGGATAGGAGAAAGCAGCATAATTCAAGAGCCTGATGTCACCAGGCATGGCAAAGGCTGCAGGTCTATACATACTACTGCATGAGATGGTAGGAATTTGAGATGGTAGAATGGACTGTATCACTTCAGGTTGCAGGCAGGAATGTAGGGCTGACCCCGAGTTCTCCCAGCCCCGAAGCAGCACCAAACATTATCATTTCTAATCCAATGGCAAGTCAGCTATTGATTCTGTGTGGAGGAGAAGAGCACAGCAGGCTAGAGTATTGGAGACAATTCCTCTTCTGCTTTGTTCCCCTCTTGCTTTATGAATCCTGGGGGTGGGAATAGGAGTGGTGGAGTTGGATGAACTGAAGCAAGCAGTAGGTGTCCCTCTCCAGTCTCCTGCCTCAGGTGACCACTTTTTGAGTTGGCCTCTGCCCACGCTGGCTCAATGGGGGTGGCATTTTTCATTTGTCTCCCATGTACCAAGATTCATGCAAGCAGAAAACTAATCCAATGGGAAGAAAGGGTCGAGCCTAGCCTCCTCCTCCTGTACTACCGTAGATACTCACATATAGTACAAGAAATTTTTGCCAAGTAATCAAGCTCCAATTATCACTTTGCCTTATCTCAGAGGGCAGAGCCTTTCAACTCTGAAAAGTTTCCTTTTGCAAAGCTCAGGCAGGCACCTGTTAGTTGCTGTAGTAACTTTCCTGGGAAATTCCAGCCAAAGTTAACCTTTTATTCTACTCCTTCCCTTTTGCTGCTGCAACCTGGTTCCCTTTTCCAAAGGCTTTGCATTTGGCAGAGGTCTTTTTTTTTTTAATCAACACCAGGATGGGATCCCCTTTCCATTTGAAGCAACGTCCCAGGCTACAATTCAATGCACCATTATTTAAGAATAACTCCCATAGAAAGCAGTGGGTCTACTTCTGAGTAAAAATGTTGCAAATATATGCAGCTGCATCTCTCTGCTGTGAATTGAATTGCACACTCCCAGTTATGTTATATGTAAAGCTTCTGGTTTAACACACCAGATACCTTAAAGGTGGATTTGATTCATGGTTCTCCTGCAGAAGTTCCCAACCTTTTTCACTTGCATATCCCTTGGCAGCCCATTTCCATCAATTGTACCCTTCCTGTTAGCAAAATGTTTGTAATTAATAATACAAGCCCTCATCTCCTCCATATGAAAACCCAGACTTCATGTATTTATCACAGTGTTTTCTCTTTTTATCTGTTTGAAGAACAGAAGACTCTGCCTTTGTTTTGCACCAGAAGTGTGCTGAGAAATTCTGGGTGATTGAACACTTTCCATATTATGTTTCAGCTTTTTTTACTGTGCTGGTTTTCAATCGTTGGTTCATAGATGAATTGATGACCAAAAACTAGCTATTGGTGGGGCTTTCACAGCCAACTAGCTACCTCCCTTCCTGCCTTGCCAGTCCTTGCAATGCATTCCTGCCTTGCAAGGCATAATGGAGCACGACCTGCCTTTTTCTGCCATTATTCCATTCTTTTTCAAGTACCCTAAAGGTCCTGTTGAGTGTCCCTGGGAGTACATGAACACCAGGTTGGGAACCACTGTTTTACTGATATGTTTACAGTGCACTTACTCTGATAGTGCTTACAAAAAGGTGGTAAAGACCAGAATTTGAAAAGAATAAAAATGTATCTTATGATCTTTTACTATGTTTTTAATAAATGGGAGACTGCAGTTCTTAGGTAACAATTAGTGGTAGGTTATTTTTCAGGATCTGACCTGGGGTAAAACCAGACAGAACTATAGTCAGACACCCCTTAAGTTTAACCCCTGACTTATCCGAGGGTCATAGAAAATTCCATGATTGTTGGCTCAAAACCTGCCCTCGACTTATCTGTGGGGTCGACTTATGGTCGGGTATCTGCGGTGGTTTTCCACTTGCAGGAAGTTTTTCACATTCAAAAAGTCACCTTCCATCAGCAGCCTGAGTTTATTGTACCAGAAACTATCACCTTGTTCCCACCTCATTCAGCTGCATGTGTAGACCCAGCGTAAGGTTGAGTCTACAGCTGAATGACCTGTACCGCTGTAGATAGGGGGACACACCATTAATGATGTTCCCCATAAGAAAAGCTCCCTGCAAGAGTACATGCTCTGTTAGACCTTCTCACTCCGATATGCTAGTTTTTTTATTATAACTTGGAGGAAATGTTTATATGGGAAAATATTGAAAAACAGCATCCTCCATAATCTGAAATAGTAACATCTGCTCTACCTCTTCACTGCCCTCTACCTCCTGCCACGCAGCTGTGGCAGGAGGCTGCAGCTTTGTCAAAGGAGGCTGAACTGTGTAAGGAGAGAAAAGGGGCAGGGAGATTTTAGAAAGAGTGCATAGGATCCTGATCCAAGTTACTGTCGCTGGGTTCCGCACCCCTTCCCTCCTCTTCCCCAAAACTCTCCCTGCCCTCAACACACCTTCACCACCAACTTATCAGCACTGATGGAGCCTCTGGAGCTGCTGCTGTGCACTCTGCCCTGGAAACACAAGTTCCAGCAGCACAGGGAGACCCTAGACCTCAGTATTCTGTCATCACTTGCCCTTGCACAGGTAGGCCAGAATTGCTTAAAGTAGCATGGTGTCAATCCTCAACCATTCCCTCCCATAACTTTAATGGAAACTAACAGGAATGCATGCAAGAGATACAACATTCTTGCATATCAGTCCTTTTCCACATGGCCTTTGTAAGAGGTCACAGAAAATGCATACAATTAATGGCTGAAAGCTTGAAGAGATCACAAATGTTAAAAACGGGGATTTCAGTTTGGACTTGAGTCCAAAGATGCTTTCCAGGCTACACTGACAATAACAAGGTGCCACACTTATTCTCAGGCTATAGAAAGCAGATGCACTACATAAAGTCAAACTGCACTACTATTTTAGTAGCTAAGATACTGTGTAAAATGAATGAAGTGTTGCTGCGCTCTCGCGCTCTCTCTCCCTCACACACACAGAGAATTTATATACACTTGCAGACACCTCATCTCCAAAACTTCTGGAACTAATCAGGCAAGCTAGAGCACTTCATATAAAAACTGGGAGGCTTAGCACTACCAAAAGCCATTCACCAGCAATGCATACAGGATGTTTGTGGCTGTGCTAGCCTACTACACAAGTATCTCCAGGCAGTTTTGGACAAATCCTGCAACTGCAACCCAGAGCTCTTGTGTATGGATGAGCATGGGGTTTTTAAAAAAAACAAAAAAACAAAACTAGTCAGACCAAAGGGAGGTTTCTTCATGGAGATGTCAGACACGTTTCACACAAGAATTCAAAACAGGTTCCTGTTAAAGATGCTGAGAACTCTATACACCACGTTTCTCAGATCTGCATAACAAGAGCCCTGCTGGAACACATCAAGGTGCCATCTAGCAGTGCTTTCCAACAGTGCTTAGACACTTCTAGGACACATACAAGAAGGCATAAGGAAAACAGGCTGCCCCTGATGCTCGTTCTCTGTGTTGCCCAATAACAAATTCCTTTCACTTGAACATATGAAGCATGGCACACTTGTGTACATGGTGTTAGCTGCCTGCTAGGAGAGCATGACCAAGTCATTAACATATAATGCCTAATAAAGGTGTCTGAATCTGAAGTTGTTTACATGACTAACCCAGGACCAACAGCAAAAGGTCTTAGATTCCACAGGTCTGGACTCTAGAGGAAGACCTTGCTTTCAATTTGTCAGAGCAATCTCTCTCGCGCGCACACACACGCACACACCCTACCCCACTCAGTCTGGCTTGGGAAAAGCCTTGCTTGGCTATCATCCCCTGAAAAATTCCATAATTGACAGCACTTTGGTTGCACAACATATTTGACCCTGTGAACAAAAGCAACATCCTGGGAGCTTCCTGACTTGAAGTAAACAAAGCACTTAGTGATACAAATGAAGGGCCCTCCACCTTATCTATCCTCACCAATTACAAGATCAAATTCAATTTAAGTTTCTTGCAGGTTGCAAGCCTTTAAGACACTAGTTCCCAACCAGAGTTTCTGAGGCAGCAGTCCTTCCAGGTGCAGTAACACCCTTTCAGCTCTCCACCACCTAGCAATCTCAGCCCAGGCAATCAGTGCATTAATCAGTTGGGTAGTCAGTCAATCCACAAGTCAGTCCACCAGTTCATCATGCACCCAGTAGCCCATTGGTCAGGTTGCCAGTTAATCAGTCCAACAGTTATTAGTCAGCCCACTGGTCTGTTAGCAGAGCCATGCATCAGTCCATGAGTTAACAGTCAGTTAGCCAGCGAGTCAGTCCATTAAGCAACACCATGAGTCAGGTCAGTTAGCCAACCAGCCTTTCCAACCACAACCTCTCCTTGCTCCATGTGCCCCTTATATCCTGTAATAGCTTGAATGCCTCTAGTGGCTGCAGCTGTGCAGCACACCCTCTGCTGAAAGCCCAGGCTTTAACTCCATGTTTCCCAGTTCACCAGAGCAAAGGGCCACTGCAGACACCACATCCTATCTGGTAGCCATATCTTCTGTGATTCCAATACAAAAGGTTTTTGAGAGGAATTAATATCAGAGGTTGGGACACAGAACCCCATGGGTCTTTCATTTATTCCCTGTCTGCCCTGCTGCCATTATGTATGTCAACCCAGCTGTGCTGCATGAAACACCCCAACTCCAACCACTATCCACTGTGCCATGCCACCAGTCAGGACTAGTAACCTACTGCTCTCTTCTCTTTCCAGCTTTTACCCTTCTTCCATGTTTCCCTTCTCCAGTGTAACCAAAAGCCATTATGCCAGCATGGACTTGACAGCTATCCTTTCCAAATGCTTTGCAGTGTGCACCCTGCTCTTGGGAAAATCACCCCTGCTTTCCTCCTCTAACAGCGATGACTACAGCCTAGCCCCTGGACATGCCCAAAGCCATTTCACCCTTTTTAGTCTTTAATAGAGGGTCATTCAGCCTCAGCATGCCAGCCTTGCAACTTCTGCAATGCAGTGTGCATGAATCCGCAGAGAAAGGAGAAGTAACTTGGGTCCTTGGCACAACCTCACCATCAACTTGCAAAACCTGCTGTATCTTGTCTTGTGCGCAGTTAAATTGGTTTAGTTTGTCTATAATTTTCCTCCTGTGTTTGAGCGCTGCATCCATGTGCCTCTTATCTGTCTGTTTTTAAACTATTTTATGGGAAGCCACAGATCTGCCTCAGGCCTCCATTGAACAATTGCCTACTTGTACCCTCTTATATTGATTTATTATTATATTATATGTTGCCATCAATGTCCGCAGAGGCACAGAAGAAAAAATTACTGCTCCCATCTCAAGAAGCCTACAATCTTTATTTCAACAATGAAGCTACAGAGGAGCTACAGACGGTAGAACAGTCAAGTGATCAGTTGTGTGTTGGCAACCTTCAGTCTCAAAAGACTATGGTATCGCACTCTGAATGGTGGCTCTGGAACAGCGTCTAGTGTGGCTAAAAAGGATCACACAAGAGATCAATGCGAGAACATGTAGTTACATATATTTACAGCCTAATCCTAGACATATTCATTGACAAGTATGTTTGAGTCCAATGGGACCTCCTCCCAGTAAGTGTATATATGATTGCAGCTTCAACTTCCATACCCTTAGGGCAGTAGTTTCCAAACTTACCATGTTTATAGCGCCCCCACAGCCTCTTCTTCTCAACTCGACCGGGCACCACTATCTCAGATCTCACAAAATCTTGCAAGATTCAAGATGATGGCACCTAAATCTTGTGAAATTCCATGACATTCAAGATGACAGCACCCAGATCTCACAAGATTTTCTTGACATCCAAAATGGTGGCATCCAGAGAACAGGTAGGAGGGACCTCTAGGGACATCCTGCAGCATCTTTGTGAGTGCACTGCGACACTCTAAGGCTGCAAGGAGTTTGAAACCCACAGTAAGTCTTTGTGAGGGGGAGGCAGCAGGCGCAGGGGAAACCAAAAGGGGAGCGTGATCTCTCCACTCTCACTTTCCCTGACCTGGGGAGCCCTGCAGGCGCTCACGCACGGCTCCCCACACCCAGGGATGGCTGCTGCAGGGACTGGAGGGTGCACCCCAGTCCCTGCAGCCCCATCAGAAGGGAAAGTGGAGCGATCACGCTCCACTTCCGGTTGAGCGGAGGCGAGGCTCGATCGCCCCACTCTCACTTTCCCTCACCTGGGGAGCCCTGCCGAAGGTCGCGCAGGGCTTCCCACACCCCTGGGAGGCTGCAGGAGGCTTGGGCAAGTGTACTCAAGCCCCTGCAACCCCCCTGAGCGGCGCAATCCTGGGGATCACGCCGCTGCCTCCTTCCTTGCCTCCTGGCTGCCCCCACCCCTTAAGGGAAAAGAGACGAGGACCCTCAGGCTGAGGCGTCACAAAGCCCCAGTTTGAATACCACTGCTCTAAGGCATCATGGCACCACTTTGGGTAACCCTGCCTTAGAGAATACTGGTCATGATACTGCAGCCAGCATAGAACTAAGGCTAAAATCCTATCCACACTTTCCTGGGAATAAGCCCAATTGATTATAATGGGACTTACTTCTGAGTAGACATGCATAGGATTGGGCTCTCAGGCTATCCACGCTTTCCTGGGAGTAAGCCCCATTGACTACAATGGGACTTACTTCTGAGTAGACATGCATAAGATTGGGCTCTGACTCACTCCTGCTAACTGGGCAAAGAGGCACCTTTTAAAGTGATGCCCTCTTTATTTAGCAGGGAGAGAGCAATTGTTGCTCTTCACCCCAGCATGGAATCTTTCTCAGTGGCTGCTGCTGGTGTCTCTTCTGTAAATTTTTTTCTGTTGTGAGGCCCAGAACCATTTACTGCCCCTGGTTTTTGTCCTATTTTGCTGCTGCTGCTGTTGTTGTTGTTGATTAGTGGTGCAACTGTCCGCTTGCATTACAGATGACGCCACTGTCAACCTCAAACCCAGTTCATTCTGTTTTGAGAACTGAAGGCTGTTACTCATTCGCACTGGTGACCCAGATTTCCGAGAGCATTCTGAGCTTGGAGTGATTAGCGAAACAAATGTCGTGCCTCAAACATAAACACAATAGACCAAGGACAACTGTTGGGTGCCCAGCAGAAAAATAGTGGAGAGCGGATGTGGCGTGATAGGAAATGATACGTCTCTTGAACAGTTCATTTATATTTGCCCACAGATGATGATCCCGATAAGGGTGGCAGTGGCTATAAAAACATTCCCGTGAGTTTATATAGACAAAGCCCCCGAGGGTCCAGATAATGCACAGCCATGAAGCCCCGGCGGGTTAGACAGCAAGGAACCTTTTAATGGCATTTTTAAAAGTGCACGAGGTTTGAGGGAGACTCCTGAAGATTACAGGGTCGCAAGATTGATTCAAATACATGTTAACGGGCCTAAGACAGGAAACTATAAACTAGCAAATGTAACGTTGTTTGCAAAGAAAACCTGGAAACTATTTAAAGTGGTTTGTCTGACGGAAGAACACCTGGAAAGTAAGTTCAGTTGAATGTCAGCTTGTGAGTCTTTCTTACTTCCCCCCCCCCCCAAAATGCCATTCCGAGGGTGGCTAAGATTACAGTCAAATCCTGATCTGACATATGCAGCACTTACACTAACCTGATAGCTACAATGAATGGTCAAAAGCAGAATTTATAGATAATGGGTGCAGTTATGAACAGCTTCGTTGTATATAATGTGTTTTTATCACCATGGCAACAAGGGACGTGTTTATTGGTGAATGCTCTTCCCACCTGTCTGCACACTGGCTCTGCCCAAAATAATGAGACCCGGAGATACTCCGTTTTTCTCATGTATCCCAGGACACTAACCGGTAACTGGAACATGGAAGGAGCATGAAGTCATGACTAAGTCTTCCTCCCAGAATTGTAGGCTTGGGGTTTATAGATTGTTTTGTCTCAATACCAGATTTGCATCATCACACCCTGCGGAGTACAGATCCCAATAGATTTGTTGCAGTTTGCCGGAAATTTATGAGTTTGTGGATGGTTGGGGGAAATCTGAAAACAGAAGAGCGAAACAGCAAGGCTCTGGGATTGTGAAGCAGCACATAAAATTAACAGATTTTTTTTGGTAAGTAAATGCACAGGGGCACACACACAAAGAGAAGGACAAAGCAACGAGGGTCTTCGGTCTAGCAAGCCTTTTGTGGGTGACGCATTGTCCCATGCAATCTTCTAGTCCTCCACATTCAGGGTGTAGTCACGGAAGAATGAGGTGGAGAGGACTTCCAGGACGTCTCCTCCAGCAGGAATGGTGACATCAGCAGCGGGATCTGTCAGTGTTGCCTTCAAAACTTTTTTTCAAAAGGACCTTAGCAGAGAATCAGCATCAGGCTCAGCAGCAGAGACATTGTCCTAAGGAGAACACCTCAGTGTCTAGGCCATCATCTTTCTCAAAACTGCCTGAGAGACACTACATAATTCATGTTTACATTCAGTAAATTCCCATGTGGAGATGCAGCGGTGCTGGAATAAGTAACTCTATATGCTGTAAGAACCCCTGGGGGCTGGGGGATAAGAATAGGCCCTCGGTTTGGCTGTACTTGTCGTAAGAGGCGACTAAACAGCCACCGGGTAGATGGGAGTCGTCAGCCTGGGAAGACAGCTCATCTGAGAGAAGGAAAACTCTGATCCCAACCCTCCACTGCCTTGTGGCTACATCCACTTATGGAAAAGGCTTCAGGAGTCAACCTTGAGGCAGGAGCCAGAGTCCCTGAGGCAGTTCATGGCTGAACACAGTCACGTTCTGGCAACTCCTGCGACGCCGCTGGAACCAACCGTATTGGCCTCTGCCTTTCCATTGGACCATTTCAGCAACGAGGAGAGGGGGGATTTGCTGCTTGGGTATGCCTATCCTCCATACCTACTTCACCCAGGCTTCGCGCACTGGAGAGGACACTCTGTTCCAGAACCAGCATTCAGAGCGTGACACCATAGTCTTCCGAGACTGAAGGATGCCAACTACATGCTGTAGGGGAATTTTGGCTGCTTGAGGTCTTCTAAGGATAAGAGACATTTGTCCTTTTCCTCCAGGGTGAGTCCCAGCTGCTGCTATAGGTCATCTTGGACCTGTGCCAGCGATTGTGAGTGCAGATTGGGCCCAGGAAGGGGGATAGGATATGGCACACATCAGGGCGGGGGATGAAGATGTCTTATGGCCCAATCCTAAACAGTAACAAGATTGCTGGTATAACATCGTGGCTAAGAGAGAGAAGCTGAGACATCCCACTTTAGGTCTTGCCTCTACCATGAATTCACACAAGGCCGCCTTGGCCAAGCCACTTCCTCTCAGCCTCAGCTCTCCAGCTGCAATATGGAGCTGTTAATATTTACAGGGTTGTTTTAAAGACAGGATCAAAAGAATACATTTGAAGCACTCAGCATACTCAAATAGTGCTATACAAATGTTTAATTACTCATTTTTTTAAAAAAAACTGGTCAAATATCATCACGATGGGGCACTTACAACTTATCAGGCTAGCAGCTCTGGGGACAGCATTCTAAAGTTGGGGGTGCCACAGGGTGGGGCCTGAGGTGGCCGAGTAGCCGTGTTTTTCTGAGCTCCTGGCAAGCTCTTGGAAAGCACGCTATTTCTTCCCAGAATCACGGGTCTGATGCGATCCAAGGATCAGTGGTCAGGAGAGGCCTTGATCCTACAGATGGTGTTCGGTTTTGGAGAAGAAGGGTCCAGCCAGGGACTGTTTTTTCTCCAAGGGAACCCAGCCATCGATGTCGGTGATGGTGAGGATTCAATGTTGAAATTAAGCCGAAGGCTCCAAGGAGGGAAGGAAGTTGAAAGAAGCAAGTGAGTGTTGTTCCATTGTCTGTGTCTGGCATTAATTGACTAATTGACTGCCTGATTAAGCTTTTGCCAGAGAGAAGGAGAAGATAGGGCATTTAATGTATTATATATATGATATATGATATGATAGATAAATGATAAATGATATTAAGAGGCTAACGTAAAAGAGGAATTGGATTAGGAAATATGTAATGATTTATTAGTTATAGTGATGTATGATATCTTGCACCCTCTAATATTGTGTTTATGTCTTGTATGTCTTGTATTATGTGTTATGTGTGTTGGTTATTTTGTTTTTGGAAACATTAAAAAAAACTAATTAAAAAAAAATAAAGTTGGGGGTGCCATCACAGAAAAGACCCTTTTCAGAGACACCGCCTGCCTAATCTGTGATGGAACAGGATGTTGGATGATAATCTCACCAGGTGGTCAGGTTCATGGGGGCACAGGCAGTCCTTTAGACACCAAGGTTCCAAGCAGCATAGGACTTGGAAGGTTTATTTAACCTTTAGGATATTTCCACCCAGCGGTGGACCTGCCCTCACAGTGCCCCGGGGCAAAGGTCTGTGAAGCCGCCCCCCCCCCTTACCTGGATCATCACGGAGCCTTGCCAACTCCAGGACAGACTGGGGAAGCAGTCTGAGGTTTCCTCCATGGTCTTTAACTGTGCTTCTGGCAAACTGGAAGCACGGTTTCAGAAAGTGCCAGGAGCCTCAAAAGGCTTCCTGTGTGATCCTAGAGGCGCGCAAGGCTTTGCACACAGGGCATTTGCCCCATTCTGTCAATGGTAGGTCTGCTACTGTTTCCAACTTTGGAATCCATACATTAATTTAGCAGGTTGAACTCAGAGAAGAAGACATTAAGGAGGCAGTTTGGGTCCTATAGCATTGTTGGTAAAGTGCTGCCAGTTGTCTGCCCCAGCCAGGGCTTGACCACAACATATGACACCAACTGAGTCTTCCACCCACCAAGGGCAGTTCTCATGTCATGTTAATTGTATGACGACATCTTTGGAGCCGTACTGAGTATAACAGGTTCATGATTCCCTGGGCTGGGCTAGGTAAGGAAGATCACAGGCTGGAAATACGGAGCCAGTGCCAGCCACATCATTAGAAAATGTTTATGTGAAAACCATAAAAATACAGGATAAATCAAATCCTGCAAATAAAAATAGGAGTCGTTTGTAACTTTGTAAACAGTTACAGATTTGATTCATTTGATTAGTCTCAGGTCTATAAATTATTGCTTTACATTACCATGGCAACAAATGGTATTAGCATTAGCAACTCTGTTCTGTAATTATGAGTCTCACAACACACTTGTAGTCCACCTAAAGGCAGCAGTGCTTCCTGTGGGGTTAGTGTCTGCAGTATAGCATTACACCACTTGATAGTCTCGGTGCCTCATAGCAGAGCTCCTAGGTATCTTGGCAGGTGCAAGAAGAGGGGTGGTAATATTGTTTCCAGAAAAAAAATATACAATTGATATACATATGGTACAAACAATAATAAAATGATAAAGCTCTTAATGACTACATACAACAACCACTTATATGGGTCAACACAATTATTCAAAAATCATCTAGGGAAATAAATTTAATCCTGCCTCTATAAAATGACACCATCATCTAATGCACACACATACATATAGAAAAACAAAGGGTTAATATAACTAAAGAGTTTGGAGTTGCTATGGCAGAGGGAGGAGAGAAAAGACTGATAGTCTGCTGGGGAATCCAATCCAATTGGGCATATACAGTAGTGAATCTCCTGATCCATTGCCGTAAATGCCACTGTGTTGTTGTCACCATGCACTATGGAGCTGCCTGTCCAAACAGCCAGAGGCTCTGTGCACACATCAGTGGCTCCCAGATACCCCAACCAAATAAGTAAGGTGGTAGAGGGAGAAGTTTGGGGGAGGATTGGGGTGGGGAGCAGGGGGCAGTTAGGGGCAGGAGGGGATGGATCTTGGCAGTAGCAGTGCATGTCAATATCCAGTTCCCTTTCCCTGATCCAGAGCTGCCCCCAGGGCTCTTTGGACTTGTGCCTGCAAAACAGCCAGCATACATCTGAAGAGACTC
Organism: Tiliqua scincoides; assembly: GCF_035046505.1. NCBI lineage: Eukaryota > Metazoa > Chordata > Lepidosauria > Squamata > Scincidae > Tiliqua > Tiliqua scincoides. The sequence continues at coordinate 23,823,636 of NC_089825.1, forward strand.
ATTGCTAGGGAAGTGGCCTACTGCAAGGTAAATACAAATATTGAAGAAAGATAAGGCAGCAGAAAGCAGGGACTGTTATCTAACCCTGAAGGTGTAGGAGATTTCCTTTCTCTGGAGGAACATTTTTAGGTATCTTGTTGTCCACAATGGAGGATAGAGTTCTCTGAGACAGGGCAAACTGTCACATGTTTCACGACGAGGCACTTCATCCTATTGTTCAGCACCTCAGTTCACCCTGCATAGCCCATAGTGGGCCTCACAAAATCAATTAAGGAGAGAGGACCAAAGGGAGCTCGGAGGGTCTTTCCAAACCTCCACTTCCCTCTTAGTCTAAAGACAGAAATTTCACAAAATTCTGCTCCGGGTTGCCATCTATGTGTTGAGGATATGTCTTGGAGTCCTGGGACTCCAAGAGGATTTTCATTAAAAGAGAAGGTGAAGTTAGGAAAGTGACGTGATTCCCCATCTTAAGAATGGATGTCCCCTATTATAAAGCCTGGGCTACCTGAGAAGTGAGGTGGGGGACCAAAGCCTATCATAGGACTAAATGAGGTCTACAAAAAAGCCTACAATTAAAATTTCACAAACAAGGGAAAATCATGTTTGACCTACCCCATCTCAAATCCACAACTGTTCCATAATTTATGCTTTAGGAAAGGGATTGAAACTCAACTGAAAGAGGCACTCCAATATTTCCATCTCTAAGGAGTTCATTCTGACATGAGGTAACATTCTGGATGCCCAATTTAGAGGTAATGCAAAACTCACAGTAATTAAATATACTCAAAGTACATAGAATAAAACTGTTAAAGGATAGTTCAAAGGACCTTGCTTAACAAAGGTTGGCAGAGAGCCCCACAGTGTTTTGCTGAGAACAGGAGAATGAATGTAGGAGAGATAAAACAGGTGGCTCAGGCAAGGCCATCCTAATCAGGAAGGGAGATGTATGCCAAGAAATAGGTCTGAAGTCTTGCCAAAAAGGCCAGTTCGAATAAAATAAGGTTATAGCACACTCTATTGGTTCTTGAAAACTTTGTATTCAATATGTTTAATTGTATAATTTTACCTTATTTGGAAACTGTAATTTGAAGCTCACCTATCAAGTGTCTCTAAGGCTAGCTACAGCCTATTAAGAGTTAGCCCCATCTATGATGTCAAACTTCAGCCAATGGGAAGTTCAAATCTTCAAACAAAGGACCCAAAATTTTATAAAGAGTTTGGTTAAGATTGATACTGGCTCTCAATACTTTGGACAGGAGTCCCTTGAGACGCCCGTTGCTGGCAACGTAATAAAAGCTTGCAGACGATCACCCTTGACTACTGAGTCTTGCTTTTGAACCTTGCAACACCTTGCAACATTTGAGCTAAGGCTTCAGCCAGCTTCTTTGCTCTCTTACATCCTTGAATCATCACAACAACATCACCTTCCCTGCTTGATTCTTCATATATTTTAACAAATCCTTCTCCCATTTACCTTCAAGCAAGTTGCTCAGATTTCCTTATGTTACATGCACTAGGCCCCCCCCTCTCTCTACCTTCCTAACAAACTTTCACCAATCCCTCTAAACATACATTTCTCCATTTCAGTTGCAATTCAAAGACTCCAAAAGCAGAAGTTTCTTAATTCTCAAGGATGCTCTTGCTTATCTAATTAAAATGTGTACTGTTTTCTAAATTTGTCTCTTGCATGTGTCTGTGGTTAGCTTGCTAGATGCTATATTAGTTTGCCAAGAAACATTGCCAGCTGATAAGTCAGCAGCTAAAACTTACTTCTAATGACTACAATTGTTACATATATGTGTTTTCTCAGCGTTGTGATGTCCTTGGCGAGTAGTGTACTTCTGCCAATGATGAAGCCTATCTAAGTATCTTTGCCTTAGATACGACTCCCTTTTCCAGATTCCAAAGTGTATAGCACAGCCTTTGAAGCCCCAACATCTCAGCTTCTGTGAAACTAGCAAAACAGCTTTCTAAAATGAGTCTTTCAAGCAGCTTTTTCTGTGAGACTAACTATGATTTTTCTAAATAAAAACAGCCTTTTTATTCTGTTTGCCTTTATGTTTTAGCAGTGTGGCTTTTAAGCTTTTGCCCCAATGGCATATTACCCTGGTTATTCTGTCACCTTCCATCAGTATTATTCCTAAAAACCACGATTTTAGCAATTTTGGTCACTAGTGGTGTCACCTCCCTCCCAGATATCACCTTACTGACACTTTATTGGTTCCATGCTGTGTCATGATAGCATCCCATTAGGTCTTCAAACACTCAATCTCATTGGTCTGGTTTCTTCTTTGTCCTAGCGATTTTCTCACGTCAGTGCAGGGTCAGCTGTTCTGCAAGCCGCACACCATTTAGCACGGTCCAGGGCGTCTTCTGGGACAATGTCAAGTGCCCACATGTCTTCTTTCAACCGGTCGAGTCACCACTTCTTTGGTCTTCTTCACGGACAGCGTCCAGTTGGAGATAGTCGATATGCCGTGTTCACCACACTAACCTCATCGCTCCGAATAACATGGCCATACCAGCGGAGTCTTGCCTCACGCATCTTGTCAGCAAGATTGGTCTGGTTTAAGTTAAGGAAATGTACTTTCTGTTAAATAAGACAGTTGCATTTTTGTTTTCTGTTTTTTTGGCCATAACTTTTGATAGAATTGAGACATTTCACACCGGCTTTTTTCATAGCATTCTGCTGTGAATTACACATTGATATAACATGATGATTTTATTCCTAAAAACCATGATTTCCACAATTTTGATTACTAGTGATGTCACCACCACCGCCAGGTGTCACCTTACTAACACCTTATTGCAGTGGTTCTCAAATTTTAGCACCAGGACTTACTTTTTAGAAAGGCAAGTTGTTCAGGACCCCCCAGAAGTGATGTCATGGTTGGATGTGAAATCATCAAGAAGATTAAAATAACTAATTATAAATAATTAAAGTAAAGCAAATAAATAAGGGGAAGCCAGTCCTGTGCTACCAAGTGAATTTTCTCTGTAGCCTGCCTGCAAGAACGCCCCCCCTGAAAAAAAAATCAATGGGATTTTCAGCCCTACCCAGTGCCCAATTCAATTTAAGTTCTTATATGTATTGTAAACCATATCACAGTCAGGACCACCAAGCTTTACAAGTTTCAAAAAGAAAAGAATTCACCTTACCTTCTCAGGCCTCTGTTTTATTCTTTTTATTGGGGGGGGGAGCTGTTTTCTGGAGCATTTATTGAGCTCCAATTTCCTCAGATCGGGGCCATTCTGATCGCCTGGCATTCCTCCTCTCCTGACCCAGGGCCTCTGAGAGGAATTTTATCAGGAGCAAAATGTTTCTTTTGGGCCCCTTCCCAAAGAGGAAGGGGATGAAACAGAGTGGGGGTTGGCAATGGAGTGGGCAGAATGGGGACAAAACAGGCAGGAGGAAAGTGGCAATAGCCGGAATAATCCTTGGAGCCCAGGTCTACCAGTTTTCCTAATGCAGAACTCATGTCTACCTGCCTGCCCAATGTTGGCAGCTACATACAATAATATGGAAAACCAAATGCACTCCTAAGTCTCTCTAAAATCTTTCAAATATAGAAAGTCATTGCAGAAGATTAGTATCATTGTATTTAGGCTCACACTAGAATGGAAAGTGTCCTGTGCACACTAAAATTGACTTCTGCAGCAGCTGCTGTCCTACAGTTGTGTCGCTGAGCTTCTCTACACTCCTTCATGGTAAGCAGATCTACAGGTCAAAGAGCTACTGTAGCAGGTCAGTTTCCTCCCAGATGTGACAGTGTTAAGGATGTATGCATTCCTGGGCCTGGTGTGTATGGCTTGTGGCAGTAGTCACTGCCATGTGCTCAGACTAGTGCCCCTAGCATCCTGTGTGGACAGTGAGTCTGGGTGAGATTGGAAAATGTAAGATCCCAGCAAATTTCTGGGCCCCCTCCTTGGGCTCCTGGGCCCCTTTTCTGACCCTGGGCCCAGGTACAAATTTACCCGCTTTACCCCCCTCTCCTAGGCCCTGCATATACCACCCATTTCTTACTAACAGCCCAATTCTAACCAGTGCTGCAATATGCAGGCCAACTGACCTGCACTGTATCCAGTGCAGGTTCAGAAGTGGATGCCGCACGACAAGGAGTAAGGGGATATTTATCCCCTTAACCTGAGTAATGCCCCAGTCACCCTTAGGGGGGTACTCAGATCTGCACCAGCAAAATTACTGGTGCAAATCCAAACAGCCCAGTGTAATGTTGAGCTGGCTGGGAGGGGGTTAGAATCCAGCCTAAATTGCCCGTCGTACCCCCCTTCCTGGGCCCAACCTGCTCACCGGCGCACCCTCCATCCACCTCAAACACCCCCATTCTGCCCTCTTGTTACCCTCTCCAACCCCCCACACCAGCGGCCCTCATTTGGTGCGAACCTACCACCACTAAGCCGGGATTCGGCATGCAGAGTCCAGTGCATGTCCTTGAGCCAGCCTCCCCAATTACAGAATAGTCACGAACATGCTTTACAGCACATTCATGACACCCTCAGGCCAGCAATAGGAACTTGCACTGGCCTATCGAAAAGGTAGGATTGCTCTCTAAGGCTTTTTCCTGTCCAGTCACAATTTTCTATGCGCTTCCTCCCTTCCAAGAGTAGCCATCTACTCTATAACTTTGAAATCACAGGTGGTAGCTGGATGTTTTCATGCAAAGGAGTAAGATCTAAGGAGGTAATTCCTTGACAACACATTACAAATAGCACTTAAAGTTACTCACTCTGTTTCTAAAGGATGCTGGGTTGGAAGAGCAAAGACTCCATATAGGTCTGGATCCCTACTGCCTTTCATCAATTTGACCACTGAGGACTGGTCACCAACAAAGAAGAAACACCATTTTCTTATGGAAATCTATTCCACATATGGATTGAAACCTAACTGGTAGAATATTTACAGCACTCTTATTAAAACATCACCACAATGGCAGGAGCTCAGCAAAAGGCCTCCCTTAATGAATATCAGGAGTAAAAATTCATCAGACCGCTTCAGACCAAGCAGAAAGTTTGAAACTTTGAGGATATCATCAGTTTATGTTTTTTACTATTTTATTCAATATTTAATATTGAATAAAATATTCAATATTTTTGTTACTTTTAAAAACATTTAATAGATTTTTGTCAATATTTGCACTAAGCCTGAAACAGTGAACAAAATATCCCCTACATACATTATCTATCTTGAAATTTTACATCTTGCCTCATCTTCATCGAAAGGCAGATTTAGGCAATCATCAACACGATAAAGCAACAAAACTAACATAAATCAATAGAAGCAAAAGTACTTTATCATCACCAACAGTCCAATCATATGCATGTCTACTCAGAAGTAAACAACATTGTGCTCAGTGGGGCCTACCAAGGAAAATTTGGATAGGTTTGAAGCCAAAAACTAGCAAAATGTTTTTAACAGAAACAGTTAAGATACATACAATCTACAGAACAGACATCAATCTAAATATAAACAACTTCAGTTTGACCCAAAAGCCATCAGAGAAAGCCAGGTTTTCACTATGTATCTAAAGACATGTACCATTGTTGAGGTCTGGCAGTCTTCTCTGGGAAAATCATTTCACAAAGCTGGCAACACTGCTGAAAAAGCCCCATCCATGAAATCTGCTGAATCTTGTTCAGTGGAGTCACCTATAGCGGGACTGCTGATGTTGAATGGAGCACACAAGGAGGCATATATGGGAAGGGGTGTTCAATATACTCAGACTCTGACTCATTTTGGAGATTGAAAGGTGAAAACCAGCACCTTAAATTGAGCAGAAAATTATAATCTTTGGGTAGGAGGTGTGGTCCAGAGGTGAAGACTGCCCGAAGCTAAGCAGGAGCAGCCCAATTAATGCCTGGAAGGGAGATCGGAAGTCACTGATAAGCTGGTGCGCATGCCACAGTGAGAGGGTGGGCTGGAATGTTGAGCATGTCAGTGGACAAAAAGTCAACTGGAGATCCCCCTGTTGGTGTGATTTGTGGCTGTCTATGGTAGCTTGAGGCATGTGCTGTGCAATTGACTGCACTAAAGAAGGAAAACATCTGGAGACCAAAGGGTTTGATACACAGTATAGAACAATATTGTAAAGACCCTTATTGGGTCTAGGACAGCCTGCATATGTAAACTGCCTGGTGTAATATCTGAAGTGAAATCTGAGGATGAGAAAGGGAGTATATAAATAATTAGATAATACATTACAGCAGTGGTTCTCACACATTTAGCACAGGGACCCACTTTTTAGAATGAGAATCTGTCAGGACCCACCAGAAGTGATGTCATGACCGGAAGTGACATCATCAAGCAGGAAAATTTTTAATAATCCTATCCACACTTATCCAGGAGTAAGTCCCATTGACTGTCATTGTTTGAAGAATATACATAGTAGCTTGTTTAAAGTACAGGTCTATAACTTTTCCCCAAATGCCTTCACAGACCATGGTAGTGTCAAGTCTAATATATTAAAAATAAAATATTGAAATGAATGGGGACCCACCTGAAATTGGCTCGCGACCCACCTAGTGGGTCCCAACCCACAGTTTGAGAAGCACTGCATTACAGTGTGAATTGGCTTGCTATCCACAACCTTCTTTGAAAATCAAAACAAACTGATGTAATGCACTCTTGCCCAGAAACACTCAAGCCACAACAAACTTGCTGGATGTTGGAAAAAGGGGTCTGGGCTTCTAGTAATCAGAGCATTCAGTCAAAGAACACTTTTCCCATGCTAAATCCCACCACCCAGTCAAGTTTGCTGCTATCAATGAACATAGGAGCAGAGGCAGTCAATGTTTCACACAATACAGTTTCTCAAATGTACACATCAGAGGCTTCTGTCACTTAAGATCAAAGAACTCTATGACTGTTCTCTTTTGCATGGTTGGTTGGCAACCTTCAGTCTCAAAAGACTATGGTATTAGCCTTCAGCACCCAGTATTCCCAGGCGGTCTCCCATCCAAGTACTAACCAGGCCTGACCCTGCTTAGCTTCCAAGATCAGACGAGATCGGGCATGTGCCGGGTAACAGTTGCTGCCAACTCTTTTGCATGGGTGTGAGGGGATGCTCACCAGCAATGGCTGCCTCCCATTTGGGACAGAGCACAGCAGTCTGTATGCACCTCCTTTAACAGCCAGAATGAAAGGGCTGGAACATGTGCAACATGATGTAGTTGCACAGGGACATACCTCCTACAGGAGGCAAGGGGGTCTCAGGCATCTGGACAATACACAACCCAACAGAGTCCTGCAGGTGGTGTTGCACCTACATTACAACAGACACTGGCAACAGCACAACACTACAGCTCTGTGTAGACATTCTATGTCCACATGTGGAAGTGATCATGATCCCACTGGCTGCTTCCACTCGCTTTGCACACCTGACTTCCACACACTGGTTGTCACATATGCACAGAAATCTGTGACTATAAGCCCCTATGCAAATGTTGCATCCAATGAATGGGCGATGAACATACCACTGTGGAGGAGAGGCAACCGGTATGATCACAGTCTCCTCCAAATATATACTAAATCACTGCACATAATTTTGCTGTTTTTGTTTGCTGAAAAAAGCAAATTAATATAAACCTTTAAAAAGCCATATTCAAAGTGACAACACAAGCCCCAATCCTATCCAATTTTCCAGTGCTGGTGCTGTTGTGACAGTGGGGTGTACACTGCATCCTGTGGTGGAGGGGCAGTCACCGGGGCCTTCCCAAGGTATGGCAACATGTGTTCCCTTACCATGGGGCTGCACTGTGGCTACACCAGAGCTGGAAAGTTGGATAGGATTGGGCCCACAGCCATTAATTTGCATGAGTGTAGAGTTCATTCATGAATTTGCATTGGTGATGGCTGAGTCTTCATCTGTTGTTTATGCAGGTGTCAGGTGCACAAAACATCCCTTTAGGAACCTTTGCTCTTAAAGCCAGAAATTGCATACCCATAGATACACCGAAATCTAAGAGTTTCTCTGTCACTATTGTTTCCTTTGTGTCTATTGCTGAAGACTGTAAAATTAATCTCTCTGGGAAGGGGAAAAATAAAAGAAACACTGAACTGGTAAGATAACTCAAGTACAGTCAGCTGATTCTTATCAGGGTTGCTACTGAACTTTAAGAGAACATTGCATTGTTCTGCAAACCCACAATAACCTTGAGCAACATTAGATGGGGAAATTCCTCTCCCATTGGACCATAAATTCACAGACACGATACCTATTTTTTTTCCTTTTCTTTTGCACTTCAGTTTCATGACATGCTCAACTTCTAAATAAGAATGACAACTGGAAATACTGAAGAACTATATCCTTAACATTGTAAGATTTTAGTGCCACCTATAGGGAAAAGGAAGGATAGGTGGCACATATCATGACTTGGGGCTGCCTGTAATTTGTATGACAAAGAAATAGTTTGATTTGCCACACACACACAGAGGGTCTAATTAGGGCCAGACCTCCCAATGCCTGATAGAGCATGTCTCCATGATGCCTCAGTCCCCTCAAATGCTGCATTGTGTGCAAAGTTAGTTCAAATTTTTGTCCAAGTCTCATCCAACAGGTCATATTAACAAAAAATTAGAACAAAACAGATGCTGGGACTTGTAGAAGGGTAGCAAAGATGGATCCATTGATGACCCCTTAGTGGGACTCAAGTTCATTTCATTGCCTTAACCTTTCACTTGGTTATTGTTTCACTTGCAAGCAAGGTACTTTGTTTAGTTTAAGTGGCAGAACTGATTGACTGTACCCAAGAGTAAGATGTTCTCATGGACGAAGCTTCCATAGGCCTCAGATTTTTAAAAAGCCCCCTCCCCAAACAAGACCTGACACTGCAGTGGTTGCGAGTCACTGAGCTGGAACCTCAAATCAGTGAAGAAATGGATAGTGGCTGACGGGATATTCATCAGCCAACTTGCTATAAAATTAACATGTTATTTTACAACACCCACCTGACTTTTGAAATGGAGCAAGAAAATGAAGAGTGAGATATGAAATATTTTCAAAGTCTAGCTGTGAAGACAAGGGAGTCGCCATCATAAACCAGGCTTTATTATGCCGCATGAAGTCTTTTAAAATGTATTTTGGGGTTCCTAATGCTACAAATCCAACTCATATATTAATCCCAGTGCATTTTACTGATATTGCCTCAGTCAGTTCCTTTTCTTCCCCCTTCAAAATTGATAGCGGAGTTATGTTCAGTTTCTTTTTGAAAGCAACTAGAAAGGTTTACGGTCCTCTCCAGTCTGCAGGTCTGGCAAACCGGTATGGTACCAGATGTACTGCACATTCCTATGTATTTATCCTTAGAAGCAAGTCCCACTGTATTCATTGGAAATCACTCCCAGGAGAGTGTATATAGGATTGCAGACACCAGGAACGGAACAGGGATCAGCTGAAGAACTGGCCTAATTTCTGCACTAATTGTTCTTATTTCATCCTTTCGCAACTGTCTTAGCACCATGTGTGCAGGACATCTTGAAGACAGAGAACAAGAAAAGGATGAGAACAGAGACTGGGGAAGAAGCATTGCACATGATCCCAGAACCAAATCTGATTGCCTTCTGAGGCCTTTGAGGGCTTGGATAGGTTGCCCATGTCCTCCCTGGATCTCAGAAGGCCTCCAAAAAGCACCCCCTGGCACTCCCCAAGGAACGGTATCCAGGGCAATTGACCTCCACTGCAATGCTGCTATATCTTCACGTCAGAGTCATAGCCATAGTTTGGTGGCTGAGCACATATTCTGTGTACAGAAGGCTCCAGCTTCAATCTTTGGCATCTCCCCGGGGAGTAGAATAACATTCTGGTCTGAAACCCTGGAGAGCTGCTGTCAACTAGGCCTGACAATGTTGAGTTAGATGGACCAGTTGTCTGGCTCATCCAGATTTTTTATAAAAATATTGAACAGCACAGAGCCCAACAGAACCCTGTGACACCCTTCACAATATCTCTCTCCCAGTTGATATGGAGCCATTCATTAGCACAACTGGGAACAGTTGTTTAACCAGTTTTGAACCCACCTAATGTAATACCATCTAGCCCACTTTTTACCATTTTGTCAACAAGCATATCATGTCTTATGGAAAGTGCAGAAAGTGGTATTGTGTGTTTTTATTCCAAAGAGGAATTTTTTATAAATTATAATTATTAAAATTGCTTTGATTACCTAGTATGCTAGGTAGGAGATATAGGTGGTTTAGTGTCAGCAGATGCAGCCATGGGGCCCAATCCTATCCAATTTTCCAGTGCCGGGGCAGTCTTGCCAATGAGGCATGCACTGCATCCTGTGGTTGAGGGATAGTCACAGAGGCCTCCTCAAGGCCTCCTCCCTTACTTTGGGGCTGCATTACAGCAGCACCAGTGCTGAAAATTTGGTTAGGATTGTGCCCAGTCATTACCCTTGCACAACCACCACCACCCCTAGTCTAGCACAACCAGTTTACAGTAACAAATATGTAGAGGTGTTTTATTTTTTGCATATTTCAGGTTGCTTTTTTGTTTGTTTGTTTGTTTTAATGCAGAAATGCAAAAGGGGGTGTTATGTGTTTTTCTTTCATTATCACTGAAAAACCAAACTTCTCATCATGACAGATATTGTCAAATGCACTGCTGAAATTAACTTTGATCCTATACATTGACATGTTATGCACATGGGATATCCAATGCACACTTAGAGCCCCTTGCCTGGAATGCTTCCCTATTCAATTTGTTCCCAATCTGGGGGGGGGGGCACAATGCTACATTTTGCAGGGAGACTCAATGCACTGTGTAAACTGTCCCTCCCCCTCTCCATTGGAGCCATTCTGGGCCGCAAGAACAATGCAGAGATATCTCCGATGGAGAGGGGGAGGGGCTGTTTACACAGCGCAATGAGGCTCTCTGCAAAACTTAGCATTGTGCCCCCCAGGGAATGTCACTGTCCTTAGTTCATTACATGAGAAGATATGTGTTGACCTGAACTGAGCTGGACATCAGGACTGGATCATTCTGTTGAAATAAGCAGGGACCTATATGTGTATCAGAGCCTTTCATGTGCATTGGAAGGTGCATGGAACTTTGGAATGGGGTACGTAATTTGAGTAAGTAATTTGAGATATAGATACATGTGCAGGTTGCAAACTGAAGAACTTCATCCGCTTAATCTTTGCTTGGTTCAGCGTTCCTTAAAACCATTCTTCCTTGCTTGTTCTGTCGATTTTGCTGTGCTTAGACTCTGTTTTTCTTCTACGTATCACATGGCTCATTGCATTCTTTGTATTAGTTACACATAGTTTATTAGAACACAAAGCTCTCTGAATAGGTCTCTGACTCCCCAAATAAAGATGAAAACTGCAAAAGCCCAAAGGGCTAAGAAGAGCATTTCCTGCTTTGCATTCTCAAATGCAATGTATGGATGAAAGTTAAATCAGAGTCGCAATCAGATTGTGTGTGCTCCTTTTATTTTCACCCCAAGCTGAGTTTCTTACATTTAAACCCCTATATGATAGCCTCGAGCCAATGCTGGCGTGATCATGTATTCATGAGGCCCTGGAATCCACTAAGAGAGCCAGGATTTGTTCCCTTCTGTATTAGATTTCAATTTCAAGGCCATTATTTCCTTTCCTGGTGTCTTGTTTTCTACTTAGTTTACTGCATGGGTTTCTGCTAACATTGACATTCATAAAATATTGGCTTCAAAATATATGCATTATATCAGTGGTTCTCAAGCTTTTAGCACCAGGACCCACTTTTTAGAGTGAGAATCTGTCAGGATCCACCAGAAATGATGCCATGACCAGAAGCGACATCACCAAACAGGAAAATTTTTAACAATCCTAGGCTGCAATCCTACCCACACTTACCCAAGAGTAAGACTCATTTACTATCACTGTTAAAAGCATATACAGAGTAGTCTGTTAAAAGTACAAATCAGTAACATTTCCCCAGTGCAGTCACATGCCATGGTAGCATCAAGTCTAATATATTAAAAATAAAATATTGAAATAAATGGGGACCCACCTGAAATCGGCTCGCGACCCATCTAGTGGGTCCCAACCCACAGTTTGAGAAACACTGGATTAGATCTATCACCCCCCCTAAAATAATACAAAGCGGTGAATGTGCCAACACCACAAGCTATAGCAATATTTCTTTGTTTGCGCTACTCAATAAGGGAACATCTTAGAGTGGAAATTATTTTGAACGCTATCTACTGGGAAGTTCTTCTGTGCATGCTCCATAGAAATGAATGGGGGCTGTGAAAGGTTAAGATCCATAATATAAAAACGAACAAATGCATTATCTTATGTTGTAGGAATCCCTGGTTGCTTGAAGCTGTCTAATCAGACGTAAGCCACACTGAGTTTAATGGAACTTGCTCCCAGGTAAAAGTGCATGAGACTGCAGCCTTGGGATCATACTAGACATTACCTCTCACAGACAGGTTTAATGCTGGAAAAGGTCCTTTGAAGCTGCCAAACAACAGTGGGAGGGGGTCCCAAATTGGTGCAGGAGCATAGCATGCTATGTGGGAGAGGTGAATTTTTTTTCCCCTCCACCGTTTTCACAGTGAAAATTCACACACATACACATACACACCCTCAGTAATTTACCCTCAATGCAACACTTTCCACAAAACTTTGCTTTGGGGGCAAATTGTTAATTTGGGAGAAGTTAGGTAATGTATCTGTGAAATAGTGATGGTAAGCATTTTTTTAAAACACCAAGCAAAGGCTCCTACTGCAGTTTTAGACCCCTGTAGCCATGTGGAAGTGTCAAAAGTAAAGAACCTCTTCCAGGCCACCTCCAGTTTTAAATCCATTTGATAAAGATGGCATCAAGGTCATGTCTAGTTTGGCCCTTCTACTGACTCAGATCATTGGTCCACCTAGATTTAAGGTCTATTCTACTCCAATACACAACAGTTCTCCAAGAATTCAGAGTCTTTCCAGCACCACTACTGGAGAGCCTTGTAAGTCAATGGTTCCCCAACTCTGCGCTGTGGCACCTGAAGGTGCTATGGCAAACTTATAGGGGCATAGTGGGATGGCCCTGGTGTCAACTTCTTCACAGCTCTCTCAGGCACACAATCCAAGATGGCAGCACCTGGGAGAGCTGGGAAGAAGAGGCTGCCGTGAAATAAGGATGCTGTGACCATGCTAAGTTTGAGAACCACTGTTTGTGACGACACGATGCAAGGAACTGAACCCACAAACATCTAAATATAAAGTATGTTTTATACCACTGAGTTACAGCCTCTCCTCAATTTTTCCTTTTGAGGTTATGGTCTTGATCAAATAGTCAAGTTCATTCAAGACCTTCCCTCTTCTTCTCAACAACTTTGGGAATTAAAGTCTTCAGGTTCATGAACAATCTTTCTATTGCTTCAAACTGTGTCAATGAAATGAAGTTATATGTATGTGTATTCACAATTTCTCTCCTCTGCACCATTTCTCCCCCCCCCCACACACACACAGAGAGCAGTAGGTGAGTACTGAGTAAGCCTCTTTACCTTCGCATATACTTCCTTTCAAAGGTATTTTGTCTTGATCTTCCCGAGTAATTTATCTCCAGCCAACACATCTCTGCCTTGAGGTCTCTGTGTTTTGTGGAAAAATACAAGTGACAGGTGTTCTGTTTGGGCTGATGGTGTTTTAATGTAAATGATGGAACCCAATAGGACTGGAAATGAAGGGTTTCTTTCAAATGCACACTGCGGATTGTTGTCAAGTCCCAAAGATAAATGCTGGCTTTGGGCATGACCCCTGAATGTTCTGTGCTTATGTTTCTATCACTGAAAAGGGAATAGACTAGCAAATATGTGTAGCCCCTTCAGACTTTTCATCATCCTGCAGGACCACCTTTTTTTACAGTCAAGCGGGAATGAAGTGCAACACCAGAAGTCCTGCTGCTGCCTTTCAAGCTTTCTTCAAGGATCTGAGGCTGAGAAGTCAGGCTCAGTAGGAGATAAACTTAGAAATTTGCCTAGAGGCAAACAATAAATGCCAATTTTCCTTGCCACCAGGTGCAGGTAGATGATAGAGAGGCTACAAGACGGGATGGATGGATGGAAGAAGATAAGCCTGGATCATGTCCCCCACTCCACCAGGCCCATGAGAGGAGGTAAAGGGGGTAATTTGTACCTGAGCCCAGGGTCAAAAAGGGGGCCCAGGAGCCAAAGAAGGGGGCCCTGAAATTTCCTTGGGATCTTATATTTTCCTATCTCACCTGGACTCACTGCCCGCATGGGATGCTGGTTGCACGGCTGCCACTGCTACCAAAAGCTATACGTGCTGGGTGAAGGAATGCATACATGACACTCTTTCAGTGTCCAATCTGGGAGGAAACTGGCCTGCTCTTTGGCGTGCAGATCGCCTTGCCATGAAGGAGTGTATAGGAGCTTAGGGTCACAGCTGCTGGGATACAGCTGCTGCAGAAGTATATTTTCATGCGAACAGGACACTTTCTATTCTAGTGTGAGCCTAAATTCAATGATGCTAATTTTCTGCAATGATTTTCTATATTTAAAAGAGTTTAAATATTTAAAGATTTTAGAGGGACTTAGGAGCAGTGGCGATGCTGGCCCTGGTACCGCCTGGGGCCAAGACCAGAGGCTTGTGTCCCCACCAGTAGAGCTGCAGCCTCCCCCATCGATGGACCGCCACCCTGCCTCCCTTCTGGAGGCCCCAGGAGGCAGTGCACACCCTCCCTGACCCTCCAAAGGCCTTGGAGGGCCAAAATCATCACTTCCAGTTTCACAGAGGCTTCCAGGGAAGCCTCCCCAGCCCTCAGGCGGCCTTCTAAGGGCTTGAAAGTGTCACTTCTGGTTTCCTTCATGAACACGTCACCACCCAGGTGCGCTACACCCGGTGCAGGCTGCACCCCCTAGCGACGCCACTGGTGTGAAGACGAGCATGCACACCTTGGGAAAGCCTACAGCGTTTCATATATGGTAATTTGTATAAATTCTGATCCAATGATTGTATGAAATTCTGATTCAATGGAGAAGGGAAGGGGACCAAAAGAAGCTTTGAGCCTCCTGATGCAGTTCATCTCAGAGGCCCTGCACTTCCCTATTCCCAAGCCTTTTGCAGGGTCTGTGGGGAAGGAGACCTGGAGACAGTGGGAGGGAAGCAGCCTGCTCTGGGGTCCCTGCAACAGAGACCAAGACCGCCCTTGTGTTCTTCAAGGCCTCCTGGGCTCTGCACAAATGACTGTGCAGGAGAGACGGAAGGTCAATGGCACATATAGATTTGTTAGTGCTGTGCAATGGGGCTGTGGGGCCTCAGGACTCCATTTCCCAACAGGCCCTGCTGTGACTGGGGGCTTGGGCCCTGGAAGGAGGGAGGCCTTGCCAGAGGGCTGGGAAGGAGGGAGAGAAGTCCTGAGCCCAGAGAGAGAGGAAGGCCTGGGAGCAGGTGGGTGGAGGAGGCCCAGCGAGGCCTGGGAGTGGCAGGCTCTGGATGAGAAAGTGGAGCTGAGGCTGCCCTGGGGAGGCCAGAGAGGAGTCTTGTTGAATGCAATTCTGTTGTTCCACCACAGCACGTGTTCCAGCAGCATAGCCGGTTTCTGGGCAGTCTCAAACACAACGTTGTGCAGGGGGCTAGAGGGAGGTGGGGATGGGTGGAACAGGGAGGCAGCGGGCAGGGAGGAAGGTTGCTCGGGGACTGTTCAGTGGCAGCGGTGTTCACCAAAACCCAACCCCCACCTCAGGCCCATTCCTTTGCTGGTTCACATGGACTTATACTGGTGATATTGAAGGCGTAGGTCCAAGTTGACCCATTAGACTGGCAGGGGCTTACGCTAGGGAGGGAAACAAATAGTCTCTTCTCCCAAGGAGGCCTTCAGAGGCCAAAATTCTTCCGCAGGATGCAGCAAGTACCACGTTTTTGCCTCTGCATTGACTGCAACCAGCGACAGATTCCTTAGAGCTGTTTCTTTGTGCCTTAATCCCTCCCTTTTGGAAGGGCAGTACTGGCCATCCTGTATTCCACTCCAGAGGACATTTATGAAAGAGATCCTCCATGCTGCTCCCCTGGTCTCACTTTAGGGCATTCTGCTTTTCCCTGGGCATTATTTGAAACCCTGGATGCAGCATGCACTGGATGAACTGGGGTTTTCCCTCTGGGAATCTTACAACCAGGGCACTGAGTATAGGTCAAATAGCCCTTGCCTTGCTGCATCCAGTGGTAGTGGGGTGATCAGGAGGCTTGCCATAGGTTATGGTCCAATCCAACATCACTCCCTGCACAGCAATGCAGCTGCTCCAATGGGGTGTGCACTGTATCCCACAGGGGAGTTTCAGGACCTAGAGGCCTCTGTGGCATAAGGGAACTTTTGTTCCCTTGCCCCAGGGTAAGTCCCTAGCAGTCCGCTGGGACTACTTGGACCTGCACCAGCTATATAGCAGGCGCAAGTCCAAGTGGTCCCAGGATATTGGCAGCACAGCTGCCATTGATACTGTCCCCTTAGCAGTGGTGTAGCTGAGGCAGGCTCAGTGGTACCACGTGGTACCAGGCGGCACTCTGTGTCTCCCCGTGGGAAGGGTGACATTCCTGGCGCTCTCGATGGAAGCGAAACTGGCCGGCCTCTCTTCCAGCAAGCATGTCGAGAATGCTATGGGGTTGGCAGGCAGTAAGACCTGCCCACCACCTTCTCAGCAATCATTCTCAGTGCACTTGCAGGAAGCAAATATGGCCAGCCTCTCTCCAAGCATCCGCACCAAGAATCACTGCGGGAGCAGTGGGCAGGAAGAGGACCTGCCTGCTGCCTCTGCAGCAGTCTGGAAGTAATTGTGGTGATGTCATTACATCACCACAATTATTTCTGGGTTGGAGGGGGTGACAGAGCAACTGGTGTGCCCCAGGGTGGCACATCAGCCAGCTACGCAGCTGCCCATTAGGTGGTTCCCAGCTTCTGAGTAGAAGTTTGGGAATCGCTGGTCTAGGCAGTGATTCCAGGCAAACACATGAGTCATCTACATTGATGATGCTATACAAATAACACTGGAGTGTGAAGGGGCAAAATGTTTCCTAAATCTTCCTCCTCTTCCGTACCCATTTGCTGGTATTCACAGTGCCAATTGGGCTGCATTGCATTCATGCGTTCGTTTTTCCTTCAGTATCTATTTTCTTAGAAACTGCAAAGCTGCCACATTGCCAGTGAGATCTGGCAAGGTGCCATTGTCACAAAGGGCAACTGAGGGTAATGCTTGCAAGAGAATTACCCTGACATTACTGAGTGGCCCATCCTAGCAGCTATGAACTACATCTCATGCATGTATGGCTGGACTGTGGCCAAGATCTGAATTTTGATTTCAAGACCCTGCTGAGATTCATAAAGTATGCTTTATATATCAACACACATATTCTTGTGTTAGATTCACTTTATGATGTGCTGGGTAAAAAATATATCTAGCACTTGGGACCTTGCTAAACTATCAGCACAATCCTGACCTTGTGTCTATACATCCAGGCCATATCCAACTATATGCCATATGCACTATATGCACTATATCCAACACAGGGTAGGAAGCTGCTGGAGATCACCTCGGCATAAGGGATATTTTCCCCCTTACCACATGTAACACCCCAGCCTGCCCTATGGGGCTACTATTTAGCGGGCACAAATCCAAGAAGCCCATGTAGGGTGCCTGTCCTGGGAGCAAGGGTAAGGATATGGTGTGCGCTGCAGCCGCTGATCCCACCCCCTCCTGGGCCGGAATCTCCTCCTATTCCGCCCTCCCTCCCACCCAGAAACACGTTCTTCCCACCCCTGGCGCACCAACCTCTCCCACACCCTGCTTTGCCCGGCACATCCGGCAAGCCGGCGCACGTTCTTGTGTTGGCACTGCCAGCTCTCAAGTCAGTGCAAATGTACCTTACGACATGTTTGTGACACTTAAGAGCCAGCTCAGGGGTCCTTAGCTGGCACACATCAACATTAAGACTGTGCTTCCCAGAATAAGAAGATATTGGAAGCCTTTTTATGACTGGATAGATAATTTTAGATAAATAATATTGATGGTTTAGATAAATTAGTAAATATTATAATGACAAATGTGGTAACATTTGCATGGATAATTTTCTTTCTAGTTGTTGTTTTAAAAAACTTTTTAAAAAAATGCGTGTTGTAACACAAGGCCATTATCCTGATGTGTAACCCGTGTTGACCCATCCCTAAGTCTAGCCCATTTCCCTGCCCTGTATCTGTAATAAATAAACATTTTATTTTTTTTTAAAGACTGTGCTTCCCTTAGTGGTCAGCATAAGCAGATCTGGTGATAACTATCAGTTGTTATAACTTGTTGTTGAGGATAGGGTGACTGAATACAAAATTCTCCTTTATTCTTCGCCCCCCCCCCAGCAACAATGGTGCTGCAATGGTGGGCAGTCGTGATTGGTCAATAGCTCTGGGAGCGTATATAATCTGCCCGACCACACATAAAGACATACAGCAGAGCATGCATGCAGCTCTATGTGAAGCTCTTAACTTGGCAGATACAGGGTTGAAACCTACATATGGACCAAAATGTTCCTTCTATCTCCTGTTTCAAAAAACTTTTAACAATTCAGCTAGATATGTCTTTGGGACAGTACAGTGAAGACAAGGGTAGCCAAAAGGCAAATCTTCCTTGCTCTGTGAAGCACATTATTCCCAGGCCCTGAAGGAGAACGACAGATATGTCCCAATATGGAAGTGTTTGAGCCAAGCAAGACTTAAGTGGAACATGCAGAATTCCCTTTTGGAAACAATTATTCAGAATTGCTTGTGGAAGTAGGATTGGGAGATCTAAATAGCAGAACGATTGACCAAAATCCTATTTTATAAATAAAATACTGGTGTTTACTCCAAAGATACAAGCAGAAGCTGTGGAAATAAATGTCAGTTCTCCAGATGCATTCTGCAAAAAGCCTAACAAGCCTGGGCAGGAGGTCTGGTCTAGAGGGTTGAGCCTCCGTTTGCCTGAAGATAACATCTGAAGGTCGCCAGTTCGAGGCCACCGGCACCTTGCGACCTTGGAGCAGCTGACAAGCTGAGCCGAGTTATTCCATCTGCTCTGAGCGTGGGAGGATAGAGGCCAGGATGGAGGCCAGATCAGAATGAAACATCTGAATGTTGTGGTTCTTGAAAGACAGAACCTTCTTTCAATTGTAAAAATCCCTACGGGGATTTAAATAGCCTGCCTATGTAAACCGCCTTGAATAAAGTCTGAGGAGAAATCTGAGGAGCTAGAAAGGCGGTATATAAATACCTGTAGTATTATATTATTATTATTATTATTAACAATAATTTCAGGACCTCCAGGTACCTCATTTCCTCTTGTGTGCTGTGGGCTTCTACACATGCACATATTTTCTAACAGTCCAATACAAACTAAACCCCTCCCACCAGTTCAGCCACGCCAGTGGAGCACATGCTACATCCTATGGGGTGGGCAGTTGTGGAGGTCTCTTCATGATAAGGGCACTTTCCTTCCGGGGACAAAACTCTGCTGTCCAAATGGATCTCTTTGGTTCTGCACCAAAAAAAGTCTGACACAGATCTGAGAAGACCCATTCAGGCAGCGGAGTCTTGTCCCAAGGAGAGGAAGGAGGTGGGAAGAGGAGAGGGAATGGGGATAAGGACCTGGTGCAGGGCCTCTGAGAGGGAGGTGCAGGGGGTACATTGTACCTGGGCAGGAGTCAAAAAGATGCCAAAGGAGAGGAGCTGGAAATTCCCTGCAATCTCAGCTGGCCTCATGGAGAGTGAACGATGGAAGACAGGCCAACTGGGAGCCCAGGTCTACCAAGAAGTAGACCTGAGTTCAGGAGACTTTTCAGCTGTCACCACCCTTGCCCTGTTTTGCCCCTTCCCCACCCCCATTACGCCTGCCCCCATCGCCTCCCCCACCTTGTTTCATCCCCTCCCCCTTTGAAAAGAGACTCAGAAGACAATTCATAACCCCTAATAACATTCTTTTTGGAGGCCCTACCCTGTTACATGCCAGGATTCACCCCCCCTTCCCCATTCCACCTCCTGTCTGCCCCCCCCCACCCAGACACTTCCCCATTCCTCTCTCTCCCCACTCTGTTCCACCCACCACTTATCCACCCCCCAATCCAGTCTTACCTACGCTCTGTGCGTTGCTGGCTGAGGCCGTGGGCTGCCAACATTGCTGCCATTTGCAGCAGCAGTCCCCAAAGGGCCACTGTCAGCGCACTGTGAATGCCACCATGTGGCCATTTACAACAGCAGAACATTAGTTAGAATTGGACCTTAAGCTACAAAGTTCACCATCACTTCCAGTGCAGATGGAACTTTGGAAGCATAAAACAACTATTTCATGCATAAATCCATACTGAGTGTAGCTGTATGTAGAAAAAAAATGGGAATTTGTGTTTACCCTATGCACACACCCTGTTAGAGCATACGGTGCCAGCTATACATCTGTGTGTGCAAACACACATAGTAGTGTGCATGAATAGTAGTGTCTCTGGATTAAACACCATACAGTGACCATTGCTAACGTAACTCATGAGAGCTCAGCTTTTTCTGCCCTATCTTGTCTATAGCGCAAAGTGATTTTTTTTTTTAATTTAAAAGAATTGTTGGAAGGATTCTTCATGGATTATCGCTAATGCCTTTTCTTGATACAAAATAAACACACATACTCACCAGGCAAAGCACAAGCCAGCTGGAAAGCATGTATGAAAGGAAGTCCAGTAAAAAAATTCTAAACTTAATTATGGCTTAAAAAAAAATTATAGAAATTCTTTTTTCTCCTTCAGTTAGAGATTCTCATTGGCCAAATTTTGCTGACTTTGACAGAAAAAAGAAAAAAAAAATCCAAGATTTTCTCTTCATGTAAGTATTTTGGCAGGAGAGATGGTTTACAAGAGGAATAACTCGTCTTTGAGATCATAAATCTTTATAAACCGTTTATGCTATACAGAAGTTACAGTACTTGAGCCTTTTAATACTGCTTCATAGAAGCTATAGGGGCCAGGCTTTAAAAAGCCAGTCAGGCAAATCCTCTACTGATCTAAAAAAAAAAAAATGAAAATGTATTATTTCTCCCACTTTCATGACATTTTCTCCACTGAGCTACATCTAGAGTCCCCATTTTACATACTGAGGTCAAACTACATGTTCTGTGACCCACTGCTTAATGCTGAGATGCTTGTTTTTTCTTAATTAAATAGCAGCCAGGCTGGGCTCCCCCAGGAGGAGGGAGGCTTGACAGTTTGACCCCGCCATGGTCCTGATCTGAACTGGGGGTTCCACTGCTGCTGTTTGCACTGAGATCAATGGGACTTTCCTGCCAAGGCAAACAGAAGCCAGAAGGATGGGTGGGGAGATGCACAACTTGGATCAGGACTGCAGAGGAACAGGACAGTGCTGTGGTTGCATATCACAGGAGTCTAATGAATATACAAATGTACATTTGTACAATTGTATGATTATTCCTAAAGAGAAATTATATAACATCCTAACGCTACCTAGACTTGGATCTGTGGAAGTCATTAGTTCATGGAATTACATGTATATTGTTTCCTACCCCATCAAAATATTTTATCTTTTCCATTTTTGTTAAACAGTCCAATCCTATTCTTCCCCTCCCTCCCCAGGCTGATGTAGCCACACCAAAACCGGGCACACTGTATCCAGTGAGGAGCAGGAGATTGGGAGGCCTGGAGGGGAACAAGGTGGCAAAAGCCCAGGGGGCTGCGTCCATGGGCCTTGCAGGGTTGGTGGCACCGTGCCCAACATGCTGCCACCACTGCCACCTCTGCCTGCCGTCCGGAGCCATTCTGGCATTCTGGACTGCTTGGAAAGCCTTTTGTGGCTTCCGACGCAGTCTTAAGCAATACTTCTGGTCTACCGAAACTACTGTTTAAGACCACAGCGGAAGCCTTAGAAGGCTTTCCAA
Source organism: Tiliqua scincoides (assembly GCF_035046505.1). NCBI lineage: Eukaryota > Metazoa > Chordata > Lepidosauria > Squamata > Scincidae > Tiliqua > Tiliqua scincoides. The sequence continues at coordinate 23,845,536 of NC_089825.1, forward strand.
GTTGTTCTGAACACCGCGTGAGGCTCTGTTGTGCTGGATAGGTAACCAGACGGGGGCAGTTTGATGTGGGGGGTGGCATCACGAACCTGTGCCCCGGGGGCGCAACAGGGGGCAGGTCCATTACTGATGGAAAGGGGATTTAAATTGCCTTACTCCTGTGTAAACCAGCTGCTTTATGATGGATCTCCTTAGATCTGCACTAACAATTTCATTAGTGCAAGTTCAAGGAACATAAGAACATAAGAACAGCCCCACTGGATCAGGCCATAGACCCATCTAGTCCAGCTTCCTGTATCTCACAGTGGCCCACCAAATGCCCCAGGGAGCACACCAGATAACAAGAGACCTCATCCTGGTGCTCTCCCCTACATCTGGCATTCTGACTTAACCCATTCCTAAAATCAGGAGGTTGCGCATACACATCATCGCTTGTACCCCATAATGGATTTTTCCTCCAGAAACTCGTCCAATCCCCTTTTAAAGGCGTCTAGGCTAGACGCCAGCACCACATCCTGTGGCAAGGAGTTCCACAGACCGACCACGCGCTGAGTAAAGAAATATTGTCTTTTGTCTGTCCTAACCCGCCCAACACTCAATTTTAGTGGATGTCCCCTGGTTCTGGTATTATGTGAGAGTGTAAAGAGCATTTCCCTATCCACTCTGTCCATCCCCTGCATAATTTTGTATGTCTCAATCATATCCCCCCTCAAGCGTCTCTTTTCTAGGCTGAAGAGGCCCAAACGCCGTAGCCTTTCCTCATAAGGAAGGTGCCCCAGCCCCGTAATCATCTTAGTCGCTCTCTTTTGCACCTTTTCCATTTCCACTATGTCTTTTTTGAGATGCGGCGACCAGAACTGGACACAATACTCCAGGTGTGGCCTTACCATCGATTTGTACAACGGCATTATAATATTAGCCGTTTTGTTCTCAATACCCTTCCTAATGATCCCAAGCATAGAACTGGCCTTCTTCACTGCCGCCGCACATTGGGTCGACACTTTCATCGACCTGTCCACCACCACCCCAAGATCTCTCTCCTGATCTGTCAGGAGATCAGGAGAGAAAAGGAGTGGGGAGGCTGTCAAAGGGAATAGGATCCAGTGCATGCCATTGCCACCAGATCCACCCCTCTCACTGCCCCTTCCCTGCCTGCCCCGCCATCTTGTCTGCCTCTGACCTGCCCTGGATCCATTGGCGCAGGTGGGAAGGCTGCTGGAGCACACTTTATGGCTGTTTTGCTGTAGTCATCTCTAGTGGAATGTGCGTTCCGCTGGTGTCAAGGCCCAACACGATTGGGCTAAAAGATTAAGTTACCATATCCAGAATTGTGAAGAAAAGTAAGAACTACCAGTAGCTATAAGCTCATAATATTAAGACATTATCATCATGCATGATTATTAGTTCAATTCTATTCTGTCTTTCCTCCAAGGAATTCCTGGTGGTTGCTAAGGTTTTTTCTCTATTTCATCATCACAAGAATGCCAGGGGATAGGTTAGATGACAGTCAACTGATACAAGATCACCTAAAACTATGTCTGAATGGGAATTTGGACCTAGCTGTCCTGCTCCTAGTTCAAAAATCTAACCATTATCCCATACTAGTTCTCCACAGAGTTTACACAGAGTTTCAGAATGTTCAGCTGCTTCACATAATTATTGCAGCCATCCTTACAACTGGTCTTCATAAGAGGATGACATTTCTGTATGAGAGGAAGCTACACTTCGAGGTCTAGATCAGTGTTCTCAAACTGTGGTGCTTGTGGTGCTTGTACCACTGGTGGTAGGGATGTAACATTTCCTGATAATTCAGGGAATCTACAGGGGACCAGGCAAAAAATGTTTGCAAGACAGAGCGAACCCGTCTCTGATTTTTTCCACTGCATTAAGTGCCGAAAATGTCAAATCTATCTCAATTTGAGTGCTGGTCCTGAACAAAAATGTCATCTGTATTCACCAATAGTAACAGTAACAAACTATTCTCACAGATGCCATCGCTTCATTTAAAATCTGTTGGAAGTACACCATCTCCACCTACTGCTTGGTTGACTGAACTACTAATAAAAGCAAAACCTAAGTGACACTGGAGTTCAGTTGATGTACTCAGCTGTTTGAATGGCCCCAATATTGAAGTTCATTCCTTTGTTCTGGAAAAGCATATTACTGTGATGTTCTTGAATTCATTCTGCTGGTGTGTCAAGCAGAAATGTCTTGTGTGCATTCAGAATCACTGTACATCACACTGCTCCCCCCTCCCCCCAAATTCCATGCTGGAAGGTAGCATAATTCAATGTGAAAGAGGGGCAAAAGAAAATGATCAGATCCAATATGATTGGGTGAGAGAAGAGGGTGCCCACAGTTAACTGTATCTCAATCAAAACTGAGTTAGAATTGTGGTGGGTTTGGCGTTAGTGATGTTTCTGATGTGATAATTGTGGTGTGTGTAGAAATTGTGATAAGCTTAGAGTCATATTTTGCCCTCAGTTGCTGTGTTTATATAGTCTGGTGTCAAAGATTACATATAAATCTAACATGAGGAAAGGGGGTCATTTTGCAGGGTTGTCAGGTCACATCATTTCCTACACATATCATTAGAGGTGTTCTTAAGCATTTACAGTACTTATAAATTAGAAATATAAATTATAATAGTTTTTAAAGTGTACTAGGTAGGTGATACTAGGTAGGCAGGGGTACTAGGTAGGTACTAGGTGGCAGATGCCGCCACAGTACCTCTACATTCCAGCCCAACCAGTCTACAGTGGTTAATTTCAAAGGTGTTGTTTTTAGCAGATTTGGGGTTTTTTTGTTTGTTTTTACAAAAATGAGAAGTGCAGAAAGCAGTGATGTGTTTTTATTTCATTATCACAAAAAAAAAAAAAAACCCAACAAAAAAACCCACAGCTCTACATATTAGTATGACCAATTACTTTGATCTGTGTCAGGCTGTAGCCTGAATGTGGTAATGCTCATGATTAACAAAGAAAAGGCTGCAGTTACAAGAATATTAAGAACTTTCTGGCCAATGCAGCTGAAGATGAGATCCAACTACTACATCAAGATCCAAGACACTGTTCTCAATCTTCTGATGACAAAAGCTCTGTTGCAGTGTCACACTTGTGTGAGATTCACATTGCTAATGTCAATAAAGTTGCATTAAATGAAGCAGAACAAATGTAACCCCACCACAATAGATAGAGGAATATTAACCAGTTTTCTGAGGCTATTGAAAACATCGCCTTTTGAAGAGTCTTTGAAGAGCCATCAGTCATTTGTGCCCATCTCAAAGAATGACACCCTAAAGCAGTGGGTCGGGACCCACTAGGTGTGTTGTGAGTCCATTTCAAGTGGGTCCCCATTCATTTCAATATTTTATTTTAAATACAGTAGACTTGATGCCACCATGGTATGTGATTGCATTTGGGGAAATGTTACAGATCTATACTTTTAACAAGCTATTGCATATATGCTTTTAACAATGATAGTAAATGGGACTTATTCCTGGGTAAGTATGGATAGGACTGCAGACTGGAATTGTTAAAAAAAAAATTTATGCTTGTTGATGTCACTTTGGTTGGCAATCTTCAGTCTCAAAAGACTATGGTATAAGCCTACAGCACCCAGTATTCCCAGGCGGTCTTCCATCCAAGTACTATCCTGACCTGACCCTGCTTAGCTTCTGAGATCAGACAAGATCGGGTATGTGCAGCGTAACAGTTGCTGCTAATGTCACTTCCGGTCATGACATCACTTCTGGTGGGTCCTGACAGATTCTCATTCTAAAAAGTGGGTCCTGGTGCTAAATGTTTGAGGACAACTGCCCTAAAGATACCATAGATACTCGCCTATAGTACGTGAAATTTTTGCCAAGTAATCAAGCTCCAATTGTTCCAAGGTGTTTCAAGGTTCAAAAGCAAACTCAGTAGGCAATGGTGGTGATCATTTCCAAGCATTTATTGTATTCCCAAACAGCGTCTCAAGGGATTAATTTCCAAGCATTGAGCGTGACTGTGAGAGAATTCAGCAAAAGGTCCCTTTCCAGTCTCAATCCCTTTCTTTTATTATAATTTCGAGTTCCCTCCTTGAGACACATACATTTATCATTGGCTCAGGACTGGTGAGTCTCAAGTCACCAGGTGTTCAAAGTAGGCAATCCCATACATGCATCATATACAATTTACAGATTTTGAGCAGTCAATAGATGGTACCGCAATTTCAATTTTGCTCAAAACTGACCTCATCTCATAACCATCCTCATGACTTTCTTTTGGCCTTCGTTTGTAGCCCTTGAAATGCAACTTACTTGCAGTTGAAAAAGGTTTGCGGGCTCAGCTAAAACAAAACTGCTGCCTTATGCCTTTCTCTGGGAACCTGACCTTTGATGTTAACCTGGATATGGCTTTGTTGTTATGTCTTCCGAGACCCTTTTAATGCAATTAGACCACTAAAACTTATTTAAGATAATGTTATATGTTAGTTATGAGACAAGGCCATGAAAGTCCCTTATGCTATCAGACCAAATGTTTAATGAAGCAAATGTTATGCCATGCTATGAGTGTTTATAGCCATTTATGCTAAAACTAATCATTTATGTTTACTTATGTTAATAACGTTAATGCTATGTTTATGGGTGTTTACAGCAAAATTAGTTATTAAGTTTCTATGAAAACGCAATGCTTATATGTTCAGAACCAAAAACATTTCTCTGGTCTCAGTATGATGTAGGAAGTGCAGGCTATAAATCAGCAGAGGAATGTATCTTAGCAAACTGTCAAGGACAAGATAAGGTTCAGGCTTCAAAACACTGTTTATGAAAAGAAGCTAGAATTTCCATTTGTCAGGCTAATTGGTAGTATGATAAATGAAACTAAACTGAACAGATTAGTTTCATTTTAAATCAAAAATACACTCCCAAGCTTGAATGTCTGCTTCTGAACACAGAACATTTTGGATTTTAAAAATATAATTCAAACAGGCTTTCCCTTTTGAACCAAAATATGCACTGGGAAGAGCTATTAAAAAGTGATTAATGAAACCAGACAGAAAGAATGTTGAATAGATAAGCAGATGGCTGTTTGAAACATGTCAGGGTCAGACCAGTGAGGAATGGTCAGTCAGTCAGACCAGAGGTCTCCAAGTCTTGCAGAATTTATTACTCCTCAGATAAAACTCTTATCTTAGAGCAGAAGCATTCCTAACTCTGTGTCTCCCCTGCCTGATACTTTTAATTGGAACTAGAGATTTACAACTCAGAAAGACAGATTTAGATACAACATACAGGATAACAAATAGGGAGTAGCCAGGACAATTAATTGAGAAAAGTTGTAAATCTCTTGGCACCAAGAAGCAGATAACTAAGGGTTATACACAGGTTAGAAGCAGTTTTAATGAGAAGACAGTTTTCTTGTTTGACAAACAGAAGATAACAGAAATAACATCTATGAAAAAGCCCCTAATTAGCAAACATTCCTGAGAACCTCTGTCAGAGCTAAAAGCTGACAGGAGGGGCTAGATTTAATTGAAATAAAGAGAAAAGTTTCTTAAAATCCTCATTTACAATAAGAAGTTAGTTTGTCTTGCATTAAATATGTTTATACCACTATGCATCACAGTAACAAGTCACATATAGAGAATTAAAAACCAAGAGGCTTAGTTCAAACAGAGGTTAGCAGAAAGACATAAAGTTATCTGTGGCCAATCCTGAGAAGGCCTCCATCTCTGATGTCACACATCAGCCAATGAAATGTAAGACTCCTCAAACAAAGGAGCCAGAATTGAATATAAGGGAGAGGCTCACACTGGAAAATTGCTCTCTCTGAGGGCTTTGTGAGTTCCCACATGGCTCTCATTGCTCTCTTCACTTTGGACAGGAGTCCCTGAGAAGCCCGTTGCTGGCAATGAAATAAAGCTTGCAGCCGATCACCACACTTGCTTACTGAGTTTGCTTTTGACCTTTGCTCTTGACCTTGCAACAGTTACACTTGTTTAGGCACCAAACTGGTTTTAAAATATTGAAGAATAAGGAAAACTAAGCTGGCTAGTATTTTTCTATATTTCTATAAAATTGTTATATAGCTACCTACCTATATGCCTATATATAAGGGCTCTGAGCTTGAAGCAATGATCCTGTATTAAAAAGCAAAACAGACCGATTTTAAAAGCACAAACATTTTTTTTCTCTTCTTCGGAGAACAAAGGCCTATTGATGCAAAAGTATCAACATTGTTCTGCGGAGAACATCTGTGGCATGCGGCCAAGTTCTGCCAAACGCTTGACTTTTAAACCAGACAATTTTTTTTTCTCTAGTTTAACATACAGACAGAGAATGGCTTTTAAGCATGTGAGCTTCCCCATTAAACTATAACATAAGTGACAGTCCTTTTACCTTCTATCACAATTATCACTTCACCTGATCTCCAGGTCAATCAGAGGGCAAAGCCTTTCAACTCTGAAAAGTTTCCTTTCTCAAGCGGCAGACAGACAGGCACCAAGTTTCTCAAGCAGTAGGCAGGCACAGCTCCTTAGAAGCAATTGGTTAACCTTTTATTCTCCTTCCTTCTGCTGCAGCCTGGTTCTACTTTGCAAATGCTTGCAAAGCAGGTCTGTTTTTTGAAACACCAGGATGGGAATCCTCCTTTCCATTTGAAGCAGGCTACAATTCAATGCACCCTTACTTAAGAATAACACCCATGGAAAGCAGTGGGTCTACTTCTGAGTAAAAAGTGTTGCAAATATACGCAGCTGCATCTCTCTGCTGCGAATTGAATTGCACACTCTCAGTTACGTGTTATGGGTTGTATGTTGTACGTAGAGCTTCTGGCTTAACACACCAGACACCTTACAGGTGGATTTGATTCATGGTTCTCCTGCACTGGTTTGCCAACCTTTTTCACTTGCATATCCCTTGGCAGCCCGTTTCCATAAATTGTACCCTTTATATTAGCAAAAAAGCCCTCATCTCCATATGAAAGCCTAGACTTCATGTATTCATCACAGTGTTTTCTCTTTTTTTTTAATGCTTTATTTATTTATTACAGATACCCTTACAATTAATTACAAAAATGTTTGTAATTAATAATACAAGCCCTCTTCTCCTCCATATGAAAACCCAGACTTCATGTATTTATCACAGTGTTTTCTCTTTTTACCTGTTTGAAGAACAGAAGACTTTGCCTTTGCACTGTTTTGCACCAGAAGTGTGCTGAGAAATTCTGGGTGATTGAACACTTTCCATATTATGTTTCAGCTTTTTTACTGTGCTGGTTTTCAATCACTGGGGCATACATGAATTGATGACCAAAAACTAGTTATTGGTGGGGCTTTCACAGCCAACTAGCTACATCCCGTCCTGCCTTGCTGGTCCTTGCAAGGCATTCCTGTCTTGCAAGGCATTCTGGAGCATGACCTGCCTTTTTCTACCATTATTCCATTCTTTTTCAAGTACCCCTAAAGGTCCTGTTGAGTGTCCCTGAGAGTATATGAATACCAGGTTGGGAACCACTGTTTTACTGGTATATTGTTTACAGTGCACTTACTCTGATAGTGCTTACAAAAAGGTGATGAAGACCAGAATTTAAAAAGAATAAAAATGTATCTTATGATCTTTTACTATGTTTTTAATAAATTGGAGACTACAGTTTTTAGGTAACAATTAGTGGTGGGTTATTTTTCAGGATCTGGCCTGGGGTAAAATCAGACAAAACTATAGTCAGACTCCCCCCCTGTTTAACCCCCGACGTATCTCAGGGTCATAGAAAATTCCATGATTGATGGTTCAAAACCTGCCCTCGACTTATCTGTGGGATCGACTTATGGGCGAGTGTCTGCGGTGTGTTTGCTCTTCTGGAAATATCAAGAATGTTGGGTGTAACATAAAAGGGTTAAAATGCAAAAAAAAACCAGATGGGAAAAAACAAAGGAATTATTTATTTTGACTCTCAAGAAGTCAAGAAGAAGTACAAGAAGTTACAGATGGATATAAGACAGACAACGGCTTGCCATTTCTGGTAGTGGAAAGTCCCTTCGACTCTTAGACAGACTGTTTCCTGTTTAGGAAAACACTATTGAGTGAGAAAGGTGACCCCGCCACACACACACATTCAGAGGAATTCCTTTAGTTACACAAGTTCCTGAGCAAAATGTGGCACAAACTCTTTTCAGAATATATTAATGATCCAGAAGAGTTGTATCAGCGGCGTCACTAGGGTTTGTGCCACCTGGTGCGGAAAGCCAGTGCGTCACCCCATGATGGACCTCCTCCCATGCAGTGGGTGGGGCAGTGCGCCAGGTGGTGGGTGTGGTGATATACCATAGCCAAACACCAGATGGTTTTTTGGGCTATAACTTTATATAGAATAGAGCTATTTCAATTTGGTTTGTTTCTTTGCATTCTGCATGAAATTACACATCGATTGATGTATAACTTGATGGTATTATTTGAAAAGACCAAGATTTTAAATATCTGGGGGAGTAGTGGTGTCACACCCCACATCACCTGATGCAGCCTGCACCCCCTAGCAACATCAATGAATTATATGCTACTGTCTATATCTTCTTTATCCACTTTAATGCAACACCAAGTACATTATACTGTGCAAGAATCTTTTGGTGGAAGGGTTTGTTTTGCTCTTACTTCTTTCGAAACCTCTTTGAAAGATACTGTATTTGCAATGAGGTTGTTGCAGAGGGTATCCCTCATTTATTTCAATATTCTGTTTGTAAAGGTCAGAATTAAACTGAATTTCCTGAACAGAACATTTAAACAAATAGTGATGCATGTCCCCCATTACCTGTACCGCAAATGCAATGTCTTTGTTCATACAAGATGTTTCTCTAATTACCAGTCAAAACAGCTGCGCACATTTCCTAATCTAGAGCCTTAAATGAGGCCTTTGTTGTTGACAGCCAGAGAAGTAGCTTTCATAGTTATCATCTGGTCTATGGTGCAACCCAAGCTGATCTGGGCCTTGCGCTACTGGAACTTGTGTTCCAGCAGCGAAAGGCCCTCTGCGGTGGCACAAAAGATGAGCTGCTGTTGTACACTTTCAAGCTGCTGCTGCAAATTGCCAGAGCTGTGGTGCTCAAGCCAATGGCTCCCAGAGGCTCTGCTGGTCTCAGTAAGTTGGTGGAGGAGGCAGGGAAGGAGAGGTTCAAGGGTATACCAGGGCAGGTAGGCTGGGGGGTTGGGCAGGGAGCAGACAGGTGGGGGTGGATTTCAGCAGCAAATGTGCATCAGATTATATCTCCCATTTTTCAGTTCACCCTCACCTCTTGCTCTCCTTGGACTTATACCACCGATATATAGCTGGCATAGGTCCAAGACCCATGGCCTACCTAGAGGTAAGTAAAAAATGTTTACTTACCCCTGGGTGGCCTTCTGATCACCCCACCACCACTACCAACTGCCTGTTCTGTCAGTACATCTGCATTATCATCGATGGCAGCAGGTAGGATTGGGCTGTTAATCACATTATACTAAAATGCTGGTGTTCTGTTTGCCAGTAATAACTGCTGGATGCAAACATTCCTCAGACTCAGTTTAATTTTCATTTTGGAAGCTTCAAATGGAGAAGTTGGGATGTAACCAAAAGACTGTATTGATAAAACAGTCCTCCAGCACAATCCTATGCATGTCTACTCTGACATAAGTACTTTTGAATTCAGTGAGATTCTAGCCCCCACCACCAACACTGATTCAGCCACGTCATAGAGGCATGCAGTACATCCTATGGTGGAGGGGGTGATAGGAGTCCTACTCAGGGCAAAGGAACCCAGGTAAGCTCCCCAGTCCTACGGTTTACTTGGACCTACATCAGTTGTTTGGCTGGCGCAATGCCTAATCAACACAAGGGGGCGTGGCAAGGCTTGGCAAGGCACATAGCGTATTGGTGGCATCATTTTTACTCTGCCCCTGTCCGCCCCCGCCATAACACCCAGCGGCCCCTGCTCTCTCCCATTCCTCCCCGCTCCTTGCCACATTATACCCTCTCCTCTCCCACCGCCTGCACCAACTTATCTGCACTGGAGCAGGTCACTGGCAGCAGCAAGCTGTTGACGCTGCCACTGGTTTGCGATGGTGAATCAAAACTGGTTGCCAGTGGTACACTCTGCACATTGTCAGCAGCTGATTTATGACAGGGGGGACGGTGTCCCAATAACATAAAGCAGGGGATAGGATCGGGCCATGTGTCATCTAACTCAGTACACAGTACACACTGACTGCAGTAGCTGAGTGTCAGTTTGGGGTCTTTCCCTGTAGTGCCTGGAGTTGCCAGAGACTGAATCTAGTTTCCTCTGGATGCAAACCATGTGTTCTATCACTGAACTACAGACTCAGGGTTGGCCTTAGGGTGATTCCACTAAATCAGGTCCCATGCTTTGGAGCAGCCACTGCCACCCTGGAATGGAGTAGTCCACGCTGAAGTTTGAGAAGCAATGCAAGTACTGTGACATCCTGGGCCCATACAACCCAAAATGGGCCTCCCAGAAGCAGTTGGTGGTGATATCATCATGTCATTAGCTGGGCTCAACAGGGCTGCAGTTGCCACACCTGAGTGAAGGGGTCCAGGAGCAGGATGCCCTATGCAAATGCTTTGCATTGGGCCTTGCTGCTCCTGGGGCCGGACCTATACAGCCCTTTCAGCATTATAATGGCCCCAAATAAAATTTAAGGGTGTTGTTAACAGGGTACATTTTAGCTAGCAGGGTTTTAAGCATGGGAAGAACATTTTTCCCACCCTGCATTCTCCAACGTTTGAGGGGCTTTTGGATAGGCTGTTCATCTTTCAAATGAACAGCTTGAATACGATTTTTATAGCCATGAAATATGGAGAGCGTTACTCCCACTTCACAGAAAAGTAGAATCTGTTCAGTTGTGTGACCATCAGTACGGCACACTTTCAAAAGGTTTCCAAAGCTGACGAAAGATGCCTCAAACCAACTTGTGCATAAGAGAAGATGAAAATGAATATGAATAATTACTACAGGTTGGGTCTTGTTATTTGCAAGGGTTCTGTCCCCAGGACTCAGGTGGATGGCAAAAATTGCATTAAAGCAAATCCACTTAAAAAATAATGTCCCTTTGCTAGGTAATTTAAAAACAGCCTTGCTGACCTTTGTGATGCAAGACGGAATCATTAGGCAGACAATCCATTAATCAGTCTCTCTCCAGGTGCTTAGAAAGGCTTTACTCCAAGCCAGAGACCCCTCCCTTCAACCAGAGTGCAGCACTGGGAAAGAATGCAAAGTGATTATTGTTCTTTCACATTCTCCAAAAAATGGAGAGAGAATGATTGGAGAGAGAATGATTAATGGATTATCAGCCGACTGCCCTCTCGCATTGACGAGGCTATTGTTAAATGACTTTTTTCCTTTAATTTAACGGGCTCTTCTCATTGTGTTGAGATGATAAAACCGTGGGTAAAAAATCTGTGAATAATTAGGTTATACCTGTATAATTACCTGAAGAGACCTTCTCAGTTCCTCCCACCCCTTGAGAAATGACATAGGAACTTGTGTCATGCATCAAAAAACCCTAAAGAGATGCAACACATGATGAGATAGGGGTCTTAATACCTGGCACAGTTTCACTGGTTTCTATTAATTTTGTCCTGAAACAGAATTGGCTCTGTATGTCTACATGCTCTGAAAAGATCTAATTTTCCAAACAATTGCACTAGTCAGCCATGGGGGAAAAGGTTTTAAGTTACTGGAGCCCAGGAATCACATGTTTTGTGTTGGCACTAGTCCTGTTTTTAAAATATCCAGTTTTCTTTTCCCATTGTGTTGAGAGTTTATTAGATCTAAAGTATCTTTCAGTAATTAGATTTTACCAACTCCATGCCAAACACAGGAGGTTTGTAGTCATCAGTTGCATCAAATGTCTTTTGAAAGGAAAAGACACATGTACAGACTACAACACTGCAAAATCAGTGTTGTGGCTTTCCAAATGACGAAAGCCATCGCCAAGGTCAACCAACAAAGCTGAGGCAACTACAGCTCCAGTGTGTGCAACCCAAATGCATGTTTTGCTCTTTATTACTGGTATTTTACATCGTCAGAGGATAGACAAGCACTATACAATTTCACAAAAGTGTGGTACAATGAATTAAGGCCGTTAGGGCCAGCCCCATCCATGATGTTGACTGATATAGGGACCGATCCTATCCAATATTCCGGTGCCAATGCAGCTGTGCCAATGGGGCATGTGCTGCATCTTGTGATGGGGAAGCAGTCACAGAGGTCTCCTCAAGCAAAGGGAATATTTGTGCCCTGACCTCAGGGCTGCATTGTGGCTGCACCGATGCTGGAAAGTTGGATTGGATTGGGCCTGTAGTCACCTCTGGTGGGTCACTGGCAGGGGGCACCTGCCACCTGTTTCCAAAGTTTCTCCATCCTGTATTTCATAGGATCATAGAGTTGGAAGGGACCTACAAGGTAATCTTGTCCAACCCTCTGCCTGGATCAGCAAATCCTCCTAGAAGAGCATCTCCCGCAAGTTCCTGTTGCCCTCTGCTTGAAGATCTCCAGTAAGGGAGAATCCACTACCTTCTTTAGCAGTCTGTTCCACTGCTGAACCACACTTAACATGAAGAATTGCTTCCTGATGTCCAACTGGAATCTCCACTCTTGCAGTTTGTGCCCCCTGGATCTAGTCTGAAAGGGAAGAGGAGATGATGCTCCACTCTTGCGCATATTAGCTCACCACTCTCCTCCATACTTCTTTGGTTCCTTTCCTCTCTTCCTTTTTAAATCCAAGGAGCAGCAGCAGTGGAGAAAGCAAATGCACTGAAAGTTAAGGGGGCAGCACAATGGAAGGAAAGGCGGCAGCATGTGGCCTCAGGTGCTTGGGTTGATCCCAATTCCAAAATCAGGGGAAAATGAAGGCATGACATTCAAGGAGCTTTCCTGTGCTTGTGAAGACACCTTCTCCTAAGTCTCTGAACTTAGTGCAAGGTTAGCATGCTGTTAAATTACATTAGGGGAATTGGTCAATGGAAAAAAAGTATTATTGTAATTGTATTTATTGATCTATGACTAAAATAGCAGCAGAACAAAACTGGCAATCTGTGGTTGCCCCAACACAGAAATAATGGTTATTAAGAGCTTTAGCAGAAGTTTTTATGGCAAAATAATGGACTTAGTAAAAACAAGAACTCAATCCTATCCCCTGCCAGCCCAATGTGTCAGCCCAGAGCTGATGGAGAGTGCACTGTGTGCTATGAGCCAGGGCCGTAGCTAGGGGGTCCAGGGGGGTTGCCCCCCCTGAGCCAGCAGTTTGCCCCCCCTGGCATTTTTTCCACACTAGTCATGTAAATGTGGTTGAATGTCCTCCAATTTAGCTCCTGTCCCTTGAGAGCTCAGCCCCTCCCTGCAGGCAGCCTCCTCCAATCAGCTCAGGCTGCTGATGCTTAGTAATTCACCTTAGGGGCCAATCATAGCGATCTGCTGATAGTCACAGGACACCAGAGAGGCGGGCATGAAAAAGCCTGGAGGGAATGTGCTCAGTGCCTTCAATCACCTTCCTGGGAGCTGAGTGGCTGTGCAGGCACTTTGCAGGACCCTGTAGGCTGCTGCTGAGTGACTCTGGCATCAGTTGGGGTGAGCAGGCAGGAGATTTTGGAGGGGCCATTTCTGCTGTTCACATCTGGTAGGGCCTTTTTCTTTGGGGGGGGAGAGAAAAGCATGGCTCTGGCATCAGATTTTGGATGGACTATTTTTGCTGTTTGGGTCTGGTAGGGCCTTTCTCTGTGAGGAGGGAAAGAGAAAAGCAAAAAGAGAATTTAAGTGTGGAAAAGGTCCTAAGAAGATTCAATTCTCAGAAAGATAGAATTCAGCTCTGCTAGGTAGTTTCAAATCTTCTGTACCTTGCTTTTTAAAAGTAATGAATAATGTAAAAAACTAATGTTCCATGGCATTGCTATATTTTACTTCAATATCTTTCCTCTTGCTTTTAGGTAAAGTAAATGTACTTTTGTCATCAACAAATGAAAGGCTTTCAATACAAGTAAGTAATACCTGTATCATAGTGATATGTTTTACTTTTGCAGTGTTGCAAGTCTGTGTATTGCACTGGTGTCCAAAATGAAAGGACAAGTTGCATGTTATTTCTATGTAGACAAATAGATTTTACATTGCATACAGAGATGCATTTATTCTGTGCAGATCATTGTCAGATTGCTTTACAGATAATGAATGCATCTTTCAAAAAAAAAAAACCAAACAAAAAACCCCTAAATATTTCCTCCTAATGAAATTTGGGTTAGTTATGGGTCTTCGATGTTTCTCCATACTTATCCTTCATTTTGCACACCAGTATACATCTTGGGCTTCCTGGTCTCCTGCCAGCTCATAGCAGGCCTGTAGCCAGGATTCTAGAGGTGGTGGTGGGGGGGACCATTTTTTCAGAGGGGTCAATTATGTCAGGAAAATGACCCCCCCCTGAAAAAATGGTTGCCCCCCCACCTCTAGAATAATGGCTACAGGCCTGCTATGAGCTGGCAGGAGACCAGGAAGCCCAAAAGAGTTATGTAAAGAACATTTTTATGTACCTTTCCATAGGCCTTCTGGGTCTCCAAGGGATCTTCTCAGACCTATGCCAGCTCTTTAGCTGATGTCTGAGGAAACTCTGGAGGTGAGTCTGGGCTAGGATCCTGTGCACCAGCGTAGCTAGGGGGGTGCACTAGGTTTTGCAGGGAACCTCCCTGCAGTGTGCAAGTGGCTCCTCCCCCTCCCTTTTGGAGCCATGTGGGCGGGGGAACATAAGAACATAAGAACATAAGAACAGCCCCACTGGATCAGGCCATAGGCCCATCTAGTCCAGCTTCCTGTATCTCACAGCGGCCCACCAAATGCCCCAGGGAGCACACCAGGTAACAAGAGACCTCATCCTGGTGCTCTCCCCTACATCTGGCATTCTGACTTAACCCATTCCTAAAATCAGGAGGTTGCGCATACACATCATCGCTTGTACCCCATAATGGATTTTTCCTCCAGAAACTCGTCCAATCCCCTTTTAAAGGCGTCTAGGCTAGATGCCAGCACCACATCCTGTGGCAAGGAGTTCCACAGACCGACCACGCGCTGAGTAAAGAAATATTTTCTTTTGTCTGTCCTAACCCGCCCAACACTCAATTTTAGTGGATGTCCCCTGGTTCTGGTATTATGTGAGAGTGTAAAGAGCATCTCCCTATCCACTCTGTCCATCCCCTGCATAATTTTGTATGTCTCAATCATGTCCCCCCTCAAGCGTCGCTTTTCTAGGCTGAAGAGGCCCAAACGCCGTAGCCTTTCCTCATAAGGAAGGTGCCCCAGCCCCATAATCATCTTAGTCGCTCTCTTTTGCACCTTTTCCATTTCCACTATGTCTTTTTTGAGATGCGGCGACCAGAACTGGACACAATACTCCAGGTGTGGCCTTACCATAGATTTGTACAATGGCATTATAATACTAACCGTTTTGTTCTCAATACCCTTCCTAATGATCCCAAGCATAGAATTGGCCTTCTTCACTGCCACCGCACATTGGGTCGACACTTTCATCGACCTGTCCACCACCACCCCAAGATCTCTCTCCTGATCTGTCACAGACAGCTCAGAACCCATCAGCCTATATCTAAAGTTTTGATTTTTTGCCCCAATGTGCATGACTTTACACTTACTGACATTGAAGCGCATCTGCCATTTTGCTGCCCATTCTGCCAGTCTGGAGAGATCCTTCTGGAGCTCCTCACAATCACTTCTGGTCTTTACCACTCGGAAAAGTTTGGTGTCATCTGCAAACTTAGCCACTTCACTGCTCAACCCTGTCTCCAGGTCATTTATGAAGAGGTTGAAAAGCACCGGTCCCAGGACAGATCCTTGGGGCACACCGCTTTTCACCTCTCTCCATTGTGAAAATTGCCCATTGACACCCACTCTCTGCTTCCTGGCCTCCAACCAGTTCTCAATCCACGAGAGGACCTGTCCTCTAATTCCCTGACTGTGGAGTTTTTTCAGTAGCCTTTGGTGAGGAACCGTGTCAAACGCCTTCTGAAAGTCCAGATATATAATGTCCACGGGTTCTCCCGCATCCACATGCCTGTTGACCTTTTCAAAGAATTCTATAAGGTTTGTGAGGCAAGACTTACCCTTACAGAAGCCATGCTGACTCTCCCTCAGCAAGGCCTGTTCATCTATGTGTTTTGAACAGAGGTGAATGGCTCCCAAGGTGGACCACCTGACTGGGCTCTCAGGCTGCCCTCCTATCCACACTTTCCTGGGAGAAGCCCCTTTGACTCTCATGGACTTGCTTCTGAGTCCGGGCTCCGGGCTCCACCTGCTGGCTGCAGTCCGGAGGTAGACCAGAGCGCCGCTGCTCTCCTCAGCTGCCGTCCCTGCCACGCGTTCCACGGATCCTGGAGCACCAGAACTGAATTCACAGTCCTTTCATATACAAATCTTCCCCCCCCCCAGTTTTCCCTCATACCATCTTCATTTTATAGCTTAGTTTAGAAATTTTTTTAAAAAAAATTTTCTTGCTACTATTAAACAGCTGGCTATCAATAGCCCTGGCTGATGTATTGCAAATTGTCCAGAGACCTACCAGTAGATCCTGTTCTGCCTGCCCCTTTTCTTGAACAATGTCCTGTTTCAGTGGAGTACAGTGACCATTGCTTTTGTCAACACCTGATTGTCCAGCCCGACTCTGAAGGGAACGAGGACATTACTGAAAAAGGAGCACATTGTTAGTGACAGGGGTTGGGTTTCCTGGCACCTGTGACCTATTCAGGATTGCACCTCCCATCCCATTGCAACTCAGATCCTGGGCAGCCTTCCCGAGCACCTGCCTTTCCATCAACACTGGCAGAACAAAAAGCAAAAGCTGTTCCCTTGAAAATAGTCCTTAGTTTGCTTATGTGACCCGGGCCATGGTTGTAAAGCAAGTTTTAAAAGAAGAATTTTCAACCTCTTGTGCTTGAACCGTCAGACATTTCCTTTTGCAGACTTGATGGCAGTCTTTGACAATCTGACAAAAACAGCAGGGCACGGCACATTTACAACCCAAGCATTTAATAACGTTAAAATGTGTTAACAAGGGTCAGGAGCTAAGCTGGCTCTGACTGTGTGTTAACAGCCACACTCATCTGTAATTTTGATTTCCAGAGCACACTGAATGGCTTTATTTGCTGTGACGTGACTCAGCTGGCATTTGCTCTTAGGTCATCTCATTTTTCTCCTTGCGAACACATAATGTTGTCTGCTCCTTACAGTTTTGTCCTTTCAAGTAGGAAAGAAAAGAAAAAGAAACATCCAAATTGAATCTATGGAGGGAGGAAAAAAAGTCTATATGGCTTGCAGAGTGAAAAGTGGAACTTGTTGATTGGTCTCACTGCTGTTTGGCAAGAGTCACAATGTCATATATGAATGGATGGAACACAGGATGTTGTCTTGTGTTGTATTGATTCAGGGCCCAATCTTATCTGGCCCAGTGCTGGTGGTACGCCCATAAGGCCCATCTGCGGCACCTGGTGAGGAGGTGCCGCAAGTGCTGGCCCCAGCATCGGATGCTGCGGGAACAGCCAGCAGTAAGTTCAGCTACCACCCAGTGGCAAGGTGTTTCGGGGCAGGGGGAGGGAGGGGCAGAGAGTGGAACTGGGCAGGGGAAAGGGAGGATTGGGCCTGGGAGGGGGGGGGCAGAGATGGCAGCAGCCTCTGATGCTGTATCCTGTCCTCCCTCTCAGGCCAGGTAGCCTGACATGGGCCTCCTTGATTCTGAGCCCACTCAAAGGTAGGCACAGAGTCAAGGAGACCCATTGATGCTGCAGCAGCATTCCCCGGGGAAAGGGAGCAAATGTTCCCTTCCCCCAAGGAGACACCTGGTGCTGGCCTGGCACCTATAGGATCCAGTGGCAGCCTGTTCAGTACCACTGGAGTCCTGGGCACTGGACCAGATGGGATTGGGCAGTCAGTCCATTAGTCAGCAGAGAGGCGTGAGACTCAGATACGTCCCCTACAATGGGGCAATGGTGTCAGCAGAAGGAGGTGCTGTCTTTGAAACTTTTTTCAAAGGACCTTCATCAAAAAAAGTTTATCAGGCTAATATATATATGCTTTTAACAATGATATTAATTGACTTACTTCTGGGTAAGTGTGGATAGGATTGCAGCATAGGATTGTTATAAATTTTCCTGCTTGATGACATCACTTCCAGTCATGACATCACTTCTGATGGGTCCTGATAGATTCACATTCTGAAAAAGTGGGTCCCGGTATAAATGTTTGAGAACCACTACAATATGGCTACAGTTCTATGCATACTTACCAGGAGTGAGTCCCAGTGGGGACTTCTGAATAGATGCCTAGGATTGTGCTGTAAAAGCCCTCTCCATATTCCTAGTGGCTACTGCTGGAGAGAGAAATGCACAATATGCAGCCCATTCAGAAAATAATTTTACCACAAGTCCTACCACTCTGCTGCCACCGAGGGGCGCGCCAATCCTTTCTGCTGCTTGACAAGAAGAAACAGGCAAAGGAACTACCCTTGGGATGAGACAGCTCATCAATGGTGCAGTGGTGATTCTGAAGCCCTTGAGAAGTGGTCTAGCCCTAGACCACGGTTGTCAAAAATAAGGCCTGCAGGCTGGATAAGGCCTGCAGAAGGTTCTTTATCCAGCCTTCATCCAGGGCTCTCCCAGCATCATCATCAGCTGCTCTCAGCTGCTGAGCTGTGCTGAGGTGTCACTGCTCAGTGATAATTGGGCTGTCCCATATCTTGGAAATATGATCAAGATTTGCATATTTTCTTTTTTGTCATTTGCAGCTAATGAGTTCCTAAATGAGGAAAAGTGCTTATTTCTGATCATGACCCCTGATCAATGACATCATTTCCAGCCCTCCAAAGGCATCATGAATGCTATTGGCTCCACTGTATGAAACAAATTTGACACCCCTGCTCTAGACTTTAACATATGCCCCTAGGCAAATGTCTCAGTTTGCCACTTGCAGGGCCAGATGTTTCTGCTCAGTTACAGTCATTTGACAACTTTTCAGAGATAGCACCTGATGATAACCTCAACACTCCTATGGTAGGAAAGTTCTGATGCTCAGCTGTCCTTCCCCTCTCAGCCACACCTCTTGAGCTCACCTCAGAGTCATCTGCTTGTCCTTATGGACTCATTGTCACAACAATTTATGTGGTGAAATAATTCTCATTGATAAGCTAGAGCAGCAATTTTTAACCAGTGTGCCATGGTACATTGGTGTGCCACGAATGGCCCGCAGGTGTGCCACAGGAATTTGGGGTAATGTCATTTATGAATAGGGCCATGGAAGGATGTGAGCCAGCTACTTGCACTGTGGTGTGCCTTGAATTAAAAAAGAGCCCAATCCTATGCCTGTCTACTCAGAAGCAAGTCCATGAGAGTCAATGGGGCTTCTCCCAGGGAAGTGTGGATAGGATGGCAGCCTGAGAGCCCAATCCCGTGCCTGTCTACTCAGAAGCAAGTCCATGAGAGTCAATGGGGCTTCTCCCAGGGAAGTGTGGATAGGATGGCAGCCTGAGAGCCCAATCCCGTGCCTGTCTACTCGGAAGCAAGTCCATGAGAGTCAGTGGGGCTTCTCCACGGAAAGCGTGGCAGGGACGCAGCCGAGGAGAGCAGCGGCGCTCCGGTCCGCCTTCGGACTGCAGCCAGCAGGTGGAGCTCGGAGCGCGGACGCGGCCGGGTCTGGCGCAGGGAGGCAGGCAGAGCCGAGGAGGAGCCTGGCTGCCTCCGTAGCGGACCCGCCCGCCGCCCGCCCGCCCGCAGCCCCCAGCCGAGGCGCGGAGCAGGAGCGGGGCAGGAGAGAGGCGGGCAGGCGCTGCTGGGGCGCGGCGCGGGGGCCGGGCGGGCGGCCGGCCGGGGGAGGCAGCCTCTGATGCGCCCTGCCTGCTGCTCCTGCGCCTGGGCAGCGGCCGCCGCGCCCCCTCCCTGCGCCAGCGCCTCCTCCGCCGGCCGCTGCGGGCAACGATGAGCCGGGCGGCGGCGGCGGCGGCGCTCCTGCTCTGCCTGCTGGGCTGCAACGTGTGGAAGGCGGTGACCAAGACCCTGGGGGCGCCCCGCGCCGCGGCTCAAGGTCGGTGCGCTGGGGGGAGGGCGCGCTTTGTGCCGGGCAGGGGCTGGCGGGCGCTGCGGGGACGGCGAGGGCGGCGCTCGGGGTGGTCGCGGGCGCCTGCCGCAGCCCGCAGGCTTTTGTTACCGCGGGAGCCCGGCGCTTTGTGCTTCCCGGCGCGGGCTCCCTTTCGCCTCCCTGTTCGGCAGGATCGGAGCCCCGCACAGCCCCAGCCGCCGTGCCCGCGTCGGGGGATCCAGGGCGCCGCGAGCCCGGTGATGGGGCTGCTGCCCTCGCCTGCCTTTCGGGAGGACTCCGTGGCTGTGCAGCGCCTTGTTCCGCCCCCTACACACACACACACACACAGGGCTTCATGTTGGGTAGACGCACACCCACACACATGGTTTCAGGTTGGGGTAGACACATATACGGTTTCATGTTGGGGTACACACACATACACACGGTTTCATATTGGACTACACACATACAGTTTCAATTTGGGGTAGACTCACACACACGCACACACGGTTTCATGCTGGGGTAGACACATACACAGTTTGATTTTGGGGTAGACTCCCACACACGGTTTCATGTTGGGGTAGACACATATATGGTTTCATTTTGGGGTACACACACATGCTCACGGTTTCATGTTGGGGTACACACATACAGTTTCGTTTTGGGGTAGACACACACGGTTTCATGTTGGGGTAGACACACACATAGTTTCATGTTGGGGTATGCACACACACGGTTTCATGTTGGGGTATGTGCACGCGTGTGCACGCACGCACACACGGTTTCATGTCAGGGTAGACACACTCACAAACACACCCAGGGTTTCATGTCCGGGTAGTCGCACGTGTGCGCACAGGGTTTCGTGTTGGGGGTCACTGAGAAATCAAAATGGAGAAGAAATGATGCGCTGTGCCCTTTCTGAAGCTACCCATGACGTGGGGCATGCTCAGAATAAAGTTCCCTTTTCTTCAAACAAGGACTGTGTGACTGGAAAAGGAGGGAGTGGGGAGAAGAGCCATCTGGCAGACCTTTGCCCCCCATCCCCTTGCAGACTGCTCTCTGCTGCTGTCTACATTGTGCTCCCTTCTGCAGCCCCAGGTTCCTTTTCTGCCTGCTCCACCAGGTGCTGTTGTATTGTGCCTGCCACTGCGCCCTTTTTTGCCCTTGTCACTTTCACATTGCCTGTCCTCTGTTCCTTTCGGTGGTGCCTGCAGCTTGCTCATCTTTTGTGGACCTGGCTTGGTCTTTGCAATATGTGTTGTGGAAGTTACCAGAAAGTTTTGCCCATCCTGCAATCTTCTGTCATTCCTTTCATTTAGCATAAGGGACCTTTCAAGCCCTTTTTATGGTATGCTATAAAAATATTAAAGCAGTGTGATGCCTGCTCTGTGCTCATCTCCTTTTGGAATCAGGAGCCATTGCTGTCTGTGACATTCCCATCTTGCCCTATTGAGTTTTTCTTCTCCACCACAAATAACCCATATGTTAGTGGCCACTGGCTGTACCAGAGCTTTAAGAGTGTGGGTGATGTTGAAGCAAGGCAAGCAAAATCAGCAGTGGGGTCAATTTGTATTTCATTTGGTCCACAAGAAACCGCTATTCACTGGGACCTTACCTGTCATTGACAAGCATGCACCGGCGTGTTACTGTAAATGTGATGCTCCCATAGCAATACTAGAGGTGGGAGAGATTCTCAGTCACCATTTAGTCATGATTTCATATTGCGTTTCTATCTATTGTTGTGCTCATGTTCTCTTTCTCCCTAGGCCTCTTTCTTTGAAAGGCCTCTGAAAGAGATCCTTGCAATAAGCATCTGGTCTCCTGGAGCTTATAGTTTTCGTTAAAAAGCAGTGGACTGTGCTTTGGGTTGATGAATAATTAGCTACTTCAGGATATTACGTCTGCAAAGTAACTGGTAATGAAATGATCCAAAGTATTTGCTAGAGCGCATTTATTCTTGCAAAAGCTTTTCATCCTTGCAGGCTAATGCCACCCATCCTGTCATCAGGATGGGAAAGCAAGTGGGTATGCTGTAGTTACAATCTCACCCCCCATGGCTGTTGGCGTGCATGTAAAGGCAGGGGCAGTATTTTGTACCCACATAAAAGGTGAATGGCAATTGTTCTCCTACTGAGTCATTGTTTTGGAATAGACTATTCTCTATAGTCTCTAATGCATACTTTTAACACACACCCCCCCCCCCCATGGAAGTTCTATTATTTTGGCAGTATTTTGCTACAAAGGAAGGTCTGCAATGTCAGACTTCCTAGATTTGTTGATTTTTTTTCAGTTTGCAAAATGGGGGAAGAGAGAATTTGTATGATTGGAGGAAAACTGATCTGAACATTCTAACAGTTTGTTGGTATTTTATGAGATTTTTTAAAAAATGTATATGCTGTGGAGCTTGTGAATGGGTATTTATCTCCTTGTTTCACAGGGGCCACCATCAAGCATGGAGCTAGGCTTGCTTCAATCCCTTTTTATTTTGGTGGGGCCTGTATATGTAACAGTGCTGGAAGTGAGTTTTATAGTGAGTTTTTAAAATGATTTTTAAAACAATAAAATATGTATACTGGCCTAGTTAGTATAAAATTCATATTTTCATTAGGTACTCACAAACCCTTATCTGAGATACTGTGATATCAAGAATGATGCTGTCGGCACGCTATTCCCTCTCATATTGCTCCCAAAATGCAATATGGGGAAAGTACTGAGAGCTCAGTTCTGTTCATGTCTACTCAGAAGTGTGTTCCATTATAGTCAATGGGGCTTCCTCTCAGGTGAGTGTGGATAGGACTGCAGCCTTACTAAACTTACAGGGTTATTGTACATCAAGATAACAGTTGAGAAGCCCTTTTGCATGCTTTGAAAACACTAAACAAATGTAAAGTACAGGTGTGCGCCACTTAACAATGGGGATACGTTCTCCAGTCCCCGTTGTTGTGTGATTCGGTTGTTAAGTGAGCATTCAATCCAATCTAGTACCTTTGTTGTATAAACAGATGCTCCCTGCCAGAAGCTAGCTGGCTGCATAGACTACTGGAGAAAGATTGCCTCTTTCATTAAGAGCCTCTTTGCTGGGTAAACAGACACTCTGCTACAGGTTATGGGGGACCTGACTCTCTCATTAAGAGCCTCTTTGCTGTTCTTTGATCACCACCATATATACGGTCCTTTGTTTAAGCAGACGGTTGTTAAGCGGCACACACCTATATTGTTAGATCTGTGATCCTCTCATTTTTTCTTACATTTGTTTAGGATAAGGTTGTAGTGTATGGAGGTAATAATTACAGAGAAAATATGCGTGCCACAGAATTCTTCATATATTGGTAAAATTCCTATAGAATTCCTAACATGTTCACTAGATAATTTCCACATTGCATTGATGGTACCTGTGTCTTCTCAGGTTTCTTTTTTTATTGTTAAGAAAAGATAACACAAGTTACAATCCTAGACACACTTTCCTGGGTGTAAGCTCAATTGGACAGAAGGGGACTTACTTCTGAGTAGTTATGGCTAGGATTGAGCTCTTACAGTGTAAGCCTATGCATATCTACCCAACATAAGAACAGCCCCATTGGATCAAGCCATAGGCCCATCTAGTCCAGCTTCCTGTATCTCATAGCGGCCCCACCAAATGCCCCAGGGAGCACACCTGATAACAAGAGACCTGCATCCTGGTGCCCTCCCTTGCATCTGACATAGCCCATTTCTAAAATCAGGAGGTTGCACATACACATCATGGCTTGTAACCCATAATGGATTTTTACTCCAGAAACTTGTCCAATCCCCTTTTAAAGGCATCCAGGCCAGATGCCATCACCACATCCTGTAGCAAGGAGTTCCACAGACCAACCACACGCTGAGTAAAGAAATATTTTCTTTTGTCTGCCCTAATTCTCCCAACACTCAATTTTAGTGGATATCCCCTGATTCTGGTGTTATGTGAGAGTGTAAAGAGCATCTTTCTATCCACTTTATACTTCCATGCATAATTTTGTATGTCTCAATCATGCCCCCCCTCAGGCACCTCTTTTATAGGCTGAAGAGGCCCAAATGCCATAGCCTTTCCTCATAAGGAAGGTGCCCCAGCCCAGCAGTCATCTTAGTTGCCCTCTTTTGCACCTTTTCCAATTCCACTATATCCTTTTGAGATGCGGCCACCAGAACTGGACACAATACTCCAGGTGTGGTCTGGGAGGTTTAATGATGGAGTCAGCTATTATTAAAGAGCCACTGTACCAAGAACTCACTGTATCTCTCTTTGAAAGTTGACCTCTTTTCTGCTTGCAGCAATGTCACCCTTGAGTGAGCAGAGAACATTGATTTATGGTGAATGGAGTGGTCAAGTTCTGTCATCAGTAGTTGAAAATCCAGGGCTTACTGTTGTATGGTTTATCGAGATACCAAACCCCATGGATTATTTGCTTGGATTATTCATGTTCCTTCCTAACATGAACGGATTTGTAAAGTCTAAAGACTCCATGGAGATAATCATTTCATGTAAAAAAAAAAAACATGTATACACAAGTTGTGTCAATGCTAGTGTGTGCAGTCAGTTTACTGTTATAATCTAGTTCCTCTTGACTCCTCTCTATATCAAAGAAACCATCTTTTCATATGTTGGTGCTCCTAATTAGGTGAATTTCAGCAGGTGAGCACAAGCATTTGATTGCTGAGAGACTTTGGGTTCCCTTTCTTAAAAGCATATGATAATCTTGGGAAAAGGGCAGTTCTGTCTGTCTTTTGAAATAGGACGGTTCCTTGGACAGATGAGGTAAGAGATGAGAATAGTTTTGGATAGTAACCAACTTCTCAAGAATGATGAAAAGGCAGCAAAATTGGAATAGCATGGAAAATGGAATGATAAGTGAAATGGCAAAATAATAATGTTTGGGAACATGAGGTTAAGAAGGTGTTGAAGAATGAACAGGTCAAGATCCTGTGGGACTTTGAAATTCAAACAGATCAATATCTCAAACATACTACACACTATATAACAATAATAGAAAATCCAAATGTCAGGTTAGTTGATATTGCAATTCCTGGAGATGCCATATTCAATGAAAAAGAATAAGAAAAAATGACAAAAATACCAAAACCTGGCCATTGAAATCATATAATTACAGCCAAAACTTAACAAAGTTGCCCCCATTGTCATCGGGGCACTTGGAACAATCTCAAAAAGTTTTGTGAATTACTTTAACCCATTTTTGCCTGGCCCACAGGTCCGTGTTGCATATATGCAACGCTGGGCAGAAATGGCTTGAACCAGGGGTGCTCAATAGGTGGATCGCGATCTACCGGTAGATCGCGAGGCAAAATGAGTAGATCGCGGAGCCCTGTCTCTCCAAACTGTTAATATGTCAGCTATTTAGCTAAACTGACACATATTTAGCTAAACTGACACTGAAACTGGCACTTTAGCTGCTCTTCAGGCATGCAGCAACAAAACTGACGAAACTGACTAGACTCCAGCAGGGGCTCCATACATTAAAGGGGGTGTCTGTCAGACGCTTCCTTCCCCCCTGGTAGATCTCCGGGCCTTGCTGGGTTTCAAAGTAGCTCTCGAGCCAAAAAAGTGTGAGCACCCCTGGCTTGAACAACTGCAGCTTACTAAAATAACACCATCAGATCTGCAAAAAACAGCGCTTTTAGGACATCGTTCATACTGTGCCGATACCTAGTTGATATTAGGTCTCAGGCTGGGACGTATATCAATTGCTCCACATCAGTTAACAACTGTGTTTCATGTGGTTTGGAATAATAATAAAAATAATAGCCCTCAGTTAAGACATAAGAAAAGCTGGATCAGGCCAAGGGCCCATCTAGTCTAGATTCCTGTATCTCTCTGTGATCCTCCAGATGTTTCTGGGAGCACACAAGACAA
The DNA here is from genome assembly GCF_035046505.1 of Tiliqua scincoides. Taxonomy (NCBI): domain Eukaryota; kingdom Metazoa; phylum Chordata; class Lepidosauria; order Squamata; family Scincidae; genus Tiliqua; species Tiliqua scincoides. The sequence goes on from NC_089825.1 coordinate 23,871,505, forward strand.
CAAGATACCTGTCTCCTGTTGCCACTCCCATGGCATTTAGAGATAGGCTACTTAAGGTGCAGAAGAAATCCAAGGCATTTGAATGGATTCTCTTTCCTTGCAACCCAGGTGCTTGAGTACAGCTTAAATGGGATGTTGGTCCAAAGAGGCAGTAACATCAATGACTTCTTTGGTTTGTAAGGGTAACTAGGGAAGACACCCATGCTTTGATTTCAAGCACAAGCCTCTTGGGGTTCTTACAGTCCCAACTTTAAATGCTGTGACTGGAAATTGCCTCCGTAAGACCTCTTAAGGCCAAGATCCCAAGAATGTGCTTTTAGGACTCGTCTAGTAAAACCAGTTAACCTGGGGACTGTACCACGTCAGACTCCAGGGGAGGCTGTCATGACTGAATGTTCCTTCATGCACATAGAGTTAACTGTCTTAGGCCATGTAGGTGAAGTTTCTTTCAGTGGAGACGTTCAGTTGCGTAAACCCCTGTCTGAAATGGTATAGCCAGACGTGGTTCAAATGATGCAGTTACTTTGCGGTGAGTTGATAATTCATGTGATGTGTTTGATAGTTTAGCTGTGCTATGGGGAGGCAGCTTTGGTAGCACTGCAGTCAGGAAGGCACCACGAGTTATCTCTGAATTGTTTTTTTTTTCTTTTTAATGTTTTGGTGGTGGCATTTTATTTTCGATGCATTCATATTGTTTATGACACAGGCTTTTACCCCCCCCCCCCCAGGGAGAACTGAACCTAATTCTATGAGCACCAGTGGCCTTTGGGCTTGTTTTACTCCAAGAGCATCCCCCCATTCCAATATCAAGTGCCAAACAGTACTTGAAACCGTGGGGATTTTCAAAAGCAGTTTGCGATATGGCGTCTGTCTATGTGTGTGTCAGCCATCCAAAGTCAAAAAGTGCAAGTCCCTGTGGGCCTAAGCAGCTCTTTGGATTCTGGCCCATGTAAATTGTGTGTGTGTTTTCATATATAAGGAGGCTCTGCTTCCTTTTTGAAAATGTTGTTTATTAGCCGTGACATTATTTTTAAAGTAATTTCCTCTCTTTAGGTTCTTTTTCCCTAGAGAGGCTGTTAATCTGAGTTCATAGATGAAGGATGTCCGTTTTGACTAAAGATCTTTTGCTAGCAGGATCATTTATTTTTACTGTATTTTATTCTAAAAGATGTTTTTGCTGCTTCCCTGCCCAAGTGTAATGAGAATAATAAACTTAGGGCCCAATCCTAACCAACTATCCAGCACTGATGCAGCCCCAAGGTAAAGGAACAAGCATTCCCTTGACTTAAGAAGACTTCTGTGACTGCCCTCCCACCCCAGGATGCAGTACACACCACATTGGCATGGCTGCATCAGTGCTGGAAAGTTGGACAGGATCCTTAGAGCCCAATCTGATCCTGGGCTGGCCCATAGTGTGTTGCTATGCTGGCACAGCCTCTGCTCCAAACTGTGGGCCAACCAGGGACCAGGCTGTGGCAGAGAGGAAATTTTAAAAAAAAAGTTTTTACTTACCTACTCCAGAGCCTTGCATCTGGCATTCTGACATAACCCATTTCTAAAATCAGGAGGTTGTGCATACACATCATGGTTTGTGCCCCATAATGGATTTTTCCTCCAGAAACTTGTCCAATCCCCTTTTAAAGGTGTCTAGGCTAGATGCCAGCACCAAATCCTGTGGCAAGGAGTTCCACAGACCGACCACATGCTGAGTAAAGAAATATTTTCTTTTATCTGTCCTAACCCGCCCAACACTCAATTTTAGTGGATGTCCCCTGGTTCTGGTATTATGTGAGAGTGTAAAGAGCATCTCCCTATCCACTCTGTCCATCCCCTGCATAATTTTGTATGTCTCAATCATGTCCCCCCTCAGACATCTCTTTTCTAGGCTGAAGAGGCCCAAACGCCTTAGCCTTTCCTCGTAAGGAAGGTGCCCCAGCCCCGTAATCATCTTAGTTGCTCTCTTTTGCATACCTCCATACTAACAGTTTGTTAGTACTATCCTAATATTTTGCTGTTCTTAGAGTCCTGTTGAGTTGTATGAGTGTGGTGAATGGGCTGTACATGACAGTATGTGCAACCAGAGGCATATATCAGAAGGATAAAACCAAATATTGTTGACACTGTATTACCAATACTGTACTAAAATTCTGTGCAAGTTCTTATAACAAGAATCAGTTTGGAGCTTTCCAAGATTTTTAGTGGTGTTGGCTTGTGTGCAGAACTAATGCAAATTTTTTGAATTGGACCAAACCTGTTCAATTTGTATAGGGACATTTTCCTTTACATTGTGATTCCTCTTAATAATAGTCCCTACCATAATAGGGGACCAGTCTGAAATTACAGTTGATCTAAACTGATTTGCCCTGAGCACACTTGATGCTAATCTCGGGAAATTTCACATTGCAGTCCTGGAGCCATTGCTACATGTTTTCAGCAGGCACAGTTGATATGTCACTTATTCTAATAGTAGTATACTGTGACTCCATTTATACTAATCAAGCTATTTTATGATTTGGCCTCTGTGCTTTGTGCAGCCCACTTCCTGATGGGAATGAACAGCCAAAGTACATTATCCACAGTGTTGGTTCCTGTGATTTTTCTGGGGATAGTTCAAGCTTTAGATGTATAAAGGCCTATCATGCAGTCATGCCAATAGAGGGCTGCACTGCATGCTACGAGGAGGGCAACTATAAGGCAAACTGGAGGTAAATTGAGAAACTTTTGTATTTTTAGGCCTTCTGGCTGTCTATGGGTCTCCTAGGACCCACACCAACTATGGAGTGGAGTAAGTCTGAGAAGAGCCAAGGGATGTTCCAGGGCGGGATTATAGGCATAAGATATGGCATGCATGACTGCTTCTGAATCCTCACTTCCCTTCTTCAATCCATGCCCCTGGATCTTCCCCGAGATGCCCTAATTCTCCCCTACCCTGCCCATGGTGGTGCACCCCCACCGCCAACTTACTGGTTGTCCATTGGAGGAGCGCTCAGGGAGATGCTGGAAGTGCCAGATGTGGGAAGTCCATTCTCTGGACAGCGCATGTTTGGCACATGTGCAGAGCTATCGGTCATTTCTACAGCGACAGTGGCATGACACTTCCACCATCACAGGGCCTTTTGCATCGCAAAATCTTCTGACACAGAAGGCCCATAGGACTGAGCTGTTTGGCTCCCAATGAACGACCACTGTTTGACTCCCTTGAAACCACTACTTCATCTGTGTCTTGCCCCAATTTCTTTAGATTAATATAGTGGTGCCCCTTTAAGCATTACATCAGAGTGGTAAAATTAGGCCAGAACACGCAGAGAAGTGTTCTCAGTGGCTTGCCTCCAACTCTTGATGGGATTTGGTGGCATGCTGTGAAAATCTGTCAATCTCATGATATACCCCTGCCAACTAAGGATATAATGCTTCATGCATCGGATGAAGTAGCCTGTGGACCATGAAGGTTTATGCAACAATACAGTCCTTAGCCTTTAAGGAGCCAGAAGATTCTGATGCGTTTGCTTCAGCAGATGAGCACAGCTATCAACTTTCTCTGCAAGTTTGCCAAAACCTATGCATCTTCCAAAAGTGCATTACAAAAACTTGGCTGGGCAAATGCATATGGCTGGTGATAATTAAAGATTAAGGGTCCAATCCTATCCAACTTTCCAGCACCACAATGCAGCCCCAAGGTAAGGGCACAAATGTTCCCATACCTTGAGGAGGCCTCTGTGACTATCTCCCCACCACAGGATGCAGTGCATGTCCCACTGGCATAGTTGCACAGGCACTGGAAAATTGGATAGGATTGGGCCCTAACTTGGTTGTATAATTTAAGTAGGAGTCGGTTGTAAATATATTCTCATTTTGGCAAGTATTTCTTTAGCATCCCAGAGTCTTTGGGTAAAGGATTGTTACTTGTTGACAAACCTGATTGTATTTGTCTTTATCCAATGAATTCAGAGGGATATGTATGGGGTTATTCCATTCTATCTGCCCCACAATGCTATGAGAAAAGTTAGGCTGGCCTGCTAAATGCCACCCAATAAGTCTCATTAGTGGGCATCTGAACTTAAATCTTACCAGTCTTAACTCATTCTGTCCATTACACAACACCAAACTGTATCAACTATTGTAATATTTGTATGAATAGTTCTCAGAGTGGAGCTTCAGATTGTGTGAGCAGTTACCCTTGTTAGTTTAGTTGCTAGATTTTTTTTCGTATCAAGTAAATGGTTAATGGCTACATGGCCATAATTCGGCTGCAACTCATTAGACAGGGAGGGGGTGATGGTCTGACACATCTTACAGTGTTTACTTGGAAGTCTGGTGTGCTCGGTAGGGTATTCTGCCAGGTATATGTGCATAGGATTGTACATACGTTGTCTTGCATAATTCTGTTTGAGTGGCCTGAGATTTGTACTCAATAGTATAGCAGATGTGCTATAAGGTATATAAGGTCTTCATAGTAGCTCTTGTAAAATCTTGAAATTTGTCTTCTGTGGGCATCAACTGGTTGGCCTTCAGCAATGACAAAGTTCAGAATAACAATAACAATGACAAAGTTCAGAAGGTGAAGGGAAGGCTTTTAACCTTTTTGCATTTCAAATAGTGTTAACAATGGAAGTCTCTTTGTCTCAATGGGCTGTTTATTATGATTAAAGCCTATATCTACACATATCTGTGACTGTGAATCTATTGTAAATTTTTAGCAAGAGCATTCATTTCCTTCCTCTACAAAGAACTTCAAAGTGAGAGTCCAGCATGAAAGTTGCTGAGCTAGAATGTGTTGGTAGGTTTGATTGTATTTGTGGAGGACTTAATTGGAACTAAGGTTTTCTCTAATATTGTAGGTGTGAAATACACTAGAAAAATTTAGCTGTTGTCACTTGCTGCTGTTGTGAATGCCTGCTGGACTCGAGTACATCTGAGCTTTGCATAGAAATCTCTTGCATTTCATGGGCTTTTGGCTCCCCTGTTTACATTTCCCCCCTCTACTCTGCTTTGCCAACTAGGGGTACATTTTATGCATCTGATGAAGTGGAATCTTGTCCACAAAGCATTTATGACCCAATAAATCTGTCGGTCTTGGAAGTGCCACAAAACTCCCTTTTGTGTTGCCTTCATTAAAATGAAAGATGAATAAGGTGAGAGTCTGTTTGTAGTCTCTTAGGTTTTTCAGGAACCAAACCGGCGCCATTAGTATTGAATAAGCTGGCCAACAGGAATTGACTTATTCGAGCGGGGCTCTTCTTATGTTCTCATGACTTGCCCCTGTGGATGCCCTTGCTCTAGCTCAGGGGTGTCCAAAGTTTTTGGCAGGAGGGCCACATCATCTCTCTTGACACTGCGTTGGGGGCCAGGGAAAGAAAGAATTAATTTACATTTAAAATTTGAATAAATTTACATAAGTTTACACAAATGAATATATTAAAGATGAACTTATATGAGTGAATGAAGGTCTTGCAATAGCTCAAGGCCTATAAAAGGACTTGCACAAAGCAAGGCTGGCCTTTCCTTTGCTTCCACTACTGCATCTCAGACATGAAACAGCAAGCAGTGGAAGAAGCCCTCATCCCACAGCTCATGCAAAGAGGTCAAACAGTTGCCTTTATGCTGAGAACAGTTGTGTCGGGCCAGTGCGGGCTGCAACAAATCTCTGGAGGGCCAGAGGCTCATTGGAGACTGGGGGCTCCTTGAGGGCCACATTGAGAGGCCTCGAGGGCCACATGTGGCCCCAGGGCCGGGGTTTGGGCACCTTTCTCTTTCATGCATGTGATGCTCTGCACTGTGCCCAGTGTAAGGAACAAGATGCTTGTACTTGCAGATTCAGTGGTTCTTGGTATTGGGCAAACTGAAGGGTATGCACTATATTTTTCCCCTCCCGCCTCACTAGCACGTTGGACCAGTCTCCAAAGGAGGTAGTTCACTCTCTGCCTTCAGACCCCTCCTTTTGATATTTCTGGCTCTCAGCAGCATTGTACAGAGCTCTGGTCTTCCTGTTTTGTAGTCCATGATGTAAGTCCTATGCATATTGGGTCACTGGTTGTGTACCCCAAGGCAGCGATTTTTCAACCTTTTTCATCTCATGACACACTGAGAAAGCTCTAAAAATGTCAAGGCACACCATCAGTTTTTTGACAGTTAACAAGACACACCACACTGCCCGTAGAGAGCTCATATCCCCCAACGGCCCCACTAATATTTGACCCTCCTCCAAACTCCTATGGCACATCTGTGGACTATTCGTGGCACACCAGTGTGCCACAGCACATTGCCTGAAAAGCACTGCCCTTGAGAGTTGCCTTAAGTTTGCACAAAGACTTCTTACAGTGTGTCTGTACAGTCAAGATTAGAGAATTGGGTGGCAGACTCTATAACTACATGGAAAAATTGTGCATAAACGTCCCCCAGTGCCTCGATTTGAGTTGAGACAGCAGTTCATTGTGGCACTGCTGGACCTGAGGCCAATGCTGAAATGTAGTCAAATATCAAGAAAAGTTGCCCTTACTCACTTACACTATACAAACGGGACAATGGGTTGGCGCAAACTGTGGGCTTGCTTGACAGCTGTTGTGTCTTCCACTTTGCCAAATGTTTCAAACAGGTGACACGCTGACCTGGCCAAAAATATGTCTTGATTTGAAAATCTTGTGCCATATTGATGATTGATGGTGGCGTCAATTCCAGAGTTGGATTAATAGCTGAGTCCCTTGGGGGCTTTGAGGCAGTGCTGGGGGGGGGGGCCAGGTTGTTTGAAGCAGTGGCCATTGTTGCATTTCTTATAGGCCAAACATTTGGGCCTTCTGAGTCCCAACTGTGGATGGAATAGAACCAGGTGCAGGTGGTTCAGGGCAGAGCTGAAACAAATATTTCTAGTTCCTAGGACCAGTCTCTATATTCAGAAACCGGCATCCAATTTGCCATATTTTTAGCCCTGAGAAGATGTGACCTTTCTCTTCGTAAACATCATAATTTTCCAATTGCAAAGAGGTGGCAATCTTCTCAAGTCCTGAGATGGTTGCAGCAACAAAAGCAACACTGTGTTAAGCTATACACATCAATTTCTTGCTCCCCCTGCCCCTCGAAATTTGCATCATAGCCTGCTTTGGCTTGCAGCTATAATAGAGAGAGATACAAGAGATGTGCTTTTTTCCATTCTGTCTGTGCTGTCACGCTAAGCTAATGTGGATTCTCTCAGAGACAGCCATTGCTGTTGACTTGACACTGTGTAAATACTATTGTTAGGGCTCAAGGATAAAAAGGCGACTTTAAAGATGCTTACTTTAGACTGAGCGTGACTTTAAGAAGGAGTTTCCCAGGGTCTGAATTCCAGGCTTGCTTACCGCTCCGAGCCATTCGTTAAGCCCTAATTGGAACAGACTTCAGAATATTAAGCTATTAGAAAACATAAAAAATGTAGTTGCTGGGAGGGAAGAGGATTTGCAGAAGCATTAAAGGACACTTCAGGAAGCTCTGAGCTTTTGATTCCCCCCCTTTTTTCATCTACGTAAGGATTAATAGCTGAAAGAAGAAATCTTTCAGTATGTCTGAACAGTAAGAGTGGAGCTGTGCGGCAACTTAAGTGTATTTAAATCTGATTCACATCCATGAGATTTGTGCATAGAATTGCAACCTGAGTGCTACACTTGGGTTGTCATTTATATAGCACATACCAAAACTAACCACATGAACAAGAGTTTGGAGAAACTGTTGGCATCATTATATATTATTTCTGTCTAGTGCACCCAACCTTCACGTGTAAGCTGTTGTCATTTATACAGTAGCAACAGCCTATGCAGCACCTTTCAGAGTTCCATAGGCATAAACAGACAGGTTCCCCAAGCCCCAAGGAGCTTTTGGATTAATATAGGTAGTGGGAAAAACGGTGGGAGGAAAGGAATGACCTGGGTAGGGAACCATGTGGATTATTTTTTAAAAAAAGATTTAACTAAACATTAAAAAAAGTTTAATTTCAGTAAGATTTTTCCACAAAAACATTAAGTTTTAGTTACTAGAAGCTTCTGTTTTACAAATAGCGTGAAACGTAATGAAAACATAATCTCTTAAAATTATATTGACCTTTTTATGAAGTTACAAAAGGCTGTTTTTCATAACAAAGGAAGAACTGTGGGGGGAAAGCATCTTTGTCAGTTTTTGCACAGTGTAGTAGTTCCTATATCATGCTTGATTCTGGGGGCAAGGACTAGCAAACCCCTCCAGGTGCTCTCCGTGGCTTCATCTGGGACCTTTTACTCCTATTTTTTGTGCCTTAGAATTACCTGATTTCAGCAACTGACTCAGAGTCAGTCTTCCCATTATAAGCATTTATGATTGCCACTGACCAATCTGCCATTGTGTGCGCTCTTTTTATTTTGGAACCATATAAATAATACATTGGAAGCTTTAATTTAAACTGGGCTTGGTTCTTGGTTTAAATCGATTCACCCTGATAAGGAGGGGTGAACAGGGCAAAAATATGAGCTCAATTTCAACTGGGTATGAGGGTTAAAGGGATGATCCAAAGGCCAAGTGAAAAAGTGAGTTTCAGGCAAGACTTGAAGGAAGAGAGAAATGTTCACAGCCTGCTGGCCTGTTTCCCCAAAGGTAGCCACCTAATAATAGCAAGAGCTTTACTCCAGTGCTTTTAATAGAAACCTGACACACACTGATTAAGTAAGTGCTTTTTCTTCTCCTTATCTCCAAGCCAGGAAAAGTTGCTGAATTTCTGTTTGTCAGGCTAGTTTTAAAGGAAGCAGAACCATCAGTGAAAGAGAGACTCTCTCTCTCTCTCTCTCTCTCTCTCTCTCTCACACACACACACACACACACACACACACAATCACTAGAGGTGGATGGGAGGAAAGTTTTATTTGTTCGTGGATTTAGGTGTTTTCCAAAGTTAGAAGTGTAGAAAGTGGAGTTATGTGTTTTAATTCAAAATTTATATTATAATTATAAATTCTATTTGCTTTAAAAGTGCACTGTGTAGGTCAGGGGTGCTCAATAAGTCGATCCCGATCTACCAGTCGATCGCCAGGCAAAATGAGTCGATCGCAGGCTTCTCTCCCGTCCACACATTCCTGGAAGTGAGCCCCGCCCTGGGAGTGAAGCATCCTTGGGAGTGAGCCCCGCCCTGGGAGTGAGCTCCTGTCCACGCATCCCTGGGAGTGAGCCCTGTTGACTCTACTGGGGTGACTCGTGAGTAGACCTGGAGAGAAGCCGCTGGCAGGCTTCTCTTCTGTCCACGCAACCCTGGGAGTGAGCCCCGTTGACTCTCCTGGGGATGACTTACCTTTCCCCTGTTTTTGCACTGGTATGTATGGAGATCTGCCCCCCCCCACTTCCATCTGTTGGTTCTGTGTGCAAGGGGTTTTGCACTTGTCTTGCTGTGATGTCTATATAGAGATATTCCCTCCCCCACACCTTTCCCTTGTTTTTGCACTGGTCTGTATAGAGATCTGCTCCCCCCTCCACTTGTATTGGAATCAAGGAAGATCTGGTGAGGAGGTAGGTGTGGTGTCAGCAGTGGCCCCTTTAAGGGGAAGGCCTGGGCATCCAGCAGAGTGTGCTGCACAGCTGCAGCCACTTGAAGGCAATAGGGCCCTCAGGGATATAAGAGCACCTGTGGCAGGAAGGGCTCCACTTATTTATGTGAGTCAGCCTTTTCCTACATGAAGATCTTTAAGTCCAAGTACCATTCCACCATGACTGATGAACATTTGGAAGTGTGCTTGAAGCTGGCTGTCAGCAGCTACTGTCCGGACTATGCATCCTTGGCTGCTTCACTTCAGTGCAAGTCATCAAAGTAAACTCAAGTAATTACAAAAAATGTTTATAGTTAATTATGTTGTGTTGTGCAATATTGGCTCATGCGGTTATGCAAGGTACACCAACATACATTGTACACATAAATGTTATATGTTATGATGGCGCGAACATTGTAAAAAAACTCTGGTAGATCTCCGGGCTTTGCTGGGTTTCAGAGTAGCTCTCGAGCCAAAAAAGTGTGAGCACCCCTGGTGTAGGTGATATAGGTGGTATAGTGTCAGCAGATGCCACCACAGTCATTACCCGTGCACCCCCGTTAAATAATAAATAAAAACCAAATAAATTATATTTTTTCACATATTTTGAAGTTTTTGTTGTTGTTCTGTTTTGTTGAAGTTCATAAAGCAGTATTATGTGTTTTTATTTCGTTCTCACCGTTTTCTCCCACCTGTATCCATCACATAAAATTATAATAATACGTCACTAACTTTTAATGTACGAACTCTACCGCGTGCTCTGCCCAGCCTAATGGTGTGGTTGGCTCTGCCATAGTCCACAGTAACAAGTTCCAGATTCCATTGTCTCAGCCATCCTTTTCACATGGGCATGGACTGACAGGAGATTCTCTCTTCTTGCCTTGGTTTAGCTGCTCTCAAGCTTTCTCAGCAACATGCCAGATCTGAAGTGTGTCCTTTTTCAAGGCTAACTCTTTCCACTGAGCATCCCTGCTCATTCTGCCTTGCTTGTGATGCCATCAATCACTTATGGGTGTTGGGCAGCCCTAGGACTTAGTTGGTGCCTCTACACATCAACCTGCTTGCAGGGCTTTTCCATAATTGTTGTAATCAGTACTCTGGGCAAATTTATTATCTTGATCCTTTTTCCTGTAGAGTGTCTGCAGGCTCTGTCCTTGGCTCTCCTTTCTGCATATTTTTCCCCTCTGGGATACGTAATTGCTGCGTTCAGGTTTTTTTTTTGTCTCATTTCCTGAACATTTTTGGCCAACTGCACATATTCGTCTAACTGTCGGTTTTCCAAGTGCCAGTTTGGTCTCTGTCAGTTCTGTAGTCTCTTGTTGCCAAGGCTGAAATTGGCTTTTATTCTGTCCTTCTATTCTGCTCATGAAGAGTGTTCCTGTGGTGCCATCTTCCCATCTGAATGCTTTTTTTAAGCAAAAGAACATCTGCTATTGGACTGTGCTTGTACAGGAGTTCCTATAGCCCAATGGAGAGGGTGTTGGGCTGTAGAGCACAAAGTCAGAGGTTTGAATCCTGCCTTAGCCATCAGTGTATAAAACACAGGACTGTGCTTGCAACACTGACCCTTGTCTTATTGTCCTGGACTGGGGTTTCTCAAACTGTGAGTCAGGACCCACTTGGGTCACAGTCCTGTGTTGGGCCCTTCCACCCACCCTTGTGCCTGGTTGGCTCCAAGTTGGAGCCCACTGGATGCAATTGGAAGCCACAACAGACCTCCATGGTACTCAGAAGACTTCTGCAGGCCTCCAGAAGCAGCCAGAAAGTCAATTCTGGTTTACTCCCATGTTCGTAAGAGTGACTTCTGAGGCCTCTGGAAGCCTGGCGATGGAGAAGGAGGTGTGTTGCAGTGCCCTCTGCCACAGAACATGTGGGTTGCAGTGGGGGCAATTTTGAGAACCCCTGTCCTGGACAATTAATTTTACAGGCTAGTTCCATGCATGTATTACTTGGGAGTCAGTCTCACTGACTCTGGTGTACTTCAGTGGTGTACTGTGCATAGGATTGCAGCAAAACAGTGCAATCTATAGTGCATAGTATTTATTCGGATGGAAGTTTCACTGAGCTAAATAAGGCTTGCTCCCTAGTCAGGGTGCTTCAAAGGCAGATCCAAGGGCAGGCCATGGGTGCGTGGTGTCCCTCCCCCCCAAACTGTCTGCCAACAGGGAATGGTGCCTGCTGGGCTGGGGAGCAAAATCAGTTGACCTGGGCTCTAGAGTTGGTAGTGATCATGGCCCCCTCCCCAACTCAAACACAGCATCTGCCCCCGGGGTGCATAGGGCTGCATTGTTGGTGTTTTAGATAGGCGCCCTTGCATGATAAGAAGTCAAAAAAGTGGCTTTTAAGAAAGAGTTTTGCTAGCTTCTCTAGATGCCTCATGAAGCCATGCTTTTGTAACTGCTTCCAAATAAATGGGCATAGGATTGTAGCCGCTGTTTCTTGGCCTCTGAGCTACGCTAGGATTTTCTGTATCACTGAGTAAAGACTGACTTCAGCAGGGAAAAGATGTGGGAAGATCTGGTGTGAAAACCTGTGTGAACTGAGAGAAAGCAGAGAAAACACAAGGTAGAAAAAAAAGTCAGGGGTGTCACAACGATTAGAGTGAAGTAGTAAGCGGCCCTTTCTCTGTCTGCTCAGAGTTTTCCTTAAAGAAGCAGCAATAGTGGGTAGTACTTACAAATATGTTCAGTCATTACAGATTTATTGTACTGCATTTTATACCTCTCTCCAGGGAGCTCAGTTTGGCGCACATGATTCTTCTCCTCCACTTTTCAGCCCTATAGTCTTGTGAGGTAGCTTAGTGTGGGAAACCAGAACTAAACCAGTCATGGACATGTGGGGAATTGAACTTGGGCCTCCCTGACCTGCTAACCACTACACCGTGCTGCCCAAAGCAGACTGGAAGACTTTCTCTCAAGCCAGAGTCACAGTTAATTCTTAGTTTTTCTACTTGTGTGTATAGAGTTTTTTCTATATCTTTGAAGCTAGTTTTTTTCTAAACCAGCCATTTTCAACCACTGTGCACACTGGTGTACTGTGGATGGTCTGCAGGTGTGCCACAGAAATTTGGGTCATTTATTTGTAAGGCCACTGGAGGATGTGATCTCCCCACCGGCAGCGTGGTGCGGCTTGACAATTTTAGCGCCTTGACACGAAAAACACATGCATCTTGGCATCCTTTAAGCAGGCTGCTGCTTGTGTTGGGTTCATGGCAAAGCTTCCATGTAAGTCTAGGTTGTATTCACAGGAACTTGCTAACGGTGTTCTTTAAATGACCAACTCAAGTTCATTTTCCAAGTGGCTTGTCCCTTTAGGTGGCATGAGCGTCTTCTCAGGTGACAGGTATATAATTCACCCAAAGGTAGCCCACTGAAACCTTATGATGCTTCTAGTCACATCTGCCGCATCTGTTTAATGCTTATGTCAACGTACTTTGAAGCAATGGAGCAGCACAGGGTCCCGCCACAGTGCAAGGCTCATTACATTGATCTGAAATCCTGCAAGGGGTTGTGTTCGAAGTCATTTCATTTCAGAGCTTTTGTTGAGAATGGGTGTGTTGCATTCAGCTAAATCTAGATTAAAATATAACAATGCACTTGACTTTCATACACTTGATTTTCATCACTTTGCTCTTTCAGCCATTTTCAAATTATAACCACATTTTTCTAAACATTCAAATTTCTTCAATTTGGTTTCCGCTTAAATGGTTAAATTTAATCCAGCCTTTCAGGGTGTTCATCAGCATTCTTACATTCATTTTTGTTTCTGCTTATTTAGGTTTCACACACATTTGCACATAAATTCTTAAGGTTTGGCATCTCCATTTTTGACTCAGCCATGCTTTGTTCCCTAACCAGACAAGAGTGTAAGGTTTTGCTGTAAAGTGTTTGACACGTTATTAAGGGCGTAATCCTAACATGATGTTAGGCTGGTGCAAGTCTCCTGCGCCAGTCCAGGAGTGTTGTGAAAGTGCCGTTGTGAAAGTGCCATAAAGCACTTTTGTGCCACTCGGAGTCAGACCCTGGGGAAGGTGAGTTTGCATTGGCTGAGCTTGGCCAGCACAGGGGTCTCGGGAGGGCGGGAAGGAGGTGGGGAGGAAGCAGGAGGGAGGTGTTCTGGGTGGGGGAGGGAGGGTGGTAGGAGTTCCCAGGGGCAGGTGGGTGGGGAGCAGTAGGCAGGGCCAGGATCCAGCGGTTATGCCAGATCCTGATCCTGTTCTTGGGCAGCCTGGGCTAGTCTTAGCCTGCTTGATTTGCACTGCCTGCAAAGATGGTGCAGATCCAAGTTGCCCCATTGGGGCTGTAGTGGCTCTCCCCGGGGTAAGGGGAAGCAATTCCTTTTGCCCCAGACTAAGCGCCCAAATCTTGAGCTGGATACAGCACAGCCTGCCTGTTCCAGTGCAAGTTAGGTTTGCGCTGCAGGTGTAGGTAAGTGGAGTCTTTTAATAAAGGAGGAGGAAGAATTTCACATGTTCTTAATAATTACAGTGATGGATATGCAGGTGAAAGGCATTTTTGTTGTTCCATTTTCTGTAAGGAATAGATCTGGGACTTAACCTGAAGGGGGCACTTAATCATTGCAGGAACAAGCAAATCAAGAATTGTTCAGAAATAGCGGGAAGTGAGAGTGGGCCACCACTGTAGAAAAACACAAAAGGGTAACATGCAGGAGATCCAAGCATTAACAGGAGGCTGCAATCCTATCCATACTTACTTGAGAGTCCACTGAATACAGTGAGACTGATTTCTGAGCAAACATGCAAAGGCTTGCTCTGTGGGATGTTAATACATGTAGCTGAGAAAAAGAGACATCAGAAAATTGGCATGTGATGACAATGGTCTGGCAGGGAATCACTCCTAGAAGGGGGATGTAGAGTCATAACCAATCTCAGGAATTAACTCAGTTTATTTTTTTTAAAGTACATTTACATGCCTGTTCTCCAAAATTGTTTCAGGTGACTTACAATAAAAATACACACAAATGCCAAGTCAGCAGTTAATAGCAGTAAGAGGGGAAGCAACAGCAAGACTGAAAATGACATAGCAGCTGATTAAAAGCAAAGTGAAATTCCAAATCTGAGAACAGCAGCCATAAAATCATGCACTGAAATGCTTGGGCAACTATGAGCCACTTTTACTTAGCCATTAAAAGAGATAAGGGTGTTAAGAGATAAAAGAGATAAGATAAGCAGTGTGTGTGTGGGGGGGCGCAATGAGAGGCCACCATAGAAAAGGTTCTATTCCCTGGACACTAAGGGTCTGACACAGTGGTGTTGCTAGGGGGTTGTGGGCTGCACTATGTGACGCGCGCAGGTCGTGACACCATTACTGGCCAAAATTCTGACAGTCTTTTTACTATCATGCTAGATATCATTTGATGCGTCATTTCATACAGAAATGAAACAAGCTGAGTTGAAATATCTCTATCAAAAGTTATAGCCAAAAAACTATCGGGGGCAGGACAATGGTACATCACTACACCCACCGCTCAGAGTGTTGACCCGCCCACTGAATGGGAGAAGGTCCATCATTAGGGTCACACGCTGGCCTCCCACACTGGGTGATGTAAACCCTAGTGATGCCACTGACCTGATAGCAAATGGAGAACCCATTGAAGGGTTGCAACCTGGGAAGTTGCTTGTCTGTTTAAAGGGTGGACAGTGAATAGTTTTTCTATGGCAGTGATTCCCAAATGCCTTACCTTTATGATCCACCTTGTTGTCCTCAGTGAGTCCCAGGCCTGCTGCAGCCAGAAAGCTGCAGGGCAATATGGCATGTGACCCACATCATTGACCGCATCACACTGTGGTTCTCAGACTGTGTGTCACGATCCACTGGCACAACACACAGTTTGAGAAATGTGGCATGTTGTGGGTTGTGCACCGGTGCGACTTGGAAGCAATTTCTGGGTTGCGCGCCCGGCAGCTTTCTGGTTGCAACAGGCCTGCGACCTACCAAAAATTGGGTCACAACCACCGGTGGGTCGTGACCCACCATTTGGGAAATGCTGTTCTGGGGTATCACAGTACCTTAAGTCTCTTCGCAGAGTACGTTTTTTATTAATTTGAGATCTCAGTCACTTTCAGCACAGTTTGTACAAATTACATTGCTAAACCTACATGCTTTTTCTGGTCCTGATTCTGAATCCTTTTCAAATTTCTGGCAGCCCAATCCTAAGCATGTCTATTCAGAGTAAGCCTCATTGTGTTCAATGACACTTCCTCTCTGGTAAGTGTATTTAGCAGCAGTCTCCAAACTGGAAACCGCTGTGCACTGAAAGGAGCTTACTGTTCCACCAGGGAGGCTACCATTGTTGCTACTGACCTCCCCCAATGTTTGCTCCGCCGAGCCTCTGCTCTGGGTGCAGAGCCAGCTGGGGCTGCAGAATGTGGAAGTAGCTGGGCAGCATGAACATTGGGGGAGATGAGCAGTGACAATGGCAGTCTCGCCTGTGGAACGGTAAGCGTTGTTCACAAGGGAGAGGGGTTAGCGAGGGTGCCAGATCCTGCCCATGGGCCACAGTTTGGAGCACCCTGGTGTATAGGATTGCAGCCTAAGTCTGTTACAGATGCACAAATCATAACGGAGTGTGAATAGATCTTCAGTTTGATTTTGCATAAATTCTCAGTTGTAGCCGACTTTCACTTTGTGACATTCCGCTTTGGTTCTTTAGCAGTCTTTCCCCTATCCTTACCATGCTGTGGGATTGTCCTGATCCAGATATTTTTGGAGCACTCACCTGTCCAGCTTACTGAATACTTTTGGGGTGAGTGGAGAATAGGCATGGCCCAGTTGGTCTCAGAGTGACTGCTTCTTACAGCAGTTTTAGCTGTGTAAAAAGTACTCTCCAAACTGTTTATTTCTAATAGATCAAGTGGTAGAAATTTTTTAGCGTTCAGATGAAAAATTGTGAGTATTGGGCATTTTCCCCAGTGGTTTGTTGACACTCTCAGCTGTTCATAAATTGTACTTTTTTTTTAAACAACAAACCAGATGTTAGAGATAATGTGCCGGCAATCACTTTGTCAAGCTTAGCATGTCTTGCAAGTTGACGTGGTGTGCTTATACTAGCAGTTTTGCAATTACAAGTCCATATGGATTTTGCTCTATATTTGGAAGTGCAATCAAATTCATCTGTGAGACAAGCCAGGCAATTGTAGCCTGTGGATGGATGTCCAAAATACCACTGGAGCCTTAATATAATTGTGTGTGTGTCAAATCAGTGAACGAGAGCAAAACTTTACTGGTAAAAAAAACACCCCTTAGCTATATAACAGAAATAATTGTCCTCAGGTACCATAACGCTCTTATTATGTGGTTGTATAGTTTCATGCAATGGAGGAGCCTTTATTTAGCAGCAGCACTGCTATGAACTAATTTCCTGTTAAAAATACTGGAGATAAAGTTGGGACAAGAGTGGTCTGTCTGCCATACTGAGTTTTGCTACCTATGTGTCATCTGTGTTGTGATGTTATCTGTGGCAAGGCAGAGATGTTTTAGAAGTGGCTCTAGGACTATGGAATGAAATCCTTTGTGGGGGTAGGCGATTATGCATATCACTTCTTGTAAATAGAAAGCTAGCATCAAAGAGAAGGCCAGATGTGTCTTTCTTCTTGATGGCAGAAGCACCTGTTAAAGTGGTGCCCTTTATATATAGCAGGGGGAGAGCAAATGACCCTTTTTACTACAGCATGGTGCCTTTTCCAGCTGTATCATCTACACTCTGTTTTAGACAGTGAGCTCTTTGTGGCCAGGAAACCATTTATTATTTATTTGTAAACCTATTGATTTATTTGCTTTGTAAACCACTTTGTGAACTACTTTTATTGTTGAAAAGCGGTAGATAAATATTCTTGATAAATAGTTAAAGATGGGCCCTTATTATCTGTGGGTTTGGAACCCGCAGATTTGATTCACCGTGAATTCCGAACTTGTGGAGTAGACTCCACCTGGCCTCCTGGACGCAACTGAAGCACCTTCCAGTCACGTCCAAGAGGCTTTCTAAGGCCAGGGAGGTCGCATGTGAACTCTCCAGGCCTCAGAACACCTCCTGGAGAGGTATTTTATCCAAAATCCAGAAGTACCTTTCCAATACCTCTGTGGGCCTCAGAACATCTCCACACATGACTAGAAGGCTCTTCTGGTCACATCCAGAGGTATCTGTGGTGTTCTGGGAATGGAACCCCTGTGTATGTTGAGGGCCAACTTTATTTTGTGTTGAGGGATTTTCCTTTTTACATGGGTAGACTGTTAAAACCTGCGATTGCCCATCGAACCCAGAAGGGCTGTACCATATTCTGTTTCTGGATATTTGCATTGGCTCCTGGAGTGCGACTCTTCATGTCAGTTTCTCACTTTATGTAGCTCAGCAGGGCATAAATACGAATACAGTCATAATTGTGTAGAATTCCACCAATGAAGCAAACTCCTTCTAAAAGCAGAGTAGAATAATGATGCCCAAGGTGAACGTGTGCAGGCTTTTACTTTGTCAGACAGAGCGCTATGCAAGTTGACGTGGTGTGCTTATTACTAGCAGAGAAGAGAGTGCTAGGAGGCACATCATCCTCACAGATGGGTCTACATCATTTCCTTGTTTGGATGTTGCCAATCAAGATGCTGACTTAATTCTGTCACACCAGATCTGTCAGGTGGGCTACACCTACCCTCTGCAACTCGCAAAGCCTAAACATGTGTGTCTGAAACCCTTCGCTAACCCATGGTTGGAAATCAATAAATGAATCAATTCTCTGCACGTCCACATCTTGTTAAATACTGTGTATTGTGCCATATAGAAATCCTGTTGGCTGAAAGTGAAACATACTTTATGTGAAATATAACTTCTGCTGTTATGGATTTGATTCCATTTTACTGTGCATTGTAAAGAGCAGAATCCAGCCTCTTGTCTTCAAAAGATGACGACAGCCAGTGGTCCAGGACTGGGCCACCAATACAGGGAATACGTCTCCTGGAAGTTTGATGAAAAAAACGTGACTCTTGGTCCAGTTTCCAAAAAAGTAGATGTGACTTGCCAATAGTAATGTGGAGACTACAAGGAAATTTTTCTAAGTCACATATTCTCCGTTGTCTATGAGATCATTGTTAATGCGTGGAAGTGTGTATATTTTTAAATTCTGTAAATAATCTCACTCTGTATTGTAAAAGTTTTGTTATGGCCAAATGACCAGACTGAAACAAATAAATTAGCTGATTTATCTTCTGTATTGTTTATATAGCATTTCCAGTTTGGAAAGTGTTTTACAAACTTTATGTTTACTCTCATAGCAGCGCGTTGAGGTAAATTACTATTACTCCAGATTTATAGATGGAGAGCTGAATCTAACAGCCCATTCCTAACCAAATCCCTGAGCGGAGATGCAGAGACGCTGGCATGGGCATGCGGTATCCTGCAGGGGATTTTTGGCTGCTGAAGGTATCCTCGGGGTAAATGGACATTTGTCCCCTGCCCCAGGGTAAGCCCCAGCAGTTGCAACAGGTCAACTTGGAGTTGGTGCAATTCCATGTTGGTCCATGCAGGTGGATCAGGCCTGGGAAAGGGGGTTGGTTATTGAGCAAACCACCACTGCCAATCCTGTCCCCTTCCTGGGCCTGATCCACCCACCCCTGAGGTGAATGAGGGGGGTCATGGCTGGCAACAGTTTGGGAACCTCTGAATTAAAGGCTAGGGGCCCAATCCTATCCAACTTTCCAGCCCCTAGCCAAGGGAACAAATGTTCCCTTACCTTGTGGATGCCTCAATAATTACCCTTCCACCGCAGCATGTAGTACAAACCCCATTGGGGGCCCAATCCTATCCAACTTTCCAGCGCTGGGGCAGCCGCAATGCAGCCCCAAGGTAAGGGAACAAAAGTTCCCATACCTTGAAGAGTCCTCCAACACTGCTTCCCCAACACAGGAAGCTGTGCATACGCCATTGCTACAGCAGCGCCGGCACTGGGAAATGGGATAGGATTGGGCTCTGGCATGGCTACACCAAGGCTGAAAAGTTGGATAGGTTTTGGCCCTAGGTCTTTTGTGTTGAGAAGGAACACTAGTTAGATAAGAAAACCAGAAGAGAAATCAGTACATGTGTAAAGAATTTCTTATTTTGCATGGACAACACTGTAAGAAGTAGCATACTTTCTAAAACGGCTTGGTCAATTGTTTGGTATATTACTGTAAAGCAAAAAACGGGGGGAGGGGGAGACAAAGTCCTTGTTTTCATTCTAAGTTGCCGCCCCCCCTTCCCTTCTAGTACTTTATAATGAACATCACTTTCTAAATATATGTGCATGTGTTTTTCTTAGAAGGCATTTCAGTATCTCTTCTACATAAATACCAGAATACCAGATATTGCTGTGTTCAGACTTGTGTTTGAGTATCACGTAAATGTGTTAGATGTCACTGTTAGATGTTTAACAGTTTAAGCCGTCTTTTTACTATGTGTGTAACAAGTAAGCATGAGCTCAACAGCAGCAGGAAATTTACTCAGGAAGCCTGTCAATGATAGAAAACTTCATGTTTTGCAAATTGGCCCACTGTTATCATTTGTTGCAGACGGTTAAGTCAACTGCGATCTTGCTTCTGTTCCAAGACGGATGCCAGTAATGATGAACACTGGTGTGTGCCTTCAATCCTAACCTTAGCTTCTTAGTTTTGCTGCAGATAGTTTCAGAACTTTGCACTGGGCAGCTGATTCTGCTGCCCAGCGAGCTCTGCACCCCGATTTCTAAGTGGAAGCAGCTGCTTGGCGCAAGGGGGGCCTGCAGTGAGGAACAGACAGCACCATGCGGCACCTGAACACCGTTTTTTGAGTCGCCGTATCCAGTCCGCAGGCCGCAGTTTGGCAAGCACTGGTCTAAAAAAGAGGAAAAGGCACTGAGCTCTCTAGCCCCCTACTCAGATTGCTTTAATGTTGCCTTAAGGCCTCTTCCATGACTTCCATTACTGTGTTCTCGAAAGCTTAAATAATATATGCAGAGGCATGGATACATAGGCCAGCGTATTATTCTGTAAAATAAAAAAAAGCGATGGGGACACTTCTGATTAAATTACCACAAAAAATCCGTTCAGTGCAATGTAAATGCATCCTTGAAATGTGCATCTTAAGTACACATATAAAAAGTGCATGCTGTTTATTTGTTTTCTACCGGGTGCAGCATTCCATTTGATGGATTGTGCAAGGACATTGATATACGTCATTGAGAAGAACAGCTCATTTCACTAGTTTGTGATGTTTTTTGGGCAACTGAGCTAGGATTGAAAATACTCAGAACTATCTTTGCCTCTTATTTTAATAATACTGAACTGAAAGATGGCAGAAAGAATCACACTGAAAGTTTGAACATTGACAATGTTGGTGCTTTCTTGGATGTCTGTTAGTTAACGTGTCGTGGGATTAAAATAAACCACAAGGGAATTCTGTTCTGCATTTGGCATGCCCAAGAGTTTTTCTTAGCAAATGAAACTGTTTTAGATATGTTTCTAGGAAGCAAGTTTTACAGTAAAATAACTACCTCATTTTGTAAAAATTGCCTTTACAAGAACCCATTTTGTGCTCAGAACTTAGATCTATAATTCATATGACGTTATCCATGCCTGAGCAGATCTGGGGCATTCTGTTTCAGAATATCCCAAATCCGTTCAGACATGGATATAACTGGATGACTAATGGGTACTACATTGTCAGAAATCAGGCTAGCCTACACAACAGAGGCACAACAATGCAACACTATTAGCACTCTGATGAAGTCCTCTCAGTTCCAAAGCATTCGTAAAACAAAGGTGACATTTTGGTCTCGATGGAAGCATAGTTCTCCAAAAGCTCACTTCATTCTTATCTGTGTATCGTATTAACAGTGTATTAAACATTTCAATTATAATTCCATACAAAATATTCCACTGTGAAGCTTCATCAAGAATATTCTTTGATCAGCAAAACTAAAGTCATTATGTCCAAAATATTTCTGTGCTAGGCAAACTCTGCTATTTTGCTTTTCAAATATATGTGAGTGTAACTTCTGGATATTGGCTTCCTTTGAAATTAAATAAAAGGTGATCATGCACAACACATAGCTTTGGTCCAATCTATCTTGTGGAATTCCTCACTCCTCTTGGGCCATTTCAATCACTGAGAAGGACTAGGAACATGACTTTTCCTGTTATAACTCCAGCTTTCTGTAGTTCCCTCCCCAGTGAAGTCCACAGGTTATTTAAGAAGTTTGTCTTGATTTGGTGGTATGTACTGTATTGCTGATTTGCGTTTCATTTGTAAAGCTCACTGTGCACTGATAAGATATTTTCCTCTAATACCAAAATCAATGGCTCCGTGTAAATTGTTTTGTAGGCAAAATGGAGCCACCCACAAACAAAAATCAACCAAATGCAGAGATTGTTGTTCCCTGTCATTAATCCATTTGAAATGATAGACAGCCCAATCCTAAGTAACTCCCTACATGGTGATTGAGCAGCACCATCTGTATCCCATGCGGCGGGCAAGGGTTTGGCCTCCAAAGGCCTCCTTGGGGTAACATTTGTCCCCTTGCTTGGGGTAAGCCCGCGCAGGGCCGCCCAATCTAATTGGATCTGTACCCAGTGATATTACTGGTGCCAGTCTAGGTGGACCTGGGTCAGAGAATTGAGGCCAGGAAGGGAGTTAGGATTCAGTGGACACGACTGCCACCAAATCTGCCCCCTTGTGCAGATTTACCTGTGCTGATGGGTGTCCAGTGACCACAGGTGCACGGTGCTGCCTGCTCACTACTTGCAGCAGTGGCTTTGCCATGTGCTCTGGTGTGTAGCCTTTTACAACAGCCTGAAAGCACCTAGTGCTGCCGGAATGCACTAGATACCCTTTCGATTAGTCCAAAAGTTCTGTGTATCGATGGGCAAATGAACTGAATGTCATATTGCAAATGCTGACATCCTTTTAGATGGTTATGTTGGGGAAATGATTATAACAAGAACAAGTACAGATTCTGCTTGTACATTGTATGTAATGTTGCTATAAAGTTGATTTATATCATTTTGGAGAGGGTTCCTTTTCCACTTTTACCATTGAGTAACAGCCTGATCCTGACCCATGTGTGCCAGTTCAGTGCCGGCACGCAGTGTTGCAAACCTGCCGTAAGGCATGCCTGCAGCATGTACTTGTCCAGCAACATGGGCTCTCGCTCAGCACAACCCGTGCTGAACCGTCACTGGGCTGAGGATGGGTGACTGCAGCCCAGAGCTCCATGGGAGCACTGGGTGATGGAGAGGTAAGTGGGAGAGTTGAGGGAGGGTGGAGGGGAAGGCATGACAGGAGAGGAAGTGGAGCAGGAGGGAGCGAAACCAGCAGAGCTCAGCTCCGCCGGATCCAGAGCCCCGTGTCAGGCCGAGAGGCCCAACGTGAGACTCCATTACCCTGTGCAGGCAAAATAGCTGGCACAGAGTCGAGTATCCCCATCACAGGGCTAATTTCCTTACGCGGGGGAAGGAGCTACCGGCAGCTGCCTGGCACGCTCAAGATACCACTGCAGCTATTTTGGTGCCGTGACAGCCCAGGCTTGAACTGTAACTCACTTGCCTATTGGGTGTTCTGAATTTGTGTGTGCATGTGTGGCGCTTCACTCTCTATTGGAATAAACAGGTCGTGCGTTCACGCAGCAGTTTATGTACAGTTTTGCGCATGCACAGCTGTTTTGGGCATTGACCTCTGGACCAAGCTGAATGCCTTTCATCCTACGGAAAAAAAACTGCAGTAGTTGCCTTGAGCAGTGCTTTTGTCATTTTATTTTTTTATGAGAAAATTGCCATCACTTGGAAACAAAAAATTCCACTATGATGCTGCTAATAAATATTTCAAGTGCTGCTGCTCTGTGAGTGTTTGCTGAACGAATGAGACTAAATTTCAATGAACTCAGTGGCCATTATGTTATTTTAGGGCCTATTGATTTTTCTTTTTTCCTAACGGTCAGGTGTCTCTTTTTTTCAGAAAGGTGCTTAAAATTTTGAAATGGTTGCATTGTGGTTCATCACTGTCTACCAAGATGTGAGTTTTCAACAAACGTCTCCATCTCCTTTCAATTCAGAAATTACTATTTGAGTTACCTTTTCATTGTTGTTCATGGAGCCTAGCTGGAAGTCTTCATTTGGAGAATAGTTCAGAATGATTCAAAGGAGAGTGGGGGCTTGCGTGACATTGAAAACAGGATAGCGCAATAAATGATCGCTATTATAAATGACTGCAGGTTATGCTAGAGAAGTTTTATTACAGTGACGGCTAAAGAGGTTTTCTGTACTGGTCCTGTAATTTAATGTCTCTATTAATTATCTGGAAACGGCTGTGCAGCAGTTTAATTAAAATTTGCAGATGATGTTGAATAAGAACACGTAGTCATGCAGTGCAGAAATAACATAAAGACCTAGAAATCTTACGGATTTGTGTAGAAAAGCAAACTAAGATTCAATACAAAATTAAATACTGTTTCCTATATCCACTGAAGTTGTACACATGAGTTTCATACCAACTTTGGCATAGCTATATTAGGACATGTGATAATCAAAGGCCCTGTGGTGCCCACAACACCAGGGAACATTCTGGAGTGGTGCCCAGTTTGATCCAGGATGCCCAGTGGTGATGTCATCACTGGGCACCATGGGATTTCTCTGGTTGTAGTTAGAGGATTAGGGTTAGGGTCAGCCTGGAGAGCCTACATAAATTCCTACAGCCTACATAAATTCCTGTTATGTATAGTTATTTCTCTGAAGGGAAAAAAAGGAAACTGCTGTCTCTGTTGAAGAGAGGCCCTGCTGGTGGCTGAACCACAAAAAATTTAGATGTGGTTGCACACAGAAGAGACAGTTAAATTGTTGGGAAAAAGAGGTGGCGGGCAGAAATGTTGTTCTATACACAATGATATCCGACCTCAAATGCTGGTGCTACAACAACAGCATTGGCAGTACTGAAAACCCACTGTCACAGACCCAGGTCCACTGACAGATGCTTTCTGGATGCTGGCACAACAGTACGCTGGCATTCCCTAACCATCGATGCAACTACAGTTAGCACCATCCTCAAAACAGGGTGGGGACGAGTAAGATGTGGATGAACTGACATATACCATATTCTAAACCCCTTCCAGATGATAGAATGCCTCTAAAGACAGCAGAACTCTATGCTGACATGGGAATAAAAAGAAAAAAACTCATAGAAAACAGCAGGGAGGGAAGGAACATCAGAAAATTTCAACCCTCACCACCCCGTTCACCCTTCCCATTTTCCTACAACAGAGCACAGAAATTTGCACTAGAACTAGAATAGAGCATAGAACTTTGTAAGTGGCAATGACATGATGACACGCTACACTTTGTAGCCAATCACAGCACACCAGCCCCAAAACTAGCCAGGAAGACCTCAGATGACAGGGTGCATAGCATGGGGCTATATCTTTATCCTCATGCCATGCACACTTAGATCACACGCACATGGGAACTGTGGTGATGAGAACAGTGGAGAATAGATGCTTTGCACAGACATCCTGCTACCCTCATGTTTGGCAGGTAACCTGGTAGCAGCAGCTGCTAGTTCTTCCCATTCATGGGCTGCCTGGAAGGAATTGGCCTAGCAGTAGCTGATCATTGGACTTGCACCCACTGCCCCCCCTGACTTGGTTCACCCTGTGATGCTTCCCTGGTCACCGGTGTTGGGAGTGGATAGGTTGTGGTGATTGCCTTCTTGCACATCTGTCCAGTTCTTGACTGATGTGTGGCAGTCACTGAGCCGCCACCCCATGTTTGGTGTATAGTGTCAGAGTTTTGATGAACACTGACAGTGTTCCTCGGAGGGTTGTGCCACTGCAGAGGTGTTCAGGGATGTTTATGTTAGCGCAACATCCATGCTCATTTTTGCTCTTCCCCATTTGTGCTGAGTGTGCCTGTAATATGATGGGCATTGCTTGGATTTTGCGCCAACATAACAGGGACTATTTGGACATAGGATTGGACTGTTAGTCACTTGTACAAGATGCCTCCTGTACTTCAAAACTATTTGCTTCCTCTTCCTGTATGCCACTGTTGTTTTATCTGTGAAGTGAAGGAACTATCTTAGTGGCAGGTGATACATATCATAACCAAAGGGTTGTATCACTGCATTCAACATAAGGGGCTTCCTTCCAAGGAGACTTTGAAGACTCCTTCCTTCCAATGAGGTGCAGCAAACCTTTGGATGAACCCAAAGTTCCCAAGCTTAGGGATTGCGGAATTTTTTTTTATATATGGAGTTGCTTTTGAGTTATTTTTAGACAAGAAAATGATTATTTCTCCAAGCGTCTTAAGTGCTGTTGTTCTGTTCTTTGCCTCTTAACAAATATTAAACCTTTTAAGCTTCTCAGCATATTGTTATGGAAAGAGATCTTGGCACTGCCTACTCTCTTTTCTTCCCAGCTCGTGACCTGGCTTTGCTTTTATTAAGTAATTAGCATATGCATGACTTAACTGCGACTGAAAGTCACATGCAGATTGATTATTAAATAACTTTTCAGCAAAGGGAAAGATTTGTTCAAAGAATATTCCGTTGACTTCAGGCAAATCATTGAACAAACTCAATAACCAATTTTTTAAAAATGTTGAATGCAGTATTAGGAAGCAGCACTGCAAGTTAGTGTGGATTTAAATTGGTCAGTTACACTAAGAACCCAATCCTATCCCTGCCCAACTGTGCAGTGCCCCCAACAGCCCAGGAGAGGGGAGTGAAGAACCTATGGGCCACCTGGTCTCTAGTTGGTCTTTTCAGACCTATGCCAGGTCTTTAATTGGTATGAGACTGGGGGACAGGTGGTTCCAGACCAGGAAGGGGGTGTAGGAACCCATGTGCGTAGCACAATTGAGATCCACTCCCTCTTCCCCCAAAGTGCTCCTGGCCTGGCCCGAACCACCCCATTCTGACCACGATCCCGCCCCAAATTTCCCCCACTGCTAACTTAATGGTGACTAATGGTGACAGTGGAGGGAGCACATGGAGATTCAGAAGGCCAATAGAGCCTGCACACAGCTTTGGCTACTTGTGCTAGGGTGCCTGGCCTCCTGAACCTTGGAGCAGCTTTCATGCTGTCAGCCTAGGCCTTATGGTGGCAGGTTACAAGATCTGCTACTGTAAGGCCCGAATAGGATTCCTTAAATATGTTCCTTACATATATACTGGTTCAGTTTCATAGGTGTGTACAAAAGTGGAAATGTTTGTAGCTGGAGACATCCAGCTCTTGCCAGCCCAGCGCTGTCGCACCTCTTCAAAACCATTGCTAAAGGACTACTGCACTTGTGCAAACGCACTGACACAGCCTGCTTACTTGGGAAACAGTTCTTATTTGGGGTAGTAATTAGCACTTCTCTTTCTGTATCCATCCCATAGTCATCCCTGATAATGTTCCGCCTGTTCTGATGGTCAGTGATGTTTTTGCAGACAAAAAAGTTGATACTGCCATTTGCATGATGTTTTTACTCTATTATGACCATGCTGGTTTAGATCCTTTGGTGTTTGCAATAAATTGTATCATCTGCCCACCTCTGCTGACCTGTTGTGTTTGTCATGCAGCTATTTTAAAGCCTTCTTACATCAACTCATCTGCCAAGGCCTCCTTCCCTCCTCCTCCCTGAGGGGACAAAAGGTGTGGGCTGGACCAGTGGGTAGAGCCAGCAACAGTTACTGTTTAATCCACACTTATGCCACTCTGTTTTTCTATCTTAATATTGAAAGATATTTAGAAATCAGACTCAGTCCCACCTGGAAAGAGCTAAAGCAAACATCATATGGAACATTTGTTATTCATTCTGGATCTATACTAAGAGCTCATGAGTCAATCCTCCATACATCAGCTCTTGTCTGGCAGCCAGGAAAGCTAAATGCTTGCCAAGTGTCTATTTCAAGTTGCTGCTGTGGGACATTTCATTGATGAGCCCCCAGTTTTTTTTAATGGAAATGTATTTTAAATAGGGGGAAAAAAATCTCAGTTTGCCAAACAGATGGAACAGGGAGGATTCATCTCATCAAATGTAGGCTTTGCTAAACTCTTAAAAATTAGATTAAGAATGCAGAAGGGATTGTAGGTTTTGGATTTGGGTGGCTCTTGGATTTGCTGCTTCCCAAATGATTTTTCGTCATATACCAGAGAACAAATTTAGCAATCGAAAGGAAGAGTTATACTTGCATGACTATATTTCACCCAAACCTAGTGGTTGTGGTTTGCCCTCTAAGTTGTACAAACATGGAGGGTATAATTACTCTAGAAGCTCAAGGAGAAGGAATGTAAATGTTAGGAGAGTGTGTGTAGTTTATAAGACCACTAAATACAACATGCTTCTGCGGCTCTTTGCTCTGTCACAGAGTTATAATCACAGCTATTTGCAGTCCCCGTTGTGTTAAAAAAAAAGGCTTTGAGAGACACACAGCTGCTCTCTGGTTCACAGTGCTGCTGCAGTCAGGTTACCTGTCTTCTGTTTGCTGTGGAGCTCAGAACTTTAGATCAAGAGAGAACTGAGGCCTTGATTCCAGATCTCACATGCTGTACGCAAGGACCGACATGCCAAACAGGCAGGTGACTGTCAGATTGGACAGTGCAGATCACTTGTTGAGGAGCAAAGGGCGCTAATTACTTGCATTCAGTCTTCTTGTCAGTAACGGGTGATTGGGACAGGAGACAGAAGCCCAACAACCTTCAGTGAGCACAGGTCTGCAGGTAGCATGTAGAAGAATTGTTGATGCACAGAAATACATTCTTGGGCACAGGTTGCCATTGCACATGATGGAGCAATTGTACGACTGTTCTAGTATACTCTGAACTTTTAAAGCCTTGAACAGTTTTTTTTTTCCTGGATTAAAACTGAAGACGCACCACATTCTACACTCAGATTTATATATTTTCCCATCCTTTTGCTGGACCAGGGTTAGTCATCATTCTTTCTTGCAACTTTAAAAGAACAGATCCATCTTGCTTCCTGGCTTTGCACCTTTCCTCTTCCCCAGCCAGTCAGAGCTCAGGGATGGACCCTGACTTATGGGCAATGGTGAAACTTTGTGCGTATTTCTGGTAAGGTGGGCTGCATCAGGGATTCCAAATGAGCACTTATTGTCTTACTCACTCTGGATGATGTCATTGCTATATTGGTAGAGAAAGGGGAAAATCAATGCTCTGTGGAGTCTTCTCCGAGCATGGAGTGGTGGATGCAGTGCATGCGTGCAAGGCTGAAGTGTGCCTTGAAACATTAACCCACTATGTTGTGTGCATCCGATGCATCCAACACAACAGGTTAATTTTTCAAGGCACACTTCAGTCCCTGTCCTGGAATACAGTTTGGAAAGCACTGATTTGTTCTTTGGTAGTATGCTTACAGCATGCTCTCCACAATCCCCACTCTTTTCTTTCTTTTATCCTTTTTTTCCAGCCACTGGAGTTCTTTGCAGTCTTCTTTGCAGTTCCATCTGCGTTTAATTCTAACCAAGTTTTTGTTAGGCTAGCCTGAGAATATCCAGAATGCTACATTTTCCTTTTCTTGACTCATAAGAACATAAGAACATAAGAACAGCCCCACTGGATCAGGCCATAGGCCCATCTAGTCCAGCTTCCTGTATCTCACAGCGGCCCACCAAATGCCCCAGGGAGCACACCAGATAACAAGAGACCTCATCCTGGTGCCCTCCCCTACATCTGGCATTCTGACTTAACCCATTCCTAAAATCAGGAGGTTGCACATACACATCATGGCTTGTAACCCATAATGGATTTTTCCTCCAGAAACTCGTCCAATCCCCTTTTAAAGGCGTCTAGGCTAGACGCCAGCACCACATCCTGTGGCAAGGAGTTCCACAGACCGACCACGCGCTGAGTAAAGAAATATTTTCTTTTGTCTGTCCTAACCCGCCCAACACTCAATTTTAGTGGATGTCCCCTGGTTCTGGTAATATGTGAGAGTGTAAAGAGCATCTCCCTATCCACTCTGTCCATCCCCTGCATAATTTTGTATGTCTCAATCATGTCCCCCCTCAAGCGTCTCTTTTCTAGGCTGAAGAGGCCCAAACGCCGTAGCCTTTCCTCATAAGGAAGGTGCCCCAGCCCCGTAATCATCTTAGTCGCTCTCTTTTGCACCTTTTCCATTTCCACTATGTCTTTTTTGAGATGCGGCGACCAGAACTGGACACAATACTCCATCTGATATTCTCCGCATAGGATTTTGCCAAACACCTGCATGTTAGAGCATTGTGATTTTACACAGGCAGAGTGATCCTACGGTCCCCGTACTCCAGGGCAGTTGCTGTGTCAAGACCAATCTTGGCATAAAGTCCCAGCAGTCAATAGCACAACAGTAGTCCTCAAAGCAACAGCTACAGCAATGCTACAGGCTTTCCCAAAGCATCCGTGGTAACTCCACTGCCACTCACTAATCACGTTATTGCTGTCTGATAATGCTCACACATTACTTAATGACCCCTTCATGCAATGGCAGTGGCCAGACAATCAGGTGATGTCACCCTACAAAGCCATGATGTCACAGGAGGGCTGCTGTTTGTGAAAAACCAGTCCAAAGCACCCCGGGGTTCATAGTTCTTTGGGTTCTGGTCTCCATCCTGTTTGTTTGGTTCCTTTAGCAATTTCTCCACATCTTGCTTCTTGAGTGAAATTTAAAGTTAAATTACTGCTGTAGAAATTATTAGGCTGTTGAAGCTCTGGAATGCAGGAGTATATGCAAGGAGGGTTACATTACAATGAAATTTTTTTTAAAAGGAGCTGAAGGAAAGAAACCTTTGCTTTAAATCTATGCCGACACTGACGTATTACCTTAAAAAGCAAGCAGTTAAGGGAACTACTTGTGAAAATTCTGTCCATTGTACTACATTGAGCAATATGAAAATATGGAGCACTGAGGAACAAGAAAGTGTTGATTCAACTCATGACAGTACCTGATGCAAAATTTTAGGCCTTACTCTTCTTCCAGTAAGTAATTTGACTCGGTTGTTGATATCAGCCATCTCCCGGTAGCGTGAGGGGACTGTATGAGGAACGTATCAGATGAGGTGCACTATCTGAGGCTTCTATCCTCTCTTTAGACTGGGGGTCTCCAAACCCCTGCCCGGGGGCCAGATGTGGCCCGCAGCCAGCCTCTATCTGGCCCGCAGCCAGCCTCTGTTCCTCTGACAGCCTCTGGCCCAGCTGACCAATCACAACCGGAGTTGTGCTTGTGGGGTGGGTGAAGTGTGTGCCTTTTTTCTTGGGCTGTGTTGATGCTTGGAGAAATCCTGGGCATTTGAGCCCATTCATTCATTCATTCATTCATTCATTCATTCATTCATTCATTCATTCATCTAAGTTCCGTCTCTAATGTATTTATTTAAATTTTATATTTAATTTTTTTTCCCAGCCCTTGACACTGTGCCAGATATTTGATGCGGCCTGTCGGCCAAAAAGTTTAGAGACCCCTGCTAGACCAATAGTTCCCAAACTTTTTCAACTGGCAGCTCCCTGAACCAAGTGGACCATTGACCATGGCTCCCCATTAGGTGGACAATATTATACGTTGTACTGGACAGCAGGTTTTTTTTTGCAAGGACCACAGCTCCCCAAGGAATCACTGCTTTAGACCCTCCCAGCTTTTGTCAAGCACAGCCTTGAATTTGGGATCTAAAGACATGAGGGAGAAAGCTCATCCTCCCCTTGAGCTCTGCTGCTGTCATGAGAGCTTGAGCTCAGGCCTCATTTATCTCCTGAAGCCATGACAAGCCCCCATGATGGATTCAGGGCTGCAGGAAAAAACAAACTCATACACTGAAGCCACTGAAGAACCTGAAGAGCCATCACTGTAGACCCACTGTTCAAACTAGGGTATGCTTGGCTTGAGTAGTGGCTGGGGGTGACTTGGGACTTGACTCCATAGAGCCAGTTGTGGGAACAACTTGTGCCTCTGCATCCTCTGTGCTCAAGCCAAACATGTCCATGCCAAGTCCAGCTATAGCCTCTCTACATCTGCCAAGCTCTTCCCAATGTGAGGACAGGGTTTGCGGGCACATGGCTTCTTAGCTCATGACCCTCCTGCAAAGGATACTTTAGGCCCCTTTGCTTAAAGGGTTCAAGGACTCCAGATGAACTGGAAAATTGGGTGCATGCTGAAGACATGACCTCTGCATACTAGGAAGCCCTGCAGAAGCAGATCTCCCCAGACTTTGTCTGTTGGAGGAGCTCAATTTCACCCATCCAGTAGGATTCTACACATCATGACATTTTTTCCACCAGGTCCCCACTTGTATTTTTAAAATTTTAGACTGACTTCCTGACCACATTCATAAAGTCACCTGTGTGACCAGTTAGAGATTCTGAGTTCTTTAATATTTCAGATTTTAAAAAATGTTTTACACTGGCTCTGTCTGGGATTCTTACACATCAGTATTGTTCCGAGTCTACAGTGTGCTTGATGTGCAAAACCTAAACCACACAATGTTTATGCACATAAACACACATACATATGTTCATTTGCACGCCAGTCAAAGTTGGCTTTTTGAACTCAGGCAGAAATATCATCAAGCTATAACTGCATGCCTCATCAGTCTTCCTTGAAAAGCTCAGTGTCAGAGCTCATTCCTAGCATGCAGAAAGTCCCAGGATCAATCCCTGGCATCTCCAGTGAGGGCAGGAAAAGACTCCTAAAATCTTCAAGAGCCACTATTGTCAGCATTGACAATACTGAGCTAGACAGGCCAGTAGTTTGACTCTGTACAAAACAACATTGTATGTTTTATGTTTCCACAGTACCCATCTGCGCTGCAGCCCTTTCTGCAGGAGCAGAACAATGCTCAAGGTGCAAAAAACTAGGTTTCGGCAACCATTACCATGCTATTCTTTTGTATCCTTCCCCTGTAGCATTTTGTGCTTACAGCTTTTGGAGATTGGTCTTTTAGCCCATTGCATCTCATGATGCTCTTATCCAAAGAGACTGAAAGGGAACAGCACGTGTTAATGGAGCCCTCCTTGGTTATCCTATCCCATTCCATTCATATCAATCTATATAATTTCCTACCTTCTATCATTTGAAATCTGTGTAGTTGCATTTGGTAGCCGTTTGTCCCTGCAATATTTTCCATCTCCATCCAACTACAGAACTATTCCTTCTTGAGGCTTACAATGTGTAATTTCGGAATCTCTACTGCTGAACAATCTATTGTAACCGTAATGTTCAGCCTTCCTTGATTATTGTCTCAGGCTCTCTCTTTTTTTTTTCCTGCATGCCTCATTATTCTTTGCTACACTGGTTCTTCCAAATTGATAGTCACGTCAAAGGAAAAGAAATGTGAACAGCTAACAGCTTAACTACCCAGTTTTAGATCTGAGAGCTTGTGTCTCAGGCAGTTTTCAGAAATGAAAGCTCACTCTGCTGCTTTGCAGTGTGTAAAATGCACACTACAGATCAATCTTTTCTTTAATTAGCATGTTTCTGTGCCATGTACACAGCACCTCAGTTTGACAGGCATTCCGCAAGTGTTTTTAGTGAGAGCGTAGCTGAAGAAGTCAGTGTCTCCTTGTACACATAGATCTCAAACTGAAGTCTTGGAACACCAGCAATGGGATGAATATGTGAAGTTTTCCTATACTGAGTTAGACTATTGGTCCACCCCAGCAGGGTCTTCACTGTCTTTCTCATCACCTAGTTCTTGATCCTTTTATGATGCCAGGGATTGTTCCTGTCCACTGTGCACGTGCTCTTCCACTGAGCTGTGGCTCTTCCTCAAACAGTGTTGCATGTGTCGTTGGTAATTGCAGTGGCATCACTAGCAAGGAGCAGGGGATGAGGACCACACCAGGTGACACTGTTGGGAGGTGGCACCAAATGACTGCAGAGGACTTATCACACTCCAAGTTCCACGAGGCTCATCACAGAAGCTCTTCCTTACCTCAAAGGGCAGTTGTGCACAACAGGGGTGAGGCCAGGGCTACATTGGGGCCACCAACCCTAGTGACACCACTGAGTAATTAGTACACTGTATAAACAGTCAGGGTCCAGGATTTCCCAAGTATGGGTGACAATCGCACTGGCAATGTTGTGAGCTTGGAGTTATGAGGCCTTTAAAGCAGTGTCCAGCTGTGTTTAGTTACATCAGGCTAAATACAGGGTTGTAGAAACCTCTGGTGGGAAGAAATGGTGTATGACAATGTGAAAGAGATTCATGGGTTAGAAAGTGACGCAGGATCCTAAACCGACAAATATACGTTTAGGATCTTTGTACCTGAGATAGATTTGATGACAGGAATTGTCAATTAGGTTGATATTTGGAGCAGCAACATGGTCTCAAGTGCAATGGATAGCAAATTGTTTTGACTTCAGGAAGGGGTGGAAAGCCTTATTGCATAGAACACATGGATGTGGGGGCTGTTCGGTAATCATATGCTGTTGCTATGGTGGTATTGCTGAAGAATAGAGCAAATGTAGGAAGCAGAAAAAAGGACAGCAAGTTCTTGTTCTTCAGGAAAATTTTGGATCAGGGCTGATGTTGTAAATAGCATGTTCTGTCTTAGCAAGATTAAGGTTATGTAATGCACCCTTAAAGACTGAGGAGTTTCAAATAGAAAGGCACATTGAGCACCTGAAAGTAGTGTAGGTGGGACTAGCTTCTAGAACAAGATCATCCTGACTTATCAAAAACATTTGTAAGATGACAGTATTTTGTGTATTAAGAAGTACTTTGAGTGTTGTTACAGTGACTGCAATTCAGAAGAACCTAGGCAGAGATTTTGCAGGTGCACTGAAGGATTTTTTTCCTTCTGTACGTTCTTTTGCCAAACAGTTTTTGCAGTGCCCTTTGCCTCCAGTTTCATAAGGGACGGAGTTCATGACAGCATATTAGTAGCTGAAATGAAAAAAACAGTGTACACTGGGGTCATTCTACTTTTCACCTTTTTCTCCCAAGGGTAGGTGTGTTAAAAAACCAGTTGAATTGAAAAGGGGAGCTTCCAAAACATTAACTCATTAAAAAAGAAAAGAAATAGTTGCAATCATGGGTTTCTGTGCATTGAAACCCATATTTTGGTAATGCCTATATGGAATAAGTAGGCTTGTGATGCCAGGTTTTGGATCCACACAGGACCTGGCAGATGGGAAGGGGGGTTTGAGGATGTGAGATCAACACTGAAAGCTCATCCTTTGTACACTTTATCACCACAGTTCGTACTGTTCTCCTGTGTTGCATTTATATCCTGCTCTTTTCCATTGGCTCAAAGCAGCTTTCAATGGTGTCTTTCCCCCCCCCCCAGCATAGTAATGATCTTATCCCCAGGGGGCACACTGTCTGAAAACATAATAGTTTGGGGGGATAGAAGTGGCCAAATGAAATAAAAATGTTTTAAACAGAAGGTCAATTTAGAAAGAAAACAACTCAGTCCTAGGTGAAATGGAGGCTCTAGGCTTTGTGCAGAATCAGATGTCAGTTCACAAGAACCTGAAAAGCCCACCCTCCTCCTCCTCTAGTAGGAGCAGCAACTGTCAATGGTGTCTGTAGGAAAAGGTTGGGCGTCAGTGCAATGGTCACGGAATGCATGCTTATCACATTGGTATTTAGTGCTCAAGGGCCACCAAGCCACACTGTTCCCCAGAAAGGCGGCATTGCTCTTTTGTTGTAGTGAATATAAAGTTGAAACTTCAGCCATCAAACGGTGATGCATATAAATGGTGCTATGGAGTTTTCTGGGTCACATTTGTTTTTTTGGTCTGAGAAACTGAAGGATTGTCCCTTTGCTGCTTGTTCCTACCTCTTATCCTCATCTTGCCTTGTCTGCTCTTGTTCTGCCTTACTCATCACACCCATCTCCAACCATTGCTGCAACCTAATTCTTCCCATTAATCAGTGTTGAATCAGGAGCCTCAAGCTTTTTTGTCACTCTGTATTTTCATTGGAACCGAAGCACATGGATCACATGGTGGCTCATTAGTTGCAAAGGTTTTGGCATTAGATACTGTACAGCTAAAGTAAAGCTGATAGCAAAGTGTTACTAGATATAAATAAATGTTCAATGCTTTTTCTTGTTGTGGGGCATGCTGGCTCCTTTGCAATAGTCGCTTCCCCCACTGCTCTGGTAAAATTCAAAAGGAGTAGACAATATGGGGAATGTGATGTAGTGCCACCGATTCCTATGAACTGGTGGCATATTATACGACCATCCGGCATGGTTTCCAGGTTTCAGATATTGCTAGGTTGGTGTGGGACATAAAAACACAGAAGCAGGAACTCTGCTCCTCAGGGAATATAAAGAGGCACGCTCTGACCATGTATGCAAGAATTTAATTTAGAGCCCAATCCTAAAGGCCCTCAGAGCCAGTGCTGAGTTCCAGCACTGGTACTGGGTGTCATAAATGAGCTATAAAGCATGTTCACAGCATCCTCAGAGTGGGGAGAGGTGGTACCAGACCAGCAGCAGTCAGTGCCGGGCGGACAAACCCAATGCTGGATGGACACTGCCTGGAGGAAGGTAAGTGCTCCAGGCAGCGGTACACTTTCAGGTCAGCAGGGCTTTTAGGGCAGGGGCGAGGTGTTCTGGTCCAAGGGAAGGTGGGGTGAGAGGAGGAATTGGGAAGAGGATGGGAGCAGGGCTCCACCGAATCCTATCCTCCGTGTTGAGCTGAAAAGCCCGACACAGAGGTTCTCTCCTCTGCACTGGCAAAATAGTCAGCGCAGACTTGAGAAGCCCCAATGTGGGATCTGGGGCTTTTCTTCCCCCAGGACAAGTCCCCTTCCCTCTAGGAGACCTCTGGCAGCTTCCCAGCACTCCCAGGATACAACGGTCGCCATTTTTGACGTTGCTATTTCTTTGGGCACCAGGAAGTATAGAATTTGGCTGTTAAAGCCTTGGTTTCTTTTGTAGGGATTATTTAGAGGACTGTGCCCAACTCCACACAGTTCATATTTGTGGTGAAGTTAGGTTTGGAATTATAATTTGTTAGTATTAGCTGACTTGCTTCTACATGCAGAATGCTAGCTGACCAGCTCTTTTGTTTTGCTCAGTGATTCAAGAGGGCAGTGGATGGTTCTCAGCAATCCATAGTGGTTCAAAAGTGTGGTTTTCTGTTGGTATGCTGTGACTGAAGTTACCTGTGAGGAGGGGTAGAAGCTGAGATCACACACACACACCCTTCCCTGAGTGTGGGCAGTACAGAAGACAAAGGAATTGTTTTCTAGCAGGTTCTAGAGGCAGATCGAGACTAGATTTGATCTGTTAGAGCAGCCATTTTCAACCACTGTGCCGTGGCACACTGCTGTGCCACAGGAATTTGAGGGAAGGTCATTTATTAGTAGGGCCAATAGGGATGTGAAGCCCCCACTGGCAGCATGGTGTGCCTTGGCAATTATCAAAAACGTGATGGTGTGTCTTGACAATTTTAGTGCCTTGTCAGTGTGCTGTCAGATGAAAAAGGTTGAAAATTGCTGTGTTAGAGAGACAAAAATGGAGGCTGAGAGCAAACCTAACAAAAGCATGGAGCATGGGGCTCATAAATGCTTGTAGAACCGATATTACTATTACTGCTTGCAGAATCCTTGTTTATCTACCTATATCCAATATTTTACATGTATATTTGTAAATAAACCAAATATTACAAGGGTATCATAAACCTTCAGTGATCTTTCTTGCAAAAGGAAACTGGAGCCTGGATTTTGTTGTGTCCTCACTGCTCAGAGAAGTGGGACATGAGCGTAAAACAATATATATTTTAAGAAGAGGAACCTATTATAGTATTCCTCATCCTGACCGACCTCTGTAAGATTATGACCGGGGAACTCACCTGGCAATATCCCATAGTTCTCTTTGGCTCTGCTCACTACAAGGCAAAGAGTGACATTCTTTGTGATTGACAGTTGTTCCCTTGCAAGGAACCCTGTTCCTGCAATGTTCACCCAAATCATCCAAAAGTAGGAAACAAATAGTCCTGTCCCTGTCTCATTGGAACGCCTTTTCTGTTGTGGCACAAGAGTGTTAAGGTCTTGGCACATTTGTTCACCCCAAGTATTTTGTTTGGGCAAGTGGAGGACGACACAAGTTACCCAAAGGTGAATTGCTGTGGTGTTTTCATTGCAGAAGTAACTCTGAAGGTCCACGTGAGCGATGCCAGCACACATCAGCCGATCACCGAAGCCTTTATTGAGATTTTTACCAACCAGATCCCCATTGCCTCTGGAACCTCAGGAGCTGACGGCACTGCCTTTATCAAGTTTCAGTACAAGCTGGGCAGTCAGCTGATCGTTACTGCGACTAAACATGCTTACGTGCCGAACTCTGCACCATGGAAACCTATTAGATTGCCTGGTAAGAGATCTTTATTTTTGTTCTGTGGTAAGATTTTACTTCTGAGGGCAGGGAGGATGGAGAAGGCACAAAGCTGTATGTGAATGGGGCTTTTCAGTAAAAGGAAACTTTTGTAAAAAGTAAAAGGAAATGTTTGTAGTTACAACCTGGCCATTTCAACAAGAACAGAATATGATTGCCCAGTAAGAATACTGCCTTCCCGCAGCATTTTATTTAAGGTTGCGTTTACTGGGCTCTTGCCTTAAGAACAGTGTTTTATACGTGTGAAGCAGTAATCAATGGAGTGCCTCAGAGCTCACACAGAGTGCTTCACCGTGATTGACTATAACCAAGCGCCAACACCCAGCCCTGGTGAAACTGAAGGTCAAAGAGTAGAACTTCTAGACCAGCTGGTATTCCCGGCACCTCTCACGGGAAAGCAATGTCTCGCTTGTGAAGTTCTACAATTTAGGGGCCTCTTGTACAGAAGCTTCTCTATTTACAGACAGATTCATTTGCAGAGGTCTGTCCGCAAGTCTCTTTGTGTGTTTTGTGGTTAAATGTTTAGAATCCTGCATGAAAACTTGAAAGGAGGAAGTAAAAGGCTGAAAGATATAGTGGAGTACAAATGTAATCCCTCACATTTAGGTATAAATTTAAAAGTATCCTGTTGAATTACAGCCAGTGAATTCTTCAGATGTCAGTACTCAACCTACACAGCTCTACAAGAAAATCATCTATTTTAAAAATTTTGTATATTTTTTGCAGAAATCAAAAGAATATTCACCACCACCACCCCATTTTGGGGTAAAGAAATATGTCTAAAACTGAAGTTGAGTGATGTGGTGTTCTCAGGCTGAAATGTACCTGTGGCCTCAACTTGAGGCCACAGAAATTTAAGGTGGCTTGCTGTGACCTGACCAAGTCGATAAGTGTGCTATTGTTTTATGGCTGTGTTGTAGGACTTGGCAACTGCTGTGGCTGCATCTGAGAAATGCTGAACTAGGCAATATTGTGTCTTCCACTCCTAATGAATGGGGGGGGGGGAGACCTTAAACATACCATGAGTGCATGGAAAACACATTTGATTTCTTTTTCATTTTAGCCCACATTTCTTTTTCTATAGAGTCCTTGCATCGCATGTTTTGCTTTTAAAATTGATTTTTTTTTTCTTTTGAGGAAAGAACCAAATTTGCTAAATGTTTTTTGACAGGTCACTGAAATCTGAACCGGAATTTGTTGCATGCCCAAGTATTTTCTAGAGAGGAGGCACTTGAAATGAGTGCGTGTTTCTGAAAGCATCGCTTGTTTGAGCATTCTCCATTGAGATCATTAGGCAATTTGCCACTCCTCACAGTGAGAAGGGACCATTATTTTGTCCCCTTATTTGCCCTTATTTTCTTGGCTAAGTGGCTAAAAGGCAGTTGGTTTGCAGAGTGGAGAGAGAGGAGAAACGAGATGTAAAAGCAAGAGAGCATCCGCATTGCAAATCCCTGCTATTTTAAGATTAATGATAAGTTAATCCACTTTAATGTCAGTCACAGACATGAAAATGTCATAGTCATATGATATCCACATGCAAGCATTCTTTCACTTTTTTCAACTGGCTTTCTTTGGTTGAGATATTACCTGTTGGAATCACGCTTTAAGCAGAGGTAAAAAAAAAAGATACCCTACACTCTGACGAATGCTAAAAGTGGTAAAAAGTCACTGCACTCAGAACCCTGAAAGCATTTAAGAACTTATTATTATTATTATTATTATTATTATTATTATTATTAACAGTATTCAAGAGCAAATATGCCTGAGAAGTTCTGACTGAAAGCCTAACTTCCCTGATGGCAGAAAGGAAAAGAGGGAAAGTCAAACAAGAACTTTGATAACCTGAGTTGTGCCCTCAGTGAGAGGATAAACTAATGATCTTCAGCTATCCAAAAGCCAGTTCATTAATAGCTGAATCCTATCCAGGGCTTAAGCTGATGGATCTCGTACACTGTCAGCATAAGCCCCAGAACAGTGGCACAAAAGCCAGTGGCATAGCTAAGGGAGGGGTGGGGGGTTCAATTGCCCTGGGTGCCATGCCTGGGGGGTGTTGGGGAGTGCCTTTTGGAGACTTTCTGAGAGTCGGGAAGGCCATATGCGGCCTCCCCAAGCGTCAGAACACTTGAGAAGGCCTGCTGGATGCCTTAGAAATGCACTGTGCTGAAGCTGTGTGCTAAAAATATTTTTGAAAAATGTTTACCCCCAGGTGCTAGATGACACCACTGGTGAATGTTGCCCTGTTGTTCTGTAAGCCATGGCCGCCAGGCAATGGCCAGAAGTTGAATGTAGGCAACAGCAGCCCACTGAATCTCCTCCATCCTGTGTTGCTGCCAGTAAGTCAGTGAGGGGGAGGATAGGGGAGGATTGCAGGCAGCATAAAGAAGGATCATGGATGGATCAGGGACTGGCCGAGCTAGGGTCAGGAGGCAAAGGCAATAGAGGTTCATACCAAGATCCTATCCCACCTTCCTGGCCCAGACCCACCCCTAGGAGCCTCCTCGTGCTTACAACATCAAAAACACTGGCATAGATCCAAGAAAACCCATTGGAGGCTAGGTGACCTACAGGGACATAAGTAAGAAAATTTCTACTTACCTGTCCTGGACAGTCAGGTTCCCCACACCGTTAAATGCAGTTCACGCTCCATTGGTGCCTCTGCATCCCGTAGGCTGGCGGGGGACAGGATCAGGCCCAGAATGATCTGGGCCTTATCATTTAAACCAGGGGTCTCTAAACATTTCAACTGAAGGGCCACATCAAATATCTGGCACAGTGTTGAGGGCCAGAAAAAAACAATTAAATATAAAATTTAAATAAATACATTAGAGATGGAACTTGGTTGGTTGGCAGCCTTCAGTCTCGAAAGACTATGGTATAAGCCTACAGCACCCGGTATTCCCAGGCGGTCTCCCATCTAA
Source organism: Tiliqua scincoides (assembly GCF_035046505.1). Classification (NCBI taxonomy): domain Eukaryota; kingdom Metazoa; phylum Chordata; class Lepidosauria; order Squamata; family Scincidae; genus Tiliqua; species Tiliqua scincoides. The sequence goes on from NC_089825.1 coordinate 23,912,262, forward strand.
ATACTAACCAGGCCTGACCCTGCTTAGCTTCCAATATCAGATAAGATCGGGCATGTGCAGGATAACACTCTGGAGGTAGAGATGGAACTTAGATGAATGAATAAATGAATGGGCTCAAATGTTCAGGATTTCTCCAAGCACCAACACAGCCCAAGAAATAAAGCACACACTTATATGGACTCCCATTCCCCCACCCCACAAGCACAACTCTGGTTGTGTTTGGTCAGCTGGGCCAGAGACTCTCAGGAGATCAGAGTCTGGCCGCGGTCCAGATAGAAGCTGCATCTGGCCCCCAGGCCGGGGTTTGGAGACCCCTGATTTAAACTATCTGGTATTTCCTCATCAATAATAAGCAATAGGTACAGAGATGCCCCAAAAGCATATATGAAACAACTTTTAACTTTGCATAGAAGTCGAAATTCTTAACTTATGGCCATGTGGCAGCCTTCTACTTGTGCTATAGTCAACACACTCATGGTGTGAAAGGAGGTGGTTGCATGCAAGGCAATGGTAGGATCTGAAAATCTTTTAACACTAGTTTCCAGACGCTCTTGGGAGCTTTAAAAATCGGTGAGTGTTGAATTCTGCCTGTAGTAGCAACGTGAACAAAACTATCCCTGCCTGCTCCCTGCCCCCCAGTTTGAAGTGAGCACAACTGTACACTGTCATGTGAACTGGCCTTTGGTCTATATCGGAAGTGGTTTGCGATTGCTTATTTTTAGAATTTGGAGATTTGCGGAGGGTTCCATGGGGTTCTCTGCACTTCCTGGAGGCTGCTACCTTCAGATGTAAGTAAAAAAAAAACAAGCCCCTTGCCTCCTAGAAGCAGCACAACCCTGAGGAATTGCATTTCTGCTTTCCCCTCTTCCCTTTAAGAGGTCAGAGGCTGGGGCTCTTGGCTGGGGTGTCGCAGTGCCCCGGTTTGAGAACCTCAAGTGTAACAAGTCGTGATGCATTTTGAATGTAGGAAATTGAAAAGATGCAAAAATGGCTGTTTCATCTTTGCAATAAAAAATTACTCTATCATCACATTCTAATGCAAAACATCATATTTTCTACATTTGTTCATCAAAGAACCTTGTACCACCTGCAGCATTTTTTTTCATAATATATAAAAGATGAACATTTATACAGAGCAAAGTATTTATAGTTAGATTTTACTTTACATGCTCAGCATGTTAATTGTCTATTTCTGGCCAGTTTAGTAGTTCAGTGACTTTTGATAAGAGATTTTAAACGGACTTTTCATAGCCTGATTGTATATATAGCAAGTGCTGTAGTCAATCTAAAGTCTGAATCGCTGTATAAAAGTGAATGTATATTAATACATGTAAATAGCTGAAAAACATGCTTGATCTTGTCTGATCTTGGAAGCTAAGCAGGGTCAGGCCTGGTTAGTACTTGGATGGGAGACCGCTTGGGAATACCAGGTGCTGTAGGCTCATACCATAGTCTTTCGAGACTGAAGGTTGCCAACCATTTTGATTACAAGAGGCCAAATTACTATTATACTGGAAAAACGTAAGAAAGTTCATAGATTATCTGTACAGTTTGGGTTCTGTGATTGATAGTGGAAGGCACTGGTACATCTTGGGTGCCTACAACATGGGGGAAAGGCGGTATATAAACGCATGAAGTAAATTTTCTTCCTATCTCCATCTCTTCGGATTGCATTGATTTTCTTTCGTGCAAATAAATTTATGTGCGCAAAAAAATTAGTTATTCTAATTGAATCTTGCAGTCCTATGCCGTCCATAATTCATTCTGCTTGTAGTGCATTATGCCAGATGTGTTTTTTTTAGTATGAGAGTATATATGAGGAGAGAACTTGTTATGATGGAACAACTATAATTGAGATGCTTCTGATTTGCAGTCTGAATACATTAATACTTAGCAGAGCATTCTAGAAATTTAGATGTGCTCAACCATACTGGAAAAAGTCTATAAACATATATTATTTAAATGAATACTGATGAGGTGTCTGCTACTTTTTGAAATTCCGAGCTTCTTGTTTATTGCCTTTGTAGAGAAACGTTTGGAATTTTTGACGGGACATAGATAGAATTTTAGACAATACAAAATCTTCTCACAGGTTCAAGTTCAGTGCTATTGAAACCCATCAAGTTTGGCGAAGGTTCACCAAACATTAGGTCCTCATATATGTGAGATGTGTCTCAGTTTCCAACATGTTCTTCTAGATTTGCTGAATTTGAAAGATTGTAATGCAATATAAAGTAATTTTAAATGAAAGCCTGTTAACTCTCAAATTTGGAGGGGTATCTTCAGAAAATCTGCAGGGTATTCATTGGCATTAAGTTTCAGTGCATACTTTTCTTCGGACACACTTTGACATATATTCTTTGTATATCAGTCTAGTTAAAACGATGCTCTGCCCCTCTCTTGCATGGTTGGCTTGGAGGAACAACAGCATCCCATCCTGCCACTGAGGCCAATGGACATCCAAATGCAGGCATAGCTTTATTTTATTTATATCCCATCTTTAATCAGTCATGAAGGTTTGTATATGTAACATTGTCAAGGAGTTACCCATCCAGGTACTAACCAGAACTAGATTTACTTAAGTTCAGTGAAGTGACTGTTCTCATGTGCCCTCAGACCAAATGTTTGTATAGGATGTGTACACTGGCTCCTCAAAATACACACATCCAACTTACAGGTGTCCAAATTACGGATGGCTGCATTGGTGCTTTCACGCAGGTGCAGTACATCCTTTGTTGTGCTTTCACAAAGGTATGATAGCCCTGGGCCAGCTGTATCAAGGCAAGTACGTGCTGACTTTCAGACAGACTTCTGGAATGTAACCCTGTATATGTTTAGGATTTAGTGTAATCCATTTGTATAATCCAATATCTATAAACTGAAATTCCAAAGTTGTTTGTTAGCTTTTATCTGGGACTTTCATCACAGTATTCTGTGACTCTGTGCCGTGGGTTTTACAGGTATTTGTTCTATTCAAACATTGTACTCATGTTTTGAAAATGCAGTAGGTATGATATTCCTCATCTACTCAACATGTATCTGTGACCCTTTGTATTTTTCCCCTGAATTGGTCTTCTACTTGCCCACAATCCCCTTCATACAAAGTAGTTCTAACCAAGGCATCCATTAAAGTTGCTAGTCATTTGGAAAATGCATGGATTGTCCTAAAAGCTAAGTTTGTTAGCAAACACTAAGGAGTATGGAAAAGTGAGTGGGGGAGGTTTTTTCAGGATTAGATATAGTATATAGGATTAGTTAAGTATATGGATATATACTTAACCCACTTTTCTTCCACAGTGTTTTCATCTCTGAGCCTTGGCCTTCTTCCTGAACGTTCAGCTACTCTAATGGTGTACGAAGATGTTGTACAGATAGTCTCAGGATTTCAAGGTATGTGAAAGGTTTGTTTGGATGCAAAGGGACGTTTTTGTGCTATCATAATAGTTTTCACCCACCCGACACTTTCAGCCAAAGTGTGGAACTGTGAGTTGTCTTCTGTGAAAGAGAACTGTTGAATTTGACTACTACCGCTACTACCACTACACCATTGATTGTCAACCAGTGTCCCACGAATGTTTTGCATGTGTTCCATGGGAGTTTAGGGTAGGGTTATTCATTGGTAGGGCCATTACGGGGTGTGAGCTTCCCACCAGCAGCGTGGTGCGCATTGTCAGTTGTCCAAAAACGGATGGTATGCTTTAATATTTGTAGCTCCTTGTCTGTGTGTCCTAAAACAAAAAAGTTTGAAAATCGCTGACCTGCACTGATGAAAAAAATCATACCCATCCTTCGATGAGTCTCCCACATTTGAATGCAGCACTTTGCTTGTTGATCACATTAAATTGGTCCAAATTAATTATGTGAACAATGCTGTTTGAACTACTGTGATCCAAACTCTAAACATGCTTGATTTGCTCACATTGCAAAATGTTGAGCATTCGAGATAACCAGCTTCTTGTCTTTAGCTTTCCTAATCTGGGATAGTTGGAAGGTATTGATAGTTCTTGTTCAAAGTCTTGCAGTGGTACAGCAGATTATTAGAGCTAGAGAATTACTTTTATTTGCTAGAGAATTCTTTGGGTACATAAAGGGGTATACATGACCCTTATTTATTAGTTTGTTCTTTGCTACATTACTCGTTCTCCACCATTTCACCTAAAGTAGATTAAAGTTTAAAATAATGATTTATAAAAAAACAGACATGATACCAAATGCAAAAAAGGATGGGAAGGGGATAGAAAATTAAGCAAATTCAGGTATAAACTCTTGCATAATGTTATCTTGGGGGTATTTTGACTCTCAATAGCTGAGGTCTTGTTGACGTGAAACATCTGTGTCAATTAACCAAGTGAATAAGCTACTTAAAAGCTTGTTGGGGAGGTGAGTAAATGAGGACATTTGATATCACATAAAACAGGCACGCAAACTGTTTTATTTTTCCTTGCAAAGCACATTTTGCTAACCTTTAGGTCTGTGGTTCCCAACCAGGGGTACTCAACAGGACCTTTGGGGTACTTGAAAAAGAATGGAATAATGGCAAAAAAGGCAGGTAGTACCTCAGAATGCATTAAAGGGCCAGCAAGGCAGGAAGGAAGGTAGCTAGCTAGCTATGAAAACCCCTCCAATAGCTAGTTTTTGGTCATCAATTCATGTATGAATCAGTGATTAAAAACCAGCACAATAAAAAAACTGATACATAATGTGGAAAGTGATCAATTACCAAGTTCTCAGGACATGTCTGGTGCAAAACATTGAAAAGGCATAGTCTTTAGTTCTTCAAACAAGTGAAAAGAGAAAACACTGTGATGAATACATGAAGTATATAGGAGATGAGTGCTTATATTATTAATATTAATTACAAACATTTTACTAATATGAGAAATGTTTATGCAAATAGGCTGCAAGTGAAGAAAGGTTAGGAACCACTGCAGGCACAATCCTAACCCCTTATTTCCAGCGCTGACATAAGGGCAATGCGGCTCTGAGGTAAGGGAACAAACATTCCCTTACTTTGAGGAGGCCTCCGTGAGTGATACCCAACTGCAGGATGCAGCACACGTCCCATTGGCACTGCTATGCCAGCGCTGGAAAGCACTGACATAAGAGGTTAGGATTGTGCTCTTCTTTAGGTAAAAGCAACAAAAAATGTAGAGGCATTTTCAACACTGAACAGATTTGTGGTAGCACACTCTAATATTCAGGTAGCAGATGGATACACGTAGATGCAGAAAAAAGTTTTACACAATGGACCAAAAGACCATGAAATGCAAACAATATAATCTGCTACAATTCTGTGCAAAACTTAAATGTATGACCGTGTCTTATAAGGATGTCCAAGTTTTGCTTTGCTAACATAGTGACTGTAGTGGAAGAATGTCTTGGTTGAAGCCTTGACTTGGGCAGTAGAAGTTCTACACAGCATACTGTTCATGAACTGAAATCATAAAAAACTCAGCTGTTATTCCAAAATATTCAAACCTGTTGTTTGACCCAGAAGTTAACAACCCAATCCTTTTCTGAATTGGGCTATTGAGGGGGGGATTTACAACAATGGAAGGGACCTTCATTTAAATAAAAATGTCCCATGTTGACTCCTGATTATAGTGTGCATCTTACTAATAGGGCTGTGTGTCTTTTACCAAAAGTCAGAAAACAATCACTGAATGTATCAGAGAGCAGAAGTTGATAACTTGGAAAGTACCAACTTCACCTTCACTTTGTTTTTAAGTCTTCAGCTTTAAAGTTACTAAAATGGTATTGAAAGGATGTGAGAATCTTCTACTGAAATCTGAAAGGCCCAGAAGGGTTTCTGGTGATGAGAGGCAAGGTTTTAGTGGTCTGCATAGTTCCTTATTGTTCTCCAAGACTTGAACAAACAGGATAATGGCCCAATTGTATTGGGGCTGGGCGTGCTATAAAAGGTGCTCTGGCAGCATGCTGGAACTGTCCCGCTTGCTAATCAAGGTAATATGGTGGGGAGAGGGCAAGGGAGGGTGGAATGAGGCAGGGAGGGGGCAAAAGGGTGGGGAGGCGGTATAATGGGATGGGGCGGATGGGGGAGGCATGGATCTGGTGACAATGGCACACAATGGATCCTATCCCCCTTTTCTGCAGCCTCCCCAACCCTCTTCCTCTCCTCAAACATACTCTAGCAAAATTGTTAGCACAGGTCCAAGGAGACCCATTGCATAGTGGGAGACTTACAGAGGAGTACGAGGATTTGAATCCTCTTTTGCCTCCGAAGTTTCCCAATCCATCTTTATTAGATACAGCTCACCCGGTTTTGGCACAGCTGCACCAGCAGGGGAGGGGGGAGATAGGATTGGGCTGCTAGTCATTCAGATAAGCAGGTATCTGGAAATATGTTAGAAAGACAAGGTAGTGTAGTAGCCAGTGTGCTGGACTTCAACCAGGAAGATCTGAATTCCAATCTGTTCTCAGTCACATAGCTTCCTGAATGATCTTGGGCCAGTCACTGTCTGTTCAGTCACCTTACAGAGAAGAGTACCCTGGGATATTTGACGAAACCTGTTTCTATAGGTTGCAGAATTTAGTTTTTCTTGCAGTACAACATAAGTTGCCCTCAACTTACATGAAGTTGCCTTCTACAGAGTCAGACTGCTGGTCCGTCTAAGTCAGCATTGACCATGCTAAGTGACAGGTCGGCCTCTTCTGAGTTTCAGAGTATGACCTTTCCTAGCTCTACCTGGGGATGCCAGGAACTGAACCTGGGACCTTCTGCAGGTGAAGCTGATGCTTTGCCACGGACCTGTAGTCCCTCCTCGTAATATATTTTCCTTCTGCTAGGACTGTCATCCAATTAAAGAATTTGAAGTCAAGCCATTGTATTAGTTGATTGGTCAACAAATTAATCAATTAAACTGCACATATTTGCATGGGGGTAAAACAATTCTAAGAAAATGCTTGCTTGTTTATAGGGGATGCTTGTACAACCGGCGCCATTTAAAAATAAACATTCCCCCCTTCTCTCAGCACATGAGGAAATCCTCTTCCAAAGTGGCACCTGCTACCCAGTTTTTGTAAGATCTTGTGTTCAGCTAATAATTGTGACATGTGCGTTTTTAATGTTGCTTCATTAATTGGGGGCACCTCTTTAGTTGATTAAAAGGTTTTTAATCCATTTAACTCACCAAGTTAATTGAGTTAAAGATCGTGGCCTTGTTTTTTGCACAGAGTACACACATCCCTGCTTATTACTCCCTTTGCCAGTAATCCTGCTAGACAAAGAGCAGATTTAGGATCACCACCCTGTGGTGGATCTCCACCTGCACTTCCCAGCCTTCATTGTAGGGAGGTCTTCCACTGGCAGCTACCACTGAGGTGGAATGGAAGAAGGCGAACTCTCCACATGATAATGATTCATGTGGTACTGAACCATTTACCTGGAGATTGTGTGTGGATGTGGACTTCGTCCATGGATGTCAGTCCCTGTACAGAGTAGGTGAAAGGCACATACAGCCCCCCGCCATGTGTGAGCTAATTTTCTGAAATTCAGGAAAAGCAAGCCCAATAGAAATAAAATGTAAGAACATAAGAACAGCCCCACTGGATCAGGCCATAGGCCTATCTAGTCCAACTTCCTGTATCTCATAGTGGCCCACCAAATGCCCAAGGGAGCACACGAGATCTGTCTGTGACAGATCAAGAGAGAGATCTTGGGGTGGTGGTGGACAGGTCGATGAAAGTGCCGACCCAATGTGCAGTGGTAGTGAAGAAGGCCAATTCTATGCTTGGGATCATTAGGAAGGGTATTGAGAACAAAACGGCTAATATTATAATGCCATTGTACAAATCGATGGTAAGGCCACACCTGGAGTATTGTATCCAGTTCTGGTCGCCACATCTCAAAAAAGACATAGTGGAAATGGAAAAGGTGCAAAAGAGAGTGACTAAGATAAGAAGGGCTGGGGCACCTTCCTTACGAGGAAAGGCTATGGCGTTAGGGCCTCTTCAGCCTAGAAAAGAGACGCCTGAGGGGGGACATGATTGAGACATACAAAATTGTGCAGGGGATGGACAGAGTGGATAGAGAGATGCTCTTTACACTCTCACGTAACACCAGAACCAGGGGACATCCACTAAAATTGAGTTTTGGGAGAGTTAGACAAGAGAAAATATTTCTTTACTCAGCGTGTGGTTGGTCTGTGGAATTCCTTGCCACAGGATGTGGTGACGGCATCTGGCCTGGATGCCTTTAAAAGGGGATTGGACAAGTTTCTGGAGGAAAAATCCATTACGGGGTACAAGCCATGAGGTGTATGCGCAACCTCCTGATTTTAGAAATGTGCTATGTCAGAATGCCAGATGCAAGGGAGGGCACCAGGATGAGGTCTCTTGTTATCTGGTGTGCTCCCTGGGGCATTTGGTGGGCCGCTGTGAGATACAGGAAGCTGGACTAGATGAGTCTATGGCCTGATCCAGTGGGGCTGTTCTTATGTTCTTAAGACGACAAGAGACCTGCATCCTGGTGCCCTTCAAAAAAGAGCAATTAGCAGCTTGACTGAGTTTGTGTCTCACATTCACTGAAGGAATTGAATGAGTCACTCTTTGCCCAGTAATCATATTGGCCCATGTTTGTGGGTAATGAACAACATTGGCACCAGGCACCTCATCTGAGGTCTGAATGTCCCCAAAGCCCTTTAGTCTAACGGCTGCTAGACTTAAGCCATAGCAGATGCTCATCCAGTCTCTTTTTTTGCTGAAAAGATTGCACCACTCCCTTTGCAGCCACTCGTGCAGTTAGGAATTGTTTTCCTATGTCCACCCTAAATCTGTGTGCTGTAACTTGAATCCACTTTTGTGTTTTTCTTACTTCAGTGATATACTGTTATTTATGGATAAATCCAAAAGTCACAGAATAATACTGTAACTACTACATTTTATAATTTCCAAGAAGTGGGGAAAGGTCCATTCTCGGTTTTTGTACCTCTGATTGCAGCTTAAAATCTGTTTTGTGCGTAGCAGACACTAATCCAATTATGTCTGCCTTGCTCCTCGTACACACCATCATAAGGCTCTTATCAACTGCAGATTTTAGGGCTCCACCATCATAACCATTCCCCCCAGCTTTCCCCTTCCTTTCCCACTACGTTGTTTTGCTTAACATCCAACCATAGGAAGATTCTGGAGCACTGGCATTCCTGGAGGGGGGAGGGGCAAAGTCACTAAGTCAAACAGGTTCCTAATGCCAATGTAAAGTAAAGCTTTCACAGCCACGGCTGAATCTGAATACAAGGGGGAGAGGCCGCTTTACATCAGCGTTGCGGAACCTGCACATCTTAGCATTTTGCCTGCACCCCCCCCCCCCCGGAACTTCAGTGTTCTGGAGAACTCAAACAGCATGAGCCTTATGCATGATTACGCAGAAGTGAGTTCTACTGTGCTCAATACGACTTACTACGAGGTAAGTGCACATAAGATCGCAGCAAAAAACTTGCTCAGTATTTTATGACATTTTAATTAGTCCTAATAAAGGTGTTGGTCTTCATGGGTTGTTTTTTTAATACTTTTCAAATGAACCAACACAACAGCCTATGACTTTCGTGTGATTTCCTCAGTATTGTAGATGCCTGTCATATCATCTGTTGGTGATTTTTCTCTACTTGCTAAATGCCCAACTTCCTTCTGTCTCAGTGATGTAGCTAGAGGGGATGCCAAGCACTAAATTTTCCAGGAAGCCTCCCCGTGGCATGCAAGCGACCCCCATCTCCCCTTCGGAGCCGTTCTGGGGAAGTGGGAGCAAAACAGAGACACTCATAGGAATCAGAAACTTTGTCTCAAAGAACTGGTGACACACAGCCCAATCCTATCCTTCCGTAGTGCCCAGGGCTACAGTTGTGCTGAAATAATAATAATAATAATAATAATAATAATAATAATAATACTACAGGTATTTATATACCGCCTTTCTTGGACTTTATTCAAGACTTTATTCAAGGCGGTTTACACAGGCAGGCTAATTTAAATCCCCGGAGGGATTTTTACAATTGAAAGAAGGCTCTATCTTTCAAGAGCCACAACCATTCAGATGTTTCATTCTGATCTGGCCTCCATCCTGGCCTCCATCCTCCCATGCTCAGAGCAGATGGAAATAGCTCGGCTCAGCTTGTCAGCTGCTTCAAGGTCGCAGGTGCCGGTGGCCTCGAACTGGCGACCTTGTGGATGTTATCTTCCGGCAAATGGAGGCTCTACCCTCTAGACCAGACCTCCTGCCCATGGCTACCGCTGTATCCTGTGGGGCCAGGGAAGCTGCTGCAGGTCTCCTCGGGTAAGGAAACAAATGTTCCCTTTCCCTGTGCCTTACACTGTGTTGATCTTTGGTAGCCCCAATGGGTTTACTCGGATCTGTGCCTACATTTGACCGATTGCAGAACCGAGGAGAACCATGTTGGGCCTCCTGGCTTGGGAGGGAGCATAGGATGTGGTGGCAATGTCTAACCGCTGTCTCAACTCCCCTCCCAGCCTTGAGCCGCCCTCCTTCTGCCCATTTCCTCCCCCTCCCTGCCTTCCCCTGTCTCCTCCTGCCCCCAAAACCTGTAGCGCTGGCTGGCGGCTACACTCACTGCCACCCACACCTCTGGATCAATCTCTTGGTACTGAAGTGCAGCACCACCTGATACTGTGTCACCTCCACCAGTACACTGCTACCAGTGGTGGCAAAGTGCACTTTTGTGACAGCTGGAGCCAGCAGTAGCAGCATACCGCTATGCTATGGTGCTATGGAGCTTAGGATTGGGCCCTTAGTGGTTTATTTCAGCAGTTTGGAAAAGAGAGCAATCAGACTGGGGACATTCAGGCAGAAATTCTGTATGTATACACTCTCCTGGAAGTAAGCCCCACCTGATACAATGGGACTTACTTCTGATTAGACATGCCTAGGATTGCTCTTTCAGACTCAGAATAAATGACAGTCAGGTGCTCATACAAACTGGAAGTATCTTGACACAGGTGTGTAAACAGGAACTGGATCAATATCACCACACAAGGAAGCTAGCAAGTTAATAGCTTGGGAGGTGAACAACCTTTCCTCCTGCAGTATCTCGGAACACGAGAGGAGGTTGGCTCATCAATCAGATGGTTCTGCAGTGGAATCTAGAGACTCTTGAATGCTTTAGCAAGAACTGAGAACTTTCAAAGGAGTCATGGCAGACCTCTTTGCATTCTCAGAAAACAGTGAATTAGAGATATTCATGTCTTGTCCTCAGCATCACCTCGCAGATGGAGTAGATGATTTGTCTGGTTTCTAGTCTGCCTACTCTGAAGTGAGTGTTTGCATTGGTCTACACCAGGGGTGCCCAAACCCCGGCCCTGGGGCCACTTGCGGCCCTCGAGGCCTCTCAATGCGGTCCTTAGGGAGTCCACAATCTCCAATGAGACTCTGGCCCTCCAGAGATTTGTTGGAGCCCACACTGGCCCGACACAACTGCACTCAGCATGAGTGTGACTGTTTGACCTCTCACATGAGCTGTGGGATGAGGGCTCCTTCCACTGCTTCTTGTTTCACGTCTGTGATGCAGTACCAGCAGCAAAGGAAAGGCCAGCCTTGCTTTGTGCAAGGCCTTTTATAGGCCTTGAGCTATTGCAAGACCTCCATTCATTCATATAAGTTCATCTTTAATATATTCATTTATGCAAACTTATGTAAATTTATTCAAATTTTAAATGTAAATTAATTCTTTTTTCCCTGGCCCCTGACACAGTGTCAGAGAGATGATATGGCCCTCCTGCCAAAAACTTTGGACACCCCTGGTCTGCAAGTTTTTATTGATTTTAATTCTGCCTTTCTAACCACAGATACACAGAGCAAGTATAAACTTCTGTATATCTCTGCTGTAGAGGAAGCCTGAACACTGTATATTGGAAGTTAGTGCTGACATCTATCATCCTGTGGCGTTTTCCAGTAAAAAATTTATTTGCAGTCCAATCCTAACTTGCAGTGGAATAGGCAGGACAACTGGCAGGCACCATAAGGCATAACCTTACCTTCCCGGAGTGCCGCAGAGGCTGGATTTGTCCTCACACCTGCCCAGCCAACTCCTAAGGAGGTGCAAATGTGCCTTATGGCATGTTTGCAACACTCCTGGGCTTTCCAACGAAGAGTTGGGATTGAACTTTTAATGAATTACTCAGCAGTTTCATACCTGAAGGACCAATATTGCAGTTTTTTTACTTTATAGGATAAGGAAGTCAAATCTAATTATATTTATGCAACTTCTGGACATCTTAGGCTGAAACCCTATACACATTTGCCTGGCAATAAAGTGTATTGAATTCAGGTGGATTTACTTTTGAGTAGTGCATGCCATAAGGCATATGCATAGGCTTGCGCTGTCAGTCATTTGCCTGCTTGTAATAATAGGCATTCTCTAAAATTCCCAAGTAGTGCATTTCGAACTAGTTTCTAACAGCAGTACAGGATATGTGCACCGATACTAGCTGGCCTAACTTTGAGCTTGGCATAAATGGCAATGCTCAAACCTGAATTCTTGAAAGACTTTCCCTTTCTCAATGAATGCATTACATCTTTCGTGTCCCAAATCCCAACCAAAAACCATCTTAACCCTGCTGTTGCAAACCCCATATCACAAGGACAGATAAATTCCCCACTCCTACATGCCATTTCCAGCTGGAGCAATGCTGCTGCTGGACTTGTACTTCGGGGAAACTCTGACTCTTATAGGCCCACGGTCTAAAATCACATTCAGAAATGTGGGGGCTGCCCCCTGCTGGTGCTACCCCGATTTGCACAATTTGCTGCACACACAAACTGTCGTTTTGTGGAACATAGAAAACTGCCTAATACTCTGTCAGATCACTGATCCATTTGGTTCAGGGCTGTTGACACTGACTGGCAGTAGCTCTCCAAAGTTTTAGGAAGGGATTTCTCAATTCTACCTGGAACCTTTGCCAGGCAAAGGTTCAGCTCCACCACTGAGTGACAGCCTCTCCCTCAGTTGTGATCCTCCTGAGAAAATGGACTGGTTCATGTTTATAGAGCTGTTTATAGCCTGAAGCCAATGCCATTGTAAGGCATTGTATAAGCCACAAAGACATTGTATAAGCTGCATTTTCTTGAAATATTGTTTCGTATCAAAGGAGCCAAACTGTACCTCACAACGTGAAGAATCGCCTATCAGCTGCTAGAGAGTTCTCATGGGTGATGGGGTGGTTTGTGATAAATTGTCTGAGATCATCATATTCTTTTTACTTCTTTCTGCTGTCGTTGAGGGTCCTCATCCATTTGCATGCGCAAAGGCGCCATGGACGATTTTCTGATTGCTTGAGCAAAATTTCTCCGTACACTGTAGTGAATATAGCCATATTACAAAACACTGGGGAGATAGAAATTCCCCTGGGCTGCTCATAGTTAATGTATTTAGTTTGCCAAGTTGCTGTTTTCAGTTTAAGGTTGGAAACCGGCAAAGAGGGATCTCTTCCTGTTTGACAAAAGTGTTGATCTGGCTGCAGTTAACTCTTTCCATGCACGTTTTATTTCAGGAGGTTGCCATAATTATTTCAATATGTTGTTGCTCTTGCTCCTTAGGTCGGAGTGTTAGCTTTGCTCAGCTTTAAAATTTACAATTGCAGGAATATGTTTTGACCCTGACCACACGATGTGTCATGTAGCAAATAATCATTTGTTGGACTGGGCACATTGAACGACGGTAAGAGCTGAATTAATCCCTGAATCCTGCTTGTCGCAAACTAAGATAAGTTGGCATTGGAGGCAGATCTGTGGGAACCAAATATTTAGGTCTAAAGAAATGGCACTGGGCCTTATTTTACCCACATGCTCCATCTCCTGGGATTTTATGAATCAGAACTGAAAGTACATGGAAAGCTGCTTTGTACAGGCAGCCCAATCCTGTGCTTGTGCAGTGTGCTTGCTCACGCCCTGCCTGAGCAATGGCTTTTGCAAATGTGCCATAAGGCATGTTGTGGCAGCCAGAACAAGGGAGGCACTGGTGGAGAGGCCAGCGTGGATAGGAGGCACACCAGGTGTAACTATGTTCAGCAGGGAGGCATTTCTAGGCAGGGGAAGGTGGGGATGGGTAAACTGGACAGAGGGCAGGTGGATTGAGCCTGGGAGGGGGTTGGGGATGGTGGCTGAGGCTGCCACCAGATTCTCCCCCCCACTCCCAAGCCGTGGAGCCTGACATGGGTCTCCATGGTTCTACACCCACTAAATAACAAGTGCAGTTCTGCGTAGACCCATTGGGGCTGCTGGAGCTCTACATGGAGTAAGGGAACCAATGTTCCTTTACCCTGAAGAGACCTCCAGGTGCTGTGCTGGCCCCGCAGGATACATGGCGGCCATTTAGGTGCTGCTGTATTGCACAGCACTAGGGCAGCAAAGTGCCGGACCCTAAGTGCAGCAACGGACCCTAAGTCAGATAACTGGTCCATCTAGGTCAGCACTGTCTACACTGACTAGCAATGGCCAGTAGCCTAGCTAGAGGGGGTGGGAACCCAGGGCCGGGTGACACAATGGTACCCTCCGCATCATCATCATGTCACCCCTTACATCATCATTACCCCCCTCGCACCTGCTCATATAGTCCCTCTTCCACTCATTCACAGCCCTGGCCCTGGAAATGGCTGTATTTGGAGCCGTACAAGAGCCAGGGAGGATTGGAGGGCCCATTTTGCAGTGCTTTCATGCTCCTAAAGGTGAAAGCTTTCACCCGTCCCCAGCAGAGATGGCAGAAAACAGCCACTCGGCTGCAGGGAAGCAATGGACTCCCCAGCACCTGCCTACTTATGTTACTGGCAGACTGTCTCTCCAGAATTTCAGTCAAAGGTCTTTCCCAGTCCTACCTGGAAATGCCAAGTGCGATGTCCCCTTTTCAAAGATGCTGGTGAGAAGCTACTACCAGTTACATAACAACAAAATGGCAGTTAAAAGTTGCAGTCTGTCACTCTACTCAAAACCCCAAGTTCCTTTGCGTGGAAACATGGAGTTGTGTGGAAACATGGAAAGATGGCCCCATGGGATTCCACACCACTTCCTTATGTGTTGTTCTGGTAAATAGCAAAGCTCCATGTACACTTTGGAAGTGTGGAGCCTCTTTGCTGGTGAATCTGTTTTATGCCATACCGTACCACTTCAAGCACTCATCTGGTCAGAGGTCTTGTTCATGGGAATCTGGAGTGTGTGCCTAGATGCTCCCATCTACCATGCACATAAGGTGAAGTGTGATGCAGTGGTCCACACATTTGGTTATAGGCACATGGACCAATAAATGCAGTCATTCCTCATTTTTGAGGGGAAAGAATGGCACAGACCAAACTTGTGCACTTTTTTGTGTCACGTGCTGCCCTTTCTTACCCTGACATGCCCCTCGTTCTTTGCTTGCCCTTCGCACCCACTGCCCACCCCTACTGCCTACATGTGATGACTGGGTGCTTTGGTGTCACATGTGTGATTGCCAGTACTATTTGTACTGGCAGCTGCTTTCTGTGCATTGATGCATCAATGGAGAGGGCCTTCTGCTGATGGAACATTAGTTTGGTCAGCGGAAGGTGCCCATAGGATTGGCACTCAATTTATAATGCTCATGTAAATGATGAAAGAAGTAGAGCTAGGCTTCTGACCAGAAGTTAAATTCTGATTCTTGAGTGGGTAACGTTATTTTAAAGTTTTGTAACTTCATTGACATGGTGATTGTTATACAGTGTTATTAACTGAATGAACATTTGCAATTAGTACAAACTGGGCATTCTGACATCACCTTCCATAATTTGTATTAACAATGGAGGGGGTATCTTGATTCTTGATTGGAAAGCTGTTTTGGCAGCCTGCTTTGTGTATTGGAAAAGGAACTCTTGGGAATACAGTAACAGCTGTTTTAAATCTTCATTTGCATGTTATGTGCAGAAGCTTGCAGATGGGGCCTCACCCTGTTCTCTGCAAAGCTTTGTTATTAATGGTGTGAATTTGGGGAGAAGGGTTTTTGGCTTCATAAGCAGACGTCTAATGGGAACTAAAATAATAAATGTGACATGAAGCTATACCTAATCTTCTCAAGACTCAAAGCTTTCCTCTGCCATTCAGTAGTGTTGGAACAAAAGTTCATCATTGGTTGAAAGTTCAAGGATGGGCATAAAACATTAGCAGGCACAATAGCTGTGTACCTGCATGGTCTGTCCAAATTGGGGTTTATTCTGTGATGGGTAGATTGCTTGAACTCCACAGCAGAACCAAGCCATATCGCTCTAGTCTTGTAGAGTGGAGGTTTGGCATTGTTGATGTTCCCATGAGACACCAAATACAAAAAGGACTTCTGCACACTAGCAGGAACCCAGTGGTTCTGAATCATTCAGACATGACTCCTGGGCTTGTCTACTGGGATCACCACTCAAGTGGTGATTCAGGAGAGTGAGAGTCCTGGCTGTCTGAAGTTGCTGCCCTCAACTGAAGAAGGTGGCAAGACTTTGATGCCCACTTTATTGTTTGATCTTGTTGTTCCTTGATACATGATTGTTTTATTTTAAAATATGTTATCCCACTCTTCAACTCTCACAAACGATGCACCTTTAAAAAAACTTGCTTTGCTATGATGCAATAAAAAAATCAGACAATGAAAAATAATGACGCAGTAGACAAAATTCCAGCATGAAAACCAAAGTAAAAACTGATGGTATGATCCCTCCCAAAAACTGTCTTTCAGCCAAGGGAAGCTCCAGTTCAACAAGTCAGTGACATTGCCTCAAGAGGCTGAACCCAGTCATGGGATCAGTCAGAGCTCAGTAAAGGGTAGCTTAGTATAGTGAGCTTGAGTGACCCTTGTCTTAGCACAAGTGTTGCGGGAAGTGTAAGGGATGATATGTGCCTGAAGGGGAAGCAAGCAAAGAGCAGACCTAGGAAAAAGAGCACCTCTTCTGGGTTGCATTTCCCTGCCCCATCACTTTCACGTGTGCAGTCACCCACCTCTCATCAAGATTGATGCATACGTATCAGCATCTTGTCTCAATCAGATGCAGTGGCATAGCTATATGGGGTGGTACAGTAAGTACTGCAGGAGCTGCAACATGCCGTGTAAGCAGCCCCTCCCACTTGCCATCAGAACCATTCCGCTTACACGGCATATTGCAGCGCCTGCAGTACTTACCACACCGTCCCTCCAGTAGCTACGCCACTGATCAAACGTAACTTTATTTTAACTCTTGAAAGAACATTAAAACATGCTGTTAGCAGGCTTCAGATGATTGAATGATATTGTCTTTACTGGTGTTTTCGTTGTTTAAGATGAAATTGCAAAACACACACAAAATGCCCTTTCAAAAGGTAAAATTCAGTGTTTCCATTACTTTTTGCTTTACTTTTCTGTAACTGATTTTTTTTATGTCTATTGGAATCCATTAAATGAAATCCATGAAGAGTGTTTCCATCTGCCACAAACTTCAGAACTGTAATCTAATGGGAAGGATGTTAAATTAGTAGTTTTATAACTGAAGCAACATTGCTTTTTATAATTACATTTATAAACAGTTGTTCCATATAGATAAGGAACTAGCTGACGGATAATCCTTGGATAAAACATGGACTTACCTGTTTGTTTGTTTGTTTGTTTGCTTATTCCCAGGTGCACGGATTCAACCCCGAGTTCATTTTCAAAGGAGAGACCTGAAGTTGTCAGAGAATACCAGCTATAGTGACCTCACAGCATTTCTTACTTCAGCTATTTCACCTTGGGAGGTGGATAGTTTTCCTTATTTGCAAGGATATGATGGCAATAGAACTGGTAAACCTTTATTCTTAAGATCTTAAAGGTCATATTTTTGCATTTTATGAGACTAGTGTTCTTGAGTATTACTGGAATATAATGTTTATTAATTCAGCTATTAGCGTTTTTTCCACCCCTTGTTAATGAAAATTAATAAAGACTGTTCCAAGGGCAAAGTACTTCGCATCATGAAATGTTGTCAGTATAGTAAAATTCCTAAAAGAGCATCATTATTTGATTATTATTTGTAGAAAAAAATGAAATGAATATTTGAGTGTCTAACAGCCCAGTCTTACCTACTACCTTGTTGTAACATGCAGTCATACCAATGGAGCACATGCTGCATTCTGTAGTGGGGTGGGAAGTGATCAGAAGGCCAATGAGAAATAAGTAAACTTTTAAACTTACCCTTCAGTAGGCCTTCTGACCACCTATGGGTTTCCTTGAACCTGCACCAGTTATGTGGCTGGAGTATGTCTGAGGAAAGGAAGGAGTTGGGTGGAAAATGAGAGATAGGATCTGGCAAGTGCTTTTGCTACTGAGATCCAATGTTTCCAGCCTGCCCTCCTCCCTGCCCTGAATCACCCTCCACTGGGGGGGGGAGCTATCCGGTGTCCACCCCCACCACTATCTTACCTGGGCCAGTAGAGCATCCAGGTGAGTCTGGCATGCACACAATGCCACTGGGCATTTCCGCCAGCAGCTCAGTTGCACATGATGGCAGCACAGCTTTCATGCCATTGCAACAGGAACAATGGCAGCGAATTATGACATCCACTGACATTGGTGCTTCATAGGATTGGGTTGTTAAATATTGATAGTTTAGATGAGTGAAGATTTGCCTGCATGTCTGTACCTGGGTGTATATTGGTTGCCCGTTCCACTGACACACAGGGTTGCTAACCAAAATGCACATGTGTTCACATCCATGTGTGCAGAAAATGCTACCCCTACAGGATGACAGGAAATATATCACCTATGGCTGTTATAACCTGCCTATAACTGACACATTTTTGATGTCTGCTTTGGGCACTCAGGAGCTACAGTAACAATGAGACTCACTGTACTTCTGGCTGAATTATGTGTGGATAACCTTTCAGGCAATTTGAAAAAGAACTTAAAAACTGTATAAGTTAATAATTTTGAATGGGAATGAATCAAAACTGGCTGTAGCTTGATGCATTTTAAATGTGCAAAGGGCTTTCCTGTTCACATCACCCTTTGACAACAGGAAGATGCTCGTTAATTGGTACAGTAGGCATTGGTGTGCAAGAGTTTTGTGTTAATTTAATTCTGAATGTCTGACTTTTATGCCTTGTCATAACTGTGTTCATTTGCTTACAGGAAATAATACTAGGTATGATCTTACTCCTGTCACTGCAGTTAGTGTGCACTTACTCAGAAGTGATGGGACTCCAGTTCCCGTGAATGGACCCATCTACGTAACAGTGCCTCTCCCAACCAACAACAACCTGAAGCACAATGCCCATGTGCCAGCCTGGAGGTTTGACCAAAAATTAGGTAAGCTGTGTTTTGTTACTGACTCCCAAATGTGCGCTTCACCGGTTTTTCAGTCTAGAAAAAAGATGCCTGAGGGGGAGACATGATAGAGATGTACAAAATTATGCAGGGGATGGATCAAGTAGAAAGCAGGATGTTCTTTTCCCTCTCACACAACACCAGAACCAGGCAACATCCATTAAAATTGAGTGTTGGGAGAGTTAAAACAGACAAAATAAAATATTTCTTTACACAGCATGTAATTAGTCTGTGGAACTCCTTGAGACAGGATATAGTGATGTTGTCTGGCCAGGATGCCTTTAAAAGGGGTTGGATGGATTTCTAGAAGAAAAGTCCAACACAGATTACAAGCCATAATGGGTATGTGCAACCTCCTGATTTTAGAAGTGAGTTACATCAGACTGCAAGATGCAAGGGAGGGACACAGGTCTCTTGTCATCTTGTGTGCTCCCTGGGGCTTCCACTGGGCCACTGTAAGTTACAGGAAGCTGGACTACGAGATGATGGGCCTTTGACCTGATCTAGCAGGTCTCTTCTTTCGTTTTTATGTATGTTCACAGCCTTTACTGTGAGCACAGCTGGGAGGTGATAAGAGGCAATTATCCACAATGACTTAAGAGTGATTAGTGACTGTTTGGATGGGGGCATTCCCCCTTTCAGTTCTCATTTTGTAATTAAGTGTGTCAACTTTGGAAGTCTCCATTGCTAGTTGGAACAACAAGTTTGATCATTTGTAGTTTTCCAAAGCCAAATGCCTTGGTAACAAGGTCCAGGTTTTCAAGTCTGATAAATTAGACAAGACACACATGTCCTGTTGATTTCAAATGTGCTTAGTTTTGACTGACTTTCCTAGGATTCAAGCTCCCATTCAACTGAATTCCTAGTTTCAATTATGATTTAAGGTTATATATACATCTAGAAGAGGAGAACGAGAAAGTCCACCCATACATACCATTTCCTACAACAAGCTGTCCCCACTCTTACCCTTCCTGTATCCTATTTTACAGTTGTGGGATGGCACATACATTTGCAAACGATTGTGAGGAACAGAGTTTTTTGAATGCGCTCATTAAGTCATAATGGTCACACAATGAAATCTCCATTCTTTGGTTATCTTCTTTATTTACTGCTCCTTGCTGAGTATTAAAAAAAATACATAAGCAGCTATAAATGGTATTCAGTTAAACAAACTCCCCTATGTGGCATTTAAACATCTGTTCCAGAGCATAAGCATGAATACTCTTTGGCCAATTCATTTGGCGAAAGAAAACTGAGAGTATAAATCGATGATTTTATGATTTTATATATGTGCAAAGGGATGTTGGTTTTAATTTTGTGTACTGTATTTTGTTGTGCTGTTTTGTGAGTAGCTGGTCAGATGACCGTTAATAAAGTATCTATCATTTGGCAGCTTCCTTTCCAGTGACATGGGGACACATCTTAAATTTGTTTCAATCACTTATTGGATTTCTTGCCTTTTGTTTATCCATTAATCACCATGCAAGGCATCTTACTCCATAGTATATAAACTTACCCGCTGCCAGTAGCATAGCTAAGGGCTCTGGCACCTGTGGGCAAAAAAATTTCTTAAACCCCCCATGCGGCCTCCCTGAGCCTCAGAAGGCTGTTTTTTTTCACCTCAGGTCTGACATTGGGGGTGAGGGTTGGCATTCCCTCAAGGTGTGGTATCCAGGGCAAAGTACCCCTCCTGCCCCCCTTAGCTACGCCGCTTCCCACTGCTTAGGTCTCATCAGGCATTTGATTAGTAGGTCTTAGTCAACTCAAATTCACGCCATGAGAAATGTTTAAGTCTTTCAGGTGCCACAGAGCTCCTGCTGTGTTTGAATTTCATGGCTCATTTACGTTGGAGAAACCCTTTCTGAATGTATAGTGCAGAAAAGAATATTTGCTTCCAGTGCAGTCTTCATGCCATACAATTTGCTTTGTCTTGAGCAGGAGTGGCCAAACTTGCCACGATTGCGCAAGGGAAAAGCGGTCCCCGTTCGGACTGTATCTTTCCGTTCCGCCCATGCGCCACCAAGAGTCCTCCATGATCGAGGAACAGGGACACTCTGGGCAGCTGTGTCCACTGGCCAGAGTCCCAGAAAGCTGCACGACAGGACATCTGAGCAGACCTGACTGCCCAGACCATCCCTGTCCCCTGATCATGGGGGACTACATGCAGCGCTCAGGCAGAATGGCAAGGTCCACTCACTGGGTTGGAACCCCAGATCCAGAACCTGGGCCAAGTTTCAAGCAACCCTGGTCTTTAGCATAGTAAACTTTGCTTTTCCATTTGCTTTGGTGCTTCCCCCCCTTAAGCTATGATTTGAATGTTTTTGTAGATAATCCGTGACTAAAGATCACCATAGTTTTTATTTGAATTCAGTTTTCTTTTCCAAAGACAAAAGTTAAAAAAAAAAAAGTATATAACTGGCTCTTAACATAGCAGCAATAAAATGAGGAACAAAAGCTATCAAGTTTTCTTTGTAAAGGTTATGTGCTTGTCAACTACTTTGTATAGGCTTTAGAATTGAATCTCGAAAGTATGAACAGATGTTTGTTTAGTCAAAAGTCATGCTAGTGCATGCAGCTGTGTCCAGGCTAGACACTATGCTTCAAACTATGCTGAGGATTTTACCTTTGCTTCTGGAAAATGGAATGAAAGTTCATTCAGGGTCTAAAAGATAATCACAGCTATTTTTTTTTTTTTTAATTTTTGTCCTTAAGAAACAGGTAACCTGACCTTGTCCTGGGCCAGCACATAATGTGCAGTGGGGCCGACTCAGCCTCTGTTGCATGTTATGGGCTACCTGGAGACCATGGCTTAACTCCCCCATGCCATGGTCCCTAATGGGCATATTTGGCTTTGTGCCAGCCCATTGGCTGGCATAAACTGGAGTGGGTCCAGGGTGGCAAGTTGAGGTTGGAAAGGTACGTACAATATCTGTGGTGGTGCTACCTTTGATATCTGCCCCAGCCCATCCTTGGGATGCCACCAGCCAGCCCACTCCCATCCCCAAACCTTCCTAGAACATCCCCTCGCTAACTTAGCAGTGGTGGGTAAGTGGCTGGCGGTGACTGGGCACTCCATTGCTGAGAGCCTGGGGCTGCCAGCACAAATGCTACAGAACCATTGCTACAGCTGCTACACCAGTGATCTGGGCCTTCTGTTGCAGAAGGTCCAAGTAGAATTCAGCCACAATTTTGTTTATCAAGTTTGGTCTTAACAATTGTGGCTGCTGTTTCCATTTCCTACATCTATTGGCCCTGAGTGCCACACCTGTGCCAGAGGTGAAAACAGGTGCTGCACATACCGGTACAATGGTATGTATGGAAGGGCTAGCATGATCAGGATTCCAAGCTGCAAGTACAGATAATTCAGGCATACAGTTGTACATGCATCGAACATATTCTCATTCTCATTGAGCATATTCTCATGTACATGCATTGAGCATATGGAGATGTGGAAGGAGCAAATACAATTCCATTCCTCCTCCACATGTTTGTTCTATGCATGGGCATTATGTAAGGAAAGAGCTTCAGAGTATGATGGCACATTCCCATGATTGGACCTGCTATACATTAAAAGAGTCCTGTGAACTGCCTTAGTGCAGTGTTTCTCAAAGTGTGGGTCAGGACCCACTAGGTGGGTCGTGAACCAATTTCAGGTGGGTCCCCGTACATTTCACTGTGTATTTTATTTTTCATATATTATACTTGATGCTACCATGGTATGTAACTGCATTTAGGGAAATGTTTCAAGCTAACAGACTACTATGTATGTGCTTTTAAACCCATTTCTGCCAGCCCACAGGTGTACACATTTGATCCCTATTGTGTATATGCAAAGTTGGGCAGAAATGGCTTAACAATGATAGTCAATGGGGCTTACTCCTGGGTAAGCAACTATTTGGGAGGCTTAGGAGGGTTCTCCTTTATTTTAAATAAATTTTTAAACTTATAGTTATTGTAAACATTTAATTTACTTAATAAATTAATTTATTTATTTTTGTTGTATGAGGCATTAAAAAATTTCCTGCTTGATGATGTCATTTCTTGCCATGACATAACTTCAAAGATGATGACATCACTTCCAGTGGGTCCCAACAGATGGTCATTCTAAAAAGTGGGTCCAGATGCTAAAAGGTTTGAGAACCACTGCCTTAGTGCAATGAAGGAAGTTCCATTGAAATCAATTGGTCTTCCGTATGAACTTCCTTAGATCTGGGGTACCAGAACCCAAAAAAAAAAAAAAAAGATTCTCATTGTTTTACTCTTGCCATTACCTTTTCACATGACATATTGCTCCAGGCAGGAATGATGCATTACAAACAAAATGTACTGCCTTGGATGCAATGCACAGTAAATTAAAGCAGTGGCACCTTGTGAATAATTAATAAAATTTAAACAGACTAATTATACCCTGGAGACGTTTCTATTCCTGAGATGGAGATATGCTCCGTCCTATTCCTCCATAATTGCTTGCGTTAGGCGGAGAGATGCAGGAGGTATAGTCATGCTTGAATACATGCATTCAAAAGCAAGCCTCCTATACCTAAAGGATACATTCATCCATCACCCTGCCATGTTGATGCATGTCTGTGGATTGCGGGTATCCTGCAGAATTTTTCAGACTCAGTAATGTGTACGATCTGATCACACATGATGCTCAAGATATGTTCTTCCCTTTGCTCCTATCTTCCTGCTCAGTACTTTTGCCAGTGTTTGCTCTGTCTTGTATGCAAACCACTGAAACAATATGTTGTTCCTCAATGTCTCTTTGTACCTAACCCTGTGTTCATGTTATGCCGACATAGGATCAAATGAGTGCCTTGGGCAGGAGGTCTGGTCTAGAGGGTTATCTTCTATTTGCCTGAAGATAACATCCGAAGGTCGCCAGTTCGAGGCCACCGGCACCATGCAACCTTGAAGCAGCTGCCAAGCTGAGCCGAGTTATTCCATCTGCTCCCAGCGTGGGAGGATGGAGGCCAGAATGTGCAGCCAGATCAAGAACGAAACATCTGATTGTTGTGGTTTCTTGAAACTTTCTAATTGTAAAAATCCCTGCGGGGATTTAAATTGCCTGCCCATGTAAACCGCCTTGAATAAAGGCCGAGGAGAAATCTGAGGACCTAAAAAGGCGGTATAGAAATACCTGTATTATTATTAGTATTGTGTCTTCAGGGAGCATTGTTTAGGCATCTTTTCATAGTATTCTGACTCAGCTACAGCAAATGGTCTCCAGCTGGGTTATCTATGGAGTTCCACCCCCCTTTCTTGCATCATGTGGTTTTGCTTTCCACTTGTAGCATTGAAAACTAGGTACTTATTGTTCAGGGCTGTTGTAAGACAACAGCAAAATCAAACGTGAAGTGCTTTGCTCTACAAACTCTAACAATTTTCTCATAACTTGAATAAACTACTAGGCTGATCTGCTGAGTGTCCAGGAGTGGGGATGAGTAGTCACAGCCTTTGGGCCTTGCTCATACTAGATGATGATGAGGGTGTTGTCCAAATCTGATTCCATGCAGAGGGGTGACTTGATGCTGTCCCTTGGTTTGTTGACAAGATACAGTGGATCCTTCTTATCCGCGGTTTCAGAACCTACAGATTTGACCCAACACAGGTTCCAAACCTACATTTAAAGTGCCTACAGAGGACTTCCAGATGCATCCAGAGGTATTCTGAACCACGGGAAAGTATTCTGAGGCACGGAGGTGGCGTGCCCATACCTCAGAACACCTCCAAACATGACCAGAAGGCACTTCTGGTTATGTCCAGAGGTCCTCTGTGTGCCCAACCACAGATCTCAGTATCCGTGGGTTCAGTATCCACAGGGGGTCCAAGAACAGATCCTCCTCTGATGCCAAAGTCCAACCTGCATTCTGGGTTTGATCAGGAAGGAGCTCTGATATGCTCTGTCATCCACTTGCACTTCCTTAGAGAGCCCTGTCTTCCATTTTGAAATCTGTTGAGCTAATATTCCAGGGTGCTGCCCTTGCTTGTCTGAAACAAAAAAGAAATGCAAGATTTTCAAGGGTTTCTGTTGAAAGTGCTTGTCAAATTTTCTTTCTCCACGAAGAGATTTTGTTTTCATGTAGTTTTATGGGATAATGGAAGTGTGTTTTTTAAAATTAGATGTTCTTTTACATCTTTTGAGGTTGATGGCATTACTTGGCTTCATGCATGCAGGATAGGAAAGGAAACTTCTGCTCTGCTCTTTTCTGTTGTTGTTCTCCTATGGAAAATGAGATTTTTTTTGTTTCCCATTTTTCACTTGCATCCGCCTTTCCCTGAACACTTAGCTTACATCCTGGACGTAACCTTGCTGTCTTTTGGGCCTGCGAGATTCCGTGCAAAGAGACCATTGTGTCCCCTCTGAGTAGATCCCAGCCAACTGTGTATTAATTCAAAGCGACTGTGATGCATAAGGGAGAAGTGAACCTTGAGGGATTTATCTTTAGCTTCCCAATGCGAAGTGCTGCTCTTCTGCTTAGTGCAGATGAAGGCTTTTGACGCACTGTTCAGCACTCGGAGTTTTGGGCAAAATCTGTGTAAGTGAAATGTTGTTTGACGTTTTTGAGTCGGCATGCGCCGTGGGTAGCTCAGCATTAAATGTATGTAACCTACAAATGTCAGACATTACTTTCCGCTCTCCAGGGGTTCTCACCAGGAAAGATGTGGGGTGGGGAGGGGGGGAATCTCAGGCTTGCGTGCTTCTTCTCCTTGTAGCAAGGAGAGCAACAGAAGGTAAAGGAAAGGAGCAAGCCAACTCTCTCGGGAGGGAGTGTGCAGGCCCACTTAGCATCTCATTCTCTCTCAGTTCAGTAGCGAAACCTGTGAATCATCTCATTAAAAGACTTAAATAAATTCCTCCACCCCTATCCCTGGAAGCAGATGGTAGATTTTAATTTTTTTCCTCCAGAAATTGAAAGAGGGATCACTGGTGGTTGTTTGGAGCTGCAGGGCCCAATGTGAAACATTTTTGTGAACAACCCCCCCTCCCCCGTGGGGCGCATCTACTCACCAGAAAGAGCAGCAGTGGCAGACTCAGGGCTGATGGCGGCCTGCACAAAGTGCAACACCTGAAAGTAGGCGGCAGTAACATGATTGCATCATTGCCAACTGCTACAGGGGATGATTTGAGCCCATTTGGACCTAGGGTCAGGTGGGAGGGTCATCCAGCAGCAATGTTTCACTTGCTGCACTCTCCTCATGATTTCTTGGCATGGAAGTTTCCTTGTAAGAGCATCAACTACAAAGCAAGGTGCCAGCCACAGCTGTGGGCATTCCAGTCACCGCCCCAGCATGGGGCCCCACCAAGCTCAGGGTCAGATTCGGCCAAATTGGACAAAACATCCTGAGGCCAGTCCTGGCTCTGGGACTGGTACGTGTGCTCTGCGTGCTTTGCAGACACTCGCTTGCTCCAGGCAGCGTCTCTCTTCAACCAACTTGGCACAGTGCAGCCTGGAGGTGATCTTTCAGACTCAGACATGTGCCATGATCTGCTGGCCTAGTGTGGGGCCCCTTAGGAGTGGGGCCCAATTTGGCTAAATTGGCCTAAAGCTGGCCCTGGTTGTATGTACTGTCATTTTGCCTTTGATAAACAGGTTTTGCCAGAGTTACAGGGCGCAATCCTATCCTGTGCTGGAACAGGCAAGCTAAGAGGCTTGCACTGTATCCAGCACAGGATAGGGGTCCAAAGCGGCTCAGCCAGAGATAAGGGGAAACTTTTCCCCTTACCACCGGGTAAGGCACACTGGCCCCTATGGGTCTTGCTGGCCCCTATGGGCTTCAAGCCGCTCTAAATTCCCCGGGATTTACTGCTGGATCCCAGCCTTGCTTCCCACCTGTCTGCCCTCCCCTGTCCCAGAACGCCTCCCTTCCCCCTCCTTCCTGCCCACTCTGGTCCCTAATAGGCATATTAGGCCCTAATAGGCCATGCAAGCCGCCACAGAGGTTCAGCCTCACGCAGCTTGCTCGTGAGGAGGTGCAAACGTGCCTTACGGCACGTTTGCAACCCTCCTGGGCCAGCTGGCCCAAAGGCACCTCTGGATTGTGCCCACAGTGAAATAAATGCGCTTGACACAGAGAAGTGGTGCCCAGGCTATTTGGAGTGGGCTGGCTCCAGCCTAAGAATTCTCATATGCACAACATACACCTGTGCGCGTGTGCATGTGTTTGTGTGACTTTAAAGTGCTCATCTGTCAGACATATGGATGTGGAATTACACAAATGAGCAGCAAAGTAGTGACAGAGCACCGCAGTGTGGACCTGCAGCATGCAAAATATACACAAATAAGTTTATTTTTCATTTCCGATGACCAGCATAGCTGCTCGGTTTGCTGCTGCACCTCCCAAAGCATTACGATGAATAACGTCAGGTTATTGCTTGTTATGTAATTATTATATTTTTTCGAGACACAGAAAGGGAGTCAAGCCTCAGTAAAATCATGCTGTTTAATTTGGAAAGATGGGGCAGTTTAAGCCTCTGATAACTTGTTTTATGGCCCAGTCCTATTCAGTTCTATTCAGAATGCATGTTCTGCTGCCCGTGGCTGCCTCATGGCAATCATGAAAGGCACTCCAGTAGCGTGCGAACTTGTGCACTGCTGGAGTGCTGCTGGCAGGAAGGCCAGAGTCTTTCCCCACACGTTGGAGGATTGCCAGCCACCTGCTGAGGCAGTATGGGGAAGGGAAGGGCAGAACTAGGGCAGCGATGGGGGCAGAGAAGGGTAAATCAGGTCCAAGAAGGGGGGAGATACAGCGGCAATGGCAGCCACCAAATCCTAGCCCCTTTCCCAGGCCCAATTCTGCAGCATAGGTCCACGTGGACCTGCACCAGCAAGTTTGCTGTGCAATCCAAGTAGACTGCTGTGGACTCTTATCCCCAGGAAAGGGACCTCCACATCTCCCCCCCACCCCCTGCAAGATACAGCAGTAGCCGTTTTGCTGTGTCGGCGTGGGGTAAAGAATAGAATTGGACTGTTAGACATCCTTTCCTGTGTTAAAAGAATGCTAAGGTTAAATGCTTCTCTCTGAATATAAAGGAATCCTCGTCTGTCCTAGAAATACATGGTTTAAGTCTTCCAAAGAGTGAGCTGTTCACTGTGTTGCTATAGAAATGGGAGCAACCAAAGGTAGTTTCTAGGTCTTATACAATCTCTGTGCAGTACAGTTTAATTGCATAGTAGCAATGTAGTATGGAAAAGATGGGGGGAAACCCTCTGTTTATCACATTTAGCTTCTATCAGAAAGTAGTAAGTAAAAGCCAGGACCAGAGGTGTTTAACAGCCCAGTGCAATAGGGCACCAGCTACAGAGTTGGTATATATCCAAAGAGATGATCAGGTGGCCTATGGGGGCCTATTCCCCCCTTCAAAGACCAGAAAGCCCAGGAACATGAAGCAGGTGCTGTGTTAGCGGTGCTGCATGGTATGGATTGGTGGGGAGTGAGATCAGCCTCTAAGTTTCTTTTACTGTTGTGCAAATGCAGAAACTAAAGTTCCATATATTTCAGCTGGGCATCCAACCAGATACACAGGAACTAATTTTGGAGATGGTGCCAAACCACAGTTAAAAGAGACTTTTGGCCCAATCCTAATGCAAACGTGCACCAGTGCAATGCATATTTCACCAGCACAGCCTGCCACAATGCAGCCATAAAGTGCTTTGTGGCAGCACAAGCAGCCAGTGGGAAGGCCAGAGCCTTCCCATGTGTGCTGATCAATCGATGAGCCACCAGCGGAGATAAGCCCGTGGGAGGGTGGGGAGGGGATTGAATGGGGCAGTGACAGGGTGAAGGAGGGCAGAGTGGGCCCGGCAGGGGGCGAGACTGGTGGCAGCCCATGCTGAATTCTGATTCCCTTCCTGTGCCTGATTCACCAGCATGGATCAACTCAGACTTGTGCCAGCAGTATCACTGGCACAGGTTTCAGTTGACTCATCGAGGCAGCTGGGGCTTACCCTGAGGAGACCTCCAGCATCCAAAAATCCTTCATGGGCTACCATGCAGGGGCATCGCTAGGGTTTTGTCATCAGGTGCAGGAGGCTAGCTCATCACCCCTATGATGACCTTCTCCCATGCAGTGGGCAGGGCACGCCCTGGGCGGTGGGCGTGGTGATGTACAATTGTCTGCCCTGCTTGTTTTTGGCTGTAACATTTGATAGAATAGAGATATTTCAACGTGATTTGTTTCATTGCATTCTACATGAAATTACAAATCAATTGATATATAACATGATGGTATTTTTCAAAAATACCAAGATTTTAAAAATTTTGACCGGTAGTGGTGTCACACATACACACATCTCCACATGCGTCACCCAGTGTGACCCACATCCGGTGTGCGTCACCCGGTACGGCCCACGCGCCCTGCCCCCACCTGATGCCATGGAAGCTGCACTGGAGCTGCTGCATCAGGGTGTGGGGATTTAGGTAGTTTATGCTGTTAGTTATGGTTTGGTGTCATATCTGAATTAACAAAATATACTTCATGATTCCCTGGCAAACCAGAAATGTAGACTATGGCTTGCGTTTGGACTTTCAAGCCATACTTTGTGCGAACCGTGGGTTTGGTGTGAAATCTAAAATGACAATTTATAGTTGCGGTCATCCCACTGTCAGCAAGGGCTACTGCCCGTTGGAGATAAGAGTGAATTTATGATTTGAATCTAAATACTGGAGTATGCAGAAGCATGGCAGGCAAGCAACTCTGACCCGTGGTTTGCCAATTGTACTATTGGATTCTCAAACCATAGGGTTGCCAAATTTAACTGAAACTGTTTCTGGAAATCCCTCCATGTTATTAAATCAGAACAGCCCTGTTAAAATCTCCAAGATTACTTCAGTAGTCACCTATAGATTGATGCAAACTGCAGGCTGGTCCTAGAGAGTTGGCAACTCTATCAAACCATAGTTTGGGTTCTACACTATGGTTAGCATAACTATGGTTTTGGTATATAGTCTGAATTGAGCCAGAGACTAGAGACAGCCATCAAATAACACACTCTTGGGATACTGCAGGTCATGTGAGCATTCTGAGAAAAGGTAAACATGCTTAGCTCAGGAGACTTAGTCAGAAGTCTTGTCTCACCTTAGATCCTGTCAGCACATACACAGAAAAACCCTTTTCTTTTAATTTGTATGCATATCATAGCAGAAAAAAGTTTTAAAAGCCACCAGAGATTTACAATCCATGATGACAATTATAATTGCAATCAGTGGTTACAGTGTTATCATACAACATTAATTCAGGTTTGGACCATCTTCAGGTACAAACATTGCTTTCAGGAGCTGAATTGGAAGCTTCAGAGTAGGTGGTCTGGCAGGAAGCAATGGGTTAGACATAGCTATAGGTTTCCGCTTCCAATCAAAACATTGTGAATTGGGTGACTGGCGAAGGACTGTGACGTGGTGTTTGAATTTTAATTGTAAGGCACTGCAAGCTTAAAAAAACAAACCTTTGCATGTATATTTTCTGTTTGTCACAGCAAAACGAACCAGCATGATTTACGTGACCCATAAAGAAATAATTTATAACATAATATATACAGTCTCTTGCTGCTGTTCTACATTTCTTTTTATTAAAGAGAACAGGAACAATGGAAACTACTACCTGGGTATATAACTTGCCCTTCCTCTACTTCAGAAGGAATCAGAATTGCTAAGTACAGAAACAAGATGTGTTCTTTTGTTCAGCGTTAGACAGGTAATTTATACCTGTGACGGAAAAGTAGACTAAAATGACAGCCATTAACAAAGGAGGCAAATGCAAAGTTCTTGGATTACTAAAACTTGGATTTTAGTAATAAATCAAATGACTTACCCTTTGGGGAGGAAATTTACTTCCTGGCAACTCTTGTCGAGGTTGCACGTTAGAACAAGTGTGTTTCTTTCTCTTATCAGCGTCCTAAAATGCACCAGATTAGTTTTGTTTTTGTCAGACAGTGATATTTCTGCTATAAAACAGTAGCACATTGCACCTTAAAGTGTCCAACTGGCCAGGGGCCATGCAACAAATTCTCAAAGAATGGCGGGAGAGCAATGAAGGTATGACCTCAGAGCATGCATACTTATTTCTTGTGTTGCCTGGCAACTTCAAAACAATAGCTAAATCCCATTGTAGTTGTGGGAGTGGGTACCTCTTTGCTTGAACTTTTAGCACTGTCGTAATTGTTTAGGAAGAACTTTGTAAAGTATTTCTGTTCTCAACTGAGAGCTGCCTATTCTAAACAAACCCTTACATTTTGAAGAAAAAGCTTTCTCGCACTGATGGCAGGCTCAACATTCTCTGGTCCAATAAATGTAACTCCCCCTGACTAGGTAATGTACTCACTTGACAAAATGTCTTCATGTTGAACTTGTTGTAAACGCCATTTAAAATAGCATAAAAGTTGGCTGTAAATTTTAATTCTGTGTAAAGGACACTGCACTTTGAAATGGGGCATGATTCTTATTTGGATTTTTCTTCCTTGAAAATTGTGCATTTTTACTTGAACTGCTGTCCCAAAGTGATCAATAGCTGTATGAAAATGAGTTAGAATCATAGAATCACAGAAGGGGAAAGGGACCTACAAGATCGTCTAGTCCAACCCCCTGCTTGTAGCTGGAAATCCTCTTAGAGCATCTCTAAAAGGTGCCTTCAAACCTCTGTTTGAAGATCTCCAGGGAGGGAGGACCCACCACTTCCCTTGGTGATTGATTATACTGCCGAACTGCCCTTACTGCAAAGAATTTCTTCCTATTCAACTAGAATCTCCTCTCTTTGCAGTTTAAACTCATTTTATCTAGTTTTGCTCTCATAGGCAGTTGAGAACAAATTTATTCCTTCTTCCATATGACAGTCCTTCAGGTTTTTGAAGAGTGCTATCCTATCTCCTCTCAGCCTTCTCTTCTCCATGCTAAACGTACCAAATCCCCTCACCTTTTCCTCGTAGGGCTTTAGTCCTCTGATCTTCCTCATTGCTCTTCTCTGAACCTGCCCGTTTGACTGCATCTTTCCTAAAGTGAGATGTCCAGAACTGGACAGTACACTAGAAAAGGTCTGACCAACGAAGAGTAAAGTGGAACCGCTACTTCTTGCAACTTAGAAGCTACACTTCTACTAATGCTGGCTAAAATTGTGTTAGCCCCCTTTGCAGCTGCATCACACTACTTACTCCTGGTCATCTTGTGATCCACTGCAACTCCAAGATCCTTCTCACAGGTTGTGCTGCCATGCTGCATCTTTGGTTATTTTTTGTCTGAATGCAGTCCCTTGCATTTGTCCCTATTCATCTTATTCATTTCAGACCAGTATTCCATTCTGTAAAGGTCTTCCTGAAGGCTTCTACTGTCTTCTGTTGTGTTTGATACTCCTCCCAGCTTGGTGTGATCTGCAGATTGATGAGGCCTCCTTGTATCCCTTCATCCAAGTCATTGAGGATAATGTGAAACAGAACCAGACCCAGGACAAGAGTGGGGCACTCCACTCAAAACTGTCCTCCAGGTTGATACAAAGTCAATGATAAACGGCCTTTGTGTACAGTTGTTCAACCAGTTATGAATCCACCTAATGATTGTATCATCTAGCCCAGGGGTGTCAAACATAAGGCCTGCTGGCCAGATGCAGCCCCTGGAAGCCATTTATCCAGCCCCTGTTATAGCTGGCCCTTTCATATCTGTTATAGCAGCCTCTTTCATGTCTTGTAAATATGAACAAGATTTGCACATTTTCTCTTCTATCATTTGCTGCTAATGGGTTTCTGTGTGAGAACAGAGTTCTTATTTCTGGCTATCATCTGCTTAATGGTGTCACTTTCTGCTTAATGATGTCACTTCCAGCCCTCAGCAGCCAGCATGAATGCTAACTTTAGCCCTCTGTATGAAATGATTTTGACGTCCCTGCTCTAGCGTACATTTTACCAACTTGCCGCTTAAGGTGTTGTGGGAAACCTTGTCGAACGCTTTACTGAAGTAAAAATAAACTATATCCACAGCATTCCCCCCACCCAGTAAACTAGTAACCCAATCAGGAGATGAGATTTGTCTGGCAAGATTTAATTTTGAGAAATCCACGTTAACTTTTATTAATCACCAAGTTTTTATCCAGATTGTGCGCACTGTGTATTTTATAATTTGTTCTAATATCTTTCCAGGTATTGAAGCAGAATACATACTTTGCCTGCACAATCTGTCAGTAAGGTGCAGTAAAGAGTCTCCCACTTCCACCTTCCTGCCATGGCTTGCTCCCAGGTGATAGTCCTGCTGCCTCAGAACATGCCAGCTGGCTAGAACTGCAGTGACTTCTGGGGAAGGGAGAGGAGGAAGTGCCTGCACAACCAGTTCCTCCTGCTTCTCCTTCCCTCCCCAGCAGAGGCAAATGAGAATTGCTCTCAGGGGCCTGTGTAGGTCACCTAGGAGAGTCTTGTTGGCTGCAGCAATGTTGAACTTGATTAATGAAAATCTAGAAGCACACAGTGAACGCTAGGTGTTCCATTTGTGCAACTCACACATCACTGCATTACTTTAGCTGCAGCTAGTCATAGTAAGTACAGGGTTAAGTGGACCATAGAGAAATCTTTGGCCCACCTGAGTTGCTTTACTATGGTATAACAGCACACTGCACGGGCCAGAGTATTGAGGCATTTTCTTATAAGTAAGGGAACAGCCACAGGAATAGCAGCAGTTGTGCTAGTGAGTTAACATCTAAAGTGTCTCTTGGGCGGGAAAGGAGCTCATTGGTTGAATAATACTTTGCACACACAAGCTTTCAAATTTGGACTCTGGTGTTTCAAGATAGGACTAGGAGACCCCTCATCTAAAATCCTAGAGCACAGCTGTCAGTCAGGATAGACATTGCTAAGCTGGACTCAATGAGCCGACTTTGCAGGCGTCAATTATACATGTGCAGGCATCTCTGCATAAATGTGAATAAATGTTGATCTGAGCGACCAGTAGCCTCTAAGTAAGTGTTGTGTTTTTCCTCCCTTTGGAGGTATGGGGAGATACCTTGGCTGCATGTTACCTGCTGACTCTGTCCCTTCACCAGCAATTATATCAGTGTTTAAAAATGTGTCCTAATATCGATAGCATATGTTTGGAGCCGAATCAGAAAGCATTTTCTCATTTGGGGTCTGCTAGAGCCAAGCTATCATTGATATTGGCCTATAAAAGCCAGCTGCTGTTGCTCCATGGAAAATTCTATAAAAAGCCACAGTTCCGTTGTGCGTGCGTATTGGTGAAATGTCTTTCTGACTGACTGGGTTTGGAAGCCAGCATGACGATGGTGCTAATCAGTTGGTTCAAAGAAAACTGTCAAGTGGAGATTTATAGGGTTTTTAAAAAGAAAAGACAGAGCCCTTCTCTCAATTTTTTTTCCACTTTGGACCCATTTTCTGGCATATTTTTAAATAAACCTGATATGATAAGAGGTTTCATTCTAGGCTTTGGCAAAGGAAGTCTCCCCACAGGAACTATCTAGACTTAATTGAGGTGACTGATTATGGGACTTACTGTGAACTGGGGAGAAACCGCTTGCCAAGTTGATGCTGTCTCATTCCTGATATGGCTAGGACAGAAACCATATGATAGAAGATTGCTCCATCATGGTGTACTCTGAGACGGTAGCTGCTGGAGATAGTCCCAGCCACAGCCATAACTAGGGCGGAGCTTGAGGGGCACCTCCCCGGGCGCTCCGCCAAGCGGAAGTGCATGACTGTCTCCAGGCTTTGCTCCAGTTATGAACCTCCAGAGGAGAAGGAATGGGGCGCATGAAGCTGTCAGCACCTCCTCCTCCTGGGAGAACCTGGAAGTGATACCCTTTTGCCGCTTGTGCAAGCGGTGCAAGGCAGTCACTTCCGGCTTCTCCCCAGAGGAGAAGGCACTCATTGTGGCTGCTTCTCATGCTCCATTCCTTCTCTTCTGGAGGCTGGGAACCTCCACAGAAGAAGAAACAAGGTGCACGAAGTGGCCACAGCACCCTGCATCTGGGGAGAAGTGATGTCATGATGTCATGATGTCACTGCCTAGGCATTGAGGGAGTTAGTTGCCAGCTCTAAGTTATGAGGGTCCCTTAGGCAGGATGGTCTCCATGTTCTTCTCTGTCTTGCTACCATCGTCTCACTCACCCTCTTCCTCTGGGCCCAATCCACACCACCATCCTAAAGAAAGATGCAAGGGGAGTAGTAGCTGTGGTTCATCTCCTTACTCATGTCACTGCTTGCCCACAAGCAAGGAAGAGCAGCAAGTTCCAAAGGCCGGTTCCAGAAGAATTCTGACAACTTCCAGAAGAATGCTTTGGGGAAGGTGTTGCTGGTGCAGATCCGTTTGTATTTATTTTAAAAATGTATTTCCTGTCTTTCTTCCTAGGGGCTCAAGGCATCTTACAAAAATAGTTAAAAATCATCAATGCAGGGCTTTTTGTTTGTTTGTTTTAAACCCAGTAGGAAGAATAATAAGAGAACACCAAGCAAAATTAACTGGAGAACAAACAAAAAATTAGGTGAACCCAGGAAAGGCCTGGAAGAGTGCAGTCTTCAGTCTATGGTGGGACACCAATGTTGGGGGGGGGGGAGAACAGATGCACATTTGATAGCAGGGCATTCCATGAAGTGGGGGCTGCCTTCAAAAGGCCCCTTTGGTGTTACCTAAGATTTAAAAAATCCTAAGGGTAGTAAATATAACATTATTGTATTATTTTTCCACTATGGAGAATATGCCCTGCTAATTGGGTAAGAGGCACTTTTTCAAGTGGGTGCTCCTCTTTTTTTTTTATCAGGGGGAGAGTAACTGGCCCATCTCACCCCAGCACTGTCTGTTCTAGTGGCTGTCTGCTGGTATTCATTTGCATCTTTTTAGATTGTGAGCCATTTTGGGACAGGGAGCCATTTAGTTATTTGATTTTTCTCTGTAAACCGCTTTGTGAACTTTTAGTTGAAAAGCGGTATATAAATACTGCTAATAATAATAACAATAACAATAATAATAATAATAATAATAATAATAATAATGCCATTTGGATTTTCTGCCTTGGCATCCAAATCAAAGAGCAAATTGTTAATTGCCTTCATTATTATAAACTAATTTACTGAGAGTGTATGGGCAGTTGCTACCCTTTAATGGTAACTCAGAGTTTGCTGCTGCCTTGTCTGTCTACTCATAGTGCCAGCCATGACTGGCACAAACAATTTGATCATGTTTTGAGTGGGTCTGTTTTTTTTGGGACACAGCTGAAGATACCAGTTTTATTCTTTTAAATCCCTTAAAAGCTGAGGCCCAGCATACTTTATGGACTGTCTTTTCTCATATCTTCTGAAACAATCTCTGAGGTTGCTCTTTTAATTATATTACCTGCATTTCTGCAGAAAGATGTGCAAACAGTGCTTTCTCAGTGGCTGCACCTCACTCCATCCTGGTTGTAGAATGCTGGCCCCCTGCATGCTCATGAGATCCAACCCTCAATATTTTTCAGTATTGTCAGTTCTGTTTGACTGATGTTGGAGGCTCAGGAGTTAAACAAGAGAGGGTGAAGAAGGGTACCCTCATACCTCTTTACAGTTCATATCTCGCGGGCTCTTTACAGTCTTGAGGAGACCCAAATATTTTTGCTTTTTTACTTGAGTCTACCAGACTTAGGGCCTGATCCTATTCCTGGACGTGGTATTGGTCCTGAGGCTCACGCTAGTCAGCGATACCCAGGGGTCCCCTTGGTGAGTACGGTGGCAGACTCTGTCACCAAATCCTATATCCTTCCCAAGCCTGCAGAGCTCTATACAGGCCTCATTGATACTGTGCCAGCAAAATAGCTGGTGCAGCTCCGAGGAGACTCATTTGGGCTGCTGGGATTTTACCCACAGTAAGGGAACAAACATTCCCTTACCCCAGAGAGACTCTGGCAGCTGCCCCAGTTCCATAGGTTGCAGTGACAACTGCACTGCTCAAAACAATAAAGGGAACACTTAAACAACACAATGTCACTCCAAGTCAATCACACTTCTGTGAAATCAAACTGTCCACCTAGGAAGCCACACCGATTGACAATCAAGTTCACATGCTGTTGCACAAATGGAATAAACAGGTGGAAACCATAGGCAAGTAACAAGACACCCCCAATAAAGGAGTGGTTCTGCAGGTGGTGACCACAGACCACAGTCCCTCTGCTTTCTGGCTGATGTTTGGGTGACCTTTGAATGCTGGTGGTGCTGTCACTCTAGTGGTAGCATGAGGCGGAGTCTGCAACCCACACAAGTGGCTCAGGTAGTGCAGCTCATCCAGGATGGCACATCAATGCGAGCTGTGGCAAGAAGGTTTGCTGTGTCTGTCAATGTGGTGTCCAGAGCATGGAGGCACTACCAGGAGACAGGCCAGTACACCTGGAGACGTGGAAGTGGCCGTAGGAGGGCAACAACCCAGCATCAGGACTGCTACCTCCGCCTTCGTGCCAGGAGGAACAGGAGCACTGCCAGAGCCCTGCAAAATGACCTCCAGCAGGCCACAAATGTGCATGTGTCTGCTCAAATGGTCAGAAACAGACTCCATGAGGGTGGTATGAGGGCCCGACGTCCACAGGTGGGGGTTGTGCTGACAGCCCGACACCGTGCAGGACGTTTGCCATTTGCCAGAGAACACCAAGATTGGCAACCTCGCCACTGGCGCCCTGTGCTCTTCACAGATGAAAGCAGGTTCACATTGAGCACATGTGACAGATGTGACAGAGTCTGGAGATGCCAGGGAGAATGTTCTGCTGCCTGCAACATCCTCCAGCATGACCGGTTTGGCAGTGGGTCAGTAATGGTGTGGGGTGGCATTTCTTTGGGGGGCCGCACAGCCCTCCATGTGCTCACCAGAGGTAGCCTGACTGCCATTAGGTACCAAGATGAGATCCTCGGACCCCTTGTGAGACCATATGCTGGCGCGGTTGGCCCTGGGTTCCTCCTAATGCAAGACAATGCTAGACCTCATGTGGCTGGAGTGTGTCAGCAGTTCCTGCAAGATGAAGGCATTGATGCTATGGACTGGCCCGCCCGTTCCCCAGACCTGAATCCAGTTGAGCACATCTGGGACATCATGTCTCGTTCCATCCACCAGTGCCACGTTGCACCACAGACTGTCTAGGAGTTGGCGGATGCTTTAGTCCAGGTCTGGGAGGCGATCCCTCAGGAGACTCTCTGCCACCTCATCAGGAGCATGCCCAGGCGTTGTAGGGAGGTCATACAGGCACGTGGAGGCCACACAAACTACTGAGCCTCATTTTGACTTGCTGTATGGACATTACATCGAAGTTGGATCAGCCTGTAGTGTGTTTTTCCACTTCAATTTTGAGTATGACACCAAACCCAGACCTCCATGGGTTAATAAATGTGATTTCCATTGATGATTGTTGTGTGATTTTGTTGTCAGCACATTCAACTATGTCAGGAACAAAGCATTTAATAGGAATATTTCATTCATTCAGATCTCGGATGTGTTGTTTAAGTGTTCCCTTTATTGTTTTGAGCAGCTTATTTTGGCACCACTGCTCCTTGTGGGGGACCCAGGGAATAGGATTGGGCTGTTAGGTGTTCCCTCATCTGAACTGAAAAGTCAAAATAACACTCTGCTGTGGGTTAGAGCTGTTGTTGTTATTTAATGGCCCACAGAATTGGTGATTGGAGACAGGAAAATGGCATCCCTACTGGAATCTTACTCAGAGCAGCTCTGTCGGTAAGTATGACCAGTCCCGAACATGGGTCTTAGACCTCACTTTTGTGACAGTTTCGCCTATGTGACAGGGCTATGCAAGGTTAAATTAATAAAATAAGATAACTCTTATTTTAAAATAATAAGAATAATAATAATATTAATTATTATTAATAATAATAATAATAAAATAAAATAACTCTTGATAAAATGTAGCTATGGTATAGAAAAGATTAACAGGTTTCAAAGCCATATAGTAGTTATACTAAATGAAACAGCTTTTTCATGCTTTTTTGAATGTCTTCTTTAGATGTGTTAATACATTCACAGTGAAAGAGCAAAGTTATATTCATTTTTAAATTAATTTTTTAATTATTTCCCAAAATAAAAACAAACAACAAATATAAACAAACACATAACAAACACAAACTCAATACACAACACACACAAAAAACACAAAAACATACCATTGAAGGGTGCAGGCAGTCGTACATCAATATATCTAATCAATCAATACATATCTTCTAATCTTGTTCCTCTTCTAGTTTAACCTCTTAATATCATTTATCTATCATATCATATCCTGTATAATATATCATGTATACAATATATTCATCTAAATGCCCTATCTTATAAATCTACAACTTCATTTTCAAACAAGCATAAAATGGTCTCCATTGCTCTATCTGTGTCCGTTTACGCTTATGTTGATCCAAAATCTCTGTAAGCCTATCCATTTCCACCACATTCATTATTTTCTCTATTAATCCATCTTTTTTTGGAATTTTAATATCTTTCCAGTATCTAGCATATAAAATCCTTGCAGCAGTTAGTATCATAACTAAATACACATCATTTTCTTTATCTATAATATCTAAGGTTATACGAGTATTAAGCAAAAATCACTCTAGTTTCAGTGGTATCATAAATCCAACAATCTCTTGTATTAGATTCCTTACCATTTTCCAGTATACTTGCATTTTTTTACATGTCCACCACATATGATAAAACGTCCCTTCTTCACATTTACACTTCCAACAATGTTTTGATATGTTCTGATTAATTTTTACCAGTTTTGCTGGTGTCATGTACCATCTATAAAACATTTTATATACGTTTTCTTTAAAATTTGTTGCTCTAGTAAATTTTATATTATATTTCCAAATCTGTTCCCATTGTTCTAATGTAATATTATGGCCTATATTTTGCACCCATTTTATCATACATTCTTTTATTGTTTCTTCTTGCATCTCAAAATCCAATAGGAACATATACATTCTTTTGATATATTTTTCTTGTTTCTAAGAGTATTCTGTCAAATGGCGTCTGTTCTGAATAGAATCCTTCTTGTTTATCTTTCCCAAATTTTGAATCAAGTTGCAAGCGGAGTCCACCAATCCATCTCCACACCCTGTCTTAACAGTTCTTCTTTTGTCTTTAATTGCCCATCTTTCATCAATAAACTTTCATATCTAAGCATTTTTGTTGTCTTTAGTAAATTCGGCCGGGTACATGCTTCTAGTGGTGCAACCCATCTGGGGATTTTGGTATACATCTGTCTTTGTATTTTAGCTCAGATCCATAATAAAGATTTTCTTAATATATGATTATTGAATCATTTATATTCATTTGCTTTTCCATACCAAACAAATGCATGCCATCCCCATTCAGGATCATGTCCCTCCAGTTTAATTATTCTTTGATCTTCTAATATAATCCACTCTTTAATCCATAGTAGCGCTGCGGCCTTATAATATAAAAACCAATCAGGAAGCCCCATGCCTCCTCTTAGTTTCACATCTTGCAAGGCCTTCATTTTAATTCTTGGTTTCTTTCCATGCCAGATGAATTTCGAGATAATTTGATTAGTTTCTTTAAATATATCTTGCTTCAAAATTACAGGGATTGTTTAGAAAAGAAAGTTTATTTTAGGCAAAACATTCATTTTCACTGCAGCAACTCTTCCAATCAATGAAAGTTGCAATTCTTTCCATTTTGTTAAATCTCTTATTTCTTCAATCAATTTCAAATAATTATCTTTCACGAATGTGCTTGTTTTCTTCATTAATTGAATCCCTAAATATTTAATTTTTTCTTCTTCTTTGAAATTTGTTAATTCCACCAATTCCTGTATTTTATTTATTTGCATATTCTTTGTTAAGATTTTTGGTTTTTTGACATTTATTTTCAGTCCTGTCACTTTAGTATATTCTCACAACACATCTAACAAATTTTTGGCAGATTCTAATGGTTCTTCTATAATCGCCAAAAGGTCATCCGCAAATGCCTGGATTTTAAATTCTTCACCTCTTATTTTTAATCCTTTAATCTCTTCTCTCTTTCTCACTTGATTCAAAAGTATTTCCATAATCGCTATAAATAATAATAGAGAAAGTGGACATCCCTTTCTCTATTCGTTCCTTTTTCAATTTTTATCTCCCCTGAAAGCTCTCCATTTATTCTAATTCTAGCAGTTTGATTCTTATATATAACTTTAATCATAGAAATAAACGGAGTTCCTACATCCATCATTTCAAATTGTAAAAACATCAAATTCCAGTTCACATTATCAAATGCTTTTTGAAAATCTATAAAAAACATTGCCATTTGCTTATCAGGGTGCATTTCATAATATTCTAAAAAGTTCAATATCTTTCTCATATTATTTCTAATTTGTCTTCTTGGTAAGAACCCTGCTTGGTCTTGATGAATAATGTTTATCAAAACTCTTTTTAATCTTGAAGCTAATGTTGCAAAAATTTTATAATCCACATTAAGTAGTGAAACTGGTCTATAATTTTGAATCTCTTCTTGGTCAAGCTCTTTATGTATGACTGTAATAATTGCTTCCTTCCAAGTATCAGGAATTGTATCCTTTTGCTGTATTTCTTCCATCAGTTTTTTAAATGGTAACATCAACTCTTCTTCAAAACATTTATAAAATTCAGCTGGTAATCCATCGCTACCCAGTGATTTCTGATTTTTTTGTTTAGCAATTGCTTCTGAAATCTCACTAACTTTCTTATTGTTGCTGCAACATCTTTAATTATTTTTTTGTAAATAATTCCTTTGAATAATGCTTGAGATCCCGTCTTCCATATATAATTTTTCATAAAAGTTTTTAGCAATATCTTTTACATTCATATCTTTTACATTCATAGTCTTTTTTCCATGTTCGTTCTTTAATGTGTTATATAGGATGCAGGATATTATTGTTTTCATTAGGGTTAAGAATGTTTTTTTTTTAAACAAAAAAAATTCACAAAGCGGCTTTACAGAACAAAATGAATAAATGGCTTTTGAATTTGGGTTCAAGTTGGGTTCAGTTCCCTGGTGATGGAGCTACTTTGGTTGAAGAATCACACTGTTCATTGATGTGGTATTAGCAGCACACAAGTGTATAACCAAAGCCAATACAGAGCAAGACAGGATGGCTTGTGGCTTACAAAAGTGTTGAGGGGCAGTCGTGTTAGGGGAGCCACAGCAGGCGGGGGGGGGGCATCTGCAAGAAGGCCACCTGGCCTCACGCTGTAGGATCTTTTGTCAGCTTCCTCACCAGCACTGCTCCCTTTTGTTGGCAGAGGCAGTGCGATCTGTGTGGGGTTGCTTGTTTGGCTGGAATGATGGCCAAGTACTGCATGGAGGAGTGAGCAAGTCATTTGCTCTGGCTTTTCTGAGGGCTGCATGATGCAGGGACAAAATTTATGGTGCAAAAAAAAAGTTTTTAAAGAGGCATTTCAAAGATTTTGTTTGTAGGAGTGAAGTGTAACTTGAGTCAGGACAGCTGGCTACAAGTTTTCTCTTTGGGGAATATCTGGAGCAAGGATTCCTGCCTTAAAATCACATTTTGCGAGGACTCTAAAATTAATCACTTGCTAGTGGTCCAAGAGATTTTATCAGAGTACAGCAAGGGCTGTGGGGGGAAGAGCAGGGCATTGTTTTTCCCCAGAAACTCCAATATTCCTGGTTTTGTTATGGTATTGTTAATTTATCAGATATATAATTGCGTCACAGGGCGCAATTGTCCTTTTTAGATGGGCTCTGATCAGTGTGGTTGCAGCCCAGCATTTTTGTCACCAGAATGCACCATTTTTCAGGATATAGGAGTGAATAGAACTTGGCTTCTTAAAAGAGACAGAATGATTCGTGTAATAAATATGGTAGAACTTCAACCAAGCTGTACTCCAGGTTTCTTTTCCTTATTTTTCTGTTAGCTGTGGTGCCCACTGGTGGCAGGAAAACAGAACCACTAGCATTCATTTAATACATTAAAATGCAACTTTGCAACTCTTTCTGTTTTGCATCTCTGAAAATTCACAGGCCTACAAAATTGAAGGTCAGAAAAGTTTATGGTGGTTTGATATGAATTTGGTGTGCCGACTCCAAAAATGGCATCCGTTTTGCCCTATCACGTCTAGTTTTGGAGATATAGTATAGCCTCATTAGTGAATGATTCAAGCAACTTGAATTAGTGAATGATTCAAGCTATGGTAGACGCTTCCTCACGAGGAAGCTGCTTGAACCATTCACTAATGAGGCTATACTATATCTCCAAAACTAGACGTGATAAGGCAAAATGCATGCCATTTTTGGAATCGGCACCCCAAATATTATTATTATTATTATTATTATTATTATTATTATTATTAACAGTATTTATATACCACTTTTCAACTAAAAGTTCACAAAGCGGTTTACAGAGAAAAATCAAATAACTAAATGGCTCCCTGTCCCAAGGGCTCACAATCTAAAAAAATGCAAATGAATACCAGCAGACAGCCACTAGAACAGACAGTGCTGGGGTGAGGTGGGCCAGTTACTCTCCCCCTGCTATAAAAAGGAGCACCCACTTGAAAAAGTGCCTCTTACCCAATTAGCAGGGGTTATACCCAGGAATTGGTGTAATGTTTAAGGAAGCAAAATGTATGTTGGCCTGTGAAATCATCAATACCTATTTTATCAGAAGAGTGACATGGCTGTTGTTTTTTTTTAATTTTTTAATCAAT
This sequence comes from Tiliqua scincoides, assembly GCF_035046505.1. Taxonomy (NCBI): domain Eukaryota; kingdom Metazoa; phylum Chordata; class Lepidosauria; order Squamata; family Scincidae; genus Tiliqua; species Tiliqua scincoides. The sequence continues at coordinate 23,956,198 of NC_089825.1, forward strand.
TAATAATTTTTTTAATTAAATGCAATACAACCTCTAAGTCTATGACAGTCCAAGCCTGTGCAGGTCTACTCAGAAGTAAGTCCTGTTGTGTTCAGTAGGGCCTACTCCCAGGAAATTGGGCATAGGATTGTAGCCTGAGATGATGGTATGTAGAGAATGCAAGTTCATCTGCAGACAAATTCCTTATAAACTTAGAACTCTGGAAAGCTAAGGAATATGTGATTTCTCAAAACCATAAAGTCTGTGGTCATTGGGGCTGCTCTTTTTCCTTTCAAGGAGAGGCCTTCATAACTCATTACTTTAGTGCACTGGTTCTCACACATTTAGCACCGGGACCCACTTTTTAGAATGAGAATCTGTCAGGACCCACCGGAAGTGATGTCATCAAGCAGGAAAATGTTTAACAATTCTACCACATTTACCCAGGAGTAAGTCCCATTGACTGTCATTGTTAAAAGCATATATACAGTAGCCTGTTAAAAGTACAGATCTGTTACGCTTCCCCAAATATAGTCATATACCATGGTAGCATCAAGTCTGATATATTAAAAATAAATTATTGAAATGAATGGGGACCCACCTGAAATTGGCTTGCGACCCACCTAGTGGGTCTTGACCCAGAGTTTGAGAACCACTGCTTTAGTGTAGTAGTAGTAAATCTTTATTACGGTCATAAGACCAGCCACCTGCTTTAGTGAGTACCAACATCCCAGTGCTATACTGAATGTCCTAGAACAGCATACACAGGCCCCCTTGCAAACTTTGAACATCAAAGTGACAATATGAAGGACACACAGAATAAAAAGACTTTTTTCTGAAAAGTTGTCACCTTATGGTGAGTTTTATACCAGCTTTTCAGAGATGCTGTACTGTTGCTGCAGGCTGATCTGTTGCAGGGATCTACACCTAAATATTTCAGAATGGAATATCACATTTTCTGTATATGAACACTCCTGGGATTTCTGTCAAACCCAGATAACATTTGGTAGTCAGTGAAGCAATTTGTTTATTTTATTTTAAACAAATTGTTTATTTTAAATTGGAGCGCCATCTTGGGAGGGACCATAGATCAGTGGCGGGGCATATGCTTTGCAGGTAGAAGATGCCAGATTCCATCCCTGGTATATCCAGGAAAGTCTAGGAAAGTCCCTCTCTGAGATTTGGAGGACCAGCCTCTACTGGTCACCATGGACAGTGCTCAACTAGATGAACCCTGATTTGCTGATTTATAGCAAATCTGTATAAGACATCTGTGGATGTTCATGATTTTTTTTACTTAGAAGCAGGAGCAGCTCAACTGGTGTAAGCAGGAGCCTGTGCCCGTGCAAGGACGTAAAAACATGCCTGGCTCATCTCTGAGGCAGTAAGGGTCTGATGCTATCATTGATTCCCACCATGTGGGAGGCTGACACATGTATTCAGTTTCCAAAAGCTGAGTTGCCGCTACTGAGAAGTAAACCCCATAGAGTTAAATGGGACTTAGTTCCAGTGGTGGGCCTGGGGGGGCAGAAGCCCCAGGTGCCATGCCCTGGGCCTTATGCCACCTCCACCTGTCCTCCGGAGCTGTTCCAGGGGCAGGCGAAACCCCATGCATGCCTTGTGAGGCTTTCAACGCAATCTTAAACAGTACTTCCAGGAAACAGGAAGTACTGTTTAAGACCATGTTGGAAGCCTCAGAAGGCTTTCAGAGCCATCCTGAATGCTGTGCAAGGCTCTACAAGAATCCTGGGAGAGGGGGGCAGTGTGGTACAGGGGGCACCACTACGGATCTGTGCCCCGGGGCACCACAGGGGGCAAGCCAACTGCTTGGTCCCAAGTAAGTGTGTACAGGATTTACAGGGTTGGTCTTTTTTTAAGCAAAGGACAACATTTCTTAGGAAAGGTATCTTCTAAAGATTATGCCTGTTCAGCAACTATTACCCTGCCTGATCTCGGAAGCTAAGCAGGGTCAGGCCTGGTTAGTACTTGGATGGGAGATCGCATGGAAATACCACGTGCTGTAGGCTTATACTATAGTCTTTCGAGACTGAAAGTTGCCAACCAAGTACTCACAGAAAATTGTTAAGGTTTATTAAGGCTTATTTGTATGTACAGCTACTATACATGTTTTGAATTCCTGTTTTACAGGGACGTGGTTGAAAAGCAGTTTTGGTATTATACAACAAGAAGGAAATCAGATGACCTGGACGTACATTGCTCCACAACTGGGGTACTGGGTTGCAGCCATGTCACCTATGAATCCAGGTAAATTAGTGCCCATTACAGCAACATACATTTTGGTGGTCTGTATTTCAATACTGAGAAAGATCTTTGGCAGGGTTTGCTATACATCTTTAAAAAAAAAAAAAAAGAAGACCATTTTTGCTTTAAAAGAACTTGTTGCCTCTAAGTCAGTGCATTTCCAAAAAGGAATAGTTCCTGCTTGAGAAACCCCCCCCCCCCGATTATGTCATTGCTGGAGAATGCAGGGTGGGGTTCTCTAGGAAAGCTGTCACTAGACCATGAATTCTGCCCCTTCCTAAGTTAGAACGGAGGCTGCAGTTTTTACTGTTCCCCAAGAACCTTGTGGAAATACAGCACCATCAAAACATTCACAGGATGGCTGATCCCCCATAGCTGCATAAATATTTGAGTAAGAACAGGAGAAAGGGGCTAACACCGTTTTGAGTCACATCTGCTGTAACAGTCCCTAAAGCATAAGTTGTCACCCATCAAGCTAAATGGAGACAATGCCCAGGTGTGCTGGACTGACATGTACTAGACAGTCTTCTCTATTTTTGAGGTTCCAGGCAGACAGCAAGAACAAGCGCTTTCTCAACCCCTTGGTTGAGCCAGTGGGCTGCATTTGGCCTCCCGTTTAGGCTTCGCCTAAAAATGTGTCCAAATAAAAAGGAACTGTGAATCCACTTTCTTTAGCATTTCAAATATTTTCTCTTCCAGGTCCCACTGTCACCCAAGACATAAGCACTTACCACACCGTGTTTCTCTTGGCAATTCTGGGAGGAATGGCTCTTATACTTCTGGTTCTGCTTTGCCTCCTTGTGTTCTATTGCAGGTAATATTTAATTTTGCATTTCCAGTGGGTTGGGTTCAAGTAACCAAGAGTGTCAGGGAAATGGCTGCTAGAACCGTACTGCCGACGCCCACAAATGTACAAAGCTGCCTTGAGCTGAATCATTCCATCAGTCCATTAGCTCAGGATTGTCTCCACTGATTGCCAGCAGCTCTCCTGGGTCTCAAGTGGAGGACTTTCCCAATCCCAGCCTTACCTGGATATGCCAGGAACTGAACCTGGGATTCAGCCTTCATGCTTGAAATCTCATGCCCCACTGCTGAGATATGGACTCACTCCCAACTTGCAAGAATATGCAGAGTGTGAGAATAGGTTCAGTAGTGGTCCTCATGTTCTGCTTGTGCAAGACTCTTTCCTAGCATAACTTGAGTGTGGCATAAAACAAAGGACATCTTTCCCATGCCAAATAACATCGAGGAATTCAACATAATGTATATAAACAGGCTCATTCAAAGTCACACAGTATATTAAGGAAAACATCACCTTTCTATAGCAAATGAAATAACTTACAGCCCAATCCTATGGTTTTTCCTGCCATAGAGTGCAGCCACACAAAAACAGGCTGCACTTCATGCTATTGTGGGGGGGGGGGGGTGCAATCAGGAAGCTTGAAAGGGGGAAGGGGAATTATTTTTCCCGTAACCCTTGGTAAGCCTCCCTTTTCCATCCTCCCCACACCCCATTCTGCCCCTGCTGTTGACTCACCTTCATTGGTGGGTACTCCTCATCCTACTGTTGCACACTGGGCCTCCATGTCCTCTCTGTTGGTGGTCTGGGAGTGTGCGGGTCCACATGCTTTGCAGGCCTTCTGCAACAGTCGGAAAGTGTGCTCTGCCACCAGAAAGCTAGTTCCAGTCGCAGCAGTGGAGGATAGGACAGAGTCGTTAAAGAACTAATTGATTTACGACCCAGTCCTATTGGGCATTTACAACAAAGTGAAAAATATTTTTCCTTATTTCTCACAGGCCGTCAGGTCACACACACACCTTATAGCATGCAGCGTATGCTCCATTAGTGCAGCTACATGATGTAAAGTGGTGGAGGGTAGGATTGCACTGTTATTCTTGGGAATCTGTTTGACAGTGAAAAGATGGCATTCAAAAATAAAAATAAACAGATCTTTAATTTACAGAATTGTAGAACCAGAAGCCAAAAAAAGTGAAGCAAGAATGAAACACAGCTGACATTAACATCGCACGTACTTTGCTGCCAACAAGGCTGCTTTGAAAGTGTAATTGTGTAGAAGAAGCTGCTGTGAGGTTGTCAGAGCTGTCGTTCACATGGAAGACTAGTAAAAGTTCACTCACTTCAATGCAGCGTCTTATCAATTTACAAGTATTTTTGTTGTAACGTGAATACCAAACCACAACCAATTATTAAATATTGGGGAGTCCGTCTCTCTTGTCATGTCCAGTTCATCATGAATGGACATTTATTCATTTTAACTTTGATACTAAAAAAAATGGAACCCTAACTTTCTTCTTCCAGAATGTCTTTTTTCCTTGACCTACTGAACTTTAGTATTATTTCTACAATGTTTGGGTTAACTATTTTTTGTTCTTTTTTTTTAACGACAGAAGAAAATGTTTGAAACCACGTCAGCACCATAAGAAACTGCAACTTTCCTCAACGCTTAATGGCTGCAAGAAGGACCAGTCGACCTCTATGTCTCACCTCAACTTAATATTTGCACGACGTGAATCGGAATTCCCTGGTGGGCTGTCTGTGGCTAGCAATGGCCACGCAGAATCCTCCGGGCACAAGGAGCTGGTCGGGGCTGTCCGCATGGAGAAAGTGTGTACAGGTGGAGAAGTTGATATGCATACACCTATGCTCAAACATACATACAACACATCACAAGAATTCAGTTCCCGAGAAGACTTGCTTTCTCATAAGGAGAAGGACCACAGCCAGATGTCTCTAGAGAACATGACTTCTAGTGATACTTTGCGAAAAGATTACCTTAAATCAGTGGAGACTTTTTCTATAAACCCAAGGAAATCTATGGAAACGTCGGAAGGTTACAATTCCCCCGACAAGGAAGATCGCAGGAGGAGTTACAATGCCATGTTGACTCGGCCTTTATTTGAAAAGCAAGAGCAAACATCAGTGAACCACATTCCTACAGGAAGTAAATTCAATATTCAGGAAGAACTTTACCCCATCCCTTCAACGCCTGAAACAGAACTGCTGGACTGCAGACCGAGTGAATGTATGATGTCTCGCTCTGTCGACCACCTTGAGAGACCCACCTCTTTTCCCCGACCAGGTCAGCTGGTCTGTTGTAATTCTGTCGACCAGGTTAATGACAGTGTTTACAGAAAAGTTTTACCTACGTTAGTCATTCCAGGTCATTACATGAAGCTTCCTGGAGAACATCCTTACATTAGCCAGCCTTTGGTGGTTCCCACTGATCAACAGCTCGATATAGAAAGACTCCAGGCAGAACTGGTGAGCCCACATTCCCAGCTTTTCCCACATTCTCAATCGCAGACGCAGCCTCAACAGTTGGCTGCCCAGGCAATATCCCAACAACACTTGCAAGAAGCTGGCGCAAGCGAATGGATCCCACCAAATGTGTCCATGTCCGAATCCGTATCCATTCCTGCTTCACTCAATGATGCTTCCTTGGCGCAAATGAATAGTGAAGTACAGCTTCTTACAGAGAAAGCTCTCATGGAGTTAGGAGGAGGGAAGCCTTTGCCTCATCCTCGGGCATGGTTTGTTTCGCTTGATGGGCGGTCAAACGCTCATGTTAGACATTCATATATTGATCTTCAAAGAGCTGGAAGGAATGGAAGCAACGATGCCAGCTTGGATTCCGGGGTTGACATGAATGAACCAAAATCTGCCCGAAAGGGAAGGGGAGATCATTTGTCTCTGCAACAAGCCCATCAGCAAGTGCAAGATCATCCGCAGAAGGAGCAGAAAGTTCCAGACAGTACCGCTTACACCCAGCTTGTATATTTGGATGATATGGACCAAAGTGGGAGTGAATGTGGAACTGCAGTGTGCAGCCCGGAAGACAGTACTCTGAGATGTCTATTGGAGGGGGGTAGCAGGAGAACGGGTGGCCCGTTGCCCAGTCTGCAGGAAGAAAGCATAAAAAGAACTGTGGAGAGTTCACCAGAGCCTTTAACAAGTCCAGAACATGGGACCACTGTCCACGATGAAGATGATGATGATGACGACGACGACGATGACGACGACGACCAAGGGGAAGACAAAAAGAGTCCTTGGCAGAAGCGAGAGGAAAGACCACTCATGGCTTTCAACCTGAAGTGAGCTACCCCGAAATCCATTGTTTTCTAGTGGAGTACAAAATTGCCAAATATATTTTTTTCTGTGGATGTTTCTCAAGTTGTTGGTTGAGAGAAAGAGGACCACTTTGGTAAACAGCAGAGGAACAAAGTAACACTCAAAGAATTGAATTGTGCAAACTAGAACAGTTGCTCCGAAAGCACTGTCTGAGGAACCCTTCCCCGAAGAGAGGAGAGTGTGACTATAACTCCGTTTACTTGACCTGGGCCATCAAGAGGGTTTGGACATATGGACAAGCAGTATGGCAAATTATGACCTCAGATTTCCCTGGAAAGGGATCAATGTGAAACTCTGTAACGTTTTCTTAATTATCATGATGATGCTACTTAAAGGGTATCTTGAATTCGAATTCAACACTTGATGTCTACAAGATATGCATTATTCTCAAAGGAAGGCTATGCATTGCTGCTCTTTAGTAATCTTTTTTGCTTATTCTTTTTTCCTAGTTATTTACAATGTAGTTGTAAAAAACGTTTTACGTCTTTATTGGCACCTGCTCGGTTTTATCTACATGAAGCCTGAGTAGCATTTCTTGATATGGAATAGCCTTTTTATTAAAACCAAAACTGAATTTTGAGTCAGCTGCGATTTCCCCAGTTCTGGTTCCCAGTCACTCCAAGTGCCTTTTTTACAGGAACAATGAACAGTCCCCTCTTTTGCTAATGCCTTGAGTATTTGGATTTTATACATTTCTGAAGCTGTAGCTTTCTTTCAACTGCATGCCATCAAGAGTCTGTGTTGAATGATGCCTCAAGTCACTGCAATGTATTCTCTAGTTATGGTGTGTACTGTGGATCCTGTTTAGCAAAGATAGACTAGAGGACATCTTTTTAAAAATTGAAAAAGTACCCCAAAGTAGCCAAGAAGATAGTTTCACTATGTATATATGGTGTATATAGGCTCAAGGAACATGGACCAAGCAAATGGACTGAATGTGTTTGAGAAATGTCGGGCCAAGTTTTAATGTACTATCCAAAAGTGCCGGATACACTTCTGTGCTTTCTCTATATAAAGCTGCTTGGTTATCCAAAAATTATAATTGAAAAATAAACTTTTTTAAAATTGAGGATTTTTTTTTTAATTCCTCTTTGGAGTCCTGGCATTGTTATTTAGAAGGCAAAAATAGCTTGCACGACACAGTGCAAACATGAAGGTCAGTTTGCCTGAATTCCAGGGGCAGCCCGTCCGTTAGGCAAGATGATGTAGGTTGCATCAGAAGCAGATTGTTGAGTAGGGGGGAGGTGAGAAGGCAGAGGATTCAGAGTGCCCTTCACCAGAGTCTGCCACCACCACCGCCTTCCTCTGGCCTACTGCAGATGCAACCTGCACTGATCCGCTTTCCACCTGCTAAAAGTGAACAGAAAGTGCATCACCCACCGTCTTGCTTTGCTCCAGATACCGTTTCCCCAAACACTGACATGCAGGACTTCTAGTTTGATTTACAGGGACTGTGTGAACAAAGGAGCTCCTTCATTTGTGCAGTCCCTTTAAATCAAACCAGAAGCCCTGCCTGTCCGCCACTGAAGAAACCATGCAAGCAGTGCGGTAAGGGGCTGCTTTATATTTTTATTGTGCAGATGCTATGGGCCTGAGGCGGCACTGGGCTGCATTTCAGGTTGAATAGATTCATACTTCTTGTCCCCAGGGTTTTATCTAGAGCAGGGGTGGAACATAAGGCCCAAGGACCAGATATAGCCCCCAGAAGTTTTCTGGAGCTTGTGATAATTGGGCTTTCCCAGCACCAGCATCAGCTACTGTCATCTGCTGAGCTGCAAAGTGAAAGGGTGGTCAGCATGATCATTGGGCTCTCCCATATCTGGAAAATATCAACATTTGCATATTTTCTCTTCTGTCATTTGCTTCTAATGAGTTCCTAAGTGAGAACAGAGTGCTTATTTCTGGTCATCAGAAACTAATGATGTCCCTTCTTGCTTAATGTCATCACTTCTGGTCCTTCGCAGGTGCCATGAAAGCTATTTAGCCCACTGTATAAAATGACTTGGACTGCCCTGAACTAGAGGCCTACAAAAGTATATCCTACCTAAGCTGTCCAGGGACGTGCTTGTCTCAACATTCTTTTATGAATCTTAGCAGAAGGATATGCTGCAGCTTTCCTGGACCCAGGACCAGTTTTCTGTATTGGAAAAAACCTGCAGAAAGAAGAATGTGGGTCTTGAATATAGAACTCCGTTTTGTTCAAATGAACCGCATGGTGGAATTATACACATGTATTATACCACACATGTATTCCCAGTCTCAAAATACAAGGTGAGGGGCATAATTATGTACAAATGAATCAGAAGTGGAAGGCTTAACTTTCCTGCACTAGCCAATTCTCCCTCCATTAGTGCCCTCTCTCTCTCCCCCATGCACGTGGTCGCCCAGCTTTAGTGTTAAGAGGCAAACACAGGACTTGAAATGTAATTCTCAGGTTCTACTGATTTTTAGCATCAAACACTTGGGGTTCCTTTATATTCATAATCAAAACATGAAAGAAGTCATCACACAATGTGCCATAAACCCCTGCTTAGGAATTCACAACTATTTCTGGACAGAATTCTGTGAACAATGTCTTAGATAATAATTAATACACAAGTTTCTGCTATTTGTGACAATGCATCAAGTGCCTAGGAACCCCTCTACACTGGAAGCCCAAATGGATTGTATATAAACCTTGTACTTTTGTTCCCAAGGGCAATGTTAATATCTGTACATTTTTCAGAATAAAATCCTCAAGACAATTAAAATTCAGCATTGAAAGAGGCATCGAAATGCCCTTGACATTAGTAGGAGGCATCACAATTTACTAATACTGAAGTATGTTTTCAATAGTAGCCTAAATTAGGAAGTAAGGTAAGCATATCATTAAAGAATAAATTTTGGGGATTTTGCAGATTTAATGCAATTTGGTTTGTATCCTATATTTTGTTCTCCCAATGTTGATAAAAAATATTGTGAATGCATTTCTTAATTTCTTGAAACCTTTTGCAATACTTGTACTAAATCCGTATTTAATGCTTTTTTTTCAAAAGCATTCAAGATCACTGTTGATATTTCCTGCACTGGAGATCACTCATGATCTTAGGAAGGGCATTAAATATTTTTGTGTATATCGTTCCCGTAAAGAGAAATAAGGCTGAAAACTTTTGCTATGGGAATTCTATTTAATTGAGAAGAGATTCTCAAATAATTGGAGAGAAAATGTTTGGTCCTTCAGTTGTGACTGAAAGCAGGGACTGGTATCTTTGCTTGCTGAACCTGTCTAACTCAATGGAAAGCAAAGGAAAGAGTACTGGTCTCACTTGCATCTTAAAAGTGCTGGTCTCACTTGCATCTTAAAAGTGCTTTGCAGCCTAATCCTAGTTGGATGCCACATTAACAGAGCACTAAACTTCTGTGACATTTATTGTATCCTAAGCATATTCAAGCAATTCCAGGCCAGTGCATCATTGGGATGACATCAACATGTCATCAGCATGATGTCCATGGAGGCGTCACTGCCATCTACCCAGCCCCAATAGCAGCAGCTAGAGAAGTGCCTCCAGGGGAGCTGAACAGTCAGTAGGGCAGACGCAGGACCAATAAACGTCCACTGCTGGGAGCATGGGACCCCACCAGGCACTAGGAATGAGCAACAAAGGTGCCACCACCAATCATAGGGAGATGCCCCAAGGGCAACAAACACAACACAGCATGGATGCCAACGCATCCCCACTTCATACAGGAGCTACTGTGGCCTTTGCAGCAGAGGCACAAAAGCTAAGAACAGCTAGTAATCCCCATGCCCAGGGTTCAGGTCCCCTTATTCCTCTCACACAAATACACACATTCAGGTAATACTTTGCCGGGCAAAGCAAGGGTGGAAAGATCGCTCCCTTGAAAGAGGGCAGCCGTGTGAAACACAGAAGCCCCTCCAGTGCATGGTTCTGAGTCCCTTTGGGAGCAGTCAGCAGCTGGAAGGACTGGGATGGATCACAAGGGGCGCTGCAACAGCACTTAACCAGCACAGAACACTAGGAGCTCACTGCACAAGAGCCATTCAAGGTAGGTCTGAGCCCAGCCAAGGTGTTCGCCCTAACCTGCCAAACGCTAATCTTCTGCATGGCTGTCCAGAAACACCCATAGCAGGAGCAAAAGGAAGCGGATCTAGAACCTGCAGCAGCTACTCCACAAAGCTGCTCGCTAACCACCCAGCCACAGCAGGAGGCAGGCAAAGTGCATCCCATGGGGTCGTTTAACAACCTGCATCACTGCAAAGAGGCACACTAAGCTGGGAAGCAACAGGACCTAACAGAGGGAGCACTGCATGTGCCAGTCATTGGGCTGCCATGTGCAACAGGGTGTCTATTGCAGCAACCTGCCCATCTAGCCACACCCACCCACACCTCTCCCCATGGCATCATTGCTGGCCCATTCCCTGCCACTGTTTGCCTCATTGACCAATGGCAGCAGGGAGCCCAAGACGTTACAAAGTGAGGATGCTGCATGCCCTAAGAGCAGAGAGGGCCCTGCGGTTAAGAAACAACTAAGGGTCCAATCCTATCCAACTTTCCAGCACTGGTGCAGCCACAGTGCAACCCTGAGGTAAGAGAACAAATGTTCCCATACCTTGAGGAAGCCTCTGTAACTGCCTGCACAGCCCATTGCCACGGCTGCACTGGCACTGGAAAATTGGATAGGATTGGGCCCTAAGATGGGAAGAAGGGATCCCCGTCTGCTAACAAGGAGACAACAAAGGTGGTCCAGCCTACATTTGCATTGAACTGCATCAGTGATAGAATGGCATCTGAAAGGGAAATACCCAAGGGCTGTTGTGCCATTCCACATTATCCAACAGGCAGCCAAGTAACAGGTGCCCATTAGGTCCAACTGCACTAGTTGGTTCACTATATCTGTCGTGTTGTTTACAAAGCCACAGAGGCCTGACTGGAAGGAGTAAATCAGCAACTGTGCCAGGCAGTAACTGGGCTCACACTGGTCACTTCAGGCAGGCTGTGGACTTTCCTTGGGGTCTGCAAGGTGTCTTTGCCTGTGGGACAGCTGCTTGTGGGGAGCAAGAAGAACCACATGGGGGTTAACAAGGATATAACATCAGTCACACCAGTTCTCTGGATGGAGATGCATTCTGGGTGTTTGCAAGGAAGAGTGGGGCTTTTGGAGTCTAAATATCTTTTAACAGTTTAGGAAAACAAATGAAATCTTCTTAAAAGTGATTAAAATATCTCATTTTTATTTGCTCCTCAGTGCAGTTCAAACCAATGCAAATAAATCTTGGCAGTCACAAAAGGAATGAAGAGTTTGTGCCTGCCACCTAGTGCTGAACTAAAGCAATGCCCAAATATGTACCCTTCACAGGCTATAAGCCATAATTGCCCTTTCTAGGAGAAAAGAAAAAAGACTATTAAATTTCAGTCTATTCAGAACTGGATGTTGTCAACCAATCCTAACACTGGATGAAACTTCCATTTCCATATAACTTCTGTCAGAAATATTTTCTCTGAAAAACAGCTTTCTGCTTTTCATTTTTCTTTTTTGGGAAGGAGGGTGATGATGGATGGATCTATCTTTTGAACTACTGCCAAATGAATCCACTCAGAAACTTTGGCTGCAATCTTAGCCTCACTTTCCTGGGAGTAAGTCCCACTGAACACAATAGGACTTACTTCTGAGTAGACCTGCTTAGGATTGTGCCCTTTGCTCTACAGAGACGCTCTCTTGCTGACAGATGAAGCTGTTTGGTCTGAGAGTCAGGGCCTTTTCACTAGCAGTATGTGAATCAGAGTCGGAACAAATCAGATATGAGTAACACACATATGGCAGTGATATTTGGGCTCTTTGGTGGTTGCCTTGGGTGAATGGTTAAAGAAAGAGCCTTTTTCCTTTATCATTTAGGCATATATGACATTTTTGAAAAATGATATGTACTTTTTGAAAATCATAGAATCATAGAGTTGGAAGGAACCCGCAAGGTCATCTAGTCCAACCCCCTACCTGCAGCAAGAAATCCTCCAAGTGCATCTCAAGCAGGTGCCTGTCGAGCCTCAGCTTGTAGAGTTCCAGTTAGGGAGAATCCACCACCTTCCTTGGCAATCTGTTCCACTGCTGAACCGTCTTAACGGGCCAACAACAACAAAAAAAAGCAGTAACGAGATAAATGTCAGCTAATGTTGTCCGGTTTCCTGCCTTGAAAAGCAAGTCCTTTCACTGAGCAGCCTTCTTCTGATTGGCCTAAGCAGTGCCAATGAGTACTCTAGGAGGTGCATGGGAAGCAGTTAGCTTCAAGGAAGGAAGTCAAGGTAACCCCTGCAGGGAAGACACTCTACAGCTGTTCCACTGTTTCTATGTTACTCAGAAGCAAACCATTAGGAACAACATTTGTGTGCTTATTTGTGTATTAAATACCCATAAAAAATAAGCATTGCATACAATTGAACTTTGCTTCTCTGTTCTTCTAGTGGCACCCCAGAGAGCCATCTAATTGTTTCACAGTTGTCTGGCTGACCTAGATGCAGGCACCAGGAGTATCATTCGCAATAATCAGAGCCTCCCTCCTTTTGATGGTTACTTTGGCAATAACTCACAGTTACCCACCAAGGACCACGTTACTGCTCAATAAACTGTGGCACCTGCTCCATTGCGCTCTCTGTTTGTTTGCTCCTGGCAGGGTTGATATTGTTTCAATCAAAGGCGGCAACAACTAGCACAGAATACAATTGCTGGGGACGGATGGGACCCTTACCAAGAATGAAATCATTTCCACATAAAAGCGATAATCTTCATTTAAGGAATTCAATTTGTGCCAGAGGAATTGGGTGTGATATTTCAAGGGTGTAGGAATATGCATGTTTTCATGAAGTCAGCCTGATGATGACAGGAAGGTTGTTTTGCTGAAAAGAGAGAGGGAAGGTAGCTGAGAGAGAGAGAGAGAGCAAATGTGACTTTCATTTTGTCATGGTTCACCACAGTGCTTGCTTTTTTCTATGTGTGGCACATGACAAGAGCAATCTGCATGAGGAACATAACAGGGAGTAGCAGGCCTTTAGCCCATCCCTAGTCATTATCCTGATTCAGAGCCCACTTCCATGTGCTGTATTTGAATTGGGAGAGGAAGACTTCCATTGAGTCCAAAGGGAGTGTCGTCCGTCCCCCCCAAGGCAAACAGCATGCACAGAGGGCCCAATCTAAATGGGGACCATGACTGTAAACAGGATTAGGGAGTTGGACTTAGACCTGGAAGATCCAGGTTCAAATCCCCACTCAGCCATGTCACTTCCTTGGTGACATTGGGCCAGTCACTATCTTTCAGTCTCACCTACCTCTCAGGGTTGTCGTGAGGATGAAAGGAGGAAGGAACCATGTACACCATCCTGAGCTCCTGGGATGAAGGAAGGAATGAAAATGTGAAAAAATGAATAAAAATAAATAACATCCCTTCCATGGTCCTGATCCTGACTGAGACCCTGTCCGTATTACTTATAGATTTAAAAGGTTGGTGTTTCAGGGCCAAGGATGTGATTGAAGTCATGTCTAGTTTAGTCCCCTACTTTTCAGCAGACATTTTCAGCCCAGTCCTATTCTCCCCCCACTCCCCACTAGTGCAGCTGTGCCAAAAAGGAGCACACTGTATCCAGCAGGGAAAGGGCAGATCGGGAGGCTTCAGAGGGGAACTGAGATTTAAATCCCCTTAAACCTCCATAAACCTCTTGCCCTGCAATAGGTCTCCTCGGACAGGCGACCGCAATTTTGCTGGTGCAAGTCCGAGGAGAGAACGGGAATGGGGAGGTTGCTGACAGAGGGGATGGGATCCAGCACACGCCATTGCCACCAGATCCGCCACCCCCACCGCAGCCTCTCCACCCCATGTTCCTCCCCCCTCTCTACCCAGTTTCTATAGCAGAGTGTTTGAGGATACCCAGCTGCAAATGGGGAGGGCAAGGGCAAAAAAATGGCACAAGTTGTTCAGTTGAGCGACTTGTGCTGCTGTTACCTGCATTTGGGGAGGAGGATTCCAAGTGTTACCTAGTTGGGCCCCTGGAAGTCTGTGGGCCCTCAACTAGTACCTGGCCAGGTTAACCTTTCATGCTGTTCTTGCCCTCTGCTGAAGTGTAGATCCGCTAGAAGAAGGGGACCATTCAGTAACGGCCCCTTATTCCCTGCAGAGATCAGATGAGCCCCATCATTCAGAGTCTTTACAGAAGGTCAAAGACTCGCTTTTTAGACACAACGTCTACCGCTGGCTGAGTTTTAATTGGAGCTCTACTGACCTGGTTTATGTTGCTGTTTGATTTTATTGCTATTTTCATTCTTACGCTCTGCTGCTGCTTGATTATGTAATGTGTTGCTTATTTTGTTGTTGATAATGTCAGATTTAATTTGCTTCATCCTGATTAGGCTGTTAGCCACTTTGGTGCTGCCTGGGACAAGCAAGATGCAAGGCTTCAGTACTGTCACATGTTCCTGCTTGAAGACTAACAAAAAAATCTCATGAGCCTGTTCCTCCTGCATATAGTCAAACTAAAAGCTGCAAACGGCAGTGTGGGCACAGCCTATGAAAGTATTGCAGATGTGTTAGAAAGGGACATACAGACTTAAAAAATCGAACCCTGTAATGAGATCAATGGAGGGACTATAGCTCTGTGCTGGTGAACCTGCTATGCGTACAGAAGGTCTCAGGCTCAAACCCCAGCATAACCAGATAGGACAGAGAAAAGAATCCTGTCTAGATCCCTGGACAGCTGCTGCCGCTGCCAGTCTATATTAACAATAATGAGCCAGATACACAAGGTCTGACTCACTTCCTATAGGACCACTTCCTAGACTGTATTTCTAAGATTGACAAGCATCCTGCTACTCATACACACAGCATACCTGTGTTCTTTCAGCTGCTCAAAGGTGAAGTGTGGAGCACTGAGAGTGACTCCTGCCCATCACTGCCATTTCCAGAAGCCTCTGGGTGAGATTACAGACCATACTAGGCATCTACCAAGAGCCCTAAATATTGAGAAGTGAGATGGCCTCTGGCAGGTATGACTGCTCATAGGAGACAGGTGACTGACAAATCAGGTTGACTGCCCAGGGAAGCAGATCATGGAACCTCCATGCGTAGGAAGAATGACCAAAAGCATGTGCCAAAGTACACTCAGAGGATAGGAGAATATTTGGTGGACCAAGATCCATGCCTAAATTGACTTTCTCAGGAATGGAGTTTGAAGAACAGGAGTGACAAGGAATAAGTGTCCACAGCATAAATTAGTCACTGGGTCCAGATAGCATCTACCCAAGAGATCCTAAGGAGCTGAAAAGTGAAATTGATATCCTTCTAACAAAAATATGTCACTTGCCATTTCAATCATGCCAAAGAACCAGAACCAGAAGGTAGGTGAACATAAGAACATAAGAAGAGCCCCGCTGGATCAGGCCAAAGGCCCATCTAGTCCAGCTTACTGTATCTCACAGTGGTCCATCAAACGCCCCAGGGAGCACACAAGACAACAGACACAACCTGCATCCTGGTGCCTTCCCCTGCATCTGGCAATCAGAGGCAGCCTGCCTCTAAAACCAAGAGCTTGCACATACCTACTATGATGTATAACCTGTAAGTGGTGATGTAACATCAAAGCAGTATTTAAAGAGGGATCTTGAGTAGGTCTACAGGGAAACTACAATGATTGGAAACTGTCTGGAAACTTCCAGTCACTGTTGGAAAACATAACTAAAGATACAATGATTATAGAAGAACAAGCTCACTGAAGAGGAAACAGCATGGTTTCTGCCCACGTAAATCCTGCCTTGCTAATGTAGTTTTTTTTTAGAGTGTCAGCAGGTATGTGGATAGAGGCAATCAAGGTAACTTTGAATACATGAACTTTCAAAAAGCTTTGGACAAAGTCTGTCACTAAAGGCTCTTGAGTAAACTAACCTGTCATGGAGTAAGAGGGCAGGTCTTTTTATGAACTGGCAACCGCCTAAAGATCAGGAAACAGAGCTGGGAATAAATGGGCAGTTGGCACAGGAGAGGGAAGTGATGCACACTGGAACAAAAACTCCCAACTTCACTTGTACGCTGATGAGATCTGAGTGGCTGATGAAGAATCGGGAAATAGATCCTGAGGCCACGGTTGATAACTCAATGACAATGTAAGCACAGGGTGTGGCATCAGTGAAGAAGGTAAATGCCATGCTAGAAGTCACTGGGAAAGGGATTGAGAACAAGAGAGTGTTGATATTATAATGCTCCTATACAAATTGATAGTGTGACTGCATTTGGAAAACTATGGTTCTGGACACCATATTTCACCAACCTTGAAGCCACTACACTTCAAGAAGAATATTGGAGAGGTGAGAAACCCAACCGATGGCAACCAGGATGCCAGGCTGGTGTAGGGATTTGAGAGTTGGATTAGAACTGGAAAATCCAAGTTAAAAACCCACTCAGCCATGAAGCTTCCTGGGTGACCTTGGCCCAGTTACTCTCTGTCAGCCTCACCTACCTCACAAGGTTATTGTAAAGGCAAAAGAAGGGAAAGATCTATGTACACCACCCTTGTGTACACTGGAGAAAGGGCAGTATAAAAAATGTGAAATATATATAAAAATAAAATAAACCAGATTGCTGGGGGGATATGATTGAAACTTACAAAATTGTGGATGGTGGGGCGAGAGAGTGACGGTTTCTCTTTCTTGTAATACTAGAACCAGGGATCATCCAACGAAACTGACTGGTGGGAGATTTACCTAGTGTAGATAAGATACCTCTTCACAGTGCACAATTAGTCTGTGAAATTCATTGTCACAAGATGTGGGGATGACCACTAGCTTGGGTGTCTCTAAAGGGGATTGGACCAATTTATGGGGGACAGATCTATCAATGGCTATAAGTCATGACTTATAGCAATGGCTATAAATCATGATAGCTCCAGATTCAGTGGATGTTTTCCCCTGAATACCAGTTGTGGGGGAGTAATGGTAGAAGTGAAGTACAGGTTGGACCATGATAACTGTGGGGGGTCTGTTCCCAGATCTCCCGCTGGTACTGAAACTTGCAGATAATGAAATCCATGGATGGGATCCAATATGACCTCCAGACATGTCTGGAAGCACCTTACGGTCGCATCCAAAGGTGCCAGGCCCTTCTGTCATGTCCAGGAGATCCTCTGTGGGTCCTCCAGACACAGGTTTGGAACCTGTTGTCATGAACAGGTAAAAAATGTCTGACTCCATTTTGAGAGCTGTAACTGCTTTTTTTTTTTTTTTGTAGCTGGTGGGAAAAGAGGTAAATTAAATTGAGAAAGGAATGTGTTATCTGCTTTTCAGTGGCCAGGGAAGGCAGGTAGCCAATCACAGAGTAGAGTGCTTCTTGCTGGCAAGGATGTGCTTATCAAGGAAGATTCCCTGCAGCTGTGTAATTCTGGTTGGGAGGGGTAAGAGCAATGACTCATAGTAGCCAACCTCTTCTAGAAAGTTTTGGACTACTCTGCATCCTTGGCTAGTGCAGGCCAACATAAGGGGATTAAAAGGGGATTAACATAAGGGGATTAAAAGGGACCCTCAGAGGATATGGTGTGTATCCCTTGGGCAGTCTTGGGTATTGCCCAGTCTGCTTCTTGGTTCATCATAGAAGCCTGACAGGTAGCCTAGGAGCTGTTTGTTCTCCAGTGGTCAGAGGACCCAGGTGAGACATAGATATGTAGACAAGTGTTGTCAGAAAGTTAGCTTTGTTATTTTAGAGCTTAAGTCTGTTCTCTTTGAAATTGCTACCTTGATATATGTGTAACCTTAACTTTCTTTAATAAACCAAAGTATATTTTACAGGCCTAAGTTTAGTGGGAATGGGAGTCAGCTATCCAGCCTAGCTGCTTGGTTGAGCTACTGAGAAAAGTCTAACGTTGCAATCCTAACCACACTTTCCTGAGAGTAAGCCCCATTGAACAAAATATGACTTACTTCTGAGTAGACCTGGTTAGGATTGTGCCCTAAGTCACACTCTGGAGCCTTGAGGCCTCGGTCCCTGAGTTGGGGGGAACCCCAAGACCTATAAGTAATTTGGTACTCAGTAATTTAGTTTAATTGCTAAGAACTGTGCTTTGCTGTCTTAAGGTATGTGGTGCCCCCTTGGGATTGCAAAGAACAGAAGAATTGTAACTAAGAACTGTAGGCTTGACAAGCTGAGATCTAGACCTGGCCTACCTAAGAACCTAACTGGGCACAGAGACTCCTAGACTACTGGAAGTTGGGACAGCAGGGGCGGTCAAAACAAAGTGAGGTGTCTGAGGCGTGGGCCTGATCTTTACCTTTCACAGTGTGTTGGGTCAAATCTGGGGTTTCCAAATCTGTGAATAAAGAGGACCCACTGAATGCTTTTCATTCCTGCTGGTGAGTTTCCAGAGGCAGCTGCTGGTCACTGTGGGAAATAGGATGGCAGATTAGAGGAGCCCTTGGACTGACCAAGCAGCCCTTTCTTATGTTCTTATCTGGGCATGAAGAATGGGATTACTTATATGCCCTCTTAATAAAACTCAGATGTGGATGCTGTCTATGGATTTTATACTCTGCAGCAATTACTAAATAGATTATCTCACAAATTGGAAAGCAACTTCAGCTCCACGCATTGAAACTTGGTTGGAAGAAGTGAAAGTTAGCAGTTAAAGGAAGGATTGGGGACAGCAGGAGTGACATGAAAAAGGAGGATAGTTAGGCTGCATTCCTTGATCTTTATACATTTCAATGACATGCACGTCCCCCCCCAAGTCCATGCAGTGATTATCACAAGCATTCACCCTTCAGCTCTGTCTTCAAGCCAACCTTTGTGACATTCCCCTTAGTTTCCTGGTCTGGTATCATCTTGTGTTATCAGAAATATAGCCACCTTTCAACTAGTTTTTCAAATTGCTCAGTAGATTACCAGACTAGGGGATAGGTACAGGCAGGGGTGTAACTAGAAGGGGATCAAAATGTTACATTTTTCAGGCACCTGAACACCTGTGTGATGTGGCCCCTGTCCCTCACCTTCAGAGCCATTGGGACAGTAAGAACAATGTGGAGGGTCCAGTTGCGAAGGGGGCTTTACAGGGGCTTTACAGGCATCTGAAAAACCTAGCATTTTTGATCCCCCTCAAACTATGCCACTGGGTACAGGGGAAGAATTTTGTTACTATACAGTTCTGCTTTTTGGAAACAAAACAAATTAACAACAAAATAGACTTGGCCCTTATGTGTGGGATGCATTCAGAGGTCAAAGATGTCAGAATTCTTTTTTTAAAAGGAAATGTGTCATCACTGCATGTAAAAGAATAGGTTGCATTTAAAAGAACTCTTCCTCCTGCAGAAAATAACCTTTGGCTGCAACCCAATATGTACGAACAACAAAGAATGGTGGCAATAGTTCCAGAATAATTAACTTGGAGTAAGAGCCTGTTGTAGGTACATGCCTTATTATCTGTGTCAAAACGTTAGTTCTTTGAGAGAAATCATTGTCGTCACCAGGCTGTCACCCAATTCAAGAAGTCTTAGCCAAGCAGTCAATCATATAGGAGTTTTGAGTCCTACGCACACTTACCAGAAAGCAGGCCCCCAGCACACAATGGAGCCCAGTTCTGAAACTACAATGCAATTTGATTGCACTGCACATCGACCAATCCATTAACAAATTTATCTACAAGCCAAAAGAACAATTCTAAAGAAGAGTACAAATATTTTTGTTTTAAATGACGCTTGCGGGCTTCATCTAGGAACATAAGAAGAGCCCTGCTGGATCAGGCCAAAAGCTTCCTGTATCTCACAGTGGCCCCCCAGATGCCTCTGGGAGCACACAAGACAACAAGAGACCTGCTTCCTCCTGCCCTCCCTTGCATCTGATTTTCTGAGCATATCTCCAAAGAGGTATTCCCAACCTCACTCACTCAGGAGAAAGATGATATGAAAGCTATCATCAGAGTGGTATTCCCATTCTCACTCACTCAAGAGATCCTGTATCTGGCATATCTCCAAAGAGGTATTCCCATCCTCACTCACTTGGGAGATACCTGGCACATCTATGAAGAGGTATTCCCATTCTCTCTCACTCCGGAGAGAGACCCTGTATCTGGCATACCTCCAAAGAGGTATTCCCATTCTCTCACATTCAGGCGATTTCTTTCCTTTCTCCCAAGAGACATTCCCATCCCCAATCACTCAGAAGAGAGATCCTGTATCTGTCCTATCTCCAAAGAGGCATTCCCACCCTCACTTACTTGGGAGAGAGTGCCTCTTCTTCGACTCGCCACCTGGGCACCTACTTTGGCTGAAAACAATTCCGAGCAAAATTCCAACCTGCTGAATGATGAGTGGATCATTTTTTTTGAATCAGCTGAAAAGCTGGCATTCCTCTTGAGGATGGGAATACCTCTTCAGCCAGATCTCTGTCTCCTGAGTGAGGGAGGATGGGAATACTACTGGGGAGCTATTCCAGGTCCAGGGTCCCTCTCCTGAGTGTGTGAGAACGGGAATACTTCTTGGGAGATGATCTCTCTCTCCTGAGGATGGGAATGCCTCTGGGGAGCTATGCCAGGTCCAGGGTCCCTCTCCTGAGTGAGTGAGAACGGGGAATACTTCTGGGGAGATGGAGATCTCTCTCTCCTGAGGGGGGGAATGCCCTTCGGGAGCTATGCCAGGTCCAGGGTCCCTCCCTGTTGGTGCCCACTGCTCGCCTGGGGGCGACTGGTGGCCTCCAGGCGCCCCACCCCGGGACCATCGCGCCGCGGCGCCTGCGAGCCCTGCCTGCCAAGAGGCGCGCGGCGCCTGCGGAGAGGGGGGCTGCTGGCCTGGCGGGGCCGGCAGAGGGGCGGCCGGCAGCTAGAGGGAGCTGCTGCGGGCTGCCGCCGCCGCCTGCGCGCCCGGGCTGGCCGCCTTTCATAGGCTTGTGCCGGGGAGTCCCTCCTTCCTGCCTGCCTCCCCCCGCCCGGCGCCTTCCCCCCGCGATGGCGGAGGACAGCGAGTCCGCGGCCAGCCAGCAGAGCCTGGAGCTGGACGACCAGGACACCTGCGGCATCGACGGCGACAATGAGGAGGAGACGGAGCACTCCAAGGGGTGGGTAGCCGGGCGGGCGCGCAGGGCGCACGGGCTGGCGGGCTAGCCGGCCACCCGGGGGCCGCGCGGGGCTGCAGCCCGGCTGGGAGGGCTGCTGGGCGGCCAGCGCCTCCCGGAGCCCGTCCCTGCGGCACTGCGCAGCGCAGAGGCCACGCGGGCGCACCGAGCCTCCGCCTTGGCTGGGCTTTTGTGCCTGCGGGGGGTGGGAGAGCCGCTCCCCTTTGCGCCTCCCTTGCAGGGGGGCATCGCCAGCCAGGCTGCAGCTGCTGCTGGGTGGCAGCATCTCCTGGCCGCCGATCTCTCTCTCTCTCTCTCTGGGCACAATGGAGTGCTGCCCGCTTGCTCCAGCTGGCCAGTCTGTGATGATGATGGTGCCTGTGGTGTGGGAGGCTGCCGGCCCTCCCCCTTCCTCTTCTGGCTCTTCCTCTCTTTCTCTTCCCACTCACCCACCCACTCACTCATCCACCCACGTTTCCTTTGTGGTCATCTACCATTTTTTTGCAGCCCAGCTCACTTAATGCAGCTTTGCACCTTTTCACCATGCAGCCTGGAGTGGCGGAAGGATTGGGCCTTCCTCCTCCTCCTTCTCCATGCATACTCCAAGTGGGGGGGATTCCGATCCACCATAGTGAGTTCTGAACCAGGCGGGGTGGGGAGAGCTTTTTCTGGAGCGATTGACCAGAATGCAGGGCAAAATGTGACCTCGTGTGGTGTCAGCTCCTGTCCACCCAGGCACGCAAGGCCTCCGAGAGGAATTTTATCAGGGGGTGCAAATGTTCTTTGGGGGCCCGTCCCAGAGGGGTGAAACCGAGCAGGGGAGGGTGACGAGAGGGTGGGCAGAGCAGGAAGCAAAACAAGACAGGGCCTGGGTGGCAACAGCTGGAAAAATCTTGGGAGCCCATGTCTACCAGGCTTCCCAATGTGTACCTGCCTGCACAGCACCTGCAGTTAGATACAGTTATTGGGGAAAACCAAACACACTCCTAAGTCTCTCTAAAATCTTTTAAATGTAGAAAATAATTGCAGAAGATTATTTAGGCTCATACTATAATGGAAAGCGCCCTGTGTGGCCCAGAACTTACTTCTGCGGCAGTTGTAGTCCATAGTTGTGTCCCTGAGCTCCTATACGCTTTCATGGTTATCAGATCCACAAGCCAAAGAGCTACTGTAGCAGGCCAGTTTCCTCTCAGATTTGATATTGTATTAAGGAGTGCCATGTATACGTTCCTCAACCTAGCAGATATGGCTTGCGGCAGAAGCTGCCACTGTGCGCCCAGCATCCCATGCACTCGGCGTGTTTGGATGAGATCAGAAAATGTAAGATCCCAGGACATTTCAGGGCCCCCTCCTTTGGCTCCTGGGCCCCCTTTTTGATCCTGGGCCCAAGTACAATTACCCCCTTTACCCACCTTGCATGGGCCCTGCGTGCACCTGATGTAGGCTGTCATTGGTGATCTGTAGTTCTGCTGCTGCCATCCCATTTCCCTGCCCCATCCTCACCTCTGGGTCTTTCTGCAGGTAGACAAAAGGGCTCTTGATTTATAAAAGCTATATTTTTGGGAAACTCGCTTTAAAGCTATCACACAGGCCAGCACACATTTTGCTGTCTTAAAAGTTAGACCTATTCCCAGGTATATTTGGGGTGCTGATTCAAAAAATGACATCGGTTTTGCAATCTCACATCTTGTTTTGAAGAGATGACATAGCCTCATTAGTCAGTGGTCAAGCAGCTTTCTTGTGAGGATTCCTATGCCATGGCTTCTTCATGAGGAAGCTGCTTGAACCATTCACTAATGAGGCTATGCCAGATGTTCAAAAGTAGATGTGCTGGGGCAAAACTGATGCCATTTTTGGAATCAGGACCCCAAATTCATTCAAAACCACCATAAATTAAAAAAAAAATTAATGACCCTCAGTGTTTCAGGACTGTGTTATCTGAGGCAGGGTTCGGTTACTTGGAGAAAGTGGATAGAGAGAATTGTTTCTGCTTATTGTCTTCTTAGAATTGAAGAGCATCCAAGGAAATGGATTGGCAGGAGATTCGAGGAAGGCAAAAGTAAATTCTTTTTGTATTTTTTTGCGCAGTGCATAAAGCATCTGTGGAATTCATGGCCACAAGATTGGATTGTGGCCACTGGCTTTAAAAGGGAATTGAACAAATTCATGGATGAGAAACCCGTCAATGATTATTGGCCCTGATGGCTGTTTGTTGCCTCTATGATCAGAGTCAGTTGATCAGGAGGAGGCATAGACTGTTGCGTTCGTCTTTTGCTTTTGGGCCACTGTGTGAGCTGAGATGCTGGACTCAGTGGCCGTTTGGTCATATCCAGTTGGCCTTTTCTTATTATCGTAACCCTGAACTGGTTTTAAATCGCAAGGCTCAACTCTTGGTGCAGGCAAGACCAAAAAGATGTGTGCAGACATGTACAGAGTTCATTTCCCAGACTACTGATTAACCACCTCTCATTCAATGGGGAGAGACTGGAGAATGGGACATGGCATGTCAGACTGCGTGATTTCCAGGGAGACTTGAGCGTGGCATCTTTCTTTTTAAAAACACAATTGTTGCACATAAAATTTCAGGGAGTTGAGTGTCCTGTTCAAGCCATTTGAACCCAATGCTACCTAGAGAGTAGAGAATGTATAGAATGCTAACAATAACTGTTCTGCATGCCTGTAATCCCTTGCAGGCTTCCTTGAGTCCAACGTAAGACTTGGATTGGAATCTTGTCTACACTTACTGTAGAGGTAAATCCCTTTGAACATAGTAGGTTTGACTTCTGAGTAAACATGCAGGGAATTGCACTATCGGATGGTGAATTGCTATAGCTTCCGATGTTGCTGCTTGTGACTGAAGATAGTGTTCAATGTGATTAGTACACGAATGTGTCTTGCAAAGACAAAAACTGATTTTTAATTCAACTTCATTAAATAGCTCCTAAAAAGTAGTCTGAGCTCAGCAAAAGTAAAAATAAATTGGCCCAAAGAATGTGCTTTAGGGTCGAAATAAGATGTGGAGTGGTGTAGCAAACTTTTTAAGGAGTTATAGTAATACACATGCGCACACTTGTGTGTGTGTGTCTGTGTGTATAAGAGAGCCTTTTCTCTGCTCTATTGTGTTTTAATTCTCTTTTTCACTTTATTTAGGTTGTGATTAATTTTACTTGAAGCATTGTACTTTGTTTTATGGTTTTAAGTCTGCTCGCTGCATTGAATGGAATGGCAGGATAGAAATGTTCATATAAATGAAAATATATGGTGTACTTTGGAAGTGCCATCATCTAAGTAGTGCTTCCTTCTGATGGGGAACTGTAGTCAGCCTTAGTTCCCAGATGTGTAGATTTGTATGGTACACATCTTTGCCTCAGTCATGCTTAAAGCACTTAAGGCGTTCACTTAAAATGTCATGTATGGCATATCTCCCTCCCCTGGTTTCCTTGTTCATTTGGTTTAAGAGTTTCTGATGCTCAGTGACATTTAAGAACACAGGATCAATTTGATAATCGCTATCTTCAAATGTATAGTTGTGTCATTAACCTCAAAGGTTAATTCCTGCCCTCCATAGACTTCAGCTATCAGTCAATCTCTTCTGCGCTTCATGAGATAACAGAACTAATTAGAGTGACACAAATTTGGCTACTCGGGGCAGAAATTGTACTACATTCAGTTGAGTCAAATGAATTTCTGGTAGTTGCAGGTAAAACACAGCAGAGCTTGTGACAATGCTTTGTTTGCGTTTCCAGTATTTCATGCATTGATCAGTGGTTATCTAGGGCTGCAGTCCTTTATACACTTACCTGGGAGCAAGCCCTATTCACCTTAATGGGACTTTCTTGTCCTTTGCCCTGTGGCTCTTGAAAATAGCTGTTTTCCTTCCTCTCTTTGGCATCCTCTCAGATATTTAAGAATTGCCTGTTTCACCGTATTTTGCTGTGTTGAACAGTCCTCTCCCTTCAACTTTCTTGAATGCTGACACCAAAAGTGGACACCTCTATTCTATGCTGGTTAGCTGAAGTATGTAAGGCTTCTGAGAACCCAATCCAATTGGGCTTGCACCAGCCCAGTTCTGGCCCACACTGTCGCAAACGTATGGCAGGTACACCTGTGACAATCTGCACCGTTCAGGCACTAGGGGTGGCTCAGCTCGAGCTTGCACTGGGTGAGCACCAGGCAGAGGACTGCTGGGCAATGCCCGGTGGCAGAGACGTAAGTCTGGGTGGGGCGGAGGCATTCTGGGATGGGCGAGGGACAGGGGAAGGCGTGGCAGGAGGGAGGGGGCATTAATGGTGGCAGGCTGCGCTGCCGTACCCTCACCTGCTCCTGGCGCAGGAGACCTAACATGAGTCTCATCAAATCTGCCCTGCTCAATATCTGGCCCAGATTGAAGGAGTCTCATTGGGGCTGCCTGGCCATTACATGGGATAAGGAAGTGTAATCTCTCTTACCCCAAGTAGCCCCAGCGCTGCTTCCCAGCCCCATGGGATACAGCGGTAGCCATTTCGGTACCGCGGCAGCCCTGGGTGCAGGGAAGCATGGAACTGTCTGCCTGTTAGTTGCAAGGCTATTTGAACGATGGTGTTATAAAGAGGTGCCTAGGCTTGGGATTCCAATTTTGGATCCCAATCATTCTTATTTCTACCTGCACGTAGAAGCCCAGGCACTCTGCTGCTTTCTGACACGAGTCTTCTTCTCCACTTGCAGTTCAGATGAAGAGATCCAGAAGTGAGAGAGGCCAGACAGCTTAGTATTGGCAGACTTGTAAATAGCCACTGGCCTGATCATCTCTAGCCAGGAAGACTTACTTCCAGGCAAGCAGCCAACAACATTGTAAAGTGATAGAGAATTGTCCCTCTGCTTCCTACAGTACATTTATGTGCCAGAAGTAACTAAAATAGGCGTATCTGTACTGATGGCATGCATATTATAGTATTGCAAGATTGTAACAACTCTTGCTATTGTCAGCTTATCTTCATAGCTTGCGTAGAAAGGATGGCTAGCTGTTGGCTGGTCAGATTGCCTCTGACTGTGTCCCTATCTCTTATATGAGTCTGCTTTTTGATCAGCATTAGTTTGAAATTAAATTACTGCTGGGTGTCACTGCCCCCCTGAAATGATTTGAATAATCAGCGTGGATGGTTTCAAAGTGTAGAATAATGTTGGTTTTCCATGTCATCACAAATAGGTAGGGCAGCATCTTTTGTTGTTTAGCTCTGAACATGTTGTTCCCCCCGTCCTCATTTTCATCTTTTCTTGTTCAGCTACAGTGTTACAAAAAAAGTTTGGGCTTCAACCTAATGCATATTTGCTGGTATCCTATTGGATGCAGTGGGACTTTTAGATAGATAAGAGCCCAATCATGAGGTCAGTGTGGCCATTGGCTCTTCCATTTCTGCAAAATGTGTTCAACCAGTGGCCCTTATTCCATTAACTGTGTGATATTACAGGGCCATGAATCATGCCATACACTCACTTAAATTTATCGAACATCTTGACACATGCTCAGAAACCAAACTAATGGCAGGGAGAAAGAAATGACAAATGGGACACAGTAATAAATACAATGATGAAATTGATCGTCTGTTTACCCCCTCCCCATGGCAGATGAATGCTTATGTTGTAAGTCATAAAGGAACAAACTTACTGGGTGAATAACTTTGCTGCTGGTTTATGTCATCTAGAATCTTGTTGAAGGATGGAAAAATATTTTAGATTCCTGTGCCCCAACTTACATTTTAGGTTCCCAGGTGGTTGAGCTGCCAATATTTTTTTTCAATCCTGGCTAAGTATTTTGACATTTTGGAGAAGGTTTGTCTTCATTTCATCTTGTAACAGAGGGCATGTCTGCACTGCAGACTTTCAACATAATTTTGTGCATGTTTACTTGGAAGAAAGTCCCATTGTGTTCAATGGGGCTCACTCTTAGGTAAACGCAAATAGAATTGCAGCTGGTTTGCTAGTCATTTCCTTTCTCCAGGAAACTTGGTAGCTGTAGTGCTATATGTAGGACTGGGAAAGTTGAGAGAATTTTCAACATCACCCTTCCTCCTCCAAAGCAACTAAAATTCCCAAGATTCTTTGGAGGAAGCCATGATAACTTAAACTCAGTATCAGTAGAGATGTTTGAAAATTGTGTTATTTATTTTACACAGAAGTAAACCCTAAGACTTAGGCTGTAATCCCATCTTACTCACCAGGTACAAACACCTCTAAACATCTATATAGCTTTGTGGTATGAATAAATGACCATGCCAGAAATAACTAGAAAGTGTAACGACTAGGCATTCCGTTCAAGAGCTGGCTACAATTATGTTACAGGCTTTTTTCCCCTTCAAGTAACTGACACTTTTGCTTTTTAGTGTTCAGAGCTGTTTCTTTATGCACAGATGTGTGGCAAAGGGTTTGCAAGCTCGCGGGGTGTTTAAAGATGTGATCGTGTCAAATGTCTTGCCGTGTTTAAAATTGCCTGCTTTGGCGGCACCGAACACAAAATCCCTTTTGATCTCAGGCTTCGCTTCCCATGCAAGGAGGGGCATTTGTAACCTCTCTCCTTGGTATGAGATGAGCATGCGAATGAAGTCACTTTTCTGTCTGCTGATGTCAGGTGGAGTTTGCACCCTGTTGACCACAAAACAGTCCTGTGATGCTGTGGTGATGTGCTAAAATAATGCCACGGGCAGTAGAAGGATGCACAAGCTTGCTGCCAAAAATAGTATCTCAGAAGGCTCTGGGGGTTGCAGGTATCAGCATCTTTTGCATATGGTCTCTTCTGCTCAGTGCTGGAGTGTATATAGCATGGCTCAGATATGCTAGGCTTATGTTTTCCTTCCTTAGAATCTCTTGCTGTTCTTTTTCATGCTAAAGAGCTTTGCCACAAGGTGCTTCTTCTTTTTTTCCTTTCATATAATTGTTTGGGGGAGGAAGATTACATCATTTTGCTCAATTTCTAAATACGCAAGTTGCATGAACATGTTTCTACCCAGGCTTTACCAGAAATGGTTCTTGATTCCACTTTGTATAGGCTGGCACATGATCTAAATCCTGGCTTTAAAAAAAATTAGGTTGTAATTTAATTTTATAGATATGTGCAGCTGTGTTGATGATAGAGCTGCTTGTAGTGTTGTAACTATAGCAGCAACGGTCCTCTGTGAGGCCAAGATAACAAGTACACCTTTCACATTGTCAATCGTTCCTACCTTGGAAAGTATATTTTCTTTGGTATGGAAACTTGGATTAAAGGCACAACCATTACATCTTCCTACATACGCATCTGACTACGTCTGGAAAACGTGTCAAGCATTGACAGTGTTCTTCCTAACCTGACCTATAAATCTTGCAATCTGTGTTAGAAAAAATGGGGGGAGATAGACGTGTGAGGGATTGACATATAAATAGGGAAGAATGTGTTGTATTGAACTCATCCTCCAGTCAGAAGAAAAGGAGAATCAGCTGGTGGTCCAGTTGCTTGCAACACGAAGCTTGGGTGACCAAAGAAGCATATTGTGGAAAAAGTGGGTCTTGATGGGAGCATAAGCCCCAACATACACATTATGGCTGTCGTATTTGGAGCTGCCAAAAGATGATTCAAATGGTAAGGAATCCGCAAAAATGAGGTGTAACAAACACTTGTATCATTGGTTCATTCCAATCACATGTCCTGATGTCTGTACCATCTGTACACACCTCCATTTTTCAGTGCCTTTTGCTTGGGGGCCATAACATTTGAATTATTTACCTTTTTAAGAGAAGAGGGAGTAGCTTACGAAGCTGCTTTATACTGAGACCATTAAGAGTTTCACCAGTGGTGCTGTTCTGTGTCCTACTGCCTTAACCGATCTGGTGGGTTGTGACCAGAGATGGGGCCTTTTTGGTAATGGCACCCTGAGTCTGGAGTGCTTTCTCCATTGACACTTGCCTGGCAGTCAATTTTATTAACCTTTGGTTATTGGCTAAAGTTCATTAGCCAAGTTCTTAGTGAATAATCTTCTAATGCTGCTGTTTTATTTTACAGTTTTTCTACTGTTGGAATTGTTTATTCTTGGCCTTTCCCTCTCTTTTACTTGGTTTTTATTACTTACATTTTTAATTGATTGTTTTCATTCTTGTTGTTAGCTGCTGTGGAAGTTTTTCTACTTAAAAGAAGAAAGGAAGTGAGTGTGCGAGAAAGAAATAAAATTATGTTCTCTGTCACTACCTGTTTGTAAAGGGAAATGATAACACTTTCCAACAAACTGCTTCACCAAGAGGAATGACACTTACATTCTGAACAAACTAAAGGAAGAATGACCCACTCCAGCATCTTTGATCCCCCCACTGAAGTCTATAACTTCAGCAAAGCTCTGAGCATGTATACTGGACAGGCTAGTCCTGCCTGGCTTGGGCCCTTACAGATTACGGTTGCAATCATATACATACTTATCTTGGAGTAATTTCCATTCAACTCAATGGAATTTAAGTAGACATGGCTACAATTGTGCAGTTAGCTACCTTACTAGTGTGCTTGCATGATTTAAAAAAGAAGTTAGCAATCTATTCCATTTTTATCCTGTCCTTTATCCTTGCTCAGGGTGGCATGGATGGTCCTCTTCTCCTCCATCCCATTTTAACCCTGTGAAGTAGTTTAGGCTAAGAGAGAGTAACTGGCTAAAGATCAAGCAGTAGCAGGGATCTAGGAGGTCAGGCATGCAGACAGAAAAGCCAGAGGTAAGTATGCAGCCCAGGTCAGGCCAAAGTCAATATTCAGAGCATGGTTAAAGAAGCTTGAGTAAGGCACATGATGGCGGTCATGCAGATGGTCAGGTTCCAGAAATCCAAGGAAAGACAGGGCGCAAGAGTGTGCCTGGCTGCACCAGTGATGAGTTGTTCAGGCTAAAGAACCAAGGTGGAAGGAACACTTAGTTAGGGCCAACCAGATCCCTGTTTACTTACCAGATCAATTAGTCTGACTGGGCTGCCATACCCACACCAGCCATTAGTTGTGTGGCGCTGCTGTGGAGCAAAGGCCAGGCTGGTTGCTCTGTCTACCTGAGAACTGCCCTGAGATGCCTGGGCCCCTACTAACAGATTCTTTGGTTTGATCCCTCTGGCACTATATAGCCAGGGAGCTTCATGGCTGAGTGAGCCTTCCAGGTCCTCTTGCAACACCCTCCCCGCACCAGTTTTCTAGATCAGCAATTTTCGACTGTTTCTTTCTCACGGCACAGTGACCTCTATGGTCTTCTCTATGATCTTTGCCTCTTTTGATGTCTTTTTTGGCTTGTGGAAGAGTTTTCCAGTGATTTTCAACCGTTGTGCTCCAAACTCCCACAGCACATTTGTGGACCTTTTGTGGCACACCAGTGAGCCACGGCACACTGGTTGAAAATCACGATAAGGTGGTCCAGTGTAGCATGCTACATGGAAAGGTAAAATACCCTGAAGCAAAACCCTTTCCCTGCCCCAAATAGAGTTGGACGCTGAGCACATGCAGTAAAATCTTCTACCAGCCTTCCCAGAGAGAATTTGCATAGTTGTCTTAACATTTATTATTGTATTTGTTTCCCAACTTCCTTGAGGTAAGCTCACCATGGTATTTTAGTTTTGCTGCAACCCTTTGCGATAGCTTATGTTGAGAGTCAGTGGTGGCTCATTCATAGAAATCTTGTTGACTTCAGAGCTGAGCGTGGAATTGAATTAGAGTTTCTAGCACACAACATAACTTCAGCCAGGATGTCATGTAACGTGACATGTCACCATAAAGAATAATATGTAAAGGAATAAGAAACTTACTGGTTCTCTTGTGGAGTCAGGTCTTTGAACTGAGACCTGGACATCTGAGGAAGTTATCAGGCACTGAGAAACTTAATACCAAGACACACAGCACAGTTCTAACATAAGAACATAAGAACAGCCCCACTGGATCAGGCCATAGGCCCAACTAGTCCAGCTTCCTGTATCTCACAGCGGCCCACCAAATGCCCCAGGGAGCACACCAGATAACAAGAGACCTCATCCTGGTGCCCTCCCTTGCATCTGGCATTCTGTTACATAGCCCATTTCTAAAATCAGGAGGTTACACATACGCATCATGACTTGTGACCCGTAATGGATTTTTCCTCCAGAAACTTGTCCAATCCCCTTTTAAAGGCGTCCAGGCCAGATGCCTTCATCACATATCCTGTGGCAAGGAGTTCCACAGACCAACCACATGCTGAGTAAAGAAATATTTTCTTTTGTCCTAACTCTCCCAACACTCAATTTTAGAGGATGTCCCCTGGTTCTGGTGTTATGTGAGAGAGTAAAGAGCATCTCTCTATCCACTTTATCCTTCCCATGCATAATTTTGTATGTCTCAATCGTGTCCAAAATTATGCATGGGAAGGATAAAGTGGATAGAGAGATGCTGGTGCAAGGGGGTGGGGTTTGCGACAGTGGAACTTTGTTCCACTGTAATAAAACAGCTGTTGATTGCGTGCACAATGCTCCGCTGGTGGCCATTTTGTGAGCGTCGCAGCCTAACTGCTGGAGCCTGATGCATCCACTGGAGCTGGTAAGCCAGTGGTGTTGGTGGGTGGAATGGAGTGGGGAGGGGGAGGTGGAGACTGGGGCAGGCAGAAGGGTGGATTGAGGCCAGAAAGCGGATGGTATTGGCGGCAGCGGTGCCTCCAATGTCCTAGTCTCCTTCCCTGCCTAGATCTACCTTGGGACCACTTGGACTTGCACCAGCAAAATCACTGGTCTAAGTAGGCCCAGCAGGGCAGTATACCCAGAGGAGGCTGCTAGGACTCTCCCCCCCCCCCCCGATGTAGCATCCACTCTGGTGGCACAGCTGCTTTGGAGGGGGATTATTTAGGATTGGGCTGACAGTAGAGGTACAAAAGCCTACAATACTTGGCACTAATTCTTGCCTATATTAAGTCGCATGGATAAGTAATGGAATTGGTTTTATCCAAAGGCAAAATATTACAGAATGTAAAGAAACACTAACACACTTCCTTCCATTGCCCTTTTGTACAGAGGTTGCTGTAATTCCTGCATGGCCTTTATCGTGTATGAAATAATGAACCTCTGTCTCCCAGGACATCCATGATGTATTTTTTTTGTAAGACCTAGAAATCATTTGCAGCTCACCATGTTTACCCAGCACTTCCCATGTCCTGACTTTGGCAGAAGAGTTGAAATCCAACCAGTAAAGGCTGTTTCCCATGGAGGCTTGAGATAAAGAGATGTTTGCTTGTTCCCAGTTGACAAGGCCATCTCACATCTGTGGCAGGATAAACAGAACGCACGTATTTTGTTCTCTTGGTTCTTTAAGGTCTGTGATGCTCTTGGCCTGTGCTCTCATGTTTACTGACTTGTTAATTCAGGACCATGTTTATTGAATCAGAAAACAAGTGTGCAGTGTCACAAGCCCAGAATATTTTTGGATTCCCTGTAATTATAGTGCCGTCGATGTTGTTTTTGTGGATGCGGTTGTGCACTGAAGAGCTGTACCACGTGACTAGCTG
Organism: Tiliqua scincoides; assembly: GCF_035046505.1. Classification (NCBI taxonomy): domain Eukaryota; kingdom Metazoa; phylum Chordata; class Lepidosauria; order Squamata; family Scincidae; genus Tiliqua; species Tiliqua scincoides. The sequence continues at coordinate 23,989,139 of NC_089825.1, forward strand.
AAGTGATAGTGTGTCTTGAGTCAGCTTGCCTTCAATTTACAGGTGTTGTCTTTGCAAGGCTTAGAATGCGTTAGCCACAGTGGCTCATACATAATGATAATATTATTGTTAAGAATATTTGTCGACTGCTTTTTTGGGGGGGGAAAAGATGTTCATTAAGAGGTTTCTGAAGCAGCAGTACTGTGAAGGTGGTTTCCTGTCTAAAAGTAAAGAAAAAACACGTGCTATGGTGAACAGAGACCATAATTCTCTCCCAGCTAAATATAAAGAAGCCACCACTTTGAAAAAAACTATTCTTTGGCAAGTATAGTTTCTGCAAACAATCTCAGATCCTGACATTTCTCTAGTGCAGAGTTTCTCAAACTGTTTCTCTAGTGGGAGTCAGGACCCACAGGGTGGGTCGGGAGCCAATTTTAGGTGGGTCCCCATTCATTTCAATATTTTATTTTTAATATATTTGACTCGATGCTCCCATGCTATGTAACTGCATTTGGGGAAATGTTACACATCTGTACTTTAACAGGCTACTATGTATATGCTTTTTACAATGATAGTCAATGAGACTTACTCCTGGATAAGCAGTGGCGTCATTAGGGTTTGTGTCACCTGGTGCGGGATGCCAGCGCATCACCCCCCATGCAGTGGGCAGGACAACACCCCAGGTGGTGGTGTCAAAAGGTACGGCAAAAAGGTACGTACGGCCAAAAAGGTACGTATCAAAAGGTACGGCCAAAAAACCAGTGGGGGCGGAGTGATGGTACATCACCCCGCCCCCACTGGTTTTTTGGCCGTACCTTTTGATAGAACAAAGATAGAACACATTCTGAATGAAATTACACATTGATTGATATATAACATGCTGGTTGTTATTCTTCCAAATTATGATTTTCGTGATTTTGGTCACTAGTGGTCACACCCCTTGGGGATGAACTTATTAAAACCTCATTGCAGCAGTTTTCGGTTTTAGCACTGGGAACCACTTTTTAGAATGACAATCTGTCCAAGACCCACCAGAAGTGATGTCATGGTGGAAGTGACATCATCAGGCAAATTAAAATAAATAAGTATAAATAATTAAAGTAAAACAAATAATTAAATAAGCAGAAGCCAGCCCTGTTCCACAAGTGAATTTCCTCTGTAGCTTGCCTGCAATAACACCCCCCTCCAAAACCAGTAAGGTCTTCAGCCCTACCCAGTGACCAGTTCAATTAAAGAACTTCTGTTTAAACCAGATCACTGTCAGGATTCACCTGGCTTTGCAAATCTCAAATAAGTTCATCTTATCAGCTGAAGCCTCTGTTTTGATCCTTTTTAGTGGGGGGGGGGGGAGGCTGCCTTCTGGAGCACTTGTTTAGCTGCAGGTGCATAGGATCACGACCATTCTGGTAGCCTTGCACTCTCCTTCACCTGATCTTTCACACCAACCAAGGCACAGTTGCTTACTCACAAGTAAATGCAACCGTGAGGCTTAGTTTCACTTTCCATAGGGCTCAATACATTCATCTGCTTGGAGGGAGGGACTTCCTTCTCAGTTGTTTTGGGGAGTTGCATTCATTGGATCAGACCATTCTGGTGTCATTGGATTCCTCTCAGCCTGCCCTTTCCGATGGCCTAAGGCATGTTCTCCTACTCATGAGTAAACGCGCGATACAGCTCAGTTTCACTTTCCATAGGGATCCATGCATTTTTTGTTCTCCAGTTTTTTGGCCATAACTTTTGATAGGAAGGAAATATTTCACTCTGGTTTTTTTGCATTGCATTCTACTCGAAATTCCGCATCTGACGGTATATAATATGATGGGGTTACTCCTAATCACCGCAGTTTTAGCATGTCACCTCCCCAGTGTGCGTCACCCCCCCGTGCGCAGCCCACACACCTCTGCACTCGGTGCAGCCCACACATCTTAGCGACACCACTGTGGATAAGTGTGGGTAGGATTGCAGCCTAAGATAGTTAAAAAAATTTCCTGCTAGATGATGTCACTTCCAGTCAAGACATCACTTCTGGTGGTCCTAATGGATTCTCATTCTAAAAAGTAGGTCCAGGTGCAAAAAGTTTGAGAACCACTGCTCTAATCTGTATAAAAGGGCTGGCTACTGCTACTGTGTTCCAGTCTATGAAATTCAGCGAAATTTAAATGTGCTGATGAGGAATGGTGACAGGTCTAGGGCTCAGTAAATCAGGAAGGTCTTTGCCACCAGCCTTGTTTGAAATGGTGCTTTTCTGTGGATCCAAAGTACAGGTCCAGCCTATTTATACACGGATTTTTTATACACAGATTTGACTCAATAGGAATGGCCCCTGCAAATGAGAAGGAATGTGCTGATCCCTGGAGAAGGGGAAAAATGCATCCCTTTAAAATCAGTTTTAAAAACTGAACAGTCCTTTAATAACAGCCTCCTTAATGAGAGAGAGAGAAAGGGCAGCTGGCTGACAATCCATCAATCCTTCTCTCTCCTTCCCCCCTCCCTTCCCCCAGCACGTGAAAGAAAGGGATCATTTTGCATTGGTGAAGGGAGGGGCTGAGTGAAGTGCTGATGGATTGTCTTCTTAATGACTCTTATCTTAGAGTCAAAAGGTCAGCAAGGCTGTTTTTCAATCACTGGAGCAAAGAAACTTTGTTTTTTAAATTGATTTGCTGTAGTACGTTTTTTTTAATCCATGTGAGTGCTTGGAACGGAACCCACACAAATAATTAGTCTCAACCTGTACTCCGTTATCTGTTTCTAAAATGATGACACTTAAAACAGATGTCCAGTTTAATATGCAGAATATTACTGCCATATTTGTCTTTTGTTGTCAAGAAAATGTTGCCAAGAAAATGGCAGCCCTGTATTGAGTCTCCTCCTGTGGCTGCAGAATAGCATCCAATTTAAACTACCTGTTATCCTGATAACATTACAGTGTTGATGTCTGCAGCCAGTCACAGCCAACAATGTGGGACAGTGAACCACACACCCTAATTCAGGGACATGCTGTAATGTTCTGTGTCGGTGAGGCACTGAACATCGTGTGGCCTAGAAGTGACATAACACTTCTGGTCACTAGCCCTCTGAACATGACCAGAACCTTGTGCCAGTCATATTGCAGAAGCCTCTGTGAGCTTCAAAAAGCCCCCTGGAGGTGTTTTAAAAGCACTTCTGGAGGTGTTTTAAAAGCACTTTTGATTTTTGCCGAAAATCGGAAGCGCTTTTAAAACACCTCTGAAGAGTTTTCTGCAGCCCACAGAGGCCACGTGAAGATTCTGTGGGCCTCAGAAAGGCTTCTCGATGCAACCGGAGAACATTTCTGGTCGCATCTAGGAGCTCGTCTGGGTGGTCCAAGAACTCAAGTGAGGCTCTGCCTCACCTGCCTCCAATGACCGCACATCCCTGCCCTAATTACGTCAGGTCAAGGGATAAATTGAACAGAGTTGTGTAGATTATTTATACTTAATTATCAGTCCAGGACTGATGTTTTCTTAAGTGACCCTGTGTTGTTTGCAATGCCATCAAATTGAGAGTGTTCTGAACTCATTTGTGCCTCATAACTTTAATGTAAGCGTGAGAGCAGGGCCCTTGTTGGGAAAAATAACTTTGGGCAGAGAATGGAATGAATCCCTCTTCCCTCCTACCTCATCTTCCTTTCCAGTGCCTTCCAGAAGTAACACCAAGGATAGACTAGGGCCGACACTGACTGAAAACACAATGCTAATCTCTATGAACTCAATGATAAGTATCACATTGGCTGTGTTCTTTTTTCAGCTTCTAGCACTAGAAGCTAGCGCTAGAAGCGCTAGAGAGCTGGGTTGTTGTTTTTTCAGCTTCAGGCACTCTCAGGTCACATTCGTTTTTCAGATTCTAGCATGCTACCCATGCTAGTATTTTAAAAAGCAAGCTCGGAGCTAGAAAAGATAGCCACCTCCCTGACTGTGTCACCTCCTTCTATTTTCTGTCTAATACAAGAACATGTGAGGAACATGGTGGTCTCCATAGTGTATAGTGTATGGCAACAGCATGGCAACCTCTGTACAATTGATTTAAATGACAGATCACCCAGTGGCATTGCTAGGAGGTGCAGGCTGCACCGGATGATGCACACCGTGGGGTGACATGCACTGGGGGGTAACACGCTAAAATCGCGGTGGTTAGAAGTAACCCCATCATATTATATACAGTTGGATGCAGATTTTCGAGCGGAATGCAATGCAAAAAACCAGAATTAAATATCTCCTTCCTAGCAAAAGTTATGGCCAAAAAACTGGAGAACAAAAAATGCATGGATCCCTATGGAAAGTGAGCCGTATCACGCATTTACTTGTGAGTAGGCAAACTTGCCTTAGTCTGTCGGAAAGGGCAGGCTGAGAGGAATCCAACAACACCAGAATGGTCCTGATCCAATGAAATGCAGCCCCCAAAACAACTGAGAAGGAAGTCCCTCCCTCCAAGCAGATGAATGTATTGAGCCCTATGGAAAGCGAAACTAAGCCTCACGGTCGCGTTTACTGACGAGTAAGGAAACGTGCCTTGGCTGGTGTGGAAGATCAGGTGAAGGAGAGTGCAAGGCTACCGGAATGGTCGTGATCCCATGCACCTGCAGCTAAATAAGTGCTCCAGAAGGCAGCCTCCCCCCCTAAAAAGGATCAAAACAGTGGCTTCAACTGATAAGGTGAACTTTTTTGAGACTTGCAAAGCCAGGTGGATCCTGACAGTGATCTGGTTTAAACAGAAGTTCTTTAATTGAACTTGGTACTGGGTAGGGCTGAAAACCTTACTGATTTTGGAGGGGGTGGGGTTATTGCAGGCAAGCTACAGAGGAAATTCACTTGGTGGAACAGGGCTGGCTTCTGCTTATTTAATTATTTGTTTTACTTTAATTATTTATACTTATTTATTTTAATTTGCCTGATGATGTCACTTCCACCATGACATCACTTCTGGTGGGTCTTGGACAGATTGTCATTCTAAAAAGTGGTTCCCAGTGCTAAAAGTTTGAGAACTGCTGCAATAAAGGTGTTAGTAAGTTAACCCCCTTGGGGGGTGTGTGGCACCACTAGTGACCAAAATCACTAAAATCACAGTTTGGAGGAATAATAACCAGCATGTTATATATCAATCAATGCGTAATTTCATTCAGAATGTGTTCTATCTTTGTTCTATCAAAAGGTACGGCCAAAAAACCAGTGAGGGTGGAGTGATGGTACATCACCACGCCCACCACCTGGGGTGTTGCCCTGCCCACTGCATGGGGGGTGGCGCACTGGCATCCCGCACCGGGTGATGCGAACCCTAGTGCCTCATAACTCATAACACTGAGGTCACCTGATTTTTTGGGGTTTTTTTATGAGCCATGCCAGCAGCATGCTTGAAACGTCACTAAAAAAAGAATGCAGCCCTCCAATCTGCTTCCATTAGTGCTTCATGCGTCCTGTTAGCATTGGCAGACAGCACAGAAACAGCCAGACACAGGAGGCAGCAACAGGAGGGCTGCAATCAGGGTCCAGATAAGTCATTTGTGTGATGGAGGGATTTGTGAACCACAGGTAAGTGAAACCGCAGGTACAGGATCCAGGATACAAGGAGATGCCTGTAATGTGTGTTTCCACCCTTAGCTCATTCTAATTCATAGGTATATTTCTAGGCTTGTAGTAAATTCTTCCTCTTTGTTTACATCGAGTCACTTTTTTCCCCCTTCTTAATTGCTTTACAGAAGTCCAGGAGGAGACTTGGGAGCTAAAAAGAAGAAAAAGAAACAGAAGCGAAAAAAGGAAAAGCCAAACTCCGGAGGTACCAAATCAGACTCTGCATCTGACTCCCAGGAGATTAAAATTCAGCAACCTTCAAAAGTGAGAGCCTGGCTTGCTTTTAACTTTGGGAGCTTAGTGTGCAAACCCTAATAGGCAGTGCTAGGGTCAAGTGTGTGCAGAACAGGCTGCTGTCCCAATTTCAGGTAAAGGTAGCTGACAGAAAAGCCAGTTGAATACATGCTGTCCAGGTTTAAGTGGCTGGTACTTAATCCACAATCCTGGTGCTTAAAAAAAAAAAGTGCATGGGGTTTTCAAATGAATAGGAAATAACTCCTGGAACTTATGACTTTTGGTGGTAGTCCCCACTTTGTTCAACCCCCTCCTCAGAGAGGTTCCCTTACCCAACTTCATTGTCGAGTTAAGATGTCATGTTTTTCCCCAATTAGCGTTGTCAGCTGGGTGACTGTACAACAGCTGTACTCTAAACCTTTTCACAGTGGGTGTTGAGTATATACTGATTTTATTGCTCTTGCTTCTGTTTTTAGTGATTTTGCTAAGTTGTTTTGTTGTCCAGTCCTGTCCTCCACATGCTGTGGGGGTGGGGCCACCAGATGGCCTACTGGGAGGTAAGTACAAAGTATATGTACATACCTCTCCCAGGCTGTCTGGCAACCAGTGGGTCTCCTCGGACATATGCCAGCTATTAACTAGTGTGAGGAGCCTTAGGAGGTGAAGTTAGGTCAGGAAAGGGGGAATAGGATGCTGGCACTAACCCCAGGTTGACCTGCTTTCCATCCCAAGCTTCCCCCAAACCACCCCCCTTCACTACCTTACCTGCTTCAGCAGGGCATCCAGGAACAGTGGCTCATGTACAGAGCCTCAAGCTATTTATGCTGATGACTCACAGCACACAACAGCTCCACAGGGTTTGCAACCCCACACCAGCACTTATAATAATAATAAATAAATAATAGTAAACTTTATTTATACCCCGCCGTTCTCCCTAAAGAGACCCAGGGCGGCTTACAACATGTTAAAACAGATTAAAACATAATTTAACAAACAGTTAAAAACATATTAAAAACACATTAACAGATACCATAAAACAGTAGTCAGATAAAAAGTCAGATAAAAAGAGCATAAAGCAGCAGATCGTAGAGGAATCAGGCCTGTAAAAAATACTAAAAGATGTAAAAAGATGTTAAAAAGGCCATGAACTCAGAAGGCTTGTTTAAACAGAAGGGTCTTCAGGCCTTGCCGAAAAGTCTCAAGAGAGGCAGCCATTCTCAAGTCAAGGGGAAGGGAGTTCAATAACATTGGTGCCACTACTGAGAAGGCCCTATTTCTTACCGCTGCCCCATGTACCTCCTTAGGCGGCAGCACTTGTAAAAAGGCCTTCTCTGATGACCTAAGAGGACGCCACTTATGGTGGCGGTTCGCAAGATCTGCTGTCCGTTACCTAATGATTACTTTTTGGGGGGTGAGAATTGATTATAAATTTTATGCAGCTTTTGTGTGAGCCATGTTGAATACACAGGCGGCCCTTGTTATCCGTGGGGGTTCCATTTCTGAAATCTGCAGTTGATTAAATTCATGGATTAGGACCCCACCTGGACCCTCTGAATGCAACTGGCGGTTGTTCAGAGGGCCGGGGAAGCCACATATGCCCTCCCTGACTCTCAGAAAACCTGTTTCAGGCAAAAAACTGTGACTTCCAGTTTCTCGTGGAAGACTTATGTGGCTTCCCAGGCATCAGAATGCCTTATAAGGGCATAAAAAGTTACTTTTTTCCGCTCAAAATGGGTGGTCTCCCTGGCCCTCAGAACACCCTCCGGACATAACATAGCTTCAGTCACATTCAGAGGGTCCAGGTAGAGCCCCTCCCGCAGGTACGAAACTTGTGGACGATGAAATCCGTGGGTACCAAACCTGCGAATAACATGGGCCAACCTGTATGTCTCTCCTTTAAGGAACAAATAATCTTAAATATAATGCTAGGCCAAAGCAGATCTACTTTTTGTAGGTTTTGTTGTATTACAAATTATTTTGAGTGCCAAAAATAGGCACATTCTCATTTGACCAGGTGTGTATCCATTTACATGAACATCGTAACATCAACCGATGCGGGGGGGAGGGGGATTGTCAGCAGCAATGTGGCAAGACTTTGTGTAATAGTGTTGGTCTGGATCTGATTCACCTATACCTGTCAACTAGAAAATTGTAGCTGTCCATCGGTATGTCAAACTAGTCATTGAGTTGGTGGTTCATGCTATTGTGAGCTTCTAGTATTAGCCTGGTGTTAGATTTCAATATAACCTTCTTGTTTAAGCAGTCCATATATGAGTCATAGAGATTCCAGTGTATAACTAAATGTGGTACAGATTGCTATCAGACAACAAGGCAGGGTGGGGGAGGGTGGATTCAGGAGGCAATGGGGGGGTGAGTGGATTGGCTCCAGTGAGAGGGTGGGTTCTGTGACAGTGGCAGACCCAGCCATGTGGCCCAGGTTCATGTGGACCTGTTCCAATAATTTCACTAATTTCACTAGGGCAGGTCTGATCCCTCTGCGCTGCAGAAGCTTACCCCCAGATAAGGGAACAAATGTTCCCTCCACGACTGCTCCCCCTGCAGGATTCGGTGATAGCCATTTTGGTGTCGCTGGATCAGCAGAAGGGAACCCTAGGATTGGGATGCTTAGTTACCTAGTGTCCACACACTGACGGGCAATGGCTCTCTAAAATTTGAGGCTCTGCTTAGAGACAGCAGAGAAAAAACTTGGAGCCTTCAGCTGTGCTGAACTACAGCTCCATCTCCTCTATTTACTCCTAGCGTCTCTGAATCTGTTTTAGCAAGTCTTGCTAACAGCTAAAGACTATCCAGTTTGTTTCAGTGTAAGGTTTCATAGACTTTAGTCCACTTTATCATACACTGAAATAAATCAGTTAGGACGCAATCCTAACCCCTTATGCCAGTACTTTCCAGCACTGGCATAGCGGTGCCAATGGGACGTGTGCTGCATCCTGCATTCACAGAGGTGTCGCTCACAGAAGCCTCCTCAAAGAAAGGGAATGTTTGTTCCCTTACCTTAGAGCTGCCTTGCCCTTAAGAAAGCACTGACATAAGGGGTTAGGGTTGCACCCTTAGTCTTTAAGGTGCTACAAGACTGTTGTTTTTATTGCCTATAATGGTGACCCAGTTCCAGTCTCGAGTTTTGTTCATCTATAGCAGTGATTTTTAACCTTTTTTGTCTCACAGCACACTGACAAGGTACTAAAATGGTCAAGGCACACCATCAGTTTTTCATAATTGACAAGGCACACCATGCTGTTGGTGGCAAGCTCACATCCCCAATGGCCCTACTAATAAATGACCCTCCCCAAACTTCTATACCACACTTGCAGACCATTCGCGGCACACCAGTGTGTGCCACGGCAGAGTGGTTAAAAATGGCGTATCTAGAGCATTGGTTCCGAAACTATTTGGGCCACCGCCCCCTTGGTTCCATAAACTCATGCCCAGTGTCCCCTATCCTATCTATAACAACATCATTCAGAATCATGCTTTTTGCACAAACCACTAAGGAAGATAATAACAATAAAATTCAAAACAGCAACAATTTATTGCACATTTATTCAAAATCCAAGTACAGTGCATAATAAGAGTGTCTTCTTCTCCTTTGCATGCTTCCCCCATCTTGGGTCATAGTGTATAGTGACATTCACAGGACAGAGTGATTGAGTGTTAAACTCCATGACCTGATCTTAATCCATGACCTGCTCTTAATTTGCCTTTGTGCAAATTTATGTTTCTTGGCTTACCCCACAAGGCTGTCTTGAAGATGACAAATGAGGGCTGCTACACTGTTTGCACCTGGTATGAAAAGAAATAACTTCTATTTTGCATACCTGCCCACACAGAAAGGACCTGTAGGTTTGCTGTTCATCACAAAGACCTACTTTGCATATTAACAAAACTGTAGCCTTCCTATGACCCACTGTGCTTTATATAGCATCTGAATGTTATTTTTGTTCCATTTATAAGAAACTGCAACTTTTCATATGTTTAGAAGCATTAAAGTGTATTCATCAACTTCCTTTCTTGCCCCAGTTCTTGACTAACAGCCCAATCCTATGCATGTCTACTCAGAAGTAAGCTCCATTTGAGTCAATGGGGCTTACTCTCAGGAAAGTGTGGATAGGATGGGACTGTCCATCTGTAATCCTACTTATACTTTCCTGTGAGTAAGTCCTATTGGACTCTATGGGGCTTACCTCTGAGCAGATATGTATACTTACAGATTGTGCTGTAAGGCAGCAACCCTGAGGTCATTTACTTGGAAGGAAGGTGCACTGAAATCTCTGGACCTTACCTCCATGTACATCATGTGTAAATGTGTTTAGGTTTAGCTCATTACTGTTGAGTTTCACAGTTCATTTCCTGAGTAATTGACTGCCCTAATAAGAAGTGCCAGTACACCTCGATATTTTGGCAATATCCTCCTGTAGCTGTATTGTAACTCTGTCTGGATCTCACAGTGTGCAGTTCTTATTCTGTGGCATGGGTCTCCTCCAATGGGTTTTATCTATGATGGGTTTTATCTACAGCAACAGAGCATCTCTGGCTGAGATCTACCTAGGTTTCTGGTCATCGTTTCTGTACCTTATGCTTCAGCCACATTACTGAAGCTACATAGGTCTAAGCTGGGTCACTGCTTAGATGGGTGACTGGAAATACTATGTACACCACCTAGAGTTCCATGATCGAAGAAATTTAATACTTATTCACAATTCGTGTTCAACAGCCATTCTTCTTCAGCTTAGCGATGGTTCAGCGGATTACTAATTTCTTCTATCTACAGGAAGGCGGTTGTATGGAGAAAGCAATGTCTGACCCCAATGATATTTGTCATTTCCATTTCATGGTAAATGATAACATGTATTCCAGCTGCTGAATTCTTTGTCTTCGCCATCCTCCCCCTCCCCCCCCCCAAAAAAGGATGTGCCAGATCTGATTTCTCTATGGGTGAACTAGCCTTTAACCCTTCAACTAGCCCTTTAAGTACAGGCATACCTTGCAGTTTCATCTGGTTAGAGACCAGAGCATGGATGAAAGTCAAAAATGGATGAATGCCAAAGCATAGCCTTATTTAGCTTGCAAATTAATTTTGACCAGTGAAAAACGTAAGTAACTAAGGCCACAATCCTAACCAATTTTCCAGCACTGACACAAGGGCAATGCAACTCCTAAGTAAGGGAACAAACATTGCCTTAACTTGAGGAGGCCTCCATGACTGCCTCCCAACTGCAGGATGCAGCACATGCCCCACTGGCATAGCTTTGCCACTGCTGGAAAGTTGGTTAGGATTGCGCCCTAACAATATAAGACACGCAAATGCATGTAAAAGCTAAGTAAACATAAGAACATTGACAAACATTGTCGAAGGGTGGATGAAATCGGATAAAAGAGAAAAGCATGTGGACAAAATTTGAAATGTAGGTATAATTGAAAGCAGTCGAATGAGCAGAGCAATGAAAGTCAAAGTATGCCTGTAGCAGGTTCAATGTAGTCTTCATCAAAACAAGAGCACAGCAAAGGAAACCCATACTTCCCTGTACAATTTTGTACAAAATTGGGCCAAGTACAAAAGAGACAATTGACACAATTTCTGACCTTAAAATGTACAAATACGGCTAGCATAAATTGTACAGAGAGCTACCTGATACTGAATCAGACCGCTGGTCCATCTAGGTTAGTGTTGTCAGCGCAGATTAGCAGTGCCTGGAGACCCCAAGGATGGAATCTGGGACATTCTGCGTGCAAAGCATAGACACCACCACTGAGCCATGACCCCCGTCTCCAAATAAATGGGGGGGGGGGGTCTGCCAGTCAGGACTGGAAAATTTGCAGATGTTTAGCAACATTGCATTCAAGGGCATGAACCTTCTGGCAGGGTGGTGGTGGTGGTGGTGGTGGTAATGCATTATTCCAAATATACAGTGGTGCCTCGCATAACGAAATTAATCCGTTCCGCGAATCCTTTCGTTATGCGAAATTTTCGTTGCGCGAATCACGTTTTCCCATAGGAATGCATTGAAATATAATTAATGGGTTCCTATGGGCAAAAAAGGTCAAAACGAAGTCAAATTTGGTTTACAAAGTGTTTATTACGTGCTCTTTAAAGGCTTACATACTGTTCAGAGGATTTCTAAAATTTGAAGCATACACGAAATTTTTAATTTTTAAAAAATTTGTTATGCGAAGCACGGACCTAAAAAGTTTTCGTTATGCGAAGCACGGACCTAAAAAGTTTTTCGTTATGTGAAGCAAGGCCAGAAATTTTCGTTATGCGAGTTACCAAACTCAATCGAAAAACTCTTTCGTTATGCGAGTTTTTCGCTGCGCGGGGCATTCGTTATGCGAGGCACCACTGTACTTGAGAAATCAGCAGCACAGAAAGCTTAGTGGCCCCTTGGTGCCAGCCTCTATTTTGTCTAATTTTTAAACTGAGAGTTAAATCTACAACTTTAGTGGAGTTTATGTGGAGATGTATTACAAATGTATGAGCAAGCTTATTTTTTCCCCCCTGTAAGACTTAAGGGTAAGTTAATTAACAACATCATGCAATATACAATCACCTTGGGACCCAAAAATACCTTAGGCTGCAATCCTAACCACACTTTCCCGAGAGTAAGCCCCATTGAACTAAATAGGACTTACTTCTGAGTAGACCTGGTTAGGATTGTGCCCTTATTGTGTTAAGGCTGATGCTGACTCATGGCACAGTCCAGAGCAGAGAGAGCGCTCTGCCGGTGCAGACTGACAAAAATGTGCCTTAAAGCATGTTGCAACAGCACTGGAGTTATTAGCACTGTCAGGAAAGCCTGAGCCATCCCACCAGTGCCAGAGCACGTGCCAGAGCAAGTAAGTTCTGCACCAAGAAGCAGGGAGGAAGGGAGTGGATGGAGATTGGGTCCTGGGAAGGGGGTGCAATTCTTGGCACTGGTGTGCATCATATCCTATTCCCCTTCCCTGGCCAGATCCACCAACATGGATCCACTCAATGATTTAGCAAACACTGGTCCAAGTAGACCTGTTGTCATAGCTGGAGCTTTCCCCAGGGGCAAGGGGACAGATGTCCGTTTACCTCAAGGAGACTTCCAGACTGCAAGATATCCACTGGATATCATGCAAACTGTGCTGGCCCCTCTGCATCAGCACAGAGGAATTTCAGTAGAATTGGGCTGTCAGTGGATTTGGACCTGGTATAAAACCTTTTGATGACCACCTAGATTTGCATCACTATAAACTGGAGGCAAAAAAAACAACCAGAAGCACCGTCCCATTCTGAATGATACAACACTAGTTACCAAGCTGACTTATTTCTTTAGAAAGTCATTTTTGAAAACATACTGATAAATTTATCAAGAAATGAATTACAATCGTGTGCCACTTAACGACAGGGATTGGGACCATGATCCCTGTCATTAATCGGGGCTTGATGCAATCCGAACCCTCCTCAAGGAAGAGGATGCTCCACTCCCCTACCGTCTGGAGGGTCGCCTGAGCTTCACAGAGCCAACGCACATCTGCTTACTGCCTCTTCGGAGCTCTGACTGAGGGAATCGCGTCTCATTTGCGATGTCCGATTTCATTGAGGAAACCGGAAATTGCACGAGAGACACAATTTCTCTCAGTTGAGCCTTTTAGAGGCAGCGCACAGAAGTGCACTGCCCGTGGGAGGCTCAGACAACCCTCCAGAGGGGAGGAGAGTAGAATTCCCTTCGCTTTCGGAGGGTTGGGGTGTGCGCTCCCGACAACCACGTGAACACACATGGTCATCGGTTATGCAATCCCTGCGTAAGCTGGAAGGTCACAAAGCGGCACACGCTTGCATTTTAATAACATAGTGAGCAGCATCCTATCCAAGCTTGTGTATTCATTTCCTTGTTATGACTCCTCTGTTCTGTTATTATTTGTACCTTTAACAACAACATTTAAAGACTTGGATCCAGTTCATCTGTTCACGAATCTCTTCCGTCCCCTGCGTGTCAAAAAAGTCGAAGACACTTATTTGTGTAGCTTCCCTGCCCTGGCTTATTCCCAGGCTTCAGTCTCTAGGTACACTGGTGACAACTACGCAAGATTCATGATGCCTTCAGAAATGTCACCTTACCTGAAATACTCTTTCTGTACTTTGCCCAGCAATTCCCACGTGTCCTCTGAATAGCCACTGCTGGCTTCAGCCTTAAATTTGTCATGGATTTTGCAGTCTGTGTTTACCTAGAGCGCAGAGAGACAAATGAGAAGTGAGAATTGATACCAGACAGAAAGTGGGAGTGGGAAAGCAGGGCAAGAGTTAGAAAGCAGATGTGTCTTTTACTTCTCTATTTTGGAAAGCAGTCCTGGGGCCCAATTCTATCCAATTTTCCAGTGCCGATGTAGCTGTGCCAACAGCATGTGCACTGCATCCTGCAGTGGGGGGTCAGTCATGGACATTTCCTTAAAGTAAGGGAACATTTACTCCCTTACCCCAAGGCTCTATTGGTGTTGGAAAGTTGGATAGGATTGCACCCTTGCAAAGAGTTCTGTCCGCCACCACTGAAAAGCTCAGGAACCAGTTTGGTTTTCCAGGAGCCAGCTTAGAGGGAGGGAAGTATCCTTTTTTCATTGTTCCCTTCCTCTCCCCTCATTTTGCCTAGGCCTCCCAGATGCCAGGGAAAAACGGCCCAATCCTGTCCAATGTTCCAGCACTGATGCAGCCACAATGGAGCTCCAACATAAGGGAACAGTCATTCCCTTACCTTACCTTGAGGAGGCCTCCATGGCCTCTACTATTGGTATGGCTGCTTGGATAGGATTGGATCCCAAGCCTTTCTGCAAGGAACAGTCTCTGACTTGAGAAATCTCTCTACAAGGGCGCTAGTTGCAATTCCTGTATAGTGAGGAAAGGCTCCCTACATTTGCCCACAGTTGGCATTTATGCTGACAAGTTCTTTAAACATGGGAGGTCAGATTTTGGGTGAGCATTTTGAATGATGGGTTTTGTTTATTTTTAAATGATGGCTTTAAAATAATTGTAAAAAATATTTTGTTAACTGCCTGGGCTGCAGTGGAAGAAAGGGCACATATACACTTTGAGAAATGAATACAGGCATGTCGCCTAACGACAGACTGCTTAATGACGGGCCGCATATACACAGTGGTCAGAGCACAACAAAGAGGCTCTTAAGCCACTTCTGCCCAACACTGCATATATGCAACAGGGATCAAATGTGTACACCAGTGGGCTGAGCAGAAATGGGTTAATGAGGCAATCAGGTCTCCCATAGCCTGCAGCAGAGTGTCTGTTTACACAGAGGCTCTTAATGCAAAGAAGAGGCAGTCTCCAGTAGCCTATGCATGACAGTGTCTGGCAGGGAGTGTCTGTTAACACAAGAAAGGCACTAGAATGACTGGATGTTCACTTAATGACCTAATCACATAACAGCAGGGATTGGAAAACATATCCCTGTTGTTAAATGATGCACACCTGTAAATAGTGTTTGTGGAGGGGTAAAGCAACATTGACCACCCCTGCCTGTCCCCCTGCTTGTGCCAGAAATGCAGATATATTCCTTGAGGGGGAAATGTTGATGTCCTACCTAATCTCATGGTGAAGATCCACAAAAATTGACTCTATTGCTGTCTATCTCATTCTTGCTATACAGAAACTTAAGACAGTTAGACCGAAATAATGTTCAAAGTCTGCTTTTCCTCTTGTTCAGTTTTGCCATTTGAACTTTCCTCAGTTTAGTCAGCTGGGGAGGGATGAGGTGATCTGCTTCTTCTGCCCCAGTTTTTGCATGGGGCCACAATACTTGCATGACAAACATTGCACATTCAATGCAAAAAAATAAAATGGCTGTTTTGCAATGTAAGATATGAAAGAATTTGGTTAAAACTGTTTAAAGACAGGCAGGATGGTGTAGCTCAGTGTTTCTCAAACTGTGGGGTCAGGAACCACCAGGTGGGTTGCAAGCCATTTTCAGGTGGGTCCCCAATTCATTTCAATATTTTATTTTTAATATATTAGACTTGATGCTACCATGATGTGTGACAGCATTTGGGGAAATGTTACACATGTATACTTTTAACAGGCTACTATGTATATGCTTTTTACAATGATAGTCAATGGGACTTACTCCTGGGTAAGTATGTTAGGATTGCAGCCTAGGATTGTTAGAAATTTTCTTGCTTGATGATGCCACTTCCAGTGATGATGTCACTTCTGGTGGGCCCTTACAGGTTCTCATTCTAAAAAGTGGGTCCCGGTGCTAAAAGTTTAAGAACCACTGGTGTGGCAGTTCTGGTGTTGAACTAAAACTGGAAGATCTAAGTTCAAATCCCTGCTCAGCCAGAAAGCTTCTGGAGTGACTTTGGGCCACTCGCTCATTCTCCACCTCACCTACCTCATGGGGTTGCTGTGGGGGGAAAAAAGGAGGGAACCGTGTACACCACCCTGAGTTACTTGGAGGAAGCGCAATATAAAAATGTGAAAAATAAACAAACACTGAGGAGAGACAGAGAGAGAGATTGTACTTTTGAGAGGGCATCTCAGATGATTTAAGGGCTGCAGCAGATATTGCAATAGATAAAAGACTTCTGCCGAAAATAATGGCATGCATCTGGTTCTCGCCTTCCTCCTGTAATATTTAGTGAAACTCTGTCCTCATGCTGCAAGTCTCCCTACACCTGCACTCCACCGTTGCCTTTTCTGTTGGCAGATCTGCCTGCCATAATAACCCCTGCTAATTGGGTAAGAGGCACTTTTTCAAGTGGGTGCTCCTTTTTTTAGCAGGGGGAGAGTAACTGGCCCACCTCACCCCAGCACTGTCTGTTTTAGTGGCTGTCTGCTGGTATTCATTTGCATCTTTTTAGATTGTGAGCCCTTTTGGGACAGGGAGCCATGTAGTTATTTGATTTTTCTCTGTAAACCGCTTTGTGAACTTTTAGTTGAAAAGCGGTATATAAATACTGTTAATAATAATCTCTAGGTAGATTTCCAACCTGGGATGGATGTTCTATTTGAAATACATTGTTTTGTGAGTGAGTATGCCCTAGTACACAGAACTCTGCAATTCTGTCATTAAGCTTTGGTGTAGAGCAGGGCTATCCAACTTCTAGCAGCCAGGGGCAGCTGCATGACCCTGGCGTGACTCCGGATTGTGACACCCCCCCCAACTGTGCTGACATGATGATGTCACTGCCAATTACTTCCTGTTCTGAGCCACTGATGTCATTCATCAGGCTCACGTGGCAAGCAGTGGTGGGTGTGATGGAGGCTTTCAGTCTCCCTGCCGTACTATTCTGTTGTCTCCTTCACCAAAGGAGAAGCTGGAAAGGTGCGACAGGGAGATTTAAAAAACCATTGAAGCAGGAGGAGGTAGGGGGCTGCAGTGGGGCTTTTGGAGGCTACCAAAAAGGGCCTTGGACCGTGGGCTGCATGTTGGACCACCATGGTGTAGAATAATGTTTCTATATTACATAGAGAATATAGATAACTGCATAGGCTGTTTTCTTAGTTCTTTAGACTTTTCTTTCTTTGTTTCCCCTGACCACTTCTTTCTCTGTTTTCTTATTAGTGTAGGAATCTTTCCTCCTCACAAGAATAGTGCTGTACTTATACTAGCTGCTATGATCCAGTGCCAGTGAGACAACGTACATGGTGGGAGAATAGCCTCACATATTCAGGGTGGATTGGATGTATATCCTGATATATAAATCTCAGTGTACGTTCCATTACTGGAGAGGCATAGAACTTGGCCACCAGATAACTACATTCACAGCCCAATCCTCTTGATTGGGGTTGATCTGATGGTGATGGTGTGTAGTGGATCCGATCCCTGTTTTGCAAGCCTCTCTGCCTGCTTGATCTCCTTGGACATGCACCAGCTACAGAGCCATTTCATGTCTGAGGAGACCCATTGTGGAGCAGGAGGCTTACGAAGGGGTAAGGAGAAGTCTCTTTCCCCTCTGAAGTCTTCCAATACATGTCGTCCCCCCCCCCCGATGTAGCTGTTCTGCCAGATTCCCAGTCCAAGCTCCGCCTGGAGAATTATGCCCACTTTTAGCTAATTAGCACCCCTTCTTTCCTCAAAAGTGACCCTGGTTCAGCCTTGCAGTACTATTGGACCCCAACAACAGGGTAGTTCGCCTGTTTAACCTACAGAGGTCCTCCTTCCTGCCAGCAGCCTCCTGCCACTACAGCAGCCCCTTGGTCCTCAGCAGGTCTTGGGCACAGCAGCCAAACACCAGTCTTTGTGTCTCCAGTAGTTTCTGCTCCAGCAGCTTCCAAAGTTCATTCACACATCAGCCCATCAGCAGCTCCAGCAGTCCACCAGCCATCAACTCCCCAGTCCACCAATCCAGTTTCCAGTCCGCCCCCCCAAGTCCTCCCCCCCGCCCACACCAAACTCCCCCCCAGCAGACGCCCCCATGCCTGAGGGCCCCACCACCTCCAAGTGCAGCTGTGCAGCCCACCCCGCCGGATGCCCAGACCCCACCCCCAAAGGGGCCACCGCTGACACCACATCCACCTCCCCGCCAGATTCTCCACGATTCCAATACAGTAGCACACTCGTTTTTTGTGCAGCTGTGTTGGGGGAGGGAAGGATTGGACTGTGCTGTCAATTTTGTAAAAAGTATTCACTTAAATAGCCAGAAAGGGCTATTTGTGTTTGTTTTTAATTGGCTTGTGGCACACTGGGGAGTACTCAAACGCTAAAGTGGCAATGAAGCAAAATTAAAATGGCAGGAGCATCATGTGGAGGAAGAGCAGGGCCAGCCCTCTCATGAGCCCTGGGGTGCAGGGCAATACATTGATAGATGCCTCTGCTGCCCTCCCCTCTTAAAGAATCACTGACCACGTTTCCACTCCTCCCAATCCCTGATCCCATCCTCTGACTTTTCCAAAGGCTTAGTGGAAGGCTAGAAGTGGAGACTGGAGGAAGAAGAAGCAGTGAGGCATTGAAAAAGAGGGAGGGCCACCAGGATGAAGCAACAAGGGGAGAAAAGTAAAAAAGGGGGGGGAACTCTCCCTAGTACTTTCTCTGTCACTCAACTCAGGTGCAGGGACTGAGAAAGAGTGTAATGATGGCATTGGCATTATCCAGTAGGTTCTTGTCACACTTGTGCGATTGCAGTCCACATTTCAGAAGCTCCCTAGTTTAAAAACACAGATTCCAGGGGCCCATTTTGTAAGTTGTTTTATCCTTAAGTCCAACGTCACTATTATTGGCAGCAAAAATGTTGTGAAATACGGGGGGAAATGTACTTACAGTACACAACTCTTACTTTGAAAAGTGGGATGACAGGGCTTGCTGCGGATGGCTGTAATAAGACGGGCATGTTTGTTTCTTAAATGCTCTTAAGTTGAATGTTCTGAAGTACGGGAGTTTCTGTATTGAACTAGACATTTCTGTGTGCAGTAGCATAGCTAGAGTACTTACCAGTAGCATAGCTAGGTACTTACCAGTCCCTGCAGCAGCCTCCTGGGGGTGCAGGGAGTCCTGTGCGACCCTCCGCAGGGCTCCCCAAGCACCAGAAAGTGAAAGTGCAGCAATTGCGCCCCACTTCCAGTTTTGCAGAGGCGGGGTGTGATCGCTCTGCTTTCACTTTCACAGCATGGAGAGGGTCGCGCAGGGCTCCCTGCACTCCCAAGAGGCTATTGCAGGGACTGGTAAGTACAAGCCACTCCCTGCAGCCCCCTTAGCGATGCAATCCTGGGGGCTTCCCCACACCCTTGCTGCCTTCTCCGCACTCGCACAGGCACTTACTGTGGTCCTCAAACTCTCTGAGACTTTGAGAACTGCAGGTCAGGGGGGAGCTTGGGACTGCAGCCTGGGAAGGGGGTTGTCCTAAGCAACAAGGTAAAAAGAAGCCGAGTCTGAGAAGGGAAGGGAAGTTAGGTGCACATAACCAGGGGAGTTGAGGAAGGCTGAAGTTTACACATTAATCTGAAGCGACATGCTGCAGCTTTGACTGCTGTCCTTTCTCTGGTGAGAAATTAACTTCTCAGTAAACAGATCTATTAAGTGAAGCATCAATATTGGCTCTGACTTATTTAAAAAAAACAACAAAAAAACAGATTATGGCCAGAAGCTGTAACATGTTTTGGGGGACTGATAGTTTTTTAAACTTTTATTATTTATTGCCTTTCTATAAAATGTTCCCTATCAATCAGCATGCGCTCTCTTTCTCTTTGTCTGGGCAGAATCCGGCCATTCCAATGCAGAAGTTGCAAGACATTCAAAGAGCCATGGAGCTACTCTCGGCATGCCAAGGCCCAGCAAAGAACATTGATGAGGCGACCAAACGTAAATACCAGTTTTGGGATACGCAGCCTGTACCCAAGCTTAGTAAGTCCTTAACTGGGCCTGGCTATGAAATTTGCACTCAAAAGAATATATGCAGAAATTATTTTAAGCTTTTCCAGTTGAATTAAACCGAGATAGCAGTAATTACCAAACTGTTCCAGGGAGTTTCCCTTTACTTTCAGCAGTCATTCTTAGAATGAGAAAAGGATGGCGCAAGTGTGTAAAGTGCTTTATTATTATTACTTTGTATTGTTAACATTTGTGTTTGGTTTTTTTGTTCCTGGTGAGTGTTTTATTTGTTTCTACCTGTTCCCGGCCACTTAGGCATGCTAACCCTCTAGTACAGTGTTTCTCAAACTGTGGGTCGGGACCCGCTATGTGGGTCGCGAGCCAATTTCAGGTGGGTCCCCATTCATTTTAATATTTTATTTTTAATATATTGAACTTAGATGCTGCCATGGTATGTGACTGCATTTGGGGAAATATTACAGATCTGTACTTTTAACAGACTACTATGTACATGCTTTTAACAATGATAGTCAGTGGGACTTACTCCTGGCTAAGTGTGGGTAGGATTGTGAAAAATTTCCCTGCTTGATGATATCACTTCGAGTCGTGACATCACTTTCGGTGGGTCCTGACAGATTCTCATTCTAAAAAAGTGGGTCCTGGTGCTAAAAATGTGAGAACCACTGCTCTAGTATCAACCTTGGGCTGCAGTCCTAACCACACTTTCCTGAGAGTAAGCCTTGTTGAACAAAATGGGACTTACTTCTGAGTAGACCTGGTTAGGATTGTGCCCTTGGTCTTTGAGTGCAATCCTGAAGATTTTATCATGGCCTCCTTGGTTTAAGCCATTTCTGTCCAACACTGCATATACACAACAGGGATCAAATGTGTACACCTTTGGGCTGGGCAGAAATGGGTTTTTAATGACATTACATCATATTGGGAATTGTTTTCCCCAGAAATACAGGTGTGGCCTCTTTATCTACTGATTCAGAACCCGTGGTTTTACCTCATGGTAGTCCTGAACCCACAGATCTGCTCAACTGTAATAATCCAAATGCGACTGGAGCTGAGCTCTGATTACGTTTGGAGGCCTTCTGAATGTTGGGGAGGCTGCACATGGCTTTCCCGGCCTTCAGAAGGGCCTCCAAACATGGCCAGAGCTGTGATCACAATAGGAGGATCTAGGTGCTGCAATCTGCAGATTTGATTATCTGCTGATTTTGATATCCATGGGGAGGGGAGGTCTCGAAATTGATCCCCCATGATTACCGAGGCACCACCTGTAGTTCAAATAGAGTTGGCCACTCTGTTCCCCACTCTCCATAAGCCCATTTCTTTTGTTTTGTTTTGTAGTTTTTAAATGGTAAGATCTTTCTTGTACTTGGAGGAACAACTTAAGGAAAAACCAAATAAACAAAACAGATAAATCCCCGCTCTAAGGAGCTTACAATTGAACCTTCCAGAGTGGAAGAGACAATGAAAGAAGTAGTGGGAAGCAGACAGGCAAAATTAACAAAGGTGAATAATTCCTAAATAGCCTAATTTGTTCTTTTGGAACAACACATCTGCTTTTTGAGTCTCAATTCACATCTGAACTGGGTCATGTCTTGAGGAGATAGTCCTCCTGTTTTCTCCATGTTGCAGTCAAGGGAGAAGAAGCAGAGAGTGACAGATTCCCAGTGAAATACTGTACTGTTGGTATGTTGATGTAACTAGCAGTCATGAGCTGAAGCAGCCAGGAAAAACGGAAAATAATGTATGCAGCCTAAATTGTATTTCAGCAGCCCTTCTGACTTTTTCACTTCACATTTGTTTAATAAATTCTTTTTATTTTCTAGAAGCAGGAGAAATGATTAGTTTTCCGAAACACACCGACCTGACATGCAGGATCATTCTACCCTCTTTTGTCTCCCTTTCTGTCCCAGGTGAAGTGATAACATCTCATGGTGCAATTGAACCTGACAAGGACAACATCCGTTTAGAGCCATATTCTTTACCACAGGGTTTTACATGGGACACTTTGGATCTGAGCAATGCTGAAGTTGTAAGTTATAGTCTTAAAACTCATGCTTTAAACTTTAAACTCAGTCTTTAAACTCATGCCGAGAATGCCATTCAGAGTGCAGGAATGCTCCATGTGTACATTCCTATTTGGACACTCAGGGTGCAATCCTAACGGTGCCCTGGGTGACTTGCACCAGCCTGGGAGGGTCTCCGTGGAAGTAAGCCATGCCAGTGCACGGAGGTGCACCAGTCTGTGGAGGCCAGATCCAGCCTCCGCGGTGACAAGAGAAGGTAGGTCTGTGGCAGCTGAGATGCTAGAATCTGGGGGAGCGGGTGGAGGGTGGGGCGGAGGGGGTGGAGGCATTTTGGGTAGGGTGGACAGGCCCATGGGCGGGTGGGTGGGGAGCAGGAGGCAGTAGTGGGTGGGGAGTGGGTGGGGAGCTAGGATCCAGTAGTGACATGGGTGATGTAGAGTGGCTCCTGACTGCTCCGTTCTGCTCAGATCTGCACCATCTCGTCAGGTGGCGTAGATCTGAGTAGACCCATTGGGGCCACTGCGGCTCTCCCCAGGGTAAGGAGAAAAGTTTCTCCTTGCCTCAGGCCAAGCCTTAGCCAGCCCCAAACTTGCACTGGATACAGAGCAGACCTGCTGACAGGCTGTTTGCTCTGGCATTGAATGAGCTGTCCCAAGGAAATATGTTTGAGCATGGGAGCAACTCCCAAATGTGTGCTGTGGCTGCTAGATTGCACAGATCAGCAGTATATGGTGCATAATGTTTTTTTTCCCTCTCTCAATATTTTCTCAGCTAAAGGAGTTGTACATGCTGCTAAATGAAAACTATGTAGAAGACGATGACAATATGTTTAGATTTGACTATTCACCAGAATTTCTCTTATGGTGAGTAATGTATTTCTGCAGTCTGTTGACATCTTGTGCATCTCGAGTAGAAACCGGTAACTTTGCTCTCCTTTCTACTTTGGTTTCAAGGGCATTGCGACCTCCAGGCTGGCTTCCACAATGGCACTGTGGAGTTAGAGTATCATCCAATAGAAAATTGGTAGGGTTCATAAGTGCCATTCCTGCACACATTCGAATTTATGAGAGGTAAGCCCTGAGATTGTCTGGTCTTTGTATAATTTTTAAGCTAGCTTTCATTACTGAAGGATTGTCAGACTGAAGACTTAATATTTCCTTGGACTGTACTCAGTTTTGTATACTGCTGCACTAGCTGAAGCCCCAACTGAGGACTACCCCTTTGGTGTTTCTTGGGATTGCATGCAGCAAATGGTATCAATTTAGCAATTTTGTGCGCAGCCTCCCCAGGCCTCAGAAAGCCTTGTGGATGTGACAGGAACAGTTGCATCTGAGAGGTCAGGTGGGCCCTCCACCGCGGGTTTGGAACCTGTGATGAGTGAAATCTGCGGGTTCCAAACCCACAAACAAAAAGGGACCACCTGTAAATGCATGAAAAATATGACACATGTATGCGTAATAGTATATGGTGGTATATGGTATAGAGAGTGCACATTCTGTCCAGAGTAAAAAATGGCAGCAGCTCATTCAGTCTGTTGAAATAGCCAATATTTCTTTTGCTAAACCAGCAAATTAAAATTTAGCCTTGTTTTAAAACGTCAGGACGGCTGTAAGCAATTGAATTGTGCTGCCATTGAAACGCGTACAAGGGAACTTGTGTATTATGTGTGGAAGCTCTAGTGATGGAAAGAGCTTGCACCCCTGTGTTCTTGTAACATCCTTTTTTTGTACGTTACAAAGGAAGCATGATAAGAGGAAGTGCTGTTCATGTTGTGTAACACAAACTGACATGTTGCATTTCTTACCATCCCATGAATGTATCATGTGACAAAGTCACTCTTAAGCCGTGTAACATTATAAGAGTTCATATTACAGTGAACCCTCTGTTTAACAGATCTTGATTTTAACAGACTTCAGAAATAACTTCTTTAACTAGTCATATATGTTTTGCACATGTGCTGACATGCAGCATGTGCACTGTTAAAAATGCATTCAGATTAAAGAGACTTTGGGCATTAACAGACACACCTTTGCCCCTCCAACCCTTTTTCTTTTTCTCTCCTGTCTTCCCCCCACCCTTTTACAATGGAGATGGCTCAGGGCCCAATCCTATCCAATTTTCCAGTGCCGGTGCAACTGTGCCAGTGGGGTGTAAGCTGCATCCTGTGGTGGAGAGGCAGTCATAAAGGACTCCTCAAGGTATGGGAACATTTGTTCCCTTACCTCGGGGCTGCATTGCAGCTGCACCAGTGCTGGAAAGTTGGATAGGACTGGACCCTCAGACAGCACTGTAGATATTTATATGTATTATCAAAATTATTATATTAATATTTAAGTTTATATATATATATGAGTCCTCTTGACCCCTCTCTTCTCACCACCTTCTGCCCAGCTGTCCCAGGTGTAGTTATCATAGAATCTGTACTGTACGTGAGAAGAGCTCTCTGGACCTCAGTCTCCTGTACATTTTCCCTACCTTCTGCGAAAGGGAGTTATACAACAACAACAGTATTTATATACCGCTTTTCAACAAAAAGTTCACAAAGCGGTTTACAGAGAAAATCAAATATCTAATGGCTCCCTGTCCCAAAAGGGCTCACAATCTAAAAAGATGCAACACCAGCAGACAGCCACTAGAAAAGACACTGCTGGGGTGAGGTGGGCCAGTTACTCTCCCCCTGCTAAATAAAAGAGGAGCACCCACTTGAAAAAGTGCCTCTTAACCAGTTAGCAGGGGGGGAAAAAAGAGTTCAGATCATGGAGATGCTAGGCCCTGATGTCACTGCAGGCTCCCCAGGCAATTCTGTCTCACTTTTATTTTATATCAAATTTAGCATTGTCATCCCCATGCTAGTCTGTTAAATTGAAGGTTCACTATGTAATTCTACATTATAGAGAACAGATATATAAGAACATCTGAGGGTTAAAAAGAAAAATTAAATAGTTGTTTGTTATTGTATTCTCAGTGAGAAGAAAATGGTAGAGATTAATTTTCTGTGCGTCCATAAAAAGCTGAGATCTAAGCGAGTTGCACCTGTCCTAATTCGGGAAATAACCAGGAGAGTAAACTTGGAAGGGATTTTTCAGGCAGTTTACACTGCAGGTGTGGTACTTCCCAAACCTGTAGCAACTTGTAGGTAAGTAAGAACAATTTTTTCCCCTTTTGGGGAAATTTTTTCCCCCCAAAGGCTAACCGGTATCTTACATGTAGCCTATGAAACATATATTACAACTTAAAGTCTCTGTCAGCCCAATCCTACCTAACTTGTCACGTGGCGATGCAGTGGTGCCAATACAGCATCTGCTGCATCCTGCTTTGGAATTTTGGCCTCTAGAGGTTTCCTCAGGAAAAGGGAGCATTTGTTCCCTTCCCCTGGGTTAAGCCACCACTGTCCCTGGGAGTCAACTCAGACCTGTGCCAGCAATATCACTGGTGCAAGACCACATGGACCTGTGAAGGTGGATAAGGCCTGGGAACGGGGTTAGGATTTGGCAGCTGCCGCTACTGCTGAACTCACCCCCTTCTCAGTGAAGACTGTGATCTTTCACAGGTCCACTGTCTTCCCTGCTCCAGTCCTTTCCTGTTCTGCCCAGTCCACTTCATTCCACTACCTCTCTGCCTCCTTCCTGACATCTGTATAGTCTTGCATGCAGCAGTGGGCATCCCCAGTCTGTCACTGTACAAACGCAGCTGCTCACTTCTTCCAGTTGCAGCCAAGCTGTGCTGTCCAGCATGTGTTTACAACAGCCGGCAAGCTCATTGTGCCGTCGGAATGCATGTTCTGGCAGCATAACTGAAAAATAAGATTGGGCCATGTGATCTTGAGTCTAAAGGAGGCTTTATAGATCCTAAGAAATCCGAGTAAAACAAAATACAAGTAAGTTTCCAGTGTGATGCTTGAAGAGGGAATTTGGTATTTCTGTCCTTGATGACTTCCTAATGTGTGAAAGCAGCTCACACATCTTATTGTGGAGAAGATGCATAAGTCACGCTTTGTGTGTTACACCAGAAGTGCAAACACACCAAAAAAATGGAAGTATTATTCCCTTTGTTCTGTGTTGGCTTCAAACTTTGTCATGTAGAAAGACCAGATTGGCCGTTGCACTGGGATGTGATCACGGCAGCAGTGCAGTCCCTGATTGGTTGGGATCAGTCTACCAACGAGAAGATGACAATATGTCATGCCAAATGTTGCATGCTGATTGACACAAAAATGGACATAACAATTTCAGTGTAGCAACCTGAAAAATTTGTTTGGCAGTGAAATACTTTTTATAGTTTGGCTGTAACATGGTGAAACTTTGCAAGGACTTCTGCAACTGAGCATACATGGAATGGCAGCTCATCAGAAGAAATTGGGGGAGAGGTGGAATAACAAGGATTCTAAGCAAACTATTTAGTTCAGCTTTATAGTTCTTGGCATCTCCAAATGTGGGGGAAAATGAAGATTTTGGCACAATCTACCATAAATGATCTGCAGCGCCTTACTACTTCAAGGGATATAGGAAAGGATCAAGGATTAGATCTTAGTTATCATGACTCACGAATAAGCCTTCTGTTAACTGGTATGATGCATGAATTCTGCAGATGGTGTTTATTATTTTGTTTACTTGTTCCTAGAAATTTTTCTCCTGCCTTTTGGCTCACAGGAGTGGCCAAGGTGGCTAACATCCATAAAGCAGCAATGTAATAAAAACCAAGAGACCAATCAGTGAATAAACAGCAAGTGCACCAAACAGAAGAGGAAGAGTCACCAGTGAAGTTGTGCAGCCATTGCACAAAGACCTGAAGTCTCTTGTGTTTGAGATAGTCTGATCCATATGAGCAAGACCACTATGCAGCTAAAATACTCTTATGGGTTGGGTACATAGCAGTGATGGTCCTGGAGGGGTTCGGGGGAGGGCAAAAACTCCAGGCTCCATCCCTTTGGGCCCTGTGTGGGTGGCACTGTTGTGGCATCACCTCCATGCCACCGCTGCCCACTCTCCAGAGCCATTCTGGGAGCACACAAAGCCCTGTGCTATGTCCGTGGGTGCTCTGAAACCCTTCTGAGGCCTCCGGAGCACCCTTTAATAGTACTTTTGGTTTTCGTCGGAAAACTGGAAGTACTGCTTAAAGGTGCGTTGGAAATCTCAGAAGGCTCTTGGAGGGTTTGGGAATGTCGCACAAGGGTCCATTACGGCTCGGTAAGTATCCAGGGGTGGTGTGTTGCGGGGGGACAGCATGTTGCAGTCCTGTGCCCCGGGTCGGCACAGGGGCCAGGTCTGCAACTGCTACGTAGGAAGATATACACCATGAAACCTGCATCTGAAACAGATGGGCTGTTGGGATATAATTCAGCCTTATTTGTGACCAGCTCACCCTTACTTCTGGGGCTCAGTCAGACACATTTGGTGCTTTTTCACTTCTGGTGGTAGCTATTCATGTTTACATTAGGTTTTATTGAAGCATCAAGCAGGAGCATATTTCAGAGAGAGCAGATGAGGCTATCTTCAGCTTTTAATTCTGCCTGGCTGCTGCCAGGGTCCATTGCGACTTATAGGGCAATGGATTTGGATGTGTTGGTTATGAGGGATTGGTGAGAGTGTAATTGTTGGTGTTTCTAAATTTTCTTTCCAGGTACTGGCATCGATCACTGAACCCCAGAAAACTAGTAGAGGTGAAGTTTTCTCATTTGAGTAGAAATATGACTTTACAGAGAACAATGAAGCTCTACAGACTTCCTGATGTAAGTAGCGTATCTGCCTCTAGGAGACTCTCAGTCACTGTGGGCCCTAAAATAGCCTTCTGTCATTCACTGACAAGACAACTTTTTCATTTTGGGAAGGCAGGATGATATGAGGGATACAGGAAAAATAATCCTTGATGGGAGGACGCTTTTCCCTTCCCTGAAAATATTGGTGGCAAGTACGAGCAAGCAGGAATTAGGAATATTTTAACTATCCCAAAGTGGTTTGGCAGAGAAGTCTGATTTCTTCAATATACAAAGAAATAAAATGGGGTATTCGATCCAGAAACCTTAGGGACGGGGGCATCCCAAGTAACATCCACGCTCTGCTGGCATGGTGTTTTTCCAGTGTTGCACAGGTGTCTTTGGCACGTTTGTTGGATGGCAGACTCCTGCACATTGGGGCTGTCGTTGTGCTGGCATACATGAACATCAAGGATAGAATAGGTTCCATTGACCTGAATGGTGCTTTTTCAGAAGGGCTAGCTTTTATGTGATTTGGGCAATTTCACCCACTTGAGCCCCACGCCTGCGGTCCCCTCGCACTAGGGGTAGAGCAGGTTGCACGCAGCTGCGTCTTGCATGGAGGTAAGCCTCCATGCAGAGGTCGGCGCATGGGGGCATCATTTGGCAGGGGCAAGGAAGCTGTTTGTCAGGATTCCTTTTCTTGGCATACAGCCATCTTGTCTGCAGTATTTCAAGGGTGGACCTTGTTCCCATACTTGTATGTTCCCTTCAGGTGCGACAGAAAAACCATGACTGATGTGCTGTGAAAAAGCAGAAACCTATATATTTCTGTTACATCTGAAGTGGTCCTAACTCCTCAAGTATGAGGATGTTGCTTTGTTTGGTCCTGAATCTACAGAAATACCTTCTTTTCCAAGTCTCTGAAAAATTCCTTCAATGCACAAACATAGCTTGCACACCGATTTGTGAAGGATCCGTTTCATCTACTGACTGGCTATGCTTTGCATGTTTGTGGGAGTTTGTGCAAAGCGGTATTCTAGAGAGGATAGAAACCATCATTGTCTTTAACTTTAATGTTATTTCCGCTTTTCTATGTATTTAATCCTTGCATTCTCTTTTTTTTTTTTTAATTTCCAACCTTTTTCATCACAACAAGGCCACAAAAACTTCTGGTTTGAGGCCTATGGAACGAAAAGATATTAAAGCGGTGCAAGAATTAATTAACAACTACTTGAAGAAGTTTAATCTTGCTCCTGTTATGGATGAAGAAGAGGTTGCGCACTGGTTCCTGCCCCAGGATCATATTATTGACACCTTCGTTGTAGAGGTGATATATTTTTCCCCCTTTCCCCGTTACTGCCCCTTAAGCAAAGCATGGCGTGCTCTCCCAGAGCAGTTATGCACTCCCCTTCTGTTCCCTCAAGTAAAACTGTGGATGTGTCTGTGTACCAAAATGTTCATTTTAGTTTACAATTAAATTGTGCTATCTGTGGGCCACTTCCTCATGGGCAAGGTGTTTTCTTTTTTTCTTCTCCAGACTTCAAATGGTATTTTAACCGACTTCCTGAGTTTCTATACATTACCTTCAACAGTCATGCATCATCCTGTTCATAAAAGCCTCAAAGCAGCCTACTCTTTCTACAATGTTCATACAGAGACCCCGCTTTTGGACCTAATGAATGACGCACTCATTATAGCAAAGCTGGTGAGTCACTCTGTTGTTTTGTGCTCTCCACTCCTTCACTTAGAAAAGAAAAGTGGAGCTGATTTCTCATCACCTACAGTAGCACTGTCCCTGTGAGAGGTGGGAGATATTAGAAGGGGGAGACTTGGCTTGCTTAGAGTTCCATGTAGGCACTGGAGCTCCAGGAGAGCTTTTGGGTTACAGTCAACAGCTAATTTAAGTTGACTACGATTACGTTTTCCTTCTGGAAGCAGCAAAAGCCAGTATGGAAAGCTACTGAATTTGGTTTTCAGTGTTTTAGCAGCATATTCTTGATTGGGGTGAACAGACTTAATACAAAAACAACACTGGCTCATTAATAGACCAAGGCTGCAATCCTAACCACACTTTCCTGAGAGTAAGCCCCATTGAACAAAATAGGATTTCCTTCTGAGTAGACCTGGTTAGGATTATGCCCCAAGACAATATCAGTATGTCTTGGTATGATTTGACTTACATGAACTACCAGTTCCATCAATCTAAAAATTGAAAGCCCCTTTCTAGCCATTTATCACATATAGGTGGACTGCTCATTCCATACCAGAGCACATGCACTTATTTTCACACACCAAGTATTGGGTTGGGTTCTGAAACTAGGTAGAAGTAGCAGAAGGAAATTCAGGAAGTTAAAACTGCACTGAAATCTCCGTTGGGCAAGCAGCAAATGCACCAGCTATCCAGAAAAGAGAAGTGTGCATACTAAAGAGTGATCAGCTTTCCAGAATTTCAGCTTGGAAACAGGAATTTGAAGCACATTCACATGCTCTGGGATAAACACGCACTGCACTGGTTGGCAACCTTCAGTCTCGAAAGACTATGGTATAAGCCTACAGCACCTGGTATTCCCAGGCGGTCTCCCATCCAAGTACTAACCAGGCCTGACCCTGCTTAGCTTCTGAGATCAGACATCTGCAGGGTAACAGTTGCTGCCACGGTTCATCTCCAAAAAGAATGTACTTTGTGCTCTAAAGCCTAGTACTGTACAAACAATATCCATTTCTGTATATAAGAATAGCTTCCTTGAGCACTGTTCACCCATGCCTCATTGTAATTCTGCAAATTGAAGTAACAAGATCATTCCAACCTTGGGCGCACCTTCCATCCTCCACCGATGTAACGTTTGACAGACAGGGGCGAAGCACTTGTATACATAGGTCAATATTCTGGCTCAGCATGTAGCTGTATTAAATGTTGCATCCAGTGCATTGACTCTGGGCAAGTCTGGCTTCTATACTGCTTGACGATTCTACAAGTTTACGAGCTATTTGTAAATAGGAACCTGGAATATTGGGGAGTTTAGCCTTCTGAATCAGTTAATGTGGGGGGGGGGAGTTAACACCTTCCAGGGCTTTTTGGATGGCAGGATTGCATTCACAAACATATCACTAGATTTTTGTACATCTTGCTATAAATGCTATTAGAAAATCAATTTTTAATTTTCTTATATTGCCAGAAAGGATTTGATGTGTTCAATGCACTAGACTTGATGGAAAACAAAACATTCCTGGAAAAACTGAAATTTGGTATTGGTGACGGCAACTTGCAGTATTACCTGTATAACTGGAGGTGTCCTGGAATGGACTCTGAAAAGGTAACATACACATGCAACAAAGATTTGGTTTATAGTAATTCACATTGCCCAGTAACTTTGTTCGTTACTTCTGTTATTCTGTTAAATTGGTATGGAAAAGCAAGTCAGACCTTCACATTTTTTTAACCCTGTCTGAACTAACCATGTTGTTGTCTCTCTAGGTTGGTCTTGTATTACAATAAGGAGGAAGGACACTCGTATTTATACTACTTGGATGTACTCATCTGGGCTGATGGAAGCTATGTGGAAGTTCTTGGATCAGAACGGTTCCAAGAGGAGTAAAAAGCACAATGCCTGATGAACTTAAACAACCCATTGAATCTTGGGGGGCGTGCAGGGCTGAAGAAATCTGCATGTGGCCGATCTTATACACCTTCAGCTCTGAACGGAAAAGCTCATGAACCTTTTATTATTTGTCAATGAAAAGAAATAAAGCACATTCGTTTAATTTCCAACGCTTAGCATACATCTTGATGGAAAGGGGTTTTTCCCCCTCCCCAATCCTCCCCCTTGCAGAAAAGACTGTTTTTGTACAAACAAACAAACAAAAAAAGAACTCAGTTGCAGTGGTGGAATAGAGTACAAGCATCTTTACTGTTGTGTGACTGAACTACTGCATTTCTATTTATTAAGTGGTAGTGTACGTTTGTCAGTGTAACAAAATGAAGGAGCCAGTTTGAGTATTTCTGCTTATTTCATCACATGGATGTCATCGTCGAAAGGAAAAAAATCTTGGGAGTATGACTGTCTGTTAGGGAACATGAAAGTCTTGGATGTCTTTTTGTATCTGTGGAGTGGTACAAAAATGTGCTGGTTTGACTAGTGCATTTGTTTCTCCATAAGCAATGCTGCCAAATCAATAAAAAAACAGATTTGTACTTTGATCTTCAATAGATCACTGATTTGACTCAATAGTATTGCACGATTCAGTGCAGGCGTTTATATGTTGCCTGAATTATTATTTATTATTCTGTTCATCTTACAGTGGTGAGGGAGGCAACCCTTTAGGTTTTTTTGGTTGTTGGTAAAGAGCAGCCTGTACATAAAACTAAGAATTTTAGTATTGCTATCGGGATGTTAAGACTGAATGTGTTCAAGCTTTTTGCAAAATTGCACATATTTCTTTTGTCTACTTGCTTTTTTAAACAAGAAAAATGATGTCCATAGTTTTAAACAAAGTACGTTTGTGTAAATAAGAAAAATTGTTGCTAGTAATAATATGATTCTGGATTATGGAGCAAATGGAACGGTTTACTGTCCCCTGAGCCAGCAAATGAAAATGCACCTGTGCAGACAGCTCTGAACATCTTCTGGGTAGATACTGACCTTAATCAATATGCAAGAGTATGTCTCAGCCCCCCCCCCACCCGGCCACCCACCCTCATTTATGAGGTATGCCGAAGTATTTTACATGTATTCCATACCTAGCAAGTACAAGTTTACTAGAGAAAACTGTTACATTGCATTACGCACACCAGAAATTTGTGGGGTGAAGAAGGACTCAGACCTGTATCCAGTACAGCCTATTTTCTCTTGTATCCTGCTAGAAAACAGAACAAGTGGGATCTGGAAGAACCTGCCAATTGTAACAGGCACTTTTATACAGTGGCCTGACTTTGTCCCTATTCTAGAAAGGTCAAAATACACGAGTATATTTGATGCAGTGATAATTGGACCTTGTGCAATCCTTTACTATAGGCACAAAATTCAGTACAGAGAACATTTTTAATCGGATCAAATTTAACCATACAGCCTGATATTTATTCAGTTTTCTTGCCATTGTTCCTAACTCTCCCTACAACTGCGTGTTATTTTACCCTGTAGCAGCGTATTGAAGTCCGTTTACTCTGAACAGCTACTTAAGTTACATTACCACTTGAGCTGTTGAGGAGCAATTTCAGTTCTTAAGATTCAGTCGCATGTAATTGATCTGAACTTGTTGGAAGTGGTGGGGTTGTAATCTCTGTTTAGGAAAATTGCACTGTGGGATCCACGAGGACATCATGACTTGCATCCCAAAGTCCACGTCTTAAATGCGTCTTTTCTTGCAAGTTATTTGGATTGATTGATAGGCTAAAGAAAATATTTCTTATCTTAAAAGCCAAAATGCAACTAGGCTCAATTCTGCATGCCCTATTTGACCAAACACGCAAGTGTTCAATAGAAGAAAATATTAAAGGGAAAAATGTGTGCTCTCGAATGTGCAGATGTTTTGTGATTCCAGCATCTTAACAGATGGCTAGCTACTGAGCCTATCAGCGCAGATGGATGTTTGAATAAACGTATCATTTTCATACCATTTTGTTTTGAATTACATCTAAAAGTAAGTCAAAATGACTGTGTTCCAACCATTAGATGCTTACCTAAAATGGCACCTGCCTTACAATATAGCACCAGGCTATCTCTCTCAGTGCAAGTATTATATACTTCAATCTCTGAAGAAATCAATTGACCCAGTAAATATTTACAATACAACACTGTTTTGCAAGTACAGGGCAGTCCTCGGTATCTGTGGAGGTTCCTTTCCCAGAACCCCATCGTTACCAAAATCCACTGATGATTGAATCTGTGGGTTTCAGGGCCTCAAATCCTCTGAACCCGACTGCAGCTACACTCCAGTTGCAGACAGAGGACCTTTTGAGGTTCACAACTTCTGGTTTTCAGCCAAAACAGGAATTCGAGGTTCTCGCTTTTCGGAGTCCTCAGAAGGTCCTCCAGAGGAAAAGGGAGCACAGCTCCCATTACCTCCAGAGGGTGTAGAGGTGGGACCCACCTGCAGGTTTGGAACCTGAAGATGATCAAATCCACAGGTTCCAAATCCACAGGTAACCTATATAACGTCTGGAAGGCAAGAAGTCTTGCACAGAAGTTATACAGGCTTCTACTCACACACCAGAGTCGAGGCATACACAATTATAAAGTACCAGATCACTTTAAGCAGTTACTTTGAAATACGTTTTTTAGTTTTGGGAAGTTTCCTTGCTTTGCTCGGATTGGGAACTATTTTTTTAACTTTGAGAGCTTGTAAAGTCACATCAGGAGAGGTTAACTTGTTGCTGTCCAGTCTTTTCCGCTTGTGACTTGGAGAGCACTCCTCTGGCTCGGATTCCATATGCAATGCCAATTCCAAGTCCGTTAGATCCGTATCTTCGCTCACCTGGGGTTGTTCATTTCCACACGGAATAATCCACGGCACATCCAAACTAGGGATTCGTGGAATAATCACTTTGGTTACTTCTGCAAAAGCATCCGTGTTCTTTTTAAATCCCAGTGCTAGAATGGATGTTAAGCCCAGAACAGGGCCTATGGTTTCACTGAGGCGTGGAACCTGCCCAGCTGGGACAGCTCGGCTTGCACTCAGTAGAATAATGTGTGACGTCATCATGATAGGTTTCGCAGATTTGCACACCAGCACCAGAAGTAGTTCATTTTTCTCCAAAGCTTTGGTTACTTCATTGATCCCAATCGCCAACTGGTTTCTGATGTTCTGGTTGGTCCACCCATGTTTTTTAGTCTTTGCTGTTTCATTCTCATCCTGAAGTTTGCTGGTGCATTTTTCTTGATCTTGTTTTTTTCTAGAGCGGGGCTTTTTCTTCCTCCGAGCCTCTACCTTTCTAAAGTCAATTTTTTTCATAACTTCTTTTAAGGCCTCCAATATGAAGTGTGTGTTTGCTTGCTCCAGGGGACTCCACTGGACAGCAAATGGGTTATTCAGAGATGTCTTTACAATCATTTTATTTGATTTACGAACTGATCCCTTCCCTTCCTGAGCAGCCATCTTGCTGCTCCGTTAGATTTTGACACTTCAGCTGCAAATGAAGAGAGACAACACAGGCTGTAAATAAAGAGAACTATAACATCCCATATAATCTGTTCTTCAATGCACTCTTGCTTCTTGATTCATTTTGCTAATGCACCAACTCAACACAACTAAGTTCTTGTTACAGAAACATCTACAAAGAAGTAAATTATTGGGAAACGGGGTTGTTTCCTTGTGAAGAATTACATGCCCCAGACTACAAAAATGTAGTTGAAGAAGTCTGCAAATGGGGGGGGGGCCTCCCGTTGGAATTGAAAGCAACACATTCCATCTGATGTTGAACTTCCTGAATGCTATCTTTTGATTTTACAAACTGCAGATTGTTGGGGACCCTACCACATGTCCCTTGTTTTACTTGCCACCTAAGCCCAGTGATTCTCAACCAGTGTGCCACAAATGGTCCGCAAGTGTTCCATGGGAGTTTGAGGAAAGGTCGCTTATTAGTAGGGCCATTGGGGGATGTGGGGATGGAAAAGGTTGAAAATCACTGATCTAGCCTAATGAAGAATCCCATAGGATTTGAAAGCTTGCTGTTCTGTTTGACATCTTGAAACATTTTGATTGAACCTTAGCATTACTCTACGTAAATAGCAAAGGTGTTGTGGGACTTGACTGTACCTGTTTAGTATACTGAAAATCTAGAAGCAAAAGTCAGTTCCAGTGTAAAGAAAATTTGGGTCCTAAATGTGAAAAGAGTATGGGCATCTTAATAGGGATAACCTCAAGTCACAGAAACTCAGCTTCCAAGTGGAATATATTTCTCAACCATATTTGAAAGACAACAATCATCAGCCTTAAATGTAGGTTCAACTTCTCCATTTCCTGAGAAATGGATTATATCCATTGGATATATATTATGGATTATATCCATTGTCCTCACATGGATATAATCCGCATGGTGGTTCTGTAAACGCCCCATTACAATGAATTGAAGCAAGAAGAGGGCTTCAATTGGGCTGGATTGGGCCCACAGTGTGCATTTTTCAATAGGGTTCATTACTTAAACTGTGGTTGCCTTGATCTGTCACTTCTAAGATATTAGTCACACTGTCCAGTTGTATATTTTATGCTTACCTGAACCTCCACACAATTCATATGGATGACAAATTTAAAACTACAAAACAACAGGAAAAAGCGGTTTGAATCACAGGCTAATGGTGATCTTCAGCAGCAGCGTAGCTACAGGAGGGCAGCATGGTAAGTACTGCTGGTGCTGTGCCATGTAAGTAGCCCCCTCCCACTCACCATTGGAGCCATTTTTGGCTGCGAAACATGTTGCCCTTGCTGCCCAGGATGGCTCTGACGGTAAGTGGGAGGTGCTGCTTAGTCAGCGTGTTGCAGTGTCTGCAGTACTTACCGTGTCACCCCATAGCTTCGCTACAGATCTTCAGCACAGCTCTTCTTGAAGCCAGCTGTTGTCTCTCATGTTTTCAGATAAAAACTATAGCTGAGGGTACATTTTGTGCCTCTGCTGGGCTGGAGTTCATGCGTGCTAGCTATTTGCATATTTAAAAACAGTCTGCTAAAGTAGAGGAAGTTCACAAGCCTTATTTAATCTATTCAAAGCAGCTGCTATGTGCTAAACACAAATTAGGCCAAGCGTACAAACACACTGGGAAGAGGAATCTGAGGCCATCTCAAAAGTATAATATAATGCAGCAGGAATTACTGTACTTGTTGTAAGCAAAAGCAGGGGAGGGGTGCGGCAAGTCAATACACCCCTTTCTTTTCCATATGTTCAAACTATTCTAAAGCAAATGCCGCTGGCACTGATGTGACACCGATGATGAGAGATTTCTGGAAGGCCACCTGAGGGCTGCGCTGGGGCTGGGGCAAGCCAAGGGAAGAAGACAAGAGACAAGAAGGTGGAGGAAGAGGACAGGTGAAGCAACCCCTTCCCCACTGTTGTTATCTGAGGCCTTGTTGCTAGGCCAACAGCTTTCAATGAGTCAAGGAATAGCCAGCATGGAGAAACAGAAATTGCCACAACCTTCAAAGCATCAAGAGATATCCAGCACGGAGAAGGAAGTATCAAATGTTAGAGATGTCAGTGAGCCCTCATCACCCAGCCCCATAAAGTTCGGATTTAGGTTCATAAAGTACATAGAGTGTGTGGTGAAAAGAGTCTCCTAGAACCTAACCCCATTTTCCCCATAGGTTCAGTGATTCAGAATCTGCTAATTTGGTACCCACTAGGTCAGCGATTTCCAACCACTGTGCCATGGTACATTGGCATGCCACGAATGGTCCGCAGATGTGCTGAGGGAGTTGGGGGGGGGTCATATTTTAATAGGGTCAGGGGGGATGTGAGCCCCCTGCTGGCAGTGCAATGTGCCTTGTCAATTATCAAAAAACCAATGGTGTGCCTTGACAATTGTAGCACTTTGTCAGGTGCCATGAGATGGAAAAGGCTGAAAATCACTGCACTAGGTTTTCCAGGAATCTAACCCTACCGGAGAACCCTAACCTGTATATTTGAACGCCATAAGAAGAACCCTAATGGATCAGGCCAAAGGTCCATCTAGCCCAGCTTCATGTATCTTACATTGGCTACCAGATGCCTCAGGGAGCCCACAATAAGAGACCTGCATCCTGGTGCCCTCCCTTGCACCTGGCATTCAGAGGTAGCCTACTTTTAAAAACAGGAGGTTGCACATACTTATCATGGCTTGTAACCTGTGATGGAATTTTCCTCCTCAACACAGGACGGGTGCAAATCTCACAAGCAGAGGGTCATCACCTGACAATCAGGATGCCATAAGAACATAAAAAGCCCCACTGGACCAGGCCAAAGGTCCATTTAGTCCAGTTTCCTGTATCTCAAAGTGGTCCACCAGATGCCTCAGGAAGCACACAAGACAACAAGAGATCTGCATCCTGGTGCCTTCCCTTGCGTGTTGCATTCTGAGACAGCCTACTTCTAAAACCCAGGGGGATTTTTAATTATTTGTAAATTGTTTTAATTATTGTTTTTAATTTTTAATTTTGTATTTGTTGGAGCTAATTGTTGTAGGCCGCCTTGTGTGCCCATAGGGCAAAAAGGCAGGATATAAATTAATATAATAATAACTAATAATGTACAACCCATCATGGCTCGTAACCTGTGATGGACTTTTCCTCCAGAAATTTGTCCAATCCCCTTTTAAAGGCACCCAGGCCAGATGCTATCATCACATCCAGTGGCAAGGAGTTCCACAGACCAATAGCGCGCTGTGTAAAGAAATATATTCTTTTGTCTTTCTAGGCCACAACATGCCATGGAAAGGGAAAACGAGCACAGCAGGGAGAGGGCGAGATCCTGCCCCATTTGCTCTGCGCAAGGAGTTTCTTGGCTGGAGGAGCACCCAAAGGCAGCATCCCCACCAGGGAAAAGGGATTCCGGGACCGCAGATCGCCTCTTCCCACGTGGCGACCTCCTTCCACGCGGGAAACCTCCGCAGTGCCCGCCCCCTGCAGCCCTGCTCCCCGTGCACACCGGCAGGGCGCTCTCTGCTCCTAGAGCTGCAAGCAGAGACTGCTCCGGGGGCTCACCAGAGCAGCGGCTGCCTCCCGCGATGCCTCTCCGGACAGCCGATTTCCTACCAGGCTGCAGCAGCAAAGGGACCGTCCAGCCAGCGGAAGGGGCCGGCTAAGCAGCAGGCGGAACAGGCAGCGAGCAGCCGAGACGCGAGGCAAGAGCGCAGGCTGCAGCTGGTCTCCTCCACTGACTCCTAGAGGTCGCTGTGCCTGCTTTGCCATTGGCACTGCTGCTGCTGCCCCGGGGTCCGCTGCCCCGCTGCAGTGCCAGCAGGTGCCATGCAGTGCTTACCCCCCAAGTAGGTCCCGTTGCAGGGTGACCAGATGTCATCATCGCAAAAGAGACCAGGCACCCCAAAATGCAGGACATCCAAGAAAAATGTAGGACATGACACAATAAAAGCTAAAAGCACTCTTATATATTGATTTCATGTGGTTAATTTAAACACTAGACTGCTTATTGTTAAATTTAAAACTCTAACGCATATAATTTATTACATGTGATTTATTAATTGCAAGAGCGCTGCCTTCAGGGGCCCATTCACAGGGAAAAAGAGGACATTTAAATTCTTTCCCAGGACATGAGAAACAGGACGTGTCCTGGAAAAAGAGATCAGAGGAGATCAATCTGTAACTGACTGTGAACAATCAATTGAAATAACCCACTACCTTCGGACCAGCCACCTGGAAAAAGAGGGCATCTGGTCACCCCATCCCGGTGGTTCCCAAACTTTTTCAACTAGCAGCTCCCTTGATCAACTGGGTCATGGGCCGCAACTCCCCATTAGGTCTACAATCCTATACATTGGATAGGGCAGTGGGTTCTTTGCAAGGATTCCATGGCTCCCTGGGCTGGTGTCTGTGGCTCCCCCGGGAGCCACAGCTCGCTGTCCGATCCCAGTGTTTCTCAACCAGTAGTATGGGTGACACCAGTAGCACCTGAGTTGGTGTCTGTAGTACCACCAGTGGTACTTGAGGTGGTGTCGTGGGACCCCTGCACTCCTGCCGCCCAGCAGTGACACCAGGAACGCGACACAACAAACAGCAGTAGGAGGTTCAGTTTGCCGAGCAGAGCTTCCAAAGCATGCTTTTCTCTGCTAAAAAAGCCCTGAGCCTCTGACTGGTGTTTGTTGCATTGTATCTGGCCTCCCAAACCAGAAGTAACTGGTGATTGTGTCATCACCAGTTACTCCCAGTGGTACTTTGAATGGGTGGACCATGCAAAGTGGTACAGTGGAGCTCAAGCGTTGAGAAACACTGCCCTATTCCATTGACTCCACAGGGGCATACTTGCAGGTGACCCTACATAGGGCTGGGTGGCCCCTGCTGTTTGCTCAGGAAATGAGTACAGCGCCTTTCTGTTAAAATGCACAAGCACAGTTTAAGACAATGCATATTAGAACACTCACTTTGGAATGACTCTCCAGCATTACAGAAGCAGAGCAGCTTTGTACTTCGACTTCCAGTGGATGTTGGTCCCAAAAGTTAATATTGCAATAGAGTTCCCACTATTTTGCCACTATTAGGGCTCCTGGGTAGCTCAATTAACTTCCATGGTGAGAAAAGCTTCACTTGTCGAAAGCCCAGTTAAAACAAAAAATGTGGCAACTCTATGCTGGTATTTTATGTGCCAAAAACAGTTCTTCAAATGTAGCATCTGCATTCTTTTTCCAAAAATTGAGCCTCTATCATACTTTTAAATAGGATTTAATTAGAATGACATTTTAATTTGATCCAAGAATCAGCACCAGTACTTTTTTTTTTTTTAATGCTCACCTGTAGTTTATAGCAGTGTTCTTCATCCTGTGTGTTGGGACCCCAATGGGGCTGCAAAACCTCATTTTGGAGGTTGCTGCAAATTTTCCATGCCTGGGCAAGAGAGGGCATTATTGGATCCAATCCAATAATGGATTACCATTCCAAAACAGAGTTCTTGATATAATCCTGCACAGCCTCTTCTTGTTGTCTTGCCCTGCAGCTCCTAAGGTCAGCCCTGCTTAAGGTTGTTGTGAAGACGCAAGAGGATGGGGAAAATAGGACATGCAGAGGCAGGGGGTGGGCGGCAATGGGGGCAGATCAGGTCCCTGGAAAGGGGCAGGATTGGCAGTTGATCCCCAGTTATTTATTTATTGGGGTTGCAGCATAAAAAGGTTGAATGCCTCTGGTTTTCAGCACATGCCTATGCATGTCTTCTCAGATGTAAGCTCCGCTGAGTGTCAGTAGGATACTCTCAGGTAAGGGCTACATTCTATGAACACTTTCCTGGAAGTAAGCCCCATTGAACACAATGGGACTTACTTTTGAGTAGACTTGCATAGAATTGTGCTGTAGGATTGCGGCCTTAAAGATTTATTTTTTAAAGAAAATCTGTTTCCACCACACTTATTTCTGTTTATTTATAAGACATAAAACACACTTATGTCTTATATTTTCTTCAAAGTAAGGATGAGAGACAAAATTTTGCATCTACATTAATCTGAATTTCTCCTGTGTATAGCCCCTGCTATAAGTTTGAGAACCCCTGAGCTGAGCTCATTGATGAACCTGCACTGCAGAAAATAAACACGAGGTGGCGCTGCATGAGAAGAATGTTTAAATCCATCGCTCCAACTGTACTGTAATATGAAGAATATTCTTATAGCCATTTTGTCATTTGTTTTAGCGTGTACACATTTTAAATCACTATACAGTTGCTATCCGAAACAAATTTATTAAGGCCTCCAATTGAACTCACATTGGGCTTGCGTCTGGTGTTGTTGAAAAGTCATGTGGAAACCTAGTTTGTTTTATCAGCAGGGGTGACGTTAACATTGAATAATTATGGTTTGAGAATCTTAATGCATTTGGCCCAGGTGACTGAAAGAGAGGATTGGCCAGGCTGACACCACTCTGGCCATATGGAAAGGAGCGCGGTGGACAGAACTGCATGCATTAACTATCTGACTCTTGGGAAAAGGAAAAGGTTGGGGAAAAAATATTTTAAGTTGCTGAGGGCCAGATCAGTAGGGTATGGGGGAGGGAATGCCATGCCTGGGGGGGGCACCACTAGCCTCTTATAAAAGAGGAGAGAGGGGGTGGCCCAGAATGCAGCTGAATTGTGGCCGAATTGGCCGCAACTTGCAGCCACTCTTGCCGTGATTCCTCTCCTGGTGGCCTAGAGTGGCAACATGCCGGGAGTTGCAACTCCTGGTGCACTGCCGCTCTAGGCTGCCTCTTTCCTCTGAGTGGGCAACCCAGAACACTGCTGAATCATGGCCATAGGGGCCATAGCTCACAGTCACTCTGGGCACGATTCTGCACTGCTCTGGGGCCTGGGCCGCATCATTCATTTTGTCTGAGGAGATGAAAGATGCGCTCCAGAGCAGCACAGAATCATGTCGGGAGAGGCTTGAACTCCAGGCGCAATTCTGGAAGTGATTGCAGTGGTGTGATGATGTCACCGCAATTGATGTATAGAAATAGGAAAGGCAGAAGTGCCCACAAACACTCTTTCCCCACTTACCTTACTGCTTTCCTCTTCCCACTCTCTGGATTGATAAAAGAAAATGGGGAGTAGAGCAGTGGACTAAAGTGTCACAGGCTCTCCTTTGCACATCCACTCCATACCCCTCACCCTGTTCCAGTTCACAGAGAGTGGGAAGACTAAAGGAAGAGTGGGGGGGGGGGGAAGCAGCATTTGGCACACCATGCCAGGCACCAGGAGGTGGAACAGTAAAGTACCAGTAAACTTTATTGTCCAAAATAAAGAAAAAGAAAACACATGAAGAGTGCGTTGCTGGGGAGGAGGGGTGCTTTATTTTTGCCCTGCTCAAGTCAATAGGACTTGGCTGCTGCAGGAACTTTTCAGACTTTAATCCAAGGTGGTTTACATAGGCAAGCTGTTCTAAAACCCCTTAGGGATTTTTACAATTGAATAGTTCTAGTCTTTCTTAGAACTCCTCCTTCCAGCTGGATTCCTTCCTGGTCTGGCCTCTCTCTAGCCCCTAGCCTCCCACGCTCTGCCTCTCTGCCACCGAGTCTGAGTCCGTTGCAGAGAGGAGGTGGCAGCTCCGAGGGTCAGCTCATAAGAACATAAGAACAGCCCCACTGGATCAGGCCATAGGCCCATCTAGTCCAGCTTCCTGTATCTCACAGCGGCCCACCAAATGCCCCAGGGAGCACACCAGATAACAAGAGACCTCATCCTGGTGCCCTCCCTTGCATCTGGCATTCTGACAAAACCCATTTCTAAAATCAGGAGGTTGCGCATACACATCATGGCTTGTACCCCATAATGGATTTTTCCTCCAGAAACTTGTCCAATCCCCTTTTAAAGGCGTCCAGGCTAGACGCCATCACCACATCCTGTGGCAAGGAGTTCCACAGACCGACCACATGCTGAGTAAAGAAATATTTTCTTTTGTCTGTTCTAACTCTCCCAACACTCAATTTTAGTGGATGTCCCCTGGTTCTGGTGTTATGTGAGAGTGTAAAGAGCATCTCTCTATCCACTCTGTCCATCCCCTGCATAATTTTGTATGTCTCAATCATGTCCCTCCTCAGGCATCTCTTTTCTAGGCTGAAGAGGCCCAAACGCCGTAGCCTTTCCTCATAAGTAAGGTGCCCCAGCCCTGTAACCATCTTAGTTGCTCTCTTTTGCGCCTTTTCCATTTCCACTATGTCTTTTTTGAGATGCGGTGACCAGAACTGGACACAATATTCCAGGTATGGCCTTACCATAGATTTGTACACTATATCTATACACTATTTGTAAACTATATCTAAAGTTTTGATTTTTTGCCCCAATGTGCATGACTTTACACTTACTGACATTGAAGCGCATCTGCCATTTTGCTGCCCATTCTGCCAGTCTGGAGAGATCCTTCTGGAGCTCCTCACAATCACTTCTGGTCTTTACCACTTGGAAAAGTTTGGTGTCGTCTGCAAACTTAGCCACTTCACTGCTCAACCCTGTCTCCAGGTCATTTATGAAGAGGTTGAAAAGCACCGGTCCCAGGACAGATCCTTGGGGCACACCGCTTTTCACCTCTCTCCATTGTGAAAATTGCCCATTGACACCCACTCTCTGCTTCCTGGCCTCCAACCAGTTCTCAATCCACGAGAGGACCTGTCCTCTAATTCCCTGACTGTGGAGTTTTTTCAGTAGCCTTTGGTGAGGGACCGTGTCAAACGCCTTCTGAAAGTCCAGATATATAATGTCCACGGGTTCTCCCGCATCCACATGCCTGTTGACCTTTTCAAAGAATTCTATAAGGTTGGTGAGGCAAGACTTACCCTTACAGAAGCCATGCTGACTCTCCCTCAGCAAGGCCTGTTCGTCTATGTGTTTTGAGATCCTATCTTTGATGAGGCATTCCACCATCTTACCCGGTATGGATGTTAGGCTGACCGGCCTATAGTTTCCCGGGTCCTCCCTCTTTCCCTTTTTAAAGATAGGTGTGA
Organism: Tiliqua scincoides; assembly: GCF_035046505.1. Lineage (NCBI taxonomy): Eukaryota > Metazoa > Chordata > Lepidosauria > Squamata > Scincidae > Tiliqua > Tiliqua scincoides. The sequence goes on from NC_089825.1 coordinate 24,033,057, forward strand.
CATTTGCTATCCTCCAGTTTTCTGGCACCGTGGCCGTTTTGAGGGACAAGTTGCATACCTTAGTCAAGAGATCTGCAACTTCATTCTTCAATTCCTTAATAACTCTTGGGTGGATGCCATCAGGGCCCGGTGACTTATTGATCTTTAATTTATCAATGAGGTCTGAAACATCTTCTCTTTTAACCTCTATCTGACTTAACTCCTTGGTTAGGAGGGGCCGTTCGGGCAGCCGTATCTGCCCGAGGTCTTCTGCCGTGAAGACAGATGCAAAGAACACATTTAATTTCTCTGCCATCTCTAAGTCTCCTTTTAGCTCCCCTTTCCCTCCCTCACCATCCAGAGGGCCAACCGCTTCTCTGGCGGCTTTCCTGCTTCTAACATATTTGAAGAAGCTTTTATTATTCTCCTTAATGTTGCTGGCCATGCGTTCCTCATAGTCTCGCTTGGCGTCCCATATCACCTTCTTACATTTCTTCTTACATTACAGCTCATCAGTATATCAGCGGGTCGTCAGTTCTCCGGTACTTCTGAGTAAACATGCATAGAATTGGATTTTCAGGATGCAATTCTAGATACACTTTCCTGAGAGTAAGCTCCATTGGTTACTTACTTCTGAGTAGACAGGCATAGGATCAGACTCAGGCTGCAATCCTATACACACTTTCCTGGGAGTAAGCTCCATTGGCTATAATGGGATTTACTTCTGAGTAGACATGCATAGGCTTTGGCTTTCAGGCTGCAATCCTACACACATTTTCCTGGGAGTGAGCACCACTGAACACAGTGGGGCTTACTTCTGAGTAGACATGCATAGGCTTTGGCTTTCAGGCTGCAATCCTACACACATTTTCCTGGGAGTGAGCCCCACTGAACACAGCGGGACTTACTTCTGAGTAGACATGCAAGGCTTGTGCTGTAACCCAGTTCCGACCGCACTGCCTTGCCACCCAACGCAAGGATGCTCCAGCTCCCGCCCGCCCAGTGACGCTGACCTCAAGCTTCTTTCTCGGATAACGGACCCAAGTGACGTCCCAATGCCCTCCCCATCCAATGAGAACTGTTTGCGCGTCCACGGACTATAAAAGGGGCTGCGGGGGAAGCTGGCTGGGCTTTTGTCAGCGGTGCTGCTTTTGCGAGGTGGTGCTGCGCTAGTCGCCGGAGTCAAGGATGTCTGTCCAGGTAAGAGCACCTGGGGAGGGGGCTGCCCCTGGAGCCAGAGGCAGGGGTCGCAGCGGGGCTGGGCTTCCTTCCTGACTTGGCAAGCGATCCGCAGGGCACGGAGGGGCTCTCTCAAAGTGTGTGCTTCTTTCCCTCGCATGCTGTAGCTTCTCTTTCCGACTGCACCAGTTCACAACATCATCGTGGGGAGGGGCCTAAGAGTGTTTATTCAGCACGCTTCAATCGGACTTCACAGCCCAATCCTTTTCATGTCTACTCAGAAGTAAGTCCCATTGTAGTCAGTGAGGCTTGCTTCCAGGTAAGTGTGCCTAGGATTGTAGCCTCAGTGCCCTGTGAGTCACCATAGCATTGCAACCACCTTACTCCCAAACAGGCAATTAGGGGGAGTCTCCCAGTACTTACATGTGTGCTGTGACTTGATCATCCCTCCTGCCAGAGATGAATGCATAAGCATTGCATGATCAAACATTGTGACTGAGACCACAACCAACTACCTTTCTCCCCCCCCCCCATTGGAGGGAAATGTACCAGGAAGCAGTGCCCTGTATGAAATTACATTTCCAAGTGTCAGTTGCAAGGAGGGGATTGTGGAAATGTTTGGGCTGAGAACTACCACATCAGTGGTTTTGGAAATATTTTGGCTGCAGTGAGTATTTCTGTCTTTCAGAGGTCTGCATACCTTTAGCTGCCACAGTTTCATTTTCTTTCAGGGACTAGCCATTGCTTAGTTAAGTATGACCTCCGCCCCCACCTTGCTCTACAGATTTGTTTGGACCAAATTTGTTTGCATTTGCAGATGTGTTTTATACACCTATTCCTTGAGCTTCTCAGCATCAGTTGCCATGCAAGCTGCTCTTCCTACGTTTTCAAACTTGCAAACCTCAGCCATTTCCTGCATCAGAGAGAGAGAGAGAGAGAGAGAGAGAGAGAGAGAGAGAGAGAGAGAGATGTAGCTGATGAAGGCAACATCATAATCCCTTGCCCAGATGCAATCAGAATATAGGCACGAATTTAGCAGCTTTACTTAACTGCTTGTGCTGTGGCTGAATCCCCCAAAAGGGAATTTGATTTGTTGTGTAAAACACACAGGCTTTGAGGATATATGCACAGCAGGTGGGGAAGTGGTCATCCCAGCTACTGGCTTGCAACAATATTTAAATGCTGATGGACTGTGAACTGGGGGGGGAGGTTATTATTTCTGCAAAACAAGCCATAGACAACTAAAAATATGGGTGAAGAGTGGAAGAAAGAGGAATTAGTGGGAAAGGGAAGGAGGTATGGAATTAGGGGGGTGAATCCATTGGTGGGAGTTGAAAAAGCAGAGGTAGGGAAAGTGAATCCAGATTTGTAGTAGTAAGTATTTATATCACTGGGTCCAGAATATAATGGCATGAATGAGCTGTGGTGTCATGATGATCACATATGCTGGAAAAATTAAGGAAAGGGTGCCATATATTGGGTGCAACTCTGTAATTGGGTATACAGTGGTCCATTGTTTCATTTCAATGATGCATTATACTTGAATGCATACAGGGAGGGAGGTTATGAGGACTTCCAGCATTTGACAATCGCGTTTCTGTTGTGCTATCAAGAGCAAGTAGGTTACAGTTGGGATTTTAGTGCTGGCTGCCTGCCTGCTCACTTGGACGCCTTCCTATTGAGTTAGCAGATTATTCTTGGTGATCAGGGATACTTCTCTTCTGAGTATAAAGAGAGATTCCCAAGTGCATTCTCTCCTTAAGAGGGAGTGATGCTTAACACGGACCTTTTAATTTTAAGTTGGGAATCTTGGATGAATTGTTAATTACAATCTGATTCACAATTCTGAGTGAGACCAGACCAGTGTAATGTACGAGCTTTGTACGTATATCCTTGTGTCAAATTTTTCTCCTGTACTCCATGATGTGTGTACAATTGCATGTGTCTGTTTCCCTGTGATCCTAAATGATCCTATGCATTACACAGCTGAGAAGGAAATGGCACAAGGTGCCTTTTACTTTCCTGTATGGGATAGCTCTGCCTTTTGTGAAGTGTACATGAAGGCCAATGTAGAGTGTGCTTTCAACAGTGACAATCAAGATTTCAATTTTCAGTGAGCCATGGACTTCTTCTCTTCTTGGTGAACAGGTTGACCTCTCAACCAATACGTTGCTGTAGGTGCTACTGGAATCCGTGTGTCAGTCATGGCATGGCATCCTTTGCAATTGTTTATGATATTTCTAGTCTTGTTGATGGTCAATCTCCAGTTCCTTAGATCTTCCTTAATGTGTTTGAGCTACATTTTCTTTGGAGCTGCCCACTGATTCCTCCAATAGGGAGGTTGCTGTCTCCAGAGAAGTTTGTGTGGCAGCCATGAACTTTACAGAGTAGTCTCCTGGTAAGCCACTACTTACCATGGGCCATACTGGAAGGTGTTTTTCCTCCAGAGAAAGGAACAGACATATGTGTGGTGCAGGGTTGGGACTGTACCACCAGAGATCTCCAAAAAGTGTTGCTGCTGCTGCCAAATCTGAGTGCACACTCACAATCCAAATACATTAGCTTCTGTTGAGAGTGTGTGGATTGTGTTTGCACACTTACAGCTTTGGCAATGGTGGAGATGCTTTTTGGAGAACTCCAGTGGGCTGATCCTGTTGCCCCTGTACTGCAGGTTGGTGCTGTGGTATTAGCTGGTGTAGTGTCTTAAGAGGCTGAGCTGTGAATTGGGGCTTAACCAATGTGGGTCTTACCCCTCACTAGGTAGCCTAAGGCAAGCTGCTCCCTTTTAACCCCCTCTCCCCACCTGTAATAGAAGGACTATACTTACTTCCCTGATGGGGTTATTGTGAAGACTTGATCAAGCTGGTAGACGTGAAGTTGCTTTGCATAGAAAGCACATCCATCCATGTTGGCAACCTTCAGTCTCGAGAGACTATGGTATCACGCTCTGAATGGTGGTTCTGGAACAGTGTCTAGTGTGGCTGAGAAGGCCGATTTGGGAGTGGCAATCCCTTCCACACTGGGAGCAAGTGCAGTCTGTCCCTGGTCTGTCACCCTGGCTGTGGGCCTTCCTTCTTTGCCTCTTTGCCTCAGTCTGTTGGCCAAGTGTCTCTTCAAACTGGGAAAGGCCATGCTGCACAGCCTGCCTCCAAGCTGGCCACTCAGAGGCCAGGGTTTTCCACCTGTTGAGGTCCACTCCTAAGGCCTTCAGATCCCTCTTGCAGATGTCCTTGTATCGCAGCTGTGGTCTACCTGTACAGTGCTTTCCTTGCACGAGTTCACCATAGAGGAGATCCTTTGGGATCCGGCCATCATCCATTCTCACAACATGAGTGAGCCAACGCAGGCGTCTTTGTTTCAGCAGTGCATACATGCTAGGGATTCTAGCTCATTCCAGAACTGTGTTTGGAACTTTGTCCTGCCAGGTGATGCCGAGGATGCATCGGAGGCAGCGCATGTGGAAAGCGTTCAGTTTCCTCTCCTGTTGTGAGCGAAGAGTCCATGACTCGCTGCAGTACAGAAGTGTACTCAGGACGCAAGCTCTGTAGACCTGGATCTTGGTATGTTCCGTCAGCTTCTTGTTGGACCAGATTCTCTTTGTGAGTCTGGAAAATGTGGTAGCTGCTTTACCGATGTGTTTGTTTAGCTAGGTATCGAGTGAAAGAGTGTTGGAGATCATTGAGCCAAGGTACACAAAGTCAACCTCCAGTTCATGTGCAGAGATTGTAACACAGGGACGTGAGTCCACATCCTGAACCATGACCTGTGTTTTCTTAAGGCTGATCGTCAGTCCAAAATCTTGGCAGGCCTTGCTAAAATGATCCATGAGCTGCTAGAGATACAAATGTTAATTATTCTTGTCTATATCCCATGTATATAGGTGGTTCCTGCTTTGAGCCAGATCTTTGGATATAAAATCTGCAGGTAAACAGGCTCCACCTGTACACTGGTTTCTCGGAAGAAGGGCATGATACAAATGTGGTGCACAATATTGCATGTTTTTCCTCCAGAGCATCCACATTTGACTTCAGTGTTTCTAATAACTAATTCGCATAGGAACTGGCTAGTCCAGCAATTATCAATCTCACAGCACACACTGGTAAGGCTAAAATTACCAAGGCACACCATCAGTTTTTTATAATTGACAAGGCACACTGCACTGCTGGTGGGGGGGCCACACATCCCCCACTATCCCCACTAATAAATGACCTTTCCCCAAATTCCCACGGCACTCCTGTGGATCATTTGTGGCACACTTGCTGGGCTAGTCATAAATAGGGAGAAAAATGAACTCCAGGATCAGCATGACAATGTGGTCACTGTATTATAGTGTAACCAAATACTCATTAAGAGCCCAATCCTATCCAATTTCCCAGCACCAATGCAGCCCTGAGGTAAGAGAACAAACATCCCCTTACCTTAAGGAGGCCTCCATGACTGCCCACCCCCGCCCCCATGCAGTGCATGACCTGTTGGCAAGGGCCTTGTTGGATAGGATCTGTAGTGTAGCTAAAGAGGGAGCAAAACAGTAAGTACCATCTGCAGTACTTATTGTTTTGCCCCCCCCTAGCTACACTACTGGATGGAACTGGGCCCAAAGAGATTTCATGTACCCCCCCCCCCCTAACAAAAGTGGAATTCAAAAAAATTATTGCTTGCCACATATGCCATTTTTATAAACTAACAAGAAAGTACTTACTGGGGAGGAGGAGGAATTCCAACCAAGGCTCATTCTGCTGAGGGAGCAGATATTAAATAGAACTGGAGGGAGGCCAGGTGCCTTCAGTAACTGCATTGCAGCAGGCCTCACTCCCTTTCTCCTAGATTCATTCAGACTGTAGAGCATTCAGACAGCATGGATGTTGATGCATGCAAGCCTGATGAGCTCTTGGCTCTCAGCTCTCTCAGCCTGTGCAAGTTCCTTTCTCTGGATGGAATGAATGGGGACCTTTTAGAGCACCTAATCTGCTTTCATTATCCTTTCACATCTCCCCCGCTCCTCCAGCATAGCATGCTGACTTTCCATATTACCATTTAGAAGCTTTATTCCCACTGCAGTTTTCTGTTTGTTGTAGCTGTAAACAGATTCCTCGTCTGCAATGTGATTTCATGTTTTTTGAGAGAGTTTGGTGTTGTGGGCGCTTAAAATGCAAGTTGTTTATCTTGAGCAATATGGGGAAAAAGAGCACCATCCCTTTCTACCTCCCAAGGATGGCTAGTTAGGCAGCTGAAACCAGCATGTGGAATGACACTTTGCAGTCACTACATCCCGTTGTCCAGTATTTGCATATAAGGACACAGTATCTCGGAGGCTGTTAGAAATATTGGGAGGGACACAGTCCATCTTTTGAAGGGTAATTGAGTAGGGTGGAAAAATTGGAAGCTGCAATTGAAAATTTCTTTTTGCCCATTCAATCAGATTCAGGGAGCTTTAGATAGTAAGAGTATTGTAAGCTCAGCTTTTGCTGTCCATCACCCTTTATGAGCAATAAAACTTCTGGAGACTGACCTTATGCTTATAACCCAGCTGCAGAATGGGGACATCATACTACATAGAAAGTTCAGTTGCCTGAATTTAGATGTTCTTGGGTTTTTAAAAATGGGATTGTAAGACACACACACACACACACACACACACTCTTTAAAAACACACAGCTATCCTTATTGGCAGATCAACTCCCTTTTGGATAGAGAGTGATGCAAGATAAAGTCTTACTACAGGTACTTTCTAGGAAAGCATATTGTGGCAATAGGCAGTGTAATTTTTGTTGCAGCTGTAGGACAATTACTGTCTGCCTTGGTAGTTTTTTGTCAGATGCCTCAGGCAGTGATCAGAATTGAACACTTAAATAACTATTGAGTTGTTGCTCAAAATACCATCTAATTGGTTCCTACCACTTTAGGTACTATCTTGCCAGTGAATTCAGTGATGAATCTTGTTTCTTTATCCCAAGCAATAGTTTCTAGCATGCCAAATGAACCAGTGTCTTAAAGGGGCTGCACCATGGGTTGTGCGGAGCAATCTCCTATAACACAACCTTGCTGAATGCAATGCTCCCTCACTCTGGATGAGAAAATGCATTATGGGGGAAAATGCCTGGAGCAAGTTGAGCGCAATAGATGGTTATGACATTTTTCCTAGGCCTGAGCTTGGTGTGCCTTCCAACAAACTTTCTTGCTATTTTCAATATGCACAAGCAGCTGCTGCTATGCTGAAGTGAATGTTCAAATAGGGAGGCTGCTTATGTGTACTAGAGGCTGCAAATGTACAAAACCAACCACTGGGGCAGGATCGGTGCACAGAGAAAAGACAGAAGCAAAGTGGGTTGGGACTCAACAATTTGAGCATCAGCAGATGCAGAGCTCAAGGTTGGAGGGCCTTGGAAGACCACCTGGACACAACCGGAAGGCACTTCCTGTTTACACTGGCTACTTCCAGATGCATCCAGGAGGCCTTCTTAGGGAACCAGGAGGCCGTATGGAGGGTTGGGCTCCCCCCTGGTTAAGTTGTTGCGGCAGTGTGCCAGGTCCCCTGTAATTTCATTTATCCACAGAATTTGGTATTACGGGGATCTTGGAATGGATCCCTTGTGGATACTTAGACCCCACTGTAGCTATCTCCCAACTAGAATCAGTTTTAAATATTTAGTGAAACTGGGGGCATTCTAGGTTACACCTAACTCTTTGGAAGTAGTATGCAGCACAGTTCTGTACACCTTCTCATGGTACCAAGCACACAATGTTCAGTATGACTTACTGCCAGGTAGGAGTACTTATGATTACAGCCTAGTGCAATCTTGTTACTGCTGAGTAGACATGTATAGTATTGTACTACTAGTGAACTTTTTTCATTATAAAAGGAGGTACTTGAAGTTTCCATTTATTTTTTCCTCATTAGGCTGACTTTGAGAAAGCGGCAGAAAATGTCAAGAAATTAAAGACCAAACCAACGGATGATGAGCTGAAGGAACTGTATGGACTCTACAAACAGTCTATTGTGGGAGACAATAATACTGGTACCTATGTACACATCCCACATCGATTCATTTTGAAATCTCAATGCTAAAGATATGCAGGTTGATACTGAGCTCTTTGTTGTTGTTGTTGTTGTTTTGACAGAATGCCCAGGAATGCTAGACTTGAAAGCCAAAGCCAAATGGGAAGCATGGAATCTTAAGAAAGGTTGTAATGATTAGAAACCTTATTCTGATGAAACACCATCCTTATTTGAATGGAACAAAACAAAGAATAATGACTGCTAATTTTCTATTGCAGGTTTGTCGAAGGACGATGCCATGAAAGCCTACATTGCTAAAGCAAATGAGATGATACAGAAATATGGCATGTAGAATTCCCGCATTAACTCTTTAGTAGCTCTTGACTAGCTTAAGAGACGGGAACTTCCAATCTGGCATGAAACTTTACTAATACCTATTTAATGGTACAATTTTACAAGTTGTTTGATGGTACTAACTGTACTTGTTTACAATAAATTTTTAACTTGGTACAGAGTTGGTCTGGAATTTTTTTTGGGTTCATTTGTTAATAACACTGGTTCCCTTTCAGCCATTTTAATTTTTCACGACAATCTTCCTGTGGTCAGGGTCCGTTTTAAAGATGCGTTTTCAAAATGATTTCATGCTGAAGTAGGGGAGGAAACAACCAAAATGTTTAGGAATGATAGTGAGGTTGGGCTAGAATGGTGTCTCTGCCTTTCCAGATCCTGTCTGTATTTAATTCTAAATTTTGTTCTCCTTAAAATTCCAGGACATTGTACAAGAACTAAATTAAGTCAAGTGTAGGTGTTTTGAGATAGCTTATAAGACAAAGAGCTGTGGGGTTGATTCCAGGAATGTTGCTGACACTACTTGTTCTCGCAAATTACACTGGTGGGTTGGTGTATAAGCAGGGTCAGCCCATCCATGAAGCCAATTGAGGCTGATGCCTCAGGCAGCTGATGAGTGGGGTGGAGTGCACTCCTCTGCCTACTCACCTCCTCTAATGTTTGTCCTCCCTGCATTGGAAAAGGAAGAGGGGGACAGAACGGAAAAGGAAGGTGATGGGCCATAGTGTCTCACTAGCCCACAATTTCCCTCTCTTCCACACATCCACTTCTGCTCCATTCCCCTCTTCCTTTTCTAATCAGGCAGGAGGTGTGGTTTGGTGGTTGAACTGTTGCACTGCTTGAAGAGCTATGCAGGAACAACTTAGCCATGCCCTGGGAGGGGAGATGTGGAGACACAAAACCAAGTTGACAATGTTGCTATAGCCCAATGTGGGAGGATGGAATTGCTAATGGAGCCACTTGTGGTGAAAGAGAGCAGGGGAGTGTGGAGAAGGTCAGCTGGCAAGAATGGATAAGAGCTTGAGAACAGGCTTGATTTACAGTTGCCTGCAGAAGCTTGATGGCACACAGCCACACCATGAAGGGAAACATCTGGTGAACTGAGGGTTCAGTTATTTCCTTTCACAGAACCATATTGAAAATGGAATTGAATATTTGAACCACCATTGAAAAATGGTGGTTTAGGATTCATCTGTCTATATTAACATTGAATGCTGGGTAAAAAAACAGGCAGTATATAAATCTAGGGCAGTGGTTCCTAACCTGGGGTACATGTGCCCTCAGGGGTACTTGAAAAATCATTGAATAATGGTGGGAAAAGGCAGGTCTGTATTAGAACATCTTGCAGGGCTGACAAGGCAGGAAGGAAGACAACTATCTGGCTGCAAAAGCACCACAATTGCTAGTCTCTGATCATCAACTCATGTATTATCAGATATGGATCAGTAGTTGGAAACATTTAAATTTGGAATAACAGCAACTAATTACAAACATTTTGCTAGTATGAGTGATACAATTTATGGAAATAGGCTGCCAAGGGGTATGCAAGTAAAAATTGTTGGGAACAACTGATCTAGGGCACGGGAATCCAAACCTCAACCTCGGGGCCAGTTGCAGCCCACAGTAAGCCTGTATCTGGCCTGTGGCCCACTGAGCCTGTGGCCTACTTAACTGAACACCACGGGAGCTGTGTTGCGTGCAGCCTCCCAGGACCTCAGAACACCTTCTAAAAGCCTAAAAAGGGCCTGGTTTTCCTGAAGAAGTAACTTTATTGTGCCCTCTGAAGTCCTTAGAAGGCTTTCTGAGGGTCGGGGAGGCCTCCATTTGGGGGTCCATTTAAGTATGTGTGGTGTGTGTTGATGCTTGGAAAAGTCCTGGAAATTTGAGCCCATTCATTCGTCTAAGTTTCATCGCTAATGTATTTATTTTAAATTTTGTATTTAATTTTTTTCCTGTCCCTTGATACCATGCCAGATATTTGATGCCACCTTCTGGCAGAAATGGTTGGAGACCCCTGATCTAGGGGATGGGAGGTGCAGAGGCTGGCACATGAAAGGGGGCTGCATTTGGCATACTACCCCAGGCACCAGAAGGCCTTGAACCTATCGTAACACTCAGCATTGTGCAATACTGGTACAATATTATAATTTATGCTATTGTAGTTGTTGTCAGGATGCCACTTTCCCTGTCATTGCTGGTTTGAAATCAAGAAGCAGCTACACTTGTTCAATTCAGATATGGTTTAGCAGTTCAGAGGTCTCTGTTTCATGTGCTCTGTGAGGCAACTGGTGGGCCACTGTGAGATCAGGAAGCTGGACTAGATGGGCCTTTGGCCTGATCCAGTGGGGCTCTTATGTGATAGTGGATATGTGTCTACAGTTAGGAAGCTTCCTGCGACCAAGTTTGGAAGGTTAGTACCGTGAATGGAAGTATTCAGTTTCACACAGAGCTAAATTGTGACATGTGTCATGTGACACCAGGCCCCAAAATTACTATACTAGGCTACAACCCCATTCACCTGCAGGTAAGTTCTACTGACTAAAGTGAACTTCTGACAAAATATGCTAGTGATTGGACTGTGGTCTTACAGTTACAGAGGTTCAAATGAAATGAAATACTCTAGCTCTTACACAAAGAGCATGCATGATTAACAGGAAAAGATACAATTACTGTACCATAATGCACCTTGTTCTCTAACACAAGGACAAAGCTAACGAAAGTTCCAAAACTGCAGTGAAACGAGAGACTTTAATAACAAAGTGAAATTGTATCCCACTGGGGACTCCTGCACTTGGCCTTGGTTCATGACTGCTCTAATGAGATGTTGCCCTGTTGTGTTAAGGCCAGCTTTTATATTTCCTCTTATCTGATTTGCTGCATGGGACAATAACACAAAATTAATATGCATTTTCCCCAACCATAAATGTTGGATTTTATATGAGTATTTATATAGAAATGAATTCTTAAACCGGACTGCTTCTGTGTGCCTCATCTACTTCAGTTCTGTCTTGCTCATTTTCCAAGTTATTTCCTTTTGTTAGTAGTTTTGCTACTTGCAATATATTCTCCCTGTGAGCAGTGGCATAGCTAGCCACCGTGGAGCTTAGGACTAATGCCCCCACATCACACCCAGAAGTGATGTCGCTTCCGGGTGTGATGTCACACCCATGGCTTTTTAAATTGAAAAATAAAAAAAATCCACCACCTCCCCCAGCCTCCCCTGCTTGCCCCCCAAAAGATATGAGTGGCGAATGGAGTGTCTGTCTGCTTGCTCCACTTGGTCTGCAACCTTCCTCTTCCCCAGCCCCTTCCTTTTTGCCCCCCAAGCCCCTGGGGTAAGTGGCTAGGGACTCTGATCACCACCGGCCTCTTGTAAACAGTGCTGTTTTTTCAGCACTTTTTGCAAGGGGTGGGAGCAACAATCCCTGGGGGGGCACCACTGAATGGGTGGGTGGCCAGACTTGCCCCAGGCAGGCTGCAGCTGGGTCTAATTGCTACCCCTGAACTCCCCCCTACCTATGCCCCTGCCTGTGAGGGAGGTGCAGGATGTGTGTGGAAAGCCACACTGTGCAAGCTCACTGCTTTGGATAGCTGCATAAGCACAACTAGATTAAGGGAATAAAGAATATCCTTGCCACTCTCCATGCCTGTTGTAGCAAAAATAACAGTTTGGCCAAGCCAGTCAATTTCTCTCCTGCAGTCTTTCCCAGTTGCTAAGAGCCAGTTACGACAGACTTGCTCTGAAGGCTTATTCCAGAATATCATGTAATACATAAACAGAATTAATATTTAAAAAAAAAACAACTTTAACAGCTTTTATCTGAAACATACAGAATAGATTTTTTTTGTGGATCAACCGATTTGTGCAAACACACAACTGCGTGGTCAGAACAAAAACCTGAGTGCCTAGGTACTCAGAGTAGAAGACTGTTGGCCCCAGTTCTAAACCTTAGGTCTTGGCCAAAGAAATTGCTTCGAGTACAGATTCTTTTAAGCCTTTCAAAACAATGTAAATATCTGACAAACTGAATTGTATATATTGAGTATTCTGGTCCTCAGCCAATGTTGCTTTATATTGTTCATTTCCTTCCGCAAAGATGACAATATTCTACAATCTGTTTTCTGAACTCTACTCAACAAAGGTTTTGATTGTTTCAACACTTCTCTCTCCTTCCCTTACAAGTTCAGTGAAAGTCTGGGCAGAAATTGGACGTGACTTGCACAACAAATTCAACAAAACCTTTCACTGTTCAGGGGCCTGCTTTAAATGAATGCTAATGCCCCTATTTAATGCCTGATTATTCTCATTTTCCTTCCAAAAGGACTAAAAATTCAATTGCGAGCCTTTTAAAGTGCTGGTACAACATGATAGTCATGGGAATTACTACAGTCAGGAACTGGATGCTATTGCAATGTTAAAAATAATTGGATGATTGTGATTTTGTTACAATGCATTTTGCTCATTGCTTAGGATTTGAGATTTGTTGCCTCTGGGAACATACTCTGGTATACTGGCCATTATTGAATATTCCTGCTTTTTGCTGGATGAAGAAAGAAAATCCTCCAAGGTTATAACAACTCCTTTCTCACAATGTTGGTCTTTTCCTGACCTCTGTTTAATGGAATGCTACTTAATTTCCTGCATTGATTAGTGTTTCTAATTTGGAAAGGGGGGGGGACCTCACATCTTCTATTTAACTACCAAATAGCTTGTCCTACTGTACAAAATGTGAAATGCCACTCCAAACTGGGTCACTTTAGGGGGAGAAAGGTGGGATAAAAGTATGGTAAATAAATAAAACAAGATGAACCCCCCCCCCAAAAAAAAACCACAACCCAATAAAGAGTGTTGCAGATTCTGTAGACTGTCGTTTCCTTCCTTTAAAAAAGTGATCCTTAAATTTATGTTTAAAAGGTTGTCCAAAACGTGGCCACTACAGAAACAGAAGTCTGAATCTAAATATTAATGTCACAGAAATGCATGTGATTTTCCCAAATCAGATCCTTCCTAATAATTCCTACAGCAGCTTTCAGCTGGAAAAGTTGAGCAGCCCAATCTTATGCCCTGGTGATGCCATGAGATCCAACAGCACCAAAATGGCAGCTACTGTATTTTATGGGACCAGGACAGCCATCGGAGTCTCCTCAGGGTAAGGGAACATGTGTCATGCTCTGCTGGTGGCAGTGAGTCTCCTTGGATCTGTGCCTGCTAAATAGTGGGCACAGAAGCAAGTTGGCCCATGTTGGACTTCCAAGCATAGGAGGGAGCGCAGGATTCAGCAACAGAGCCTGTTATCATCCCTGCCCCTCTCCAGGGTACAAGCCTTCCTTCAGTCTGCCCTCCCTCTGCCAAATTCCACCTTCCCCCCTCCACCCCCAAAAACCTCTCCACTAGCTGGGGTGATGATGATTCCCCAACAGCTGCTCCAGCAACCCATCATCCTGGCACTGAGACCCAGCACCGACTGCGCTGTGCCTCTTCACCAGTGCAGGACTTACCACCAATGGCGACATGCCTGACAGCACATTTGTAGCAGCTGTTGCCAGGGCAGTGCACTAGCTGCTCGTGCTGCCCTAATTCAGAATTGGACTCTCACAGCACAGTCCTGAGCTGCACTTGGGCTGGCACAACTTGAGCTGGAACAAGCCTCCGCACCGACGGAGGCTCTGAGTCTTGTGTCAGCCGACACAAGATTCTGGGGTGGGTGAGGAGGACGCAGGAGAGAGGCAAGACCTCTCTGTAAAACTGTGGACAGTGAGACAAAGTAGACCAGGAGTAGGCCATACTCATTTCATACTGCATCCTGTGTAGTATGCAGCCTGGATGTGAGGCGATCTGGCTGCGACATCTGTATAGTATTCATTGTGCCTACTGAGGGATGTAAGTGACATCATTAAGCAGATAATGGCCAAAAATAAGCCCTTAATTCTTACTTAGGAACTTATTAGCTTCAGATGGCAGAAGTGAAAACAGGCAAATCTTGATCATATTTTCAAGATATGGGAGAACCCAATTATTATGTGGACCCACCCTTTCAGCAGCACCACTTTGGCAGAGGTGTCACTTTGTAGAGTACTTCTAAGCTGCTGAGCTGCAAAGTGACAACTTGGTGGAAGGGCTGCTGCTGAAAGGGCAGCCCACATGATAATTGCACTCTCCCAGCACCTAAGCTGTGTCTCCCTCTCTTGGTCTGCCCCTTCCCCCACAGTGTTCCTTGCTTGAAGTGCTCTTTCCATTTCTCCCTAACAGAGCTTCAACAGGTGCTGCTGGAAGGACAGTGCTGGGAGAGCCCAATTATCACTGGGCTGGTAAAAGAGCTTCTGTGGGATGCACCCAGACTGCAGGTCTTATGTTGACACCTCTGAAGCAGAGCCGTCTGGGTTAGATGCATCAATGGTCTGCCTTGAGCAATGGATGCTTCCAATGTTTCTACTGTGGTCTCTGATTTCCCTGCATCTCAGCTGTGTCTTCCACTCATACCGCATGCGGAGATTGTTTTCTTGGGCAAATGGTGCAGTCGGACCAATGCTCAAATTACAATGGGGGGGAGTGCCCAAACTGTCCTTTTCTGTTATCCTCTTTAGCCACTGCTTTAAGACCTTTATAGAGGTTTGTGGTTGGGCTAAACGTATGTGTTGGGCCGTGTGGTTGGGCCGACGTATTCTCGGCATCACCTGGCAGGACAAAGTTCCAAACAACACAGTCCTGGAACGTGCTGGAATCCCTAGCATGTATGCACTACTGAAACAGAGACGCCTGCGTTGGCTCGGTCATGTCGTGAGAATGGATGATGGCCGGATCCCAAAGGATCTCCTCTATGGAGAACTCGTGCAAGGAAAGCGCCCTACAGGTAGACCACAGCTGCGATACAAGGACATCTGCAAGAGGGATCTGAAGGCCTTAGGAGTGGACCTCAACAAGTGGGAAACCCTGGCCTCTGACCGGCCCGCTTGGAGGCAGGCTGTGCAACATGGCCTTTCCCAGTTTGAAGAGACACTTGGCCAACAGTCTGAGGCAAAGAGGCAAAGAAGGAAGGCCCATAGCCAGGGAGACAGGCCAGGGACAGACTGCACTTGCTCCCAGTGTGGAAGGGATTGTCACTCCTGAATCGGCCTTTTCAGCCACACTAGATGCTGTTCCAGAACCATCATTCAGAGCGCGATACCATAGTCTTTCGAGACTGAAGGTTGCCAACTAGAAGGTTGCCAACTAGGTTGGGCTAAAATTACAGAGTGTCAGGACTTCACTAAGGCCCACCTTCCTTTCCTCCATAATTCAACACAGCACTGTGCTGAGCAAAACATCCTGCTTTATCTGTAGCGGGCATCATTGTAGGCAGTTAAAATCGCCCTATACTATACACCTGTATAGTCCACCAGAAAATGTCAAAATGCATGCAAAAGGAATGCAGATAGGGAAGTAGAGAAGAGAGACTTTTCAAAACAACAAAACAAATAAATCCATCTATATAATTATAGCAACTTATTACCAGACTGAGGACTGTTTAAAAGACTATTGCAGGACACACCAAACCTGGCATCAAAGCTCTGGTCTGGGTGAGACAGGGTGAAACTACAGCAGTGGTTCTCACACATCTAGCACCAGGACCCACTTTTTTAGAATGAGAATCTGTCGGACCCACCAGAAGTGACATCATGACTGGAAGTGCCATCATCAAGCAGGAAAATTTTTAACAATCCTAGGCTGCAATCCCACCCATGCTTACCAAGAAGTAAGTCCCATTGACTATCTTTGTTAAAAGAATATACATAGATTGTTAAAAGCTGTAACATTTCCCCAAATGCAGTCACATACCATGGTAGCATCAAAATAAAATATTGAACTGAATGGAGACCCACCTGAAATTTGAACTACAGTATTGTACTCCCCAGAAGAGTTTCTAACAGGGAAACACTGCCATCTTCTGGACATTCCGCTAAACTGCCCCAGACAAAACGTTTTGTAAAGGGGCTGAAGTTTTCACGACTGCTTCTCATTACACGGATGACCTCAAAACCATAACATTTAAAGCATATGCGCTAGTTGAAACAAGCCAGGAGCTGGGGCCAATTTGCAGGGCATTTTCAGCGCATACACAACATTTTAAAGAAGTTGTATAGGTACCTTTGCATCTTTATCTTAACACAGTTTGGTACAACCTCCAATTTTTCCACACTGAGTACATACTAAATGTGTTTGTCTGCAAAGAATAACCTGAATTATCATTGTAAGACTGGTGAAACTAATTTTCTCATCCTGGTCACCAAAACCGAATGTGTTGTGGGGTTGGTGGCAATGTTTTTTGTGAACATTTTTAATTTAAAAAAATATTGTAAGGCTACAGTCCTGTACATATCTGGGAGTAAGTTCCATTAAACTCAGTGAGGTTTATTTCAGAGTAAGAATTACAGTGTAAGTGAGCCCATGGAAGAGGGAGGAATATAAATCAAAATAATAATTGTTATTGTTTTGAGCCACCCTCGTGGTCCCTGTGGGGGTAGCAGTGGGATAAAAGTTTCACAGATAGATGAACAATAAATTTGGGCTCAGCTATAATTCTTTTAGCTTTGATTCTGTCACTTATATAATTGCCATTGGAAATAGCACAGAAAGCTTGGTTGATAGTGTTACTGAGAGACCTGGCAAAAGCCTACCTGTTGCCCCTTGTGGTGTGCAAAGTGTATAGCCCAAATTTCAACCCCAGCTCAACACTGTGTTGAGCACCTTGCCCCAGTCTCCTCCACATCTCCCCTGTGTTTTCCCCCCAATGCATTTCTAATTACTTTGTGTTTTAATCATATTAAACGTATCATAAATTGCCTTGGGTCTGTAAGGCGTGATAAAATTATAATTTGATAAATAACTGCAATAATCCAACAAGTACCAAGGGTGTCAAGAAATATTCCCTGTAAGGGGTCTGAACCTCTGCATGGACCCTCTGCATGCTGGCTGCATAGTGGAGCATCTTCCAGTATTTGGCAATAGTGTCACACATCATCATCAACTTCCAGTTCAGCTGGACTCCGACCTGCATGAAGCTTGACTTTGAGCTGCACAGCTTACTGCAAACAATGGTGTCAAGGAAGCCTAACAAGAAGCATCTTCACCCTTTAGTTGAAATCATTACTTCGAGGGGTGTCAAACATAAGGCCCGTGGGTCTGATCAAAGCTCCTTATCTGGCCCACATTATCTTCTAAACCTGCCATATAGTATTTCTGAAGGGAAAACGTTACTTCTCGTGAGAGCAAAGGCTCTGTACTCGTTAGGGCATTTTAAAAAATATGAATAATCAGCCATATCCCCATCCGTAATAGGAAGCTATAAATATAGGGGCGGGCAGATCTTATTGGCCAGACAACCCAAGTGTTGCTGCTCAATATCTTGGAGTCTTTCTTTAATCAGATGGAATGCTTGCTGCACTAAGAGTGCACCTATAATATCAGTATCGAGTCCTACAGTTTTAATTTTTCTTTAAAGAGGAGCATCTCCCTCGAAGGCTCAGGTTCAAGTAAGAGACAATAAACTATGTTATTCTGGTTGGGGTTATAGTAGATTTTAAGCCAATATTTAAAGAACCTCAACCAGGCCACTGTCTCAAGCTGGCCTAACCTTGCTTCAAGGCAAAGCGCAGCATATGGTACACATCCCAGCATGCCAAGTATTTTGTGTAAGAACATACCTTGAATCTGCTCCAAGGTATGGTCCCAGCCTTCCAACCAGGGTGGTGACAATCCTACCAAGGTTTGGTAGGAGGTCCTCAGTAAGGTCCTCAGTAATTTGGGGAGAAATCCAGAGTCGCACTTGGGCCAGCACAAGTTCATTGCACCAGTCCAGGAGGGTCACAGTCATGCCATAAAGCATGTTTGTACCTCCTCTTGAGTTGACTGGGCTGGTGCAGAGACACATGCAGGGTCGTGGAGGCTGAATTCAGCCTCCACGCCAACTTGGAGATGGATCTGTGCATTGGCTGAGCTCGGTTGATGAAAGGCTCTGGGGTGGACAGGGAGGAGGCAGGGAGAAAGCAGGAGGGAAGCATTCTGGGGCGGGTGGAGGGTGGTCCTGGGGTGGGCGGGTGGGGAGTGGAAGGCGGGGCTGGGACCCAGCTCTTATGTCAGATCCTAGCCACCATTCCCGAGCAGCGCCAAGCGGCTTTAAGCCACTCCACTGTCCCAGGACTTATGCCACCTCTGGAGGTGGCACAAGTCTAAAGAGACCCATTTGGGCTGCAGTGACTTACTCAGGGGTAAGGGGAAGAGTTTCCCCTTACCTCTGGCTGAGTCACTTTGGGGCCGTATCTTGCACTGGATACAGCGCAGGCCTCCTGACCTGCCTGTTCCAGTGCAAGATAGAATTGTGCTGCACTTTTAATTGGCAAAGGACTGTGCCTTGCTGTCTTAAGGTATGTTGTGCCCCCTTGAGATAGCAAGGAATGGAAGAACCACAACTAAGAACTGTAGGCTGAACATTTAGGGTGCAATCCTAACCAACTTTCCAGCTCTGACCTAGCCGCAGTGCAGCCCCAAGGTAAGGTAACAAACATGCCCTTACCTTAAGGACGCCCCCTTGACTGCCTCCCCACTATAGAATGCAGTGCACGTCACATTGCGCCCTTAAACCGAGATTGAGAATCCTTACATGCCTGGATTACCTATGAGCCTAAGGGAGCAATCCTATCCTGCACTGGAACAGGCAGGCCAAGAGGCTTGCGCTGTATCCAGCATAGGATAGGGGCCAAAGTGGCTCAGCCAGAGGTAAGGGGAACTTTTCCCCTTATCTCTGGATAAGGTGCCCTTGCCCCAGTGGGTCTCCTCAGACCTGCACCACCTCCTGAGGTGGCACAAGTCTGAGGAGAGCAGAGCGGCTTCAAGCCGCTCCGAACTCCCTGGGAATGGGAGCTGGGATCTGGCATAACTGCCGGATCCCAGCCCTGCCTCCTGCTCCCTGCTACCGGGGCCACCCTCCAACCGCCTCCTCCCCACCCAACCCAGAGTCTCGAGTAGGCCCAGCTGGACCAACATAAGGCTTGCCGCAGAAGTCGCCACGGAGATTGGATTCAGCCTCTGTGTGCTGACGCACCTCCGTGCACCGGAATGGCTTATTCCCAAGGAGGCGCAAATGTGTCTTTATTGCATGTTTGCGACCCTCCTGGGCCACCCCAAGTGAAGAGCAGGATTGCACCCTAAGTTGGGCATGAAGACCCCTGGACTGCTAGAAGTTGGGATAGGTAGAGCATGGGTGGTAAAAACAGTGAACTGGGTGCCTGAAGTGTGGGCCTGATCCTTATTTCCATAGGCTGTATGTTTGGGTGAGATCAGAAAATGTAAGATCCCAGGAAATTTTGGGGGCCCCTTCCTTTGACTACTGGGCCCCCTCTTTGACCCTGGACCTGAGTACAATTTACCCCCTCTACCCCCCCATGGGTCTTGCCATGCCAGGGTTCCTCACCTAATTGAGCATTTGGACATCTATCACACATATACAGATTATCCTGGTAATGCATGGATGTCCCACAGTGAGAATCTTCAATAGGGATTAGTGTGCAGCCTAGCTGATTGTTTAAAGGGGATCCATGACTTATCCCAGAAGTCTTTGCAGTTCAGAATGCTGGATGCAGCCCCTTTGGGCAAGAATTGCAGAGTCAGCCCCAAACACCTTGCAGCTTGGGGCTGTATCTGCAATCTATAGCTTCTTTGATCCCCTACATCCTTGGCCTAGACTTAGAGCAAGGGTGGGCAAATATTTCGGCAGGAGGGCCGCATCATCTTTCTGACACTGTGTCAGGGGCTGGGAAAAAACAATTAATTCACATTTCAAATTTTTATAAATTTATATAAATTTTTATAAATTTACACGAATGAATACATGAGAGACAGAACTTATATGAGTGAATGAATTTTACGGAGCTTATTCATAATACACATGAGAACTGTAACACAGACATGTAGAATCATATGAGAACTACGAACTGTTTGCTACACACGTCTTGCACAGTGAAGACAGACCAAGCAAGAAACACATGGAGACATGAGTTGTTCAGAGGCAATGGGGGGTGGTGGTGGTGTTTAAATAATGCTCAGGGAAAAGCAGAATGCCCTAAAGTGAGACCAGGGGAGCAGCATGGAGAATCTCTTTCATAAATGTCCTCTGGAGTGGAATACAGGATGGCCAGTACTGCCCTTCCAAAAGGGAGGGATTAAGGCACAAGGAAACAGCTCTAAGGAATCTGTTGCTGGCTGCAGTCAATGCAGAGGCAAAAACGTGGTACTTGCTGCATCCTGAGGAACAATTTTGGCCTCTGAAGGCCTCCTTGGGAGAAGAGACTATTTGTTTCCCTCCCTAGCGTAAGCCCCTGCCAGTCTAATGGTTCAACTTGGATCTACGCCAGCAATATCACCAGTACAAGTCCATGTGAACCAGCAAAGGAATGGGCCTGAGGTGGGGGTTGGGTTTTGGTGAACACCACTGCCCCTGAACAGTCCCCTTCCTGGGCCCAAGCAACCTTCCTCCCTGCCCGTTGCCTCCCTGTTCTACCCATCCCCACCTCCCTCTAGTCCCCTGCACAATGTTGTGTTGTGAACCTGTCTTCTACCAAGTCAAATGTTCTCCAGAAAGGGTTGCAACTAGTGAACCAGCCAAAACTGCATCCAGAATGTGAATGAAATCTAACTTCCTGGAAGAAACTGGGCAAAAACACATTCCAAAACTGCTCAGAGGGAGGGTAACCTTCAGAGAGAGCGCATCCCCCTGTATAAAAGGACAAACTTCTCCCAGATGGCTCTCCAGAGAAATAAGACCCTGTGCAATGTCTCGATTAAGCTTCCTTTTCTTAGTTCCAGATCTAGCACATCACTATCTCTTTCGAGCACTGCTATAGACCATCACCAGGTGTGCTTTTCAGACACACAGAAATATGTGTGCACAGGGGAAATTTCTTTGGTATCCTGGCACCCTGTGCAGTGGCCAGTATCATAGCTCAGTGATTCAGAAGGAAGGGGGAAGGACGAGGGATGTAATGGTGCAGCTAGCAAATTTTACTGTTAACTGTAATGTTATAAAATTAGAGAAAGGGAATCAAAATCAAAAAGGAATTCAAGTTTCTTAGCTGTCTGTATGGCTAAGCCCTGAACATGAGTAGTTACTATCCACAGAGAAGAGATGAAGAAATCTTAAAAAGGAGAGAAAAGGAGCATGTTGGTGTAATCACAGAAGCTGAGAAGGAGGAGAGAAGGATAAAGGAGAATTTGGAGGCTTACCCAGGGGAGCTGGAGAAAAAAAAACAAACCTGAGCAGTGAGAAGGAAAGGGGAAAGGAAAAGAGGTAGGCAGCTTAATGGGGCAGCTTAATGTTCATGGGCTGTTCCTTGTGTCATGTTGTTACAAACAGTGGTTCTCAAACTTACCATGGTCACAGCATCCTTATTTCACGGCAGCCTCTTCTTCCCAGCTCTCCCAGGTGCTGCCATCTTGGATTGTGTGCCTGAGAGAGCTGTGAAGAAGTTGAC
Source organism: Tiliqua scincoides (assembly GCF_035046505.1). Taxonomy (NCBI): domain Eukaryota; kingdom Metazoa; phylum Chordata; class Lepidosauria; order Squamata; family Scincidae; genus Tiliqua; species Tiliqua scincoides. Next base: position 24,055,063 of record NC_089825.1, read on the forward strand.
ACCAGGGACATCCCACTATGCCCCTATAAGTTTGCCATAGCACCTTCAGGTGCCACAGCGCAGAGTTTGGGAACCATTGACTTACAAGGCTCTCCAGTAGTGGTGCTGGAAAGACTCTGAATTCTTGGAGAACTGTTGTGTATTGGAGTAGAATAGACCTTAAATCTAGGTGGACCAATGATCTGAGTCAGTAGAAGGGCCAAACTAGACATGACCTTGATGCCATCTTTATCAAATGGATTTAAAACTGGAGGTGGCCTGGAAGAGGTTCTTTACTTTTGACATTTCCACATGGCTACAGGCAGTGGAGTAGCTAATGAACGTGTAGCCCGGTGCAGAGCTCAAAATGATGCCCCGGAAGTGATGTCACAACCAGAAGTGACGCCACACCTGGGCTTTTTAAAAGTGTAAATTGGGGGGAAACCTGCCTCCCCCCCATCAACTCACTGCTCACTTGATCTGCCACCTCCCTCCAGTCAGTAGCATAGCTAAGGCATCAATCTGCTTCAAACAAGATTTTATAGGCCCCCCCATGACAATTAGAATCAAATTTAATTAAGTAAATAAATAAAAAGTGTGCCCTTTATTGGTTAGAGAAACTGTGCTGGGGTGAAGAGGGATGGTTATTCTCCCCCTGCTAAATATAAGAAGAGCACCACTTGAAAAAGTGCCTCTTTACCAGTTAGCAGGAGTAGCTGTATTATGATACATGGAAATGAGAGCTGACCTATATTAATACCTTATTGGTTCCATGCTGTATCATAGCAACATCTCTGGCTCTCAGAACAATCACTCTCATGGGTCAGTTCTGAGTTAAGAAAATCTACTTTTTGTTCCATAAGGCAGTTGTGTTTTCATTTTCTGGTTAATTGGCCATAAATTTTGGTAGAATACTGATAGTCCAATTGTTACGTGAAAATCCCCTTTTCCCTTCCAAGTTGTGTTTTTATATCTAGTTATGTATTTTGGACTATACAGACCAAGCAAGCAGGCCACTCCTCCCCCAGCACATGTTTCTAAGGGCCATGGCCAAGCTACAAGCACATGAATTACACAACCCCCAATTCCTTGCAGGTCAATGTAGAACCTAATCACTGTGTCTCCTGATTATGCAAAACAAGCATGTACCTAAGGAAGAGGAAGTCTATTGTTCTTTTATTGTAGCTTTAACACTCTTAAGCACCTTATGCAAATTGCCTCCCTCCCCCAGAAGGTCAGCCTGGGTGGTAAGCTGCCTTCCTTCTGGTTCATCACATACTCCATGTGTACCATTGTGTGTTACTGAGCATGCCCACAGCTCTGGGATACTTCCGGTCAGTTTAGATCAACTTCCAGGTCAAAGACAACTCTTATAAGAGAGAACTCAGAGCACATGCGGTCTCTCTCTGATTGCTCTCATGTGAGAGTGGTCCTGCAGGACTCTTCCTCCAACTGCCCCCCTCCACAGGTAAATGAGTTCCAAGGTGCGAACAAAATGCTTATTTATAGTCATCGCTTCCTGCTTAATTTTGTCACTTCCAGCCCTCAGCAGACTCCATGGATGTAAATGCAGCACAGGCTGCAATCCTAACCAATTTTCCAGCACTGACATAAGGGCTGAGGTAAGGGAACAAACTCTGAGGTAAGGGAACAAACATTGCCCTACCTTGAGGAGGCCTCCATGACTGTCCCCCAACTGCAGGGTGCAGTTGGCATAGCTGGCAGTGCCAGTGCTGGAAAGTTGGTTAGGATTGCACCCACACTGTATGAAATGTATTTGACAACCCCACTTTATGCCATTACTTTATGCCGGATGATCCATAAAGCCAACTGAAGTGATCGTCTCAGGCAGCAGATTGGTGGGTTGGGGGTGCCCATCTCTGTCCACCTACTTGCCTCCACTGCTCCTCCTCCTCCTTTGACTACCTGGACTGGAAAAGAAAGAAGGGAACAGAGAAAGAGGAAATGTGGCAAGGAGGAAAGTGCTGAGCTGGAACATTGGAGAATGGCAGTAGCAGAGGGTGGCACATCATCAGGTAAGGGGGGCAGCATTTGGCATTCCACCTCAAGTCCCCAGAGGCAGGGCCAGCCTCTGGATCAGTGGGGCCCAATGCATGGTGCTCATGTAGGTACCCCCCCTCACAAGACAGCTGTAGCAACTGCAACCAAGACGAGCCAGATGCTTATGGTGCTGCATGTGTGGGAAATTTTAGTGAGTTATTCGATGTTGTAAGGAGCCAGGAATGAATATTACTCTGCAGATAGGACAGCTAAGGCCTAGTATCATGGCTGCAGCCAGAGGGCTGCAGTTCTAGCTTTAAGCTTGCTTATGCAGCAGATAAAGTGAAAAACATGTTTATGACCAAGGGCTCAATCGGCTGGGGCTCAAGGACAATATCTGGGAGAACAGATACAGGAAATATGTCAGGACGTTCAGGGCAAAGTGACCTCCTGATTGAGAATTGCAGAAAGTCCCAGGATGAGAGCCAAAGCTTGCATAAAAGGGTCTCATTGGAAAAGGGGTAGACTTGTTTAGCCAATGCTATAAAACCTATGAGCAAGGGAGGTTGCTTGGGGGGGTGGCTGGTGCTATGTCCTGAGATGGTCTTGTTTCTGTCCTGTATGGTAAATCTGCTGGAGAAATAAAGATGGACTAAAGAACAGTACAAGTCTCTGTCATTCAATTTGGCTGCTCAGCTAAAAGAACCAGGAAAAGGTAAATTCCTCTCTAACACATGCAATGTTAGGCACCCAGTAATAGTTGGCTGTGATATGATAAAGTCACCACCAACTACTTCTGGGAGGTTCACTTCAGGCCAAACAATCCCAGGGAAGGGTGAGCAAGCCCGCCCTCCCAGGCTGCCAGATGCTGGCTGCAGCAGTGGGAGATCCAAGCACCGCCCCAGTGGGGGGGTCCCCAGAGGGCAGGGTCCAATGTCATGACAATGGCCACATTCCCCTAAGGCCAGCATTACCCAGAGTTCTTGGGCTGTCCCTGCTTGATGTTTCAACTTCCTCTATTGACCAAGAGTGGTTGTTGTTTTGTCTTGCCCCTATCCCTGGTCCATCTCTCGACCCATGTTGCCTTTTGGGAAAACATGTTGGTCAACCCTGTCCCATTTGGGGAGAAAAGTGGAGTTAAAAATACAGTAAATAAAATACAGTAGTAAACTCTTTCCAAAAGTTGGTACTCATTAGCAGAGACTGTGGGGATGACGGGAGTGTAGTACACAAACAAGGGTGTTCCCTGCTGGTTTCCCTCTGCTGGGTGGTGCTGAAACAACACAGTGGCCAACTATGGAGATGAACTGGTTCACAGAGGCTCAGCCTCTGAGAGGCGATAATTACAGGCAGAGAAAGAAACAGGACAAGCCTCTCTCTAAGAGCTGGATCCAAATGAATGGTGCAATGTTGTTCTTGGTCATTACAGGCCTTAAGCCATTTTTGCACAGCCCACAGGTGTACGCATTTGGTCCGTTGCCACTATGCAACATTGGACAGAAATGGCTTAATAGTGCTGCTGCCCATCACGGGATGATAGTCTGACAGAGCTCAATTATCAAATGTTTTCTTGCTCAGATTGGGGATACATTTTCCAAACCCCGTTGTTATACAATTAGGTTGTTAAGTGAACATTCAGCCCAATCTAGTGCCTTTGTTGCATAAATAGACACGCTCTGCAAGAAACTACCTGGCTGTACAGGCTACCTGAGGTAGATTGCCTCTTCTTTGCATTAAGGATCTCTTTGTTGTGTAAACAGACACTCTGCTACAGGCTATGGGAGTCCTGACTGCCTCATGAAGAGCCTCTTTGTTGTGTTTTGACCACTGTCATATATGCAGTCTGTCGTTAAGCGAAAGGTTGTTAAGTGGCCAATGCCTGTATATGTTTTTTAACAATGATAGTCAATGGGACTTACTCCCAGATAAGTGTGTATAGGATTGCAGTCTTTGGGATGTTTGGAGAATTGTTTTAAATCAGCAACTGCTTGAGAGGGTGAGGAGGAGGTTCTTCATTTTAAATAAATTTTTAAACTTAATGCAAACTTTTAATTTACTTACTTATTCCATTTGATTTCATTTTTGTCATATGGGGGAGTTATTTTCCTGCTTGATGATGTCACTTCTGGCCATGACATCACTTCAAGATTAATGACATCACTTCCGGTGGGTCATGACAGTCATTCTAAAAAGTGGGTCTTGGTGCTAAAAAGTTTGAGAACCACTGAAAGGCTCCATATGAAATGTAAGAAAGCCAGGAGTGCATGGAGGAGCTGTCCAGAGAGAGAGAGCCAGGCTGAAATCATATCCACACTTACTTGGAAGCAAGCCCTTGGACTATAATGGGACTGACTTCTGAGTAGACATGCCTAGGATTGGGCTCGAAGGCTGTCATCCTCTCGACCCTTCCCTGGGAGTAAGCCCCACTGACTAAAATGGAACTTACTTCTGAGTAACGCACAGGACTGGGCTCTGAGGCTGCCATCCTGTCCACACGTCCCTGGGAGTAAGCCCCATTGAGTGTAATGGGACTGACTTCTGAGTAGACATGCCTAGGATTGGGCTCTGCGGCTGCCTTCCTCTTCCGTGGGAGGAAGCCCCAGTGAGTGTAATGGGACTTGCTTCTGAGTAGACACGCCCAGGCTCGCGCTCCCACGGAGGAGTCGCTCGGCTCCCGCTCCAGCAGAGGCCCGGGAGAGCGGCGCAGCGCCCGCGGGGGAGGGCAGCCTGCTCCTCCGCAGGCCTCGCTCTGGACGGCCTCCTCGCGACTCCCAGCCTCCCGGCAGCGCCCGCCCCGCCGGCGCCTCCTCCCTCCCCGGCTGGCTGGGCTCGAATGCAGGGGAAAGGTGAGAGGGCGGCGGCCTGGAGGACGCCTGTAGTCCAGCCCGCCCCGGCAGAGGCAGCCGCGGTCCGGGAGGGAGCAGAGGCGAGAGTCCGGCTCGCGCCGCCAGACGAGGTGAGGGGCGGCCTCCGGGGCGGCCAGCCGGGCGCGCGGCGCAGAGGGGAAGCGGGGACGGGCCGGCCTATAGGCGGGCGGGCGGGCTCCTCAGGCCGCCCCTCTCCCTGCAGGTCTCTCTGTGGGTCCCGACCCACAGGGCCGCTAGCTGTGCAGGCCTCCCTCGTGGCTCAGGGGACCCTCGCAGAGGGGGCAGGCGCAGGGCCGTACCTGGGAGAGGGAGAGTGGCAGGGGCAGCAGGGCGTGGAAGGGGCTAAGGGGCTGCCCCTGCCCACCTTCCCTGTGCTGCGCCATGGCTCAAGGCTTTGTCTGTATCTGGCCCCCCTGTGGTGGGGGGGCTCCCTTGCAAGAATGAATGACAAACACACAACAGAACAGACCACCCCAAATCTGTGGGTTGTCTTGTGGTGCCACACAAGCAGGAGAACCACATACAATGGAGGGCACACTCTGAGCTGACCCTGCCCACATTTCCCTCTTCTAGGCATTGGCTCAAGGTATGGGCACTGTCCCCCTTTGTATCTGGTCACCCTGTATTGGGGGGGAGGGGGTGGAAGGCTCCCTAGAGTGACAATGCACTCTGTTGTTGTTGTTGTTGTTATTGTTGTAAATCTGTTGGTTGTTTTGTGGTGCCACACAAGCGAGGTGACCATGTATAATGGAGGGGGCAGGCGCAGGGCCCATACCTAGGAGAGGGAGGGTGGCAGGAGCAGCAAGGAGGCTCTCAAATGTCTGAAGTTTTTTGTATGTGGCTCTCACATTAAGTAAGTTTGGTCACCCTGGTGTATAGGATTGCAGCCTAATAGGACAATGCTTCTGGAACAACATGTCAATCATTGATTAACTCAGGGGTGTCCAAAGTTTTTGGCAGGAGGGTCACATCATCTCTCTGACACTCTGTCGGGGGCCAGGGGAAAAAAAAATTAATTTACATTTAAAATTTGAATAAATTTACATAAGTTTACATAAATGAATATATTAAAGAAGAACTTATACAAATGAATGAAGGTCTTGCAATAGCACAAGAACTATAAAAGGCAAGCAGCAAGCAGAAACAGCAAGCAGTGGAGAGAGCCCTCCATCCCACAGGTCATGCAAGAGGTCACACAGTCGCCCTCACACTGAGAGCAGTTGCATCAGGCCATTGCGGGCTCCAACAAATCTTCAGAGGGCCAGAGGCTCACTGGAGACTGGGGGCTCCCTGAGGGCCGCATTGAGAGTCCTGGAGGGCCGCAAGTGGCACCAGGGCCGGGGTTTGGGCACCCCTGGTTTAACTTAAAATTGTAAGCTGACTGTATATGTATTTCTTGCTTCTTTCAGCATTTAGTCTGTTGGCTAACACAAAATCAAAAGAGTACAAATAAGACATTATAACACAATAAGAGTTACAGAGCAAAGCCTGAAATAAGTTTCATCAATTCAGTACATTGTGAAAAAGAATGGCCAAGTTTATTTTTGGTCACTTGGGCAAAGCAATCAAACAGGCACTTAGCCAGGGGTCATGATGGTCATGATGGTTCCCCTGGGGGCTGGGGATAAGAATAGGCCCTCAGTTTGGCTGTACTTGTCGTAAGAGGCGACTAAACAGCCACCGGGTAGATGGGACTCGTCAGCCTGGGAAGGCAGCTCATCTGAGAGAAGGAAAACTCTGATCCCAAACCTCCACTGCCTTGTGGCTACATCCAGTTATGGAAAAGGCTTCAGGAGTCAACCTCGAGGCAAAATCCAGAGCCGGAGTCCCTGAGGCAGTTCATGGCTGAACACAGTCACGTTCTGGCAACTCCTGCGACGCCGCTGGAACCAACCGTATTGGCCACTGCCTTTCCATTGGACCATTTCAGCGACGTGGAGAGGGGGGATTTGCTGCATGGGTAATAGCCTATCCTCCATACCTACTTTACCCAGGCTTCGCGCACTGGAGAGGACACTCTGTTCCAGAACCACCATTCAGAGCGTGACACCATAGTCTTCCAAGACTGAAGGATGCCAACAATGATGGTTTACTTTCCACGCCATAGGTGTACATAGCATTTGGCATAAATCAACAAAGGACTTTTGACCCAACAGTCTACTGACTGTTATAATAACAGGTGAAGGAAAGCAAACACAGTAATATAAAAGTCACCCTTACACTACCTTGAAACCAGATTTACAACCTAATCCTATATGTGTCTGCTTGGAAGTACATCTCATTATAACAGTGGGACTTACTCCCAGGTAAGTGTGGTTAGGACTGTAGCCTTAGTGTTATGTTCAGAACATAAATTGCACAAATGCTGGAAGTAAACTTTGCAAATGATTACTGTGTGTGTATGATTGTAATCTTTACATGGCTTAATTAAGGTGGCTCAATTGCACTTAAATTGGCATAGCACCATTGACTTCCCTGTGATTGGGAAATGTTTTGTGGTAGATGGGGAAATAATCTCACTAACAGTATCGGTAGCTCTGTTTTCCAATTCCATATTATGAAAGCTTTGCTGCAAGAGGCCAGCCTTGCTCTGAAAGTATTGACTTTTCAAATTTCCCCCTGGTTTGTGAGACATGGAAAAGGAAAGTACATAGCTTCAGGGCAGAGGGAAACATTTGTCTTTTTTAAACTGGTAGGACGTGTACAGTATATTGGATAGAACAAAGAGGGGCTTGTGATATTCCTTACAGTGATGTCACAGGCACCATAGTATAATCATATGCTGCATGTAATCAGGGAGAAGCCGAGTGAGAAGGTTATATTTTTGGCTTCTTAAACAGTGATTTTTAAAAACTTTGAGTTCACAGAATAGTGTGGGTGTTTGTATTTGGCATCGATGGTATTTTTCTTATTACTAGTGATGCAATAGGTACTATCTGAAAAAACACCTATGTTATTTGCCAGCCAAATTACACATCACTTTCAGCAGAGATAAAAACTGGAGGGAAATAATGTTTTCCCAGTGACCAGTTATTATTTGAGAACATGGCAAAATGTGGTACCAAGATAAAAAAGAGATGAGGACACCAAAATACTGAAAAGATCGTTGTTATAATTGAAATAATGCGCACCGAACACATTTCAAGCTTATAAAGTCTTCAGAGGCAAAATGAAGTGGTTTCCAAGTAATGTTCTCAAAAGTTGAGGAAGAAGGTATTTCTAATGTGAAAATCAATGGTATTTGTATTATTTTCCATGTAGCTACATGTACTTTGACCCTCAGCCTGTTGCACCATCTTCCACTTCTTTTTTCCCCTCTTGGTTTACAAAAGGACTAATCTTCTCTCCCCTTTTGTCCCTTGTTTTGGGGGGGGGGGAGAATGTGATATTCCTACAAATAGAAATGTTAACCTGAGGAGCATAGCAGCATATTTAAATTGACAGTCAATCCCTTTCCCCAATCATTCTAGAAAACTTGGGAACTTGGTTCTCTGATTGGGGGAGCGGTGTTCACATTGGTATTGGTGGCTACAGCTCTCTAAGCATCTCACCAAGCTAAAATTCCCAGAACTCTGTGAGTGAAAACCACAATAATTTAAGCAGAATAAAGTCTTTATAAATGTGTAGCTACTGAGTGCTGAGTTCTTTTAACTGCAGCACAATCCACAATGAGAGAACTGCCAGCGCAGGCCCCTTATGCGCACTCCAAGTGTCGCAAACATGCTGTAAAGCATGTTTGTCACTACTTGGGAGCCAGTTGCAATGATGCATGCCAGCATCCCCTCACCAGATCCAGCCCCAAACATGATGAGTTTGTGCTGGTTGTGGCAGGCCAGCGTGTGGGGTGGTGGCACTGAGGCAGGGAGGGAGTGTTTTGGGGCAGAGGAGGGTGATCCAGAGGGCTGATCAGGCCCAGGAGTGTGGTGGGATCGGCCATGGCAGCACAGGTCAAATTCTAACCCCCATCCCTGGCCTGATGGGATTTACACAGGCTGCTCATAGTTGCACTAGCAAAATCGCTGGCCCAGATCCAGGTAGCCCCATAGGGTAAGGGGAAAATATCTCCTTACTCCACGTTGCCCTCCAACCGGCACCTACCTTGTTCTGGATACAGCACAGGCTACTCTGCGTCCCTTTTCCAGCACCAGGTAGGATTGGGCTGTGAATAACTGAGTTCTTTCAACATTTGGTCTGGTGGTTAATACAAAATATTGAAGTATAAATAAGTCATTACATAATAAGAGCTAAAGAGCAAAGCCTCATGTATGTTTCCTCATTCAGTACCCTGTGAAAAAGAATGGCCAAGTTTGTATTTGGTCACTTGGGCAAAGAAATCAGACAGGGGGGTAATAATGGTTTTTTAGGTATAGTTTGTTCATGGCTGTTAAGATTACTTTCTGGAGGGTTGTTCTACAAATGTTATGGGCATCTGTAGGTTAGTCGTTGTGCTTTGAGTAATGCTACTTCTATGTGGGAATACAAACAATCATTCTTTTTTGAAAATATCTCACTTAAATGTGCAAGTGAGAGATAATTTCTTGCTTGTTCCTTGCTTCCATATGTAATTAGAGTGTTTGTGCTAATGATCCATGTAAAATTCATTAATAGCAGAGCAGGAGAACAATCAATTATAGACTTCACAATAGAAAATTACTGTTTGCTATAGATCACATCATGGAGAACCAAGTGACTGATTCCTCTGAAGAACGCACATTTCAGTACCAGAGATCTCTTCCTTCATTACCAGTTCCTGTTCTTGCTGAATCTTTAAAGAAATACCTCGATTCAGGTATATCAGTTTGAGTGATTGCTTAATAAATGTTTGTTGTGGGCAGAAGCTATGTAATAATTCTTGGTTACTTGATTACTTTCTTAGCCTAATATCTTCATATACTCTTATATTTACTCAATCAGTCTCAGGCCATTTGTGTTCCCAGCCTTCCCTTGATGACTGGAGAGAGGGCTTTTTAAGCTGTGGTGTCCAATTTATGGAATTGTCTTCCCAGGGAGGCATGCCTGATGCCTACTTTGAAGTCTTTTTGGTGCCAAGCAATTAAAACTTATTCACCAATTAACTATGCTGACCTGATTTTAATCTGTGAAATGTAAACTAAGTTTGTTTGTCTATTCTTTAAGTCAGGGGTCTCCAAACCCCAGCCCGGGGACCAGATGCAGCCCGCAGCAAGCCTCTTTCCAGCCTGTGGCTAAACTCTTGTCCCCTGAAAGCCTCTGGTCCACTCAACTGAACATGACCAGAACTGATTGTGTCTGGAGGGTGTTTTGAGGGCCAGGGAGGTTGAATGAATGAGCCCATTCATTCATTTCTTCACTCATCTAAGTTCCATCTCTAATTTATTTATTTAAATTTTATATTTAAATTTTTTTTTCCGGCCCTCCACACCATGCCAGTTATTTGATGCGGCCCTCTGGCCAAAAAGTTTGGAGACCCCTGCTTTAAGTGTTCTAAATAGTTTTGAATTTTTATTGATCTTGTTATTTTAATGTAAGTTGACCTGGGAAATACTGTAGTTAGGCATAAATGATATAAAGGGTGAGGGTGTCAAATTTGTTTCATACAGTGGACCAAATAGCATTTATGGTGCCTGCTGAGAGCCAGAAGTGATGCCGTTAAGCAGGCAATGACCGGTCATAAGCGCTTTGTTCTCATCTGAAAATGACAGAAGAGGAAATATGTACATCTTGATACTATTGTCAAGATATGAGAGAGCCCAATAATCATGTGTTCCCCCTGTCAGCAGTGCCGCTCCTGCCAAGGCATCATTTCGCAGCTTAGAAACTGGGAGGGACTGCGAAATGACACCTTCACAAAAGTGGCACAGCTGAAAGGGTGGCCCATGTGATAATTGGGCTCAGCAGCCTCTCCCTGTCTCACCCCTATTGGTCTGTGCTTTCTTCTGTAGTGTACCTTGCTTTCTGAGGCCCCCTTCTGTCTTTCCTTCCCAGAGCCTCAGCAGAAGTGGTCCTGCTGAAAGGGTCACTAGGAGAGCCCAATTATCACGTGGGCCAGATTTCGCAGACCATATCCAGCCCGTGGGCTTTTATTTGACACTCCTGGTCTAGAGGCCACTTCTTCAGATACATGAAGCATTATCCTTAATAGGGTATTGTATGTATGTATTGTATGTACAGGGTATTGTATGTACCCTTAATATACATGTACAATGTATATAATGTACAATATATATATATATATATATGTATGTATATATTATACAATATATATATATATATATATAGATAGATAGATAGATAGATAGTACAATATAATGTACAATACAATTGTATGTATTGTATGTATAGGGTATTGTATGTATGTATTTTCTCTCTTTTTCTATACATGTATATGTATACAAACATATACAGGAATCAGATGAAGTGGGCTTTGAACAATGAAAGTTTATGCTGAAATAAATTGTTTAGCCTTTAAGTTGCTACAGGACTTTTTGTTCTTTTTACTTAAACAGATTAGGAGCACAATCCTATGCATGTCTATTCAGAATTAACAGCACCAGCACCAACTGTTCTTCCATAGGGGAGTTTTGGCTGCTAGAGGTCTCCTTGAGGTAAGGGGACATTTGTCCCCTTGCCCCCAGGGTAAACCCCAGCAGCTGTAATGGGTCAGTTTGGAAATGCACCAGCTAAATGGCACAAGTTCTCATTGATCTGTGTGAACAGATCAGATCCAGAAAGGGAGTTAGGCTATGATGTGTGCTGGTGCCACTGATCCTGCCCTTCCTAGGCCCAATCTACCTGTCTTCATTGCCATCCTCCCCCACACCATTCCATCCCTGCCCTCCCCCTCTCTGGACTTACCTGCTCTGATGGGTATTCCTGCAGCTGCCAGCACCAGTGGGAAGACTCCAGCCTTCCTGCTGGCCCTGCTGGCACTAAACTGTAGCAAAGCACTTTACGGTGCTTTATAACAGCAGATGCCAGTTAGGATTGGGTCATAAGTCTCATTGTGTTTAATGAGGCTTACTCCCAGGAAAGTGTGTTTAGGATTGCAGCCTTATAATCCCTAGGGCCAGTCTCTCATGACACAAGGTAAAATGGCTCATTCGCGAGGTGGTTGGGTGCAAGGTGGCCACTGCCACCTCACTTTTTGCCCCTGCATCCCTGTTCCTCTTCACTTTGCTGTCCTGTGTTTAGAAATAGGAGAGCAGCAGGCTCAGATTCAACTCTGAAGTTGATACACAATTCAGCAAGTTATAGAAATGTTGACACAGCCCCATTGCATTTGCCAGAACCATTTATGTTTGCTCTTTTTTGTTTCCAAATATACATTTTTGTTTTACAGTGAAACCTTTTCTAAATCAAGAAGAATATAAAAGAACAGAGGATATAGTAAAAAAATTTGAAAATGGGATTGGGAAGGATCTGCACCAAAAATTACTTGAGAGGGCGAAAGAAAAGAGGAATTGGGTATGTGTTTAAGGAAGTATATTCATCTTTAAAGGAATGCAGTTATATTGGTTTTCTGCAGACTAATTATAGGTAAGCATAAACGAATGTAGGGATTGAATTTCCCCTTGTTGTATTCCTTTCTGGACAACATTCAGACCTAACAACAGACAGTGATGCTTCAGTCCTCTTCCCTCTTACATGCAAGGGGAGGAAATGTAGAGCTTCCATTTGTGGTTTGTAGCCAAGAACCTAGCTAAATACTGGAAACGGTGGTAATGGTTTGATATCTTGGACCCCAATTTACTGTCGTAGGACTAGCATCCCGTTGATGTAAAACGTTCTGCGACAGCATAAAGACTGCACAGGGTCATTTGAAGACATTGTTGCAAGAGAGCTGCAGAAGCAGACCCCCGCTGCTATGATTCCTGGATGGTACCAGGGCAAGTAGCTGGCACGGGGGAGGGGTTCATAGGTGGTTAGATGGAAGAACTGGGTATGTGTTTCGAAGGCAGGAAGGGGTAGATCTGGTGACAGCGACTTCCACTAGATTGTATCCCGCATTTTGCAACCTGACACACCTCTGCCTTTTGTTGGACTTGCATCAGCAAAATAACTGGTGCAGGGCCAAGGAGGACCTATAGGCAGTTGGCCAGCCTACCAAAATACTTGCCTCCTGCGGTAATTGCCCACCATCGCCACCGTAGCACATACTTCATTGGCACAGCTGCATGCTATAATATGGCAGGGGAAAGGATTGGGCTGTTAGTTTGTTAACTGTCTGTGATTTGTACAAATCAAAATTTCTCATATTCTGAATGAAAGAGCAGGGGGAGCATGCAAGCTGGAGGCTTACCATAGCAGGTTCTCAGAATAACAAACGATGATTTCTTCTTGCATCTGAATATAACCATTGGAAAAGTCTTCATGATTAAAGCCTCTCTTTAAGTGTGCAAACTCAATACAAGCATCATTTCTGTCAGCGATCAGCACATATTGCCTGGCTTGTCTCCAGGGTTATAGAACAATAGGAGATAAGAGCAGGCAACTTCTTTCAATATTCCTATTACAGCTTCCCAGCTGAGAGCAGGTGATGACCTGATAATTGAGAGAGCCCAGTTATCACTTAGGCTGGATGAAGAGCTTCCTGATCAGACCCACAGGCCTTCTGTTTGACACCCCTGCTCTAGGCTGTATAGTAATATGTGATGCTCATGTATTGTACGTTGTCCTCCTTAATCATAACTACTAGAAACACTGGCAAGGGGAAAATAAAAGCCCTGGAGCAACTGGTGAGCCCTGAATGAATGCGTGAAAAGTAGGTAAACTGAGAGAGAATAGGAAAAACGCTTCTGCGTCTTGTTTGCCAGGATCCAAATAACTTCTATAGGCAAACTGGGTGTGCTTGATTGGGATTTTTTTAACAAAGTAGTTCTTTAAACAAAGGAGATAATTGTATTTTCAACTATTGCGTTTAAAATTCCCCTTAATTTCAGATGTGGTTTGTTTGTCATGTGAGACGGGATGTTCCTATTTGAGATAAGTCCAAGGCCTTCTTGAACACGTTGAACTAGTTGGACTGTTTTTTGGACCTCTGCCATGATGTATTGCTGCTTACCCTAAGGCTGTGGGATAGGGTGGGAAGGAAATGTTAAATAAAAAATAGAGCTCTGCTATAAATTCTTGATGCTGTTGTTTGCTTTTTATTTTCAGCTAGAGGAATGGTGGCTGAATACAGCCTATCTTGATGCCCGTTTACCAACGCAAATTTATTATAATTTTGGAGGGCCTGGCCCTTACTTTGAACACTACTGGCCACTGAAAGAAGGGGCTCAGATAGAACGAGGAGGCTTGTGTACATGGATAAACTTGAAATTTTGGGAGCTACTGAGGACGTAAGAAATTTAGGGTGCAATTCTGAGTGGCAGATGGGCCAACGCAAGTCCCTTGCACCGGCCCATTGTTATCGCGAAAGTGCCATAAAACACTTTTGTGCTGGCTTAAGGGGAGATAGGCCGGCAAGCGCCTGTATCCCGATGTGGCCCTGGGGACAGGTGGGTTTTGTCGTCTGACCTAGGCTGGTGCAAGGGTTGGGGGGGCGTTGGGAGGGCAGGGAGGAGGTGTTTTGGGGTGGGGGGGAGGCGGTGGGCGTTCCTGGGGTGGGCAGGTGGGGAGCACTTATTCCAGATCCTAATCCTGTTCCTGGGCAGTCCCAGGCTGCTCAGATTTGTGCCAACTCTTTAGGTGGTATAGATGCGAGCAGACCCATTGAGGTTGCTGCGGCTCTCCCCAGGGTATGGGGGAAAGTTTCCCCTTGCCCCAGGCCGAGCCTCAGACAGCCCCAAACTTGCGCTGGCAGTGCAGGCCTGTCTGCCTGCCTGTTCCAGGGCAAGATAGGATTGGGCTGTTAGAAGCATTAAAGTCTTATAGCTCTATATAATCACATTTGTGTATGAATTTGTGTCACTACCATTTGGAAGTTCAGGTGCCCTAATCTGGAAGGAACCTAAAACCCAATCCTCTGATCTGAAATAGAATCCTTCAAATACTTATTAGCACCTTAAGGCTACATATTAGATTAAGTCGCACTGAACCTAGTAGTATTGCTTCCAATGCATAGTGTTGGTCTGTAGTTTACATTAGTTGAGACAAGACATGTAAGCGAAGGATGCGTTGCTAATATTTTTGAAAGGACAGTTAGCTTTAGGTGACTCAGGGCCTAATCCTATTGGGCTTCTTTGTTGCCAGAACGTGTGTTCCGGCATGTGCAGTGTGCTTTGTGGATGTCGCAAAACGTGACCCACCTGGCTGCTGCAGCTACCAGCCTTGGCTGCGCAGCAGTGGCCACCAGAGAAGCCCTGACACTGGTAAGTCTGGGTGGGTGGTGGGCAGAACAGGTGGGGCAGAAAAGGGGTGGAGACTGGGTCGTGGAGGGGTGTGATGAAGCCAGGAAGATGGCAGTATCAGCAGCAGCAGTTCCACTGATACCCTATTGTCCTTCCCAGCCTCCATCCCCTAACCCAGGTCTGCTCAGCTATGTGCCAGTAAAAGAATTGGCATATATGCAAGTAGGCCCATTGGGGCAGCAGAGGCTTTCCCAAGGCAAGGGAACAAATGTTGCTAGGACCTGCTAGAAGCTGCTAGGACCTGAAACTGCTGCATTGGCACAAGGGGAGTTGGTAAGATTGGGCTGCCCAGCAACATGTCACAGGGTACCTGGTCAGGCAATGCCCAGGAGCACTGACAAATCCAACCTAGTAAGGATTCCTTCTTAATACAGTATCAAATGCAGCAATCATTTATACTCTTGAGTATGACACAAACTTTTCAATGAAACTTCAGTGACTCATCCATTTTTTTTGTTGGTTGCAGGGAAAAGTTCTCTGTACAGAAATCTGATAATATGCCACTGGACATGGATCAGTTCCGAATGCTGTTTTGCACCTGCAAGGTTCCAGGACTTACACAAGACTCAGTTATCAATTATTTCAGGACAGGTACACAGAGAATGAATCTTTGTTATATGCTGCCATGAAAGAGGAGGGGGACTTCCAGGGGGACTTCCAGTCACCACCCACTAATCCAAGGGCAGCGATGCCTACTGCCAAGCGCTCACTCCCTTCCTGTCCCCCACTCTTCAGTCGGTTTAATGTGCAGCTTGGTGGGACAAGACCTGATAGATGCAGTCTGCTGCCACCAGCCCAAGAGATTCTGGTTCCCAGAAGGGTTCCTTGGGCAAAACCCCTCCCCAAGAATGCAATGCCGTGCTGTTCAAATGCTCTTATTTTGCCACTAATACCTGCAGAGTGGGGAGGCTGACAAACCCACTGATCCCAGAACTGGCAGAGGTTTTAAGCAAAAAAGTTTTATTAACAGGTGAAGGAAAAGAACACAGTTCAAACAGGCTTTGTTACCTACAAATAAATGTCCCTTGAATGGGGCTGGCTCAGCCTCCACATGCAGACTGAGACTAGGCCAAGAGCCTGGGTCCCAACTCAGCCTAGTATAAGCTGAGCCAACTGAGAGCTCCCAGCTCTGGATGGGAAGGAGGAACAAACAAACCTTGACGCACCTAGCTTCTTTTTGGTCCCTTCTCTACTTCCCTGGTGCTCTCCCTCCCCAGCAGCTTTCACTCTGCTTTCCGGAGAGGCTCTCCCTAGTCTCAAGCGTGCAGCAGAAAAGAAAGTCTTAGGCCTGGAGATTTCCCTCCCTGCGTCCCCAGCCCTCCAATTGGCTGGCTCCCCATTTTGAACCTGAAGCCTCTCAGACATTGGAAGGAAATTGGAGGGAAAATCCTCCACAGCGCACACAACTATTAACTCTTCCATCCCATATGCATACTGTTGAGTGCTTAATGTAATCTGCAGACGAATTTATTTTGCTTCTCTTATAAAGAACTGATGACAACGCTTTGTTTAGTTTCAAGTTATTGATGAGCATGTGGAACTGGCATGCATGTTTATGTACACACTAGTTTACCAAACACTTGAGCTAGAGGAAAAACTGGAATTGCTAAATCCATACCTAGATGCTACTGGCAGTGCTTTTATTAAAACACATGTGCAGGGATCCTGTGTAGTGGCCGATGGCACAGCTGTATAATTCAACAAGGAAGAAAAAGGATGAAAAGTGCACCAAGAATTCATTTGAGTTTCCAGAATGAAGAAAGGGAATTCAAACTGGGGCCTAGCTAAACAAACTCACACTTTAGACAGGGGAGCCCTGTCCCACACACACACACCGCACCCTCAACAGGCCCGGCACGGTCGCAAGTTACTCTTTTTCTTAGCAGTATTGCAATCCCATAAGTGCCATCGCTGCTGAGGAGGAGGAGGAAGGCAGTATTTCTGGTAGCTTTGGGGGGTCACAACCCCCAAGTTGGGAAACGCTGCTGTAGGAGGTGACTGTGGTCATGGGTCAGTATATTTGGCACTCTAACAGCGTTTGGAACTGGCAGCATTTGTCTGAGTTTTGGAGGTGTGGAAACTCCATTTGAATTTAAAGTCTCCAAACAAGTCTCCATTCAAATTTGGAGCACTGAACTCCTTAGATCAGTTAAGGAGCAGGGGTAATTACATGGTTTCATCAAAAGTATGGCCTTCCTGGATTGAATAAGTGGCCTCTTGGTCAGTCCTATAAGTAGCCTTGTTACTAGTCTGGCCCTTGCTCTTCACATGCTCAGATGTGTCTCCCCTATTTACCTTGAATTAAAAGGAAATAAAATGTTGATCATATAACATGGGTGATTCTAGTACTGTAAAGAGTGAAATCCTATATCTAGTGTTTCCTTAACTATGAGCAGTGGCTCCCTGGAGAGCCACAGACACCAGTCAGGGGAGCCACAGAATCCTTGCGAAAAACCTGCTGTCCTGTACAATGGGTTGTACCCCTAATGGGGAGTTGCAGCCCATGACCCAGTAGATCAAGGGAGCTGCCAATCAAAAAAGTTTTGGGAACTGCTGCTATATACGATTACCCTGGAACAAATCTTGCTTTGACTTTAGTGAGATTTACTTCTGAGTAAAAGCTAGAAGGGAAATTTTTTTATGTGCTTTTACTTGCTGTAGCTAAAAGTCACATCTAGTAAATTGTGCAACTCTTGAAAGTGCACTAGCACCTTCAACGACTAGAACTAGCAGTCCAAAAAACAGACAGGTTGTATCACATTCCGAAATGTAAGCAACAAGAGGAGAGAGTAACTTTTCTTCAGCTTACTTTGTTCACCATAAAAGGCTATTTCAAAACCTTTTATGATGGTCAAGATTTGTTCATATTTGTGATTGTAAGCAGGCTAAGTAAATCTGCGGTAATGCAAAAATTTTCAACCACTGTGCCATGGCACATTGGTTTGCTGTGAATGGCCTGCAAATGTGCCGCAAGAGTTTGCGGGAGGGTCATATATTAGGAGGGCCTTTGGGAGATGTGAGCCTCTGGCCGGCAATGTGATGTGCCTTGTCAGTGATTAAAAAACCGAAGGCGTGCCTTCACAATTTTAGTACTTCCCAGTGTACCATGAGATGAAAAAGGTTAAAAAACCCCTGCAGTAATTATTACAACATACTATATTAACATTTCACAAATTACGTTACTATTTCTTTCATTATTGTGTTATGCATACTTACAAGATAGGTAACTGGTCATAACTGCAATTAGCATTAGTTTCCATTGTGAACTGTAGCTCAGTTGAGAGGGCAGTACCTTAGTGCTGAGCATATGCTTTCCATGCAGAAAGTCCCAGGTCTCTGCCATCTCCAGCTAAAAAAGACTGGAAATGCCTGACTGAGCAGGTAGTGCTGGGCAACCTGGACAAATGGTCTGACTGAACTATAAGGCAGTTTCATAGGAGCTTATTTATGGGCTGTCCTTTAAGATTATGTTTCACCCCAGAGATCTGTACTATATCTTTAGAAATTCTGATGCAGAAGGAGACAAAGCTATTACCTAGTGCAGTGGTTCCCTACATTTTTTCACTAGACTTGGCAGCTCATTTCTATAAATTTTATCCTCATATTAGCCTGACAAGGCTTTCTAATACAGACCTGCCTTTTTCCTCCATTATTCGATCTTTTTCAAGTACCTCTAAAGGTCCTGGCAAGTACACCTGGGGGAACACATACCCCAGGTTGGGAATCACTGACCTAGAGCTTTTGTAGAGCTTCTCTCAACTGTCTCCTTCTTCCTTGGTATGGAACTCTTGTAATCCTAGAAGAAAAAGGAGGTGACTGAAAGAACTGGAAAAGTAAGTTGGTAGGAGAAACTGCAGGGGCCTGCTGCATTGGGGAACGTGCATATCAGCTCTCTGGGTTGCCCATGGGAAGCTGTGTGTGTGTAAAATAGGATCTATTCTGACAGGATACTTTCAAAAGCAGAATGTGTATAACTAGAGTCATCATAAGAAGGATAAACAAGGCTGGTGGTGGTGGTATTTTAAATTGTTATTAATTATATTAGATATTCAGTATAACAAAGTGCATATTTTAAAAATAGAACAGTTCAGGAATGTAGTAAGGAAAGAACGCCCAGGTAGTGATTGGGAGGGGGTGGAATCAGTGGAGGCCTTTCCTGCCATTTCCTGTACTCCTCATCCCATCTGGTGTTACACCTGGTGCTTGGACTTCTGCCAGCTGTATTGTTGGCAAAGATCCAACAGGGCAGACTAGGGTGTTACTTGGGGTAAGGGGAAAAATATCCCCTTATCCCAGGGCTTCTCAAATTGGGACATCATGATGTCCCAGCTTGAGGACCCTGAACTCTACCACCTTAAGGGATGGGGGCAGGAAGGAGGCAATGACATGATCCCCAGAATTGTGTCACTTAGGGGGCCTGCAGGGACTGGCATGTACTCACCATCCCTGCAGCAGGCTTCTGGGGAAGTGAGGAGCCCTGCGCGATTGTCTGTAGGACTCCCCAGCCTTCTAAAAGTGAAAGCGCAGCGATCGCGCTCCACTTCCAGTTTTGCGGAGGTGGAGCGGAGTCGCTGTGCTTTCACTTTTAGAAGGCCAGGGAGCCTGCAGATGATTGCGCAGGGCTCCCCGCAGCTCCAGGAGGCTGCTGCAGGGGCTGGTGAATACATGCCAGTC
Source organism: Tiliqua scincoides (assembly GCF_035046505.1). Lineage (NCBI taxonomy): Eukaryota > Metazoa > Chordata > Lepidosauria > Squamata > Scincidae > Tiliqua > Tiliqua scincoides. Next base: position 24,074,912 of record NC_089825.1, read on the forward strand.
CCTGCAGCCCCCTGAGCTACATGATCCTGGGGATCGCGTAGCTACCTGTCCCCGCAAGAACTTACTGCGGCTCAAACTGTCCTAGAGAGTTTGAGAACTGCTGCCTTATCCAAAGAGACCGCCAGCTGTTTCCTAACCTGTGCTGGATACAGAGCAGCCGTGCAGCCTGGCTCTGCCACTGCAGATTAGGTTTGGGCTATCAATCTTAAATAATTTGAGTCCTACCCTTCAAATGCTTAAAAGATTTTTCACATTAAAGCCCAAGTATGTGAATGTGTGGACATGTAGGTCTTTAACTGATGTCTAAAGAAGTATTTCACAGTGACTGCATAGCTTCCTGTATAGAAAGTCATATCCTCATGCTTTATCTTTTTCTTCTTCCAGAGAGTGAAGGTGAATGCCCTTCTCACTTGGTAGTCATGTGTCGAGGGCGAATTTTTGCATTTGATGCTGTGCATGATGGTCATATATTGAGTCCACCAGAGATTGTCAGGTATATTAACAATAAGTATGAGTTAAAAAACTGATTACACTGATTTGTTTTTATGTAGATTTTTGACAACCTCTTAATTAGCAGATGTATTCCAAATATACCCTTTGGATTAGAAACAATCAACCTCTCTGTGCTCACTGAGGGAGCCTTTGCAAGACATCCAGCACATGTTTGCAGGACTTCTGTGCAGACTTCATTGAAGTGAATGGAGCCAGCAGAACAGCAGGGTTTTGTGGAATGTTCTCAGATACTAGTGTTGCACTTTATCAAGAGCTATTTAGAAATATCACTAATTCCTTTCTCTTGCTGGTCATGACTATAAAGAGTGAAGTATTATGTACTTTAAAAGCCTCTTGATCTAAAAATGCTTAAGCTAGAAAAAGAATACACCACATGGGTGCACGCTGAATGTAAAGAAGTGAATTGAATGTTTATAAACGATGTGACAGCAAGATTTATTTCTTCACCATCTTAGCATATATTTCCATCACATAGATTAGAAAACCTCTTTATCCAGTTTTAGCCATTGTAGCTACAAATATACCATGTCATTGGATTTATACAGATAGCGCGTACTGTATACACCACAGGTTTCTGTTCATTTTATTTATGCCTTCTTGAAACTGTGGGCAACTGGAAGGATCTGCTTGCGTTCATCACTGGTTTTTTTTTTTTTTTTTTTGCTTTAACTGACATTTGTTAGAAGCTGCTAGCTAGCTTTTAATGTATTTGTTTTATTCTTCTTTCTTAAAGGCAACTTACATATATCAAAAAGAGATGTCACAATGAACCTGAAGGGCCAGGATTGGCGGCCTTAACATCTGAGGAGAGAACCCAGTGGGCAAAGGTTCGAAAGCTTTGTTGGTTTTTCTGGGATGATAGAGATTGCAAAGATGATAGATTCTTTGTTTCTGAAACAGCATTCTCTTGTCTCCTAGACACGTGCCTGTCTTATTGACCTTGATCCAAGGAACCTGTCCCTTTTGGAAAAAATACAGAGCAGCTTGTTAATAATCTCCCTAGATGATTCAAGTCCCCAAGCTACACCTGAAGATTATTCAGAGGTACTTATGGAATACCAGATACTTTTATCTACTCAGAAAGATAGCAGATTCTGTACTACACTTAGCAGTCTTTTTCAGGTTCAGAACATAGTTACATTTGGCTGACTTCATATACACTTAATATAAGGGTGGTGTAATGAAACTATTTGATTGTGTTCATGCCACATCAATTTGTACTAGAAGAATAGGTTTGGGAGATATCAAGTGGTAACAAGTCCTGTACTCTATTGCAAATCTCACCTAGTTAGACAGGGAATTGTAGTTTCATCTTGATTTTATGCCAATTTTCTTTAAATGTTCCCAAGTTTAGTGTGGCAGATTTTTCTTTCAGAACTCATAATGTTAATTTTTGGCCTAGATCACCAAGTTGTCACTAGTAGGAGATCCAACAATACGCTGGGGAGACAAATCCTATAACCTCATTGTGTTTGCAAATGGAGCACTTGGGTCCAATTGTGATGTAAGTGTTTTTAATTTTTGTAACATCAGCAATTTATTTGTATTCCTTAGACTACAATCCTGTATGCACTTACCTAAGAGTAAGCCCCATTAAACTTAGTGGTACTTACTTCCAAGTAAACATTATAGAGTTGTACTGTTAAAATGTTTTCTTACAGATTTTTGAAATGGGTGTAAGAAAGTGCTCCATCTTGTGTTTCAGCATTCAGCTTTGAGGATCTTTAAAAAAACTGCTTTGTAGTTTTTTTAAATTACTGAATATTGAAAATGTACATTTATATACACTATAAAGGAAGTTTCCTTAATTTCCTTAGGCTGCAATCCTATGCACGCTTGGATTACAGAATGAACAGAATGGATTACTTATCTGGGAGTAAACCCCATTGACTAAAATAGGACTTCTTAGAAGACATGCATAGGATTGGGCTGTAAATTTCTTAATAGGAAGTTACCAGCTAGCTCTAGGTGGCTAGCTAAAATATTAAGGAAGCTTTTGCAGGAGGTGGATAAAAGTTAACAAGCTTGGCCAACCCTTTGTTGTTCTAGTATGCTAATTTCTGTATTAAACGTATCATTGCAGCATTCGCCTTTTGATGCCATGGTTTTGGTTACTGTCTGTTCTTATATTGATGACAAGGTCATTGAGTTCGAGGGAAAATGGAAGGTAGGCAAAAATTAAGTTTCTATTTTCTAGTCAATATTCTATGGAAATAAGTCAAAAACCCCTCTTTCTTTTCTTAAATGAAAACAGGGATCAGACAAAGTCCGGGATATCCCTTGGCCAGAGGAACTTATTTTCAGATTGAATCAGAAAGTACTAAATGATATTGCTCATGCAAAGGAACAGTATAAGAAGCTGGTATGTCCTCCAACACCTTTTTTTGCTATTATTTACATTTCTCAGAACATAGATACAAAGTCTGTTTTCTGGAGTTATCAAAGCATTATGATATACGAGACAGTGGGAACAGTCTGTTACAGCTTTCAGAGTTCACCATTATTCCCACACTCCAGTGCAATTTCAGTGACTGACTTTGCCTGTTTTGGCCATTTATAATTCTGCTATAAATATAGCTGAGGAAAGGCTGTGGGATTAGATTGAGAAAAGCAGCACTAAAATTAAATAATAACTTTATAATGAAAATTAGGTTGTTTATAGACTTACTAGGTTGAACAGAATGGCAGGGGAGTTGAGTGTCAAGCACTTCCCCTGCATTGTAACTGTGGGTACACAATTCCAGATAAACTCATCTCCTGCCTTCTGCACAGTTCCCCTAGCTCAGAAGGAGAGGTTCTTTTATTATATCAGATATGCACTTGATGTTTAAAGTGTCATCAGATGTATTCTTTTTCCATCCGAGTATAGCACAGCAGACCTTGACAAGCAGTATTATGCTATTTTAAAACAAGAAGTTTGAGGATTCTTTTTGTACATGTAGATAAGCACTTAGTTGTGTTTATCTAGTTCAAAGAAAAAGGTTAATGATCAGTGTTCCCTTTCACAGCTGTACAGCAGTCAGACACAGCCTCCAGAGTTTTGGTGATTATAGGCGCAATCCTAACCCCTTCTGTCACTGCTCTCCAGCACTGGCATAAGGGCAATGCAGCTCTGAGATAAGGGAACAAACATTCCCTTACTTTGAGGAGGCCTCCATGAGTGACACCCAACTGGAGGATGCAGCACACATCCCATTGGCACCGCTATGCCAGTGCTGGAAAGCACTGACATAAGGGGTTAGGATTACGCCCTATGTCACGCTTCGTCACCAACTTTGGGGTAGCCAAGCATCAAGCTGTGTGACTGCACAACTTAGGGAGAACAGTGTTCATGATATTGTTTACTCTCATTGAATCCAATTGTGTAGCAGAAAGAAAACCTTAGAATAGTTCACAGGATACATTCTCTTGTGTGAAGCTTTGGGGTATTTTCCTGTGGTGATATCATTTTTTTCTGTTTCTGAGGTATCTGACGTTCAGTTAGTGAATTATGCCTTCACATCCTTTGGCAAAGCACTGATCAAGAAGCAGCAGCTTCATCCTGACACGTTTGTTCAGCTTGCTCTCCAGCTAGCCTATTATAAACAACATGGACAGTAAGAAAAGTTGATGTTCAACTGTTTACCTGAATGATAAAAGTATAAAACATATATTTTTACATTTTAAAATAACACTTAAAATAAGTGGCAGAGAGATACAAGGCTCAAGAAAGCAAGGTGTACAGATAGAATGTGCAAGCGTTTACAAATTGATTACTTTAGTAGATTGGGGGATGCTGTTGTCATAATATATCTGAATTTCAGTTAGTCTTTTGAAAAGTTTTCCCACAACATCCTGGTGGACAAGCTAGTGAGGTGTGGACTATGATGCTGCTGTTGGGTGGATTTGTGGCTGGCTAACACACTTGTAGAATGCTTGTCAGTGGCTCCTCTTTGGCCTGGAAGGAATTTATGAGTGGGTTGCCTTGGGGCCCTGTCTTGGGGATGGTCCTAAAAATAGTTGGATGCGGGAGTAGAGCAGTGGTGTTCAAACTGGGACGTTGTGACGCCCCAGCCAGAGGGCCCTGGCCTCTGCCCCCTTAAGGGGCGGGGGCAGGGGGAAGGCAACTATGATCCGCAGGATCGCATCGCTCAGGGGGCTGCAGGGACTGGGATGTACTCATCAGTCCCTGCAGCAGCCTTTCTAGGGTGCGGGGAGCCCTGCAGGAGCATCTGCAGAGTTCCCCAGACTTCCAAAAGTGGAACTGGAGCAATCACGCTCCACCTCCGTAAAACTGGAAGTGGAGTGCGATCACTCCACTTTCACTTTCGGAAGGCTCGGGAGCCTTGCAGGCACTTGCACAGGACTTCCCGCACTGGTGAGTACATACCAGTCCCTGCAGCCCCCTGAGTGACAAGATCCTGGGGATCGTGTCGCTGCCTTCCTCCCACCCCTGCTGCCTTCCTCTTCTCCCCTCCCCTGCAAGAACTTACTGTGGGTTTCAAACTCCTAGAGTTTTTAAACAGCAGGAATAGAGAGATGTTCACAAATTTTCAGACAATGCCAAACTGGAGGTAATAGCTAGAACAGAAGTTCCCAGACTCTCCCAGAGAGTTGGAACCTCTGTAAGTTGGGGTAGAGCCGGGGTGTTGTGGCAACAGCATTTCCAGGATTGTGCTGCCACCACGAAAAAGGATCCCTCTGTGGGCTTCCCTGTGACTCAGAACGGCTCCATAACATGATTACAGTCCATTTCCAGTTTTCTTCCGACCACTGGTAGTTTAAAAACGCCCCTTTTTCATGGCAGTGGCATGATCCTAGAGGTGGTGGTCCTGCTGCTGCAAGGCTGCCACGCTCCTTATTTATCTTAGCAAAAAAGAGGGAAGCCAGATATACTATCTTGAGCTGCTTGGAGTTTGAGCAGGATAAAAAGCTGCTCATTAAACATACATATTGCAGTGAGTTGTCACTTGTAAATGGTTACCTTCTTTCAACTATTGTTCCTGCCCTTGAAGATGAGTAGAAAGTTCTTGTTTTGCTATGTTAACCCTAACATTTAATAGAATGACCTATTTCTCTAGAATAAGGGCACTCCAGCACTGGATCTGAGCCCATGCTAACCCCTCCCCCATGTGAACGGAGCTTGTCATTCCACAGGGGAACCTGCTATCTTCGTTCCCCCAAAGTTTGCACTGGCCAACCACTTCCTCATTCTGCTGCCTTAACAGGCTCTGTGCCCAAATTTTGGGGCAAATGTGGCTGGGCAGCATGAACATTAGGGGAGATCCAGAATGAAGATAGCAAGCACCCTGGTGGAACAGTAAGTTCCAGTCGTACTGGGGAGACTTTTTTTCTGCGGTCCAGAGACCACTGCACTTTTTGCTCAGCATCCACATTCTTTTTTTTCTCTGCCCGTCTACTTAGAAATAAGTCCCGTTACATTCAATGGGGCTTACTCCTAGGAAAGTGTGTTTAGGATTGCAGCCTTAGTTTTTTTTTTTTTTGTAATTGTCTTTTCTAGTCCAGCTTCCTGCTATGAAACTGCTATGACCAGATATTTTTACCATGGTCGAACAGAGACAGTGAGGCCTTGCACAATGGAAGCAGTTGAATGGTGCAAATTTATGCTAGATCCAACATCTACTGTAAGTACAGCTAATGTAGCTAAAACAGCTTCTAAAATTCCCAACATCTTTGTGGTGTTAGTATGATGAGGAACTGTCATATAGGAATCGGCTTGCTTTGGGGCTGGGTGTCATAAGGGTCTCAGTGGGAGATAGAAGCCACCCTTTCTTGGTCATTTGTATCTTTCCTTCATGCACCCTGTCTACCTGTTTTCTGCATGGCAGTACATCTGCCAAAACCATACTACTGTGTAACATGCTCAACTTGGGGGGGGGGGGGACTTTTGGAGGTATCATTTCTTTCTAATAGCAGAAGTGATGTTTTGCATCTGTATTTTGCTGTCTAGCAATGAGGCTTAGAAATCTGGGACAGAAGTAGAGAGCAATATTGTTTGTTATTGTTATTTTACTACATCACAGCCTATGCTGGGCTGGTTATATTCTGCAATTCGGGATCTAGCCAAGGTCCTGAGAATTGCAGAGATAGCGTCATAGGATTCTTGCTGTTCCAAGCAACATTGTTTTGTGGAACTGAGCTGGTGTAATTTACTCAAGGCCAGGAAAGTCAAGGTGTTTCTTCAGACTTGTAGGCACAGTTCCAAGGGCTCCAATGACAATTGACACAATATTGACCTTCTTCTCCCAGAGGTGACCAGGTTCTACTCACAGGTCTTGATATATTGTGATCTTCTCATGTTCTTTATCTTCATAAGAACATAAGAACAGCCCCACTGGATCAGGCCATAGGCCCATCTAGTCCAGCTTCCTGCATCTCACAGCGGCCCACCAAATGCCCCAGGGAGCACACCAGATAACAAGAGACCTGCATCCTGGTGTCCTCCCTTGCATCTGGCATTCTGATACATAGCCCATTTCTAAAATCAGGAGGTTGTGCATACACATCGTGGCTTGTAACCCGTAATGGATTTTTCCTCCAGAAACTTGTCCAATCCCCTTTTAAAGGTGTCCAGGCCAGATGCCATCACCACATCCTGTGGCAAGGAGTTCCACAGACCAACCACGTGCTAAGTAAAGATTTTCTTTTGTCTGTCCTAACCCTCCCAACACTCAATTTTAGTGGATGTCCCCTGGTTCTGGTGTTGTGTGAGAGTGTAAAGAGCATCTCTATCCACTTTATCCTTCCCGTGCATAATTTTGTATGTCTCAGTCATGTCCCCCTCAGGTGCCTCTTTTCTAGGCTGAAGAGGCCCAAATGCCGTAGCCTTTCCTCAAAAGGAAGGTGCCCCAGCCCAGTAATCATCTTAGTCTCTCTCTTTTGCACCTTTTCCATTTCCACTATGTCCTTTTTGAGATGTGGCGATCAGAACTGGACACAATACTCCAGGTGTGGCCTTACCATAGATTTGTACAACGGCATTATAATATTAGCTGTTTTGTTCTCAATACCTTTTCTAATGATCCCAAGCATAGAATTGGCCTTCTTTACTGCCGCCGCACGAGTCGACACTTTCATCAGCTTGTCTACCACCACCCCAAGATCTCTCTCCTGAGCTGTCACAGAGAGCTCAGAACCCATCAGCCTATATGTTTTGATTTTTTGCCCCAATGTGCATGACTTTACACTTACTTACATTGAAATGCATCTGCCATTTTGCTGCCCATTCTGCCAGTTTGGAGGGATCCTTCTGGAGCTCCTCACAATCTGATCTTCTTCACTCGGAAAAGTTTGGAGTCGTCTGCAAACTTTGCCACCTCACTGCTCACCCCTGTCTCCAAGTAATTTATGAAGAGGTTGAAAAGCACCGGTCCCAGGACAGATCCTTGGGGCACACCGCTTTTCACCTCTCTCCATTGTGAAAATTGCCCATTGACACCCACTCTCTATTTCCTGGTCTTCAACCAGGTCTCAGTCCAGGAGAGGACTTGCCCTCTAATTCCCTGACTGTGGAGTTTTTTCAGTAGACTTTGGTGAGGGACCATGTCGAACACCGTCTGAAAGTCCAGATATATAATGTCCATGGGTTCTCCCGCATCCACATGCCTGTTGACCTTTTCAAAGAATTTTAAAAGGTTTGTGAGGCAAGACTAACCCTTACAGAAGCCATGCTGATTCTCCCTCAGCAAGGCCTGTTCATCTATGTGTTTTGAGATTCTATCTTTGATGAGGCATTCCACCATCTTACCCGGTATGGATGTTAGGCTGACTGGCCTATAGTTTCCCGGGTCCCCCCTCCTTCCCTTTTTAAAGATAGGTGTGACATTTGCTATCCTCCAATCCTCTGGCACCGTGGCCATTTTGAGGGACAAGTTGCATATTTTAGTCAAGAGATCAGCAACTTCATTCTTCAATTCCTCAATAACTCTTGGGTGGATGCCATCTGGGCCTGGTGACTTATTGATCTTTAATTTATCAATGAGGTCTGAAAACTATCTTCTCTCTAACTTCTATCTGACATAATTCCTCGGTCAGGAGGGGCCGTTCAGGCAGCAGTATCTGCCCGAGGTCTTCTGCCGTGAAGACAGATGCAAAGAACTCATTTAATTTCTCTGCCATCTCTAAGTCTCCTTTTATCTCCCCTTTCCCTCCCTCACCGGCACAGAGGGCCAACCGTTTCTCTGGTGGGTTTCCTGCTTCTAACATTTTTCAAGAAGCTTTTATTATTCCCCTTTATGTTGCTGGCCATGCTTTCCTCATAGTCTCTCTTGGCCTCCCGTATCACCTTCTTACATTTCTTTTGCCACAGTTTATGTTCTTTTTTATTCTCCTCATTAGGGCAAGACTTCCATTTATAGAAGGAAGCTTCCTTGCCCTTTACGGCCTCTCTGACTTGGCTGATTAGCTATGCGGGCACCCTCCTGGACTTAGTCGAGCCCTTCTTCCTTCGTGGTATACACCTCTGCTGGGCCTCTGTTGTTTTTTTAAGCAGCCTCCATGCACTCTGGAGATATTGGACTCTTTTTACCTTCCCTTTCAACCTCCTTCTAACCAGCTTCCTCATCTGAGGGAAGTCCGCCCGTCCGAAGTCAAGGGTTTTTGTGAGAGATTTGCCCGGTATTCTTCCCCCAACATGCATGTCGAAACAGATTGCAGCATGATCACTGTTCCCCAACAGCTCAGTAACACTGACATCTCTATCCAGGTCCTGAGTACCACACAATATTAAATCCAGAGTCACCTTTCCTCTGGTGGGCTCCATGACTAGCTGCTCTAAGGCGCAGTCATTTAACATGTCAAGGAATCCGGTCTCCTTTTCGTGACCAGAACACAAATTGACCCAGTCAATATGAGGATAACTGAAGTCCCCCATGATTACAACCCTGTCCCTCCTTGTCACCTCCCTGATCTGTTTTCTCATTTCAAGGTCCCCTTCCGATTTCTAGTCTGGAGGACGATAGCACGCCCCCCAGTATTATATCGCTCCTCAGGTGTGCTAATTTAACCCACAGAGATTCTGTGGTGGAGTCGGACCCACCTTCAATCTCTACTTTGCTGGATTCTATTCCTTCCTTAACATAAATGGCCACCCCACCTCCAACACACCCCTCCCTGTCCCTCCTGTAGAGTTTATAGCCTGGGATTGCAGTATCCCACTGATTCTCCGCATTCCACCAGGTTTCTGTTATGCCCACTATGTCAGTGTTTTCCCTTATCACCAGACATTCCAGTTCTCCCATCTTTGCTTGGAGACTTCGGACATTTGCATAAAAGCATTTGTACATGGAATGCCCCAGGATGGGCTGCTTATTAGCTCCTTTGTCCCGGCATCCTCTCATTGTGCCAAACTGTCCATCCCATCCCATCATGCTTCCATTCCCAATTTCTTATCCTACTCTGTCTTTGCCTTGTTGTTCTCTAACCTCCCCACCCTCGTCCCATAGGGATGAGGAGTCCTGAACCAGATGCCCCTTGGCTCCTATTGGCCTTCCCCCAGGGATCAATTTAAAAGCTGCTCTGCCACCTTTTTAATGTTATGCGCCAGCAATCTGGTTCCATTCTGATTCAAGTGAAGCCCGTACCTCTTGTACAGGCCCCGCTTGTCCCAAAATGTTCCCCATTGCCTAACGAATCTAAACCCCTCCTCCCTACACCACCATTTCATCCACGCATTGAGACCCCTGATCTCCGCCTGCCTAGCTGGCCCTGCGCATGGAACAGGTAGCAGTTCAGAGAACGCTACCTTTGAGGTCCTGGCTTTCAGCTTCCTGCCTAATAGCCTAAATTTGGCCTCCAGGACCTCAATTCTTCTGTCTCCTGGGATTGCAATATCTGTTGTTGTTGTTTAAAAGAGAGTGAATACAGAGATCAAATGCACAAGATACAACAGTGCAGGGGATATCAAGAAGCAGCTAAAGGAAAGGAAATTTTGCAGTTTATAAAAGTCCAGAATTGTTTCTGTTAGGTTTAAATCTGGAGAAAATAGTAGTTAATGATAGAGCCTTATTATGGTATATGGTGACTGCAGCAAGGATGGTATATGCAAAGTACTGGAAACAAGATAAAGTCCCCGATGTAGACGAATGGTTACAAAAGATGATGTATATAATGGAAATGGATAAGCTCTCGAGAAGTTTGAATGAGGAAATGTCAGAGAAATTTTACTCGGAATGGCATAAATTTAAAGTTTATTTGGAGAAAAAATGGGAGGTTAGGGGTCTATTATGGTTATCTGAATGATAATAAGAGCTATATAATGAACAAGAGTTTAGCTTGGTAATAAATAAATTTGGTATAATTTAGCCTGGTATAAATAAATAAATTTGCAAATGGTAAAAGATGCTGTGGGAAGTCCGAGGTAGGGAGGGAGGTAGGGAGTGGAAATGGGATAAAGGTAATGATTGAAATGAAAATTGTTGATTTGGATTTATTGAAGATACAATGTATTGTGATAATCTCAATAAAAATGTTAAAAAAAAAAAGGAAAGGAAATTTTGCTGTTTCCTGATACTCCCTGCATTGTTGTGTCTTGTGCATTTGATCTCTTTATTCACTCTGTTTTAAATGAACAGTTTGTGCATCATTTAGCTGAGATCAGATTGCAGAAATCCCACAGGATTCTGCTTAGGTTTATCTCACGCTACAAAATCATTGCTTAATAAACTTCATGAGGTGATGTAATAATGCTGTGAACTGCTCAGTCTTTTACAGAGCTGATTCTGTTCACTTACGAACTTGGCATCTTTGATTTTTTTTCTGTTGCTCTTCTTTTTTCTTTTTTTTTTTTAGTGTGTCTCCATGGTTATCATCCTCTAGCGCAGGGGTGTCCAAACTTTTCGGCAGGAGGGCCACATCATCTATCTGACACCGTGTTGGGGTCCTGGAAAAAAAAGAGTTAATTTACATTTCAAATTTGAATAAATTTACATAAATGAATACATTAGAGATGGAACTTATATGAATGAATGAAGGTCTTGCAATAGCCCATGTCCTATAAAAGGCCTTGCAAAAAGCAAGACTGGCCTTTACTTTGCTACCACTGCTACATCACAGACATGAAACAGCAAGCAATGGAGGGAGCCCTCATCCCACAGCTCACACAAGAGGTTGAACAATTGGCCGTCACGCTGAGAGCAGTTGGATTGGGCCAGCGCAGGCTCCAGCAAGTCTCTGGAAGGCCAGAGCTCATTGGAGACTGGGGGCTCTCAGAGAGCCGGATTGGGAGTCTTCGAGGGCCGCAAGTGGCCCCAGGGCCGAGGTTTGGGCACCCCTGCTCTAGTGCAGCGATTTTCAATCTTTTTCATCTCACAGCATACTGACAAGGCATTAGAATTATCAAGGCACACCATCAGGTTTTTGACAATTGACAAGGCACACCATGCTGCCAGTGGGGGCTCACATCCCCCATTGGCCCTTCTAATAAATGACCTTCCTCCAAATTTGTGTGGCACACCTGTGAACCACTTGCAGCACACCAGTGTGCCATGGCATAGTGGTTGAAAATGGCTGCTCTAGTGTAACAAATGTGTTCATGTTACCCCTTTCCTTTGAAGTATAACTTTTGTGGGTGAGGATGCAGGGAGAACACTTAATTCACATCATTTTGAACTTACAAAAAATGGCGTATATCCATCAGGTACCACGTCCATTGCTATTACTATGTAAAATATCATTGTGTAACTATTGTGTTCACCTAGTTGATATCATACCTCATTATGAAATAGCTTCCCGCCTTCCTTCTATTACTGAGCTATTTCTTGGCTTCTCAATCAACAAGTAACTTTGTTTTAGGACATGAGCAAGCCAACATTAAGGACTTAAGTCCCACATGCTTAAGTCTTCCATGGAAATTAACAAAATTGTAAGTGTTTAGTTTTGCCTGGATCATTGTTTTAATATGTTAGAGACTGAATGGTTCTCCCCAATGTACTTAATTCTAGTAGAGGAACATCTCATCCATCCTTTTTTACAAACTGCAAAGATATCCATATTTTGAAAGCCCATATTTTCATCTTCCAGAAGGGTAATCCTATTAGCCTGTTACAGAAAAAAGAGAGAGTTATAGCACCTAAAAAATTTGAGGCTTATGTCTAAATAAATTTAAGGTGCTACAAGACTCTTGGTTGGTTTTGCTTTCTTTTTATTCTTTCAAGGGTTTGTATTCCCCCCTCTGTAAAACTGATCCCCATCTACTCTGATTTAATTTTAAATCCAGAACAGAAAGCATTATGGCTGTTTCCCTGGATATCATGATGTTGTCTCTCACTGGGGGCTTGTTGGGATTATTGATCAAAATTGGTCACTTGGCCATATCACTTGATCAAAAGCATGTATTGCTAACTAACAGCAATAAAGGCTGTGTTGCTTTTGTATGGATTTCCCATTTATCTCTATATAGGAACATGTCTGTGAAAGCAGAACAGAATCCTTTTTGTGACTTCTAGTTCTAAATGTTGGGATTCGCTAGAAAGTTTTCATTTTATCCTAGGATTGCAGGTGACAAGCAGTGACATGGAGAGATTTCAGGTGGCTTTGAGAAAATTATAGGGATGTACCAACTTTTACTGTGCCACCTGGTTCGACTTGTTTGAGGAAGGAATCTGCAGATCCAGGTTCTTTGGTTCCTAGTCAGCTGGAATGATTTTGCTTTTCTTACTTTATGCAGCCCAGCCAACGCAGACAGCTTATGTTGAAGGCATTTGCAAAGCACAATAAACTGATGAAAGAGTGTCAGAATGGAAAAGGTACTTCTTTTGCTGCCTGCTAAGGGAATTGCCCATCATGATTAGTTTGGGAGAGGGGAGGGCACACTGTTTTGCTGAACTGCAGTTCTGGTGCAATCTGTAGTTCACCTGTCCCTTCCATGTTTGGGAGGCAACAGGCTTTACATGTTGAGAATACTGTGTTGGCATTGCTTTCCTTTAAGCACGATCCTTTGCCCAACCTCTTCACTGCACTTGTAATGCTTGGATGTCCAGCAGGCTGTTTGGCTTAAAGATTTCCAAAGCAATTGAATAGTGCTTCACTTTCTGCAAATCTCTTGCATGGGAGCATGTGGAAATCTAGAGCAGGCTGTTGAGATTCACCAGGAATAACTAAATTATTTTATAAAACTGTGGGAATTTGTATTTCCCTCTCAGGATTTGACCGTCATCTTTTGGGCCTTCTACTGCTGGCAAAAGAGCATGGTCTCCCAGTGCCAGAACTCTTCTTAGATCCTGCGTTCACTAAAAGGTATTTAGAAGCTATTTATTACCAGTATTTTTAGTTTTTAAATCAGGCTGCAATCAGAATCCCATTTTAAAGAAAAACATATCAAATAATGCCTGCTGAAAAGGATAGGTCTTGGTTGCCTGCTGCAAGGGGAAGCAGCAGTGGGACCAGGCAGGCCTCCTTTGGGAGTGTGCTGCTATTTCTCAGCACCACCAAAGCCTTCTGCTTTGTGCCCACTTCCGGATGATGAGGAATCTGGAGCAGATCTTCCAAAGATGATGTCAAGGGGTGGATAGGGTCACATCTTAATATTTTGATGCTCACAGTAGACATACGTTTGCTTTCTTCAACGTAGACTATTGATTTCACAGGGAAAAGTAACTTTTTAAAACTCTGCCTCAAGTTTGTGTTGTAACTGTGTATTTTTTCCATTCACAGTGGAGGAGGTGGAAACTTTATACTTTCAACTAGCCTGGTAGGATACACAAGAATAGGGGGAGCTGGGGTTCCCATGGTGCAACATGGCTATGGCTTTTTTTACAGAATTAGAGATGACAGGTAAGAAGACTTCCATTCTAGCATTATTCAACAGAAAAACTTACAGTAAACCATTTCTGCCCAACACTGCATATACACAACAAAGACCAAATGTGTACACCTGTGGGCCAAGCAAAAATGGGTTAAACTAGCTGTCAGAATTGCCTCTGCATGTGCCAGCACCACAGAGGCAGAAACACAGATGCAGTATTTCAGCATGGAAACCAGAGGTTATCATCAACTGCCTCCTTCAGTGTAGAACTTTCAAAGAAGAAGAAGAAATTACAGGTTGAGTCTCAATATTCGTGAGGGTTCTGTTCCCAGAACTCATGTGAATGGCAAAAAAATGCACCAAAGCAAATCCATTTAAAAAACAATGTCCTTCTGCTCAATGATTTAAAAACAGCCTTGCTGACCTTTTGTAATGCACACAGAGGCGATCAGTCTCTCTTCCAGGTGCTTAGAAAGGCTTCAGTTCAAGACATCGACCCCTCCCTTCCCCAGGAGTCCAGTGCAGGGAAAGAATGAAGGAAGTGATAATGACTTACATTCTTTCATGTGTTCAGGAGGAAGGGAGGGGTCACTTGCTTGGGAGTGAAGCTGTTCTAAGTGCATGGAAAAAGAATGATTGATGGATTGGTTGCCCTCTCCCCCATTAATGAGGCTATTGTTAAATGTCTTTTTCCCTTTGATTTAAAGGGCCCTTCTTATAGCAGGGTTGAGATAATCATAGGTTGAGATAAAACCGCAAGTGAAAAATCTGTGGATATTTAGGTTATACCTGTACTGAAGAGACAGCAGCAAGAGTCCTATTCAGCCTTTCCTTCTCCATTGGAGAGGGAATGCGTGAAGGGCTTTTTTTGAAAAATGTATTAATCCTGTTCTAGCCAATGACACACTGCTTAGCACTGCACTGCCTCTCTGTGTTCAGCATTTATCTGCAGAGGCAAATGCTGTACATGGGGAGAGCAGGTGTGAGGTTAAATGATGTGTCATCAGCAGGGCTGGGGCTAGCATGCTTAACCCTCCCCGAAACCCCTTAGACCGGTAGTTCCCAACCTTTAGGAATCCGAAGACCACTGAGACAAAAATTGGAATTGGTGTGGTCCACATACAACCAGGGCCTTCAAGAGGAATTTTATCAGGACATGCAGCATTTCTTTTGGACCCCTTCTCAAAGCGAGAGGGGAGGGGTGGGCAAAACAGGGGTGGAGAGGGGACAGAACAGGGCAAGGGGAGGGTGGCAACAGCAGGAAACGTCTTGGAGCCCAAGTCTACCTTGCCTCCCAATGTGGAGCCCAGGTCTATCTTCCCACACAACATTGGCAGCTAGATACAATGATACAGAAAACCAAACACACTCTGAAGTCTCTAAAAAAATTTAAATACAGAAAATCATTTCAGAAAATTAGATCATCATATTTGGGCTCACACCAGAATGGAAAGTATCCTGGGTGTACAAAAAACATACTTTTGCAGCAACTGTAGTCCCACAGCTATGTTCTTGAGACACTCTTTCATGGTAAGCAGCTCCACAAACCAAAGAGCTACTGTAGCAGGCCAGTTTCCTCCCAGATTTGACAGTGTTCAGGAGTGTCAGGTACGCATTTCTTGGCCTAGCGTATATGGCTTAAGAACATAACATAAGAACATAAGAACAGCCCCACTGGATCAGGCCATAGGCCCATCTAGTCCAGCTTCCTGTATCTCACAGCGGCCCACCAAATGCCCCAGGGAGCACACCAGATAACAAGAGACCTCATCCTGGTGCCCTCCCTTGCATCTGGCATTCTGAAATAACCCATTCCTAAAATCAGGAGGTTGCGCATACACATCATGGCTTGTACCCCATAATGGATTTTTCCTCCAGAAACTCGTCCAATCCCCTTTTAAAGGCGTCTAGGCTAGACGCCAGCACCACATCCTGTGGCAAGGAGTTCCACAGACCGGAGGCTTGTTCCAGTTCCACTGTGCCACAGTTCCACAGGCTTGTGGCAGCCGCAGCCGCCGTACACCCAGCATCCCATGTGGGCAGCAAATCTGGGTGATACTAAAAAATGTAAGATCCCAAGTAACTCCTGGGCCCCCTTTTTGACCCTGGGCCCAGCTACATATTACTCCCTGTACCCCCTCTCATGAGCCCTGCATGCAGCTATCACCCTTCACACAGAAAATGCAATTAAATTTGTAGTAATTAGAGAAGATTTATTAGAGATTTATTATTTGTCGTGAAGATTTGTGGGTTGCTGCTTTTGTTGCTGGCTGTGGTAAGTTCATTTCCCTGCCCTCTCTGGTGATCCGTGGGGGAGCACATGGAAGCAATCTTTTTTTTCCCCCTGAGGCTTACCTGAGGCTTTGTGGACCACTTCTCAGGGTCTCGTGGACCACCTGTGGCCCCCAGACCACAGGTTGGGAACCAGTGCCTTAGACATTGCCTCTACAAGAGAGGGAATGTCTGAGTAGTACTAAAGAAGTGCAGAAAAGGAGGACAAGACAAAACTGAATGTATTGATAAGGAAATGTAAAATTGCTTTCTGCTTCATTTTAAATTGAAATTGGTAATGAGCTACTTTACAAGGACAAGCAACTAAAAGGTAAGTTCCTTTTCACATTAGAAGTGCTGTATTTTATTATCATGGTGAATGAAAATGTCTGAGTCAACTTATTTGTAACATTTGAAGTCTGTCTTTCCACAAATGTTCACAAGGCAGTTTACAAAAGCTTAAAAATACAAATACAAGATCAAATTAAAATAGAATAAAACTACTTCAAATTGCATAAAAGCCAAAGTATAAAAATATCACTAATTCCCAGATATTGATGGAATAAAAATGTCCGAATAACACATGGAATTCATAACACATTTGGAGTTCCCAGAAAGTGTTTTGGGACCACCACAGGAAAAAAAAAAAGCCACGCTCTCTGTAGGTTATAATTATGCCACTCTGGATCAGATCTCATTGGCAGATCTTAGATTTCAAGGGTGGGTGAGTAGGTGACGTCATACCAGAAGAAAGTGCTCCCTGTAATACTTGGGCCCAGACTGCATAAGGCTTTAAGAGTGGTGGTTTTTTAAAAATGGTATCTTGAATTGGGACTGGAAACAAACTGGGTTGTTTTTTTTTTAACCAGCGTAATAGATTCTCCTCAACATTCAGAATTACTTTCCCTCATGTGTATTTTCTTTTTAAATCCTGATATATTGTTGCTGAATTGATTCATACATATACAGGTGAAAGTCTATTGATTTTTAAAATGTCATTAATCTAAATGGTTAACATTTAACATTTCCCTGAATAGGATTGTTGTGGCCTGTACCGCGTGGAAATCATGTGCAGAGACGGATGCAGAAAATCTGTGTAAGAATGTGTTCCACTCTTTTCACGAGATGGTCAAATTAATGGTCACTGCTCAGCTGTAGAAAAGATATAGAACTATGGTGCCTTTCTTCCACTGTGCATTACCATGTATACCAGCACTTGCAGAATGAAATGCTAGCCAAGAGGAGTGTCTTAACTGGGTATGACACATGATGATAGTTTAGTATAGAAACTAAGCAGAAATTATGCAAAACTGTTTTTGAATGAGTGACTGCAATAACAATGCAATTTTCCTTGAATAAGTTTGCAAGAGCAATGCAAATCATGACACATTCTCAGTAGAAACTATGCAATGTTGAATTAAGCCTCAGCAATGCAAACATGAGTGAATCAGCAGTGGTTTAGGCTGTTTCAGTTTTATGACATTCCTGGTGATGGCAGATTACAAGAAGAGGAGATTCTGAGGACATTAGCTTATATTGGCACACACTGTGCCTTTGATGAGCTATTGCAAAGGGATAATAGATCATGGTTCAGTTTTTAGGTGAGATGTTTGCAGTAGCTTTATAATGCCTAGCTTCTGAAGTAATCAAGATGATACAGGAATATTTGGGAATTTTTGTTTTATGTACATTATCTTTCACTTTACACAATGGGATGTTGTCTACACACTCTAAGGTTGTGAAAAAGTGTGACCTTAAAACCTTGTTTTCAATTTTATTTTACTTTTCCAGACAAAGACTAGAAAGTGAAATTATACTTGAATGTTTACAAAATTCAGTGTGGTGATTAGAATTATGTATGCCATTGCTGTTTTATATGTATAAGATTCTCAGGACTGCAGCCTTTCTTGATACAGTATCTTAAAGGAAGGGGGAGAAACTGTTTTATCTATTCTGTTAATTGCCTCTTAAATAAAGCCACTTCAAAAGACCATTAAGTGTTGTCTTGATTAATGTATGCTAATTTCATTCATCAGAAGAAATGGCAAGTGTACCTGGCCTTCCTAGTCCACCTACAGTGCAGTCCTGTACATATCTACTCAGAAGTAAGTCCTATTTGGAGGGAGGGGGCGTATAGGATTGCATCCTTAAAGCATTTCTATACCCTACCTCTGAGACTGGTGGTGGTGCAAGAAACAAGATTGTGGATGTACAGAAACTGACCAGACCTGACTTGCTTTTAGATTACAGGAGCATAAGGAAAATCTAAAACAGTCAGGAAAGGTGTACACAATTTCACAACCTTTAAGAATTGCAACGTTGTTTAGATTTGTGTTCCAGATAATCTCTTCTGTCCGATCCCCTTGTTTGCTTAACTTGACCTGAAGGTATTTATAAGAAGAAAAACCTTACATTTTCAACCCAAGGAAAAATACAGGAGTTTACAAAAAGCTTTTAAATGCGTTATTGTACAAGAAGTTTAGGAAATGAAGATAAAAAATACAAAAATACTTTATTTTCAAGTGCTTTCATGGTATACTTTTTTACATCATAACAGTAGTAAATGATAGCTAGTTATGTCCCCTGAAGGCACCCATTCTAAGCACTGTCCTGGAGGAAGAAAAAAAATTACTCTGAATTAAATTTAGTAGAAATGACCAATGACTAGGTTCTCCATACCAAAGGTACTTGTCTGATGAGAATGTCTGATGAGAAGCAACAATAAAGCTTCACCAATAAAGCAACAATTTGAGTAAAGCCCATCTTGTTCGAAATCCTGAATAGTTGTTTATGATACTCTTCCCCCCCCCCCCTGCATAATTCTCAATCTCTGGTCTCTTATTCAAGGAGCAGCAGTGTAAGCCTTTCAAATTCCGAAATCCGGCTTGTTCTGTACTTCTGGCTTCTAGGGCACAAGGCAGTCTTCTGTTCCAGCACATCATTGCTTCAAAACAACATCATGGAGTGATCACATACTTCAAGCTTTCAAAAATGTGGTGTCATCTGAGATAACTGAGAACAACACAAAGTCCTATTGTGGATAACGATACAAGATTATGTGTCATTTTAAGAATCCTTACTGGAATTCATCCCACTGCTAGTGCAAGTTTGTTTTGCTTTATGTGGGGAAGGTAAACAGAACCTCTTGTAAGCCATAAATGCAGTTCCAATATTTCATTTTTTAATTTAGACAGAGGCTGGCCGTGCCTGAACATTAACTAATGAGTAATAGGTTCCTTTCTCAGCCAGTAGTTGGTGATGTGTCCCTTGTTCTATGACTTTTCCATTCTGGATCACTGCTATACTGTCAGCATTTTGCACTGTAGATAAGCGATGAGCTATTATAATACAGGTACGACCTTCTCTGGCTTTATCCAGGGCTTCTTGGACAACCTATTGAAAACAAAGAGGATTTTCAGTGAATAAAAATCTGTACCATGTCTCAAAACCAACTTTTTAGATATGTGAATATTGCCACAACATGAGAAATCTCTGTATATTTCTCTGACCATCTTTATAAATGGAACACTACCTGATTGAGCAACCACAGAAGATTGAAAAATTGTGCAAATTGATATGACTGGATGCTGTGCCAAAATCCTCATCAAAAACAATTCAGGAGTCTGATACATAGGCTGGTTGAATGAAGAGGTGTAACTGTTCCCACAAGGGCATCACTGAGTGGCCATGAGACTTGCATGGAGATATGGGAAATGCTTGCGCACCTTCCATGCACCATTATTACCCATCACTCTGCCTTTGTGTGTCAAGGGTGAGGAGGGGAGAAATGGGGTTTTGCTATGAGGATCTCTCTGTGCAGGAAGATGGAAGGACTGTGTCCACGATGGTCTTACTTCCGCTCCAGAGTCACAGTTAGTGAATGAATGTAAAACACAGTCTTAAGAGCTGTTTCCACATCTGTGATGAAGATGTGGCCATCCTGTAGTTATCAGTGGAGCACAGGGAACTGAACTACTGACATAAAATTATCGAACCAGCTCCTAATTAGACAAGAATTGTTCCTAAGCAAAGAAAAATGCTTAAAAGCAGAGTCATGCTTTAATATTCGCAGTACAATGACAAAAGGTACCTTTTCACTTTCAGTATCAAGTGCAGAGGTTGCTTCATCCAGCAGGAGAATTCTTGGCTGGCGTATGAGGGCACGAGCAATGGCAATGCGTTGTTTTTGGCCTCCAGAGAGCTGAGTCCCTTTGTCGCCCACACAGGTGTTGTATTGCTATGTCCAATAAAAACAAATGTAAGACATACAATCAGATAAATATAAAATTTAATTCCCTTAGATGCATACAATAAAACTTTTAGTCCACATCAGTGATACTCTGCCCAGCATTTCTGTCTGTATATATCTAATAACTGATCTTGTCCTCTGAACTACTCCTGCACCATTCAAGAAAAAGACCGTAATGACTACGGTTCAATTAGCTGCACTATTTCAACTTGCCTCTAAGACTGCAAGATCACATCTCCCCACCCACTGGTTCATGGCACCATGTCCCATGAATTGGCCTAAAAAACACACAACTGCTTCAATTGTTCCTTCAAGAAACCCCTTAGATCTGCTATTCTCAAACTCTCAGGGGGTTTGAGGACCGCAATAAGTCCTTGCAGGGGAGGCGGCACGGGGAAAGCAGCAACATGATCTCTAGGATCGCATCGCACAGGGACTGGCATTTACTTACCAGTCCCTGCAGCAGCCTCCCTGGGGTGCAGGGAGCCCTGCACAAGTGTCTGCAGGGATCCCCAGCCTTCTACAAGTGAAAGCGGAGTGATCCTGCTGTACTTCCAAAAGCGGAGCGATCCTGCTGTACTTCCAGTTTTGCAGAGGTGGAGCACAATTGCTGCACTTTCACTTTTTAGGCTTCTGGCAGCCCTGCACCCCAGGAAGGCTGCTTCAGGGACTGGTAAGTAAATGCCAGTCCATGCAGCCCCCTTAGCAACACAATCCTGGGGATCGCGTTGCTGCCTTCCCCCTGCCCCTTAAGGGGAAAGTGGCCAGGACTGTCAGGCTGGGGTGTCGCAGTGCCCCAGTTTGACTAGCTCTGCATTCGATTCAGTACTGTTAGGAGAAAAGGGTGACAAATGAACTAGAATCATGCACAACTCCATAACACAGAAAGATAAAATGCCACTGACTTATTCAATAGAAGAAACCAAAAACCTGTTAGAAAAGGAATCTGCAAGGATATAGCAGGTCTGTCAAGTAAATGAATTAATAGAGGATGAAACAAATTGCTAGAAAACAACCCCTGGCGAATGACTTTTTGAGTTTTTCTGTGACAGACGGGCTCACAAGTTGATGCCAGTCCAATGTCACTGAGGACAGGAAACAAATACAAGTGCAGCCTATTGACTGCCCCCATTGACTACAATGGGGCTTACTTCTGAGTAGAAGCGCATAGGGCTGGACTCTTAAAAGCTCAGCAGGACAGCTGGCAACAGGGAGGGCTGAGTACTGAGGGGAGGGGATTGCTAACAGCTGCCTTAGTTTCCTTCCATCTGGAAGTGTCAGGCTGCAGTGTATCTGCTTAACTCTATGGAATTAGCACAACATGTTTTTTGTTAATCACGCCGAGTCACAGAACGGAACTAATGCGGATAAATAGGCTGCACTTGTATATGCAAGTGAAATAGCCTAGGTTTGCGGAATATCTGTACCGCTTGGTAGATCAGAAAAAGAATTATGAAACAAAGCACCTCTGAAATAATCTTATGTATCATGCCTGGGAAATCAAGTAATCAAGTCTGGGAAAGAGAAAAATGTGGTAGATAAACACTTTTTGTCAAAGTGCTATATTTGAATTGTCTATCATTTCTCCAGTTTTTTATGACATTTATGTCAAAACAATCAGAACTGCAAATCAATATACCAGAGAGATACACTTTTCTACTCATCATTTAGGGCCATTTTGTATTGATAAACTGCTCTGCACAATCATGTACTTAAGTAATCTGTCTGCACACACGGTAGTGCGGATAATAAGCTGGCAGCCATTGTGTAATTGGGACTGCCAGAGGAAAGGTGTACATACACCACAAATCATAATCATCTTTCTCCCAGCAGTCATCTACCTGTGTGTAGAATTGCATGGAGAGAATTAGCAAGATGAACCACCCCTAGGAGTTTAAACCAACATTATGAAGCAGAACAAAACAATATGAAGTTAATTGCCACAAGATCCGTTTGGCTAAGATTTAAATCAATTATGCATCTTAATCATTATGGCAAAAACAAAATGTTGCTTTTTCTCAATCCTAATGGGCTGTTGGCGCCAACAGGCCAATTTCTTCTCGCTGCACCTGCTATGTTCTGCTGTTGCTTTTTTCCAACTCCTAGGGGCTAGTGGGCATGTTCAGTCTGTTTTCTTCTCTTTTAACTTACAAACCGATCTACTTCTCTATCCATATGGAGCCCACCATGAATGTAAAAACCACTTAACTTGTCCGTGTGTGGCCACATCTCACATATAAATGGTTAGGTATATAACCACCTGAGTTCATTATTAGTATAATCCTAGCAATCATATTTACATTTGCTACAGCTGCAATCCCTATGCAAACTTAACTTCCAGTAAGCCTTGTTCAACACATCTTACTTCTAAGTAAACACGTATGACTGTGCCATAGGTTATTTTTTAAAACCGGATCTGTGCAATCACAATGCATGATTGGCTATCTTTTATAATGCCTTTTTGTGATACTGTTCACATCAAGCATAACTTTCTATTCCTCAGTCCACTTAAATGATCTCAGGTAAATTTACTTTTAAGGAAATGCACTTAAATAAATGTGCTGCACAAGCTACTTACATCTGGAAGAGATTCAATGAAGGAGTGAATGTTGGCTGCTTTAGCTACCTCCACAATCTCGTCAAATGGCACCTCTCTGGTGTTATCGCCATAGGCAATGTTCTCAGCAATACTGCAGTCAAACAGGACTGGCTCTTGAGAGACAATTCCAATCTGAGATCGCAACCACTGGATATTTAACTCTTTTGCATTTTGACCATCCAGTAGCTGGAACAGAAGAAGAGACTTAAAATTGTGTCCAACAGGAAAAAAAAAAAATGTTTCTGGAAAAAAATATGGTATTAATATTTCCATTATGTAGAATGCACACACAGAAGAAAAAAACAGACAGAAGGAGAGAGAAAAAACACCAGAACCGGGGATGTCCACTAAAATGGAATGTCAGGAGAGTCAGACATAAGAAAATATTTCTTTACTCAGTGTGTAACTAGCCTGCGGAATTCCTTGCCACAGGATGCAGTGGTGGTGTCTGGCCTAAATACCTTTAAAAGGGAGTTAGACAGATTTCTAGAAGAAAAGTCAATCACAGGTTACAAACCATATGTGCAAGCTCCTAGCTTTAGAAATAGGCTACCTCATAATGCTAGATGCACCAAGGGAGAGCACCAAGATGCAGAACTCTGGTTGTCTTGTGTGCTCCCTGAAGCATCTGGTAGGTTACTGTGAGGTACAGGAAGCTGGAATAGATGGGCCTTTGGCCTGATCCAGTGGGGCTCTTCTTATGTTCTTAAAGGGACATAAATGCTCAAAACCCAAAGCTGCAATCCTATGCACAGTTTTCTGGGACTAAGGTGCACTGATCATAGTGAGCTCACTGAGAAGTGCCATAAATCTCACTACGATCAGTGCGCTTTAGTCCCAGAAAACTGTGCACAGGATTGTGCTGCAAAACTCTTCCATTTTAACAGTTACAATTGAAGGCACAGGTTGCATCCAAAAGTTCCCCTCCTCCAGAGGAAAACTTTCTCCAGAGTATGCCTCTTCCCATGGAGCAAAGAAACCTTTGGATGCCTAGATATGAAATGCCCAAAGATCACTGTTAAAAGCACAGTGTTACATTATTGGCATGTGTGTGTTTTTTAACACAGTCTCAGACAACTTACCACTTCTCCACTAAGAGGGTCATAGAATCTTTCAAGCAACTGGA
Organism: Tiliqua scincoides; assembly: GCF_035046505.1. Lineage (NCBI taxonomy): Eukaryota > Metazoa > Chordata > Lepidosauria > Squamata > Scincidae > Tiliqua > Tiliqua scincoides. The sequence continues at coordinate 24,099,411 of NC_089825.1, forward strand.
CCAGTGTGCTTTTTCCGCAGCCACTGCTTCCAACCAGAGCCAGTGTCCGGCCTTTCTTTACTGCCACATTCAGACTTTGGAGCACTGAAACATCTGGCCTGGTTGGATAGTTGAAATCCACCTTCTTAAATGCTACGTAGCCTTTAAACGTGTCCTAGAATTAAACACAACACTCCTTAGTGTCAGCCAATGGTCAAACAATTGCACGCAAGCATGTCATGAATGAGAGCCACCACCGAAAGCAGAGGGGAGGGTGCAACTGACATATATACTATGGGGTACTTGCACCTTTCTTTGGTGAAATAGAACGTACAATCTCTCCTTCTGCATCCTTTCAATTGATAGGAATCCTGATGGGAGCCTCCTGCAGAGAGACTCTTGAAATTGGTTGCTTTTTATTAAGGATACACCTAAGAAAGATACACTTTCCAGAAGCAGGAGCAGCTGGACAAACCAGACACCTTGGAGAAGCCAGTACACCGGGATCTCCTTATTCGCAGGCTCAGCATCTGTGTGGATTTGAGCATCTGTGGAGGCCAAGCCTGCACCACCAAGGATCTTAGAGGGCCTCTTGGACATAACCAGAAGCCATTTCTGGTTCACGCAGGAGACTGCCAATCATGTCCAGAAGTGTTCTGAGACACAAGGGGGTGCGGGTGGCCTCTCAGCAGACGTGACTGGAAGTTGCTAGTGGGAACCAGAAGTGGCTTCTGGTCATGTCCGGGATGACTTCTGAGCAGGCTGGGGAGCAGGCACAATCTCCTGAAGGCCAGGCTGCCCCCAGGTAATTGTGGCACCATGCTGCCCCCCTCCCACAGATTCTGGTATCTGCGGATATTGGTATCCACAGGGGTCCTGGAACAGATCCCCATGGATACCAAGGGCCATTGCATCTTAATTTTTACAGGTTCAAAGCAAAACTCCTGCCATGCAGACTGAATGGTTCTTGATAGTACCATTCAGACAACAAATATGGATTTGTTGTCTGCTATGGATGGGACTGTGCCCTATGGAAGGGCTAGTGCTCAGTGGTAGAGCTACTGCACATCTCCAGATAGATCTGGAAAAGATCCCCATCTGTACCCCTGAAAGCCACTGCCAGGCAGCATAGGCAGTACTGATTTAGATGGACCAGTGAGCTGACTCAGTGGGAGGGGGCTTCATATATTGATATCACTTTTTTTTAAAACAGGGTAGGAAATAATGCCTAGGGATCAACTTACGGGCTTCTGTCCCTCCTCGCTGTAATTGTCTATTACGGGTACTCTTTCAAATAGTGCGAACATCTGTGCTGCGGCTATCTTGGCTTTGGCATAGTCTGGCGTAAATGAAGCCGTCTGCCCTAGTGCCATTGCACCAAAGACAATAGCAGAGTATACCCTGCAAGAACAAACCAACAGATTAACATCTATAAAGCAGGAGATCTGACTTGTATTTACCATGCTGTCACTGTCTTCAGACGTGAATCTGGGCATGCCATATAACTCTTCTGAGCCTTTGTTTTATCTGCTGTGAAATGGCAAAAAGAAATATTTGAATCATGCCAATATTTTAAGAGTCCATGCACTGGCATAGGGTAGAACAACTACAGAATTGGGACAGCAGCTTCCCAACAACGGAGCCAGATGATTTTCTCCCTAAGCAGAAGCTAGACATAGCAGGGATGTCTTCTCATCTTACCCACCATCGGTTCTGCCTCTTAACATCACAGTATGCTAGGGGTGCCCAAACCCTGGCCCGGGGGCCACTTGCAACCCTCGGGGGCTCCCAATCCAGCCCTCAGGGAGCGCCTAGTCTCCAATGAGCCTCTGGCCCTCCGGCGACTTGCTGGAGCCTATGCTAGCCTGACTCAACCGCTCTCAGCATGAGGACGACTGTTCGACCTCTCACCTGAGCTGTGGGACAAGGACTCCCTCCACTACTTGCTGTTTCACTTCTGTGATGCAGCAGCGGTAGTGAAGGAAAGGCTGGCCTTGCTTTGTGCAAGGCCTTTTATAGGCCTTGAGCTACTGCAAGACCTTCATTCATTCATATAAATTCAATCTCTAAAAAATTCATTTATGTAAATTTATTCAAATATTAAATGTAAATTAATTCATTTTTTCCCCAGCCCCTGACACAGTGTCAGAGAGATGATGTGGCCCTCTTGCCAAAATGTTTGGACAGCCCTGCAGTATGCTGACAACTGGGTCTAATATTTGCATGAGGCTGATGCATGTGTGCCCAACTTAAAAGGAGGATTCCTGGATTAATATGGTAAACGAAATATTTGTAGTACCTAAGTAAATGGTATAACTGTGCTTGGACATCGAGAGGTAGACAGTTATTACTAGGGAGAGTAGCTAGAAGTCTACCCAGTAGCATACCAAGGGCAGAGCAGAGGTTGGTGGTCCGTTCCAGGTGCATGCTGTAAGGGGATGCCATTGTGTCTGTCTCTTCAAGTGCCAGGTAGTCCTGGCCTCCTCTGGGGGGGGGGGAGGAATCTCAAGGCAGAGACCATGTCTGCCACCTGCTTCAAATTTTCTATAGACTTGGCCTCCCTGGGGGATCTCAAGGTGGAGGCCAAGTCACCCCTTGGCTTTGAGCAGTCAGGGGTGGCGCATTGAGAGCAGTCTGCTCCAGGTACCAGTTGTGCTAGGTATGCCACTGAGCCATGAAGGCATGAGGTCTAGCCCATCAGATGCTGTAGTTAACTCCAGGGCTTGTGGGTCCCTTCTTCCTCCCATACATATATACTGCAGGACTGCCTGTGGGTGCTTCTTCAACCTACACTAACCATCACCTACACCAACCATTATGTCTAGGCAGATTCTGTGTTGACAGAGCTGCTGCCCAAATATGAATAGCAGCCTGGGACAACAAAGGAAAAGTGGGCAGTAGACTTTGCTGATTCACCTCATTGGGCCTAGCAAGAGTCAGTTACAAAATCTTGCACATTGGTGGGCCCATGGTCGGTTGCAAGAGCCTGGGCTGATGCCCAATAACACCACCAGACCTGACACATAGCATCTTTGGGGAGAAAATAATTGAAACCAGCCCATACATGATAAAACCACTTTAGGAGACTGCAAAGCCCACGTGAATCTATATGCCATGGCTGATTGTGTGATACTGACACTGAATCAATAAGCACAGATCGTGACTTGCCTTGATTTATTATTATTATTATTTATTATTATTATTATTTAGGCAACGAAGATACTTACAAGAAAACAGACTTATATGGCATGTGGCCATACGTCACAAGGTAGGCACCAAAGCGAAAACAGCCTGCGTAGGTCCAGTACAGAATTGCTTGGGAAAGGGCAAAAGTCAGGCCGTGAATGTGTGCTTTCCTCACAGAATTCCTGTTGCAAAAGAACACAAGGGGCGGAGTGTACATGGATGTCCATATTATTATTGTATCAACGACAAAAGTAAGAACTTAATGTGATACATAGAGGAGTCAAATATGAAGGGACCAAAAGATGAGAGAGATCAAATCCCTACTGTTGTGGGACCATTCACCCCCCAGCTACCATCCCACTGATCACATAATTAATGGCTCCTGGAAGGGGGCAGAGAAATACACAACACTGTGATGTCAGCATGCAGATAAGGTGTTCTCGTCTTATGGAAAGGGCAGAGAAGAATTAAACACAGTTGCAATTTTGGTGGCAGGCGTTTGTGTAATACTTTAGTGCCAGCCCAAAGAGCTTAGAAATTAGTCTGCAGGTTGTGCCAACTTTGGAAATAATTGAACGTACCCAACATTTCAACTAATGCTTCAATGGAACACTTAACACTGTAATGGGGACGTGATCCTGAGGTTGCTTACAGTTTTGATTGCTTCTAAAGTTCTTCACCTATACCAAAAACCCAACAAAATCTCATAACCTTCCTGCCAGTATGGAACCAGTATGGAGCCTGGGGCCAACTGACTTGATCATCTCACAAAGTGGCTTGGCGAGAGTGCCTACATCAGTCCACCTACATCCCCCAAATCTCCCCCCTCCTTGAATTTGAAAAGGAAGAGGAAAAGAGAGCAAAAGAGGAAGTGAGGAGAAGAGTTTACCAGTTTCCTTCACACTTCCTCTTCTGAGCCATTCACTTCTGCCTTTTTGAATTCAGGGAGGAGGAAGAGGAGCGGTGGAGGGGGTAGCTGGCACACTGCCAGGAAGGCGGGGCAGCATGTGGTGCACCAATTCAGGTGCCAGAAGGTCTTGGGCTAGCTCTTAGGACTAATAATCTTTTGGTAAATTCACACTGTCTTAAAAGATAAGTCACAAGACAGAGTACAGTGCGAGACACTCGACTCTCGGGATATAGGTGTTCAAATATTGGTTGAAAAGTTCATTAACAATTACCTGTATGGGCCTAGCAAATTTTGTCCATACATTTCTTCAAATTTTCTTTCCTGAGTGAGGGAAACAACTGTTCGGATATTCCCTATTGCTTCTGTTGCAATCTGGAGGAGAGAAAAAATGCTTGCTATTAGGGGACGTTGCTCCCCGTTATAACCTCCTCATGACAAACAAGACTTGGGAAAAGACTGTACAATAGGCCCTCCTTATCCTTTGGCTTGGCATCCACAGATGCCAAGCTCACGCCACAGAGGGCCTCAGAGGGCCTCCTGGATGCAAACAGAAGCCAACTTCCAGTCCCCCAGCCCCGCACCACACTAGCAACACCACTGGTCCTGGAACATCGCTCCCATGGAAACCGAAGACCCACTATAATTGACAATCTGCTTGTATGATATGACGCTCCATTGATGGAGTGCTTAAGACTGGGCTTCAGGGGTGCCTGAAATGCAGGCCACAGAAGACAACTGGTGCCAGGTACTAGCTACAGGCCTGCTGTAACATAGCACCAGACCTCAGGTCCGCTATAATAGAAGTTGCCTTCAGCTTGCAAAATGGTGCCATGCAGAAGCACTTGCACTTTGCTACAAGAGAGAGGAGAATGAGGGATAGAGGAAGGGCAGGAACCTCTTTCTCTCCATTGGCATCTACTGTACAGGTCCAACCTTGTTGTGCACTGATTTTTTATACACGGATTTGACTCAACACGAATGGCCCCTGCAAATGAAAAGGAAAGTGCTGATCCCTGGAGAAGGGGTAAAATGCACCCCTTTAAAATCACAGTTTAAAAAAACTGCTTTTTACTGTTGCAGAGAGACAGTCATGCAAGTGATTACAGGTATAACCTAATTAGCCACAGATTTTCCTATCTCAAAGTTGATGAGGCCCTTTAAATTAAAGGAAAACAGTCACTTGATAATGCCAGAGAGGGCAGCCTCTGACAATCCATCAGTCACTCTCTCTGCAGGCTTCTCTCCTCCCTTCCCCCTGAGCACGTGAAAGAAGGCTAAATGGCAGTGATGATCACCTCCTCAATTCTTTCCCCCTTGCTGGGGCTCCTGGTGAAGGGAGGGAATGCTGCCTCCTAGTGAAGCCTCAGCGCCTGGAGAGAGACTGATTGCCTCTGTGTGCATTTCAAAAGGTCAGCAAGGCTGTTCTTAAATCACCAGAGCAAAGGGACTTTGTTTTTTAAATTGATTTGCTTTAGTGCGTTTTTGCCATCCTGGAGTTCTGGGAATGAAACCCTCGCGAATAATAAGACTCAACCTGTATTTGGTTTTTAAAGTAATTAGGCATAAAAACGACCTCAGCTCAATCTCACCTTATGCTCAAACAAAGATTATGGATAAGCCAGACAATATTTCAGGAAGCAGAACCTTAGGTTCTCTTTTGATGTTACAGGGGCAGCATGGGAAGCCCTTGCACACCAACTGAGTAAGATGGGGCATCACTGACCATGTGGAAGGTGCCCATTTAGTAGCTTCTTCTCACAGTAGGGTTGTTTCTCTCAGAAACTGATGCAACACTGGCACAGGGAATAAACTGTAGTTATCCCAGTGGTATTGTACTGACAGTGTTGGAACAGGTCATGAAATATAAGGAAAGAGACTTATTCACAGTCTTGAGACAACAAAAGAAAAGGTGAAAGATGGCTTTGTAGAGTAGACTGTGAGGAGAGATTTGAAGGATTTCGTTTGGAAGGTGTTCTAGAACAGCTTTCTAGGCACAATGACCAGGAAGAAAGATGGAAGAAGTAGGTAGGACAATACAGATCTAGATTTTTCAGGATTACCTTTCCTGCACCTTCCAGTTCCTTCTTATCTTTCTTTGCATGTCCTGCCAACGTTCTCATTTCAATGACCCCTGCAACAGCAATGATTGGTACAATAGCCAGGAGTAAAAGGGTCAGCTGCCATCCATACACCAGTGATAAAATAATCCCCGTCCCAAGGTTGGCAATGTTTTGGGCAAGTAGAGCTAGCCTGGAACCTGTAGCCTAAAAGGGAGAAAACAAACAACATGACTTAGTAGTTACAAAGGCGTGGATATCATCCTTTTTAGGCAGAAGGGTGACTTAACATTCCCAGTCCTAAAAGGGCCTTACACGCAGGAACTTAAGGTCCTTTTTGGTTGTTGCAAAACACCACATGCCATTCAACGCAGCCTGGCTGCTGCAAGTAGCTGAATTCGCATGCCAGCAGACAGGGAAGGTATCCTGGCACTGGTAATTCAGTGGGGGGTGAGTGGGTTGGAAGAACAGGGTGGGGAGTAGAAGGATTGTGGGTAGAGGCTGAGAAGATGGTGGTATCAGGAGCAGCAATGCCAACATTCCTATCCCCTTTCCTGGCCTTGATCTGCTTTCCTGCTTTCCACCATATAACTGGCACAGTTCCAGGTAGACTCAGTGGGGCTGTGAGGTTTAACCCAGCAAGGTTTGTTCCCTGACCTCAAAGAGGCCTTCATGGCCTGAAACTCCCCCCCCCCCCCAAAGGGGATGCAGCATATGCCCTGCTGGCATAGCTGCATCACTGAGTTAGGTAGGACTGGACTACTTTCTAATAACCCAGAATAATTCTATGACATTTCATCATATGGGAGCTAATGACAAGATACAAGATACATTATTCTGATTGCTGGGAATATCCAACTTTTGGCATGTAATGCCCACCTGAGTTTAGAAAGGTGACATTCTTCAGCAAGAACAACAAAGAGTCTAGTGGCAATTTTAAAACTAACAAATTTGTTGTAGCAGGTAAACTTTCTTGGACTGTGGTGCACTTCATCAGATGGACGAAGTGTATCCAGGATCTACTTCCTGAAAGTTATTTGCTATTTGGATTAGCAAAACTTCTTACAACACAATCCTATGCATGGCTACTCAGACGTAAGCCCCATTTATTTCAACATAATTTACTTTCCGATATAGCAGGGGTGTTAAACATAAGGCCCAGGGGCCGAATGTGACCCGTGAAAGCTTTTTATCTGGCCCTCTGGCTCTCAGCTTCTGAGCAGTGCTGAGGTGTTACATTGCTGAAAGGGCAGCCCGCATAAAAATTGGATTGTCCCGTATCTTGAAATTTGCATGTTTTCTCTTCTGTCATTTGCAGCTAAGTGAGAAAAAGTGTTTATTTTTGGTTATGACCTGTTTAATGACATCACTTCCTGTCTAATGACATCACTTTCGGCCCTCAGCAGACATAATGAATGCTATTCGGCCCTCTGTATGAAATGAGTTTGACACCCCTGAGATACAGGATTGCGGCATTAATCACCTTTTAATTTCTTCTTTAATTTGCTCAAGCTCAGCAGATGACAATGCCTTTATGACAATGCCTTTCATTTGTTCAAGTTCAGCAGATGACAATGCCTATACAAATTCTAAGTTGAATAGATCAATCTAGTGTTCAGCCTAAATGCTTGAAAGTAGACAGCATCTTAATAAATGTTGGCTTTTGCTAGATATTGAAGAATATGACCTGAATGAGAACAAAAATTGTAAAATTTATTTTGATGTTCTAGTTTTTACTTTTCCAGTGGGTGAAGTGGTAGGGAAGGAATGCAGACTTTAAGGCTGGGGTGTCTCTTTTTGGATGCACAAAAATTGGGAGAAACATTGTTAAAGAGATAACAATAAACTATAGCATTGCTGTAAATTATTACAGTTTTTAGATTATGAATTAATGTACTATGTATAGTTTCAGATAGCTTTGAATGGTCAAAGCAGCAGGGGAAAGAGGTATATTCTCTATGCTTCATATCATTAAAAAAATCTTCCTTCATGGGAAACTTGTCACAAGTACCTTTGGATTTTGATTTCTGAATAAATGCTAGATAAATATAGCCAGATGCTTTTGTGTATGTGTGAGCAATGAAAGATGGCTGAAGAAAACCTGGAGTTCTAATGTGCCTGAAGACAGCAGATTCTCCAGCTGTAGACAAGGCTGAGGTCTAAGAAATGTAGGCTGCCCTCTAGTTCCAAGAAGACCTTCAATTGTGAAAAGCTGCGCACAGTGCATGTAAATAGTTGCAATGCCCCAGGATGGCTGGAGGAACAAGATGGTTGTTCCAAATTGTATTGAACATGGGAACAGGTTGTGAAAGTTCTGGATAATGGGCATGAACAGGATGCTTATGTGAATGTCCAAAGCCACTCCCATTGCTGCAAAATATCAAATATCACAACTCAATATGTCTATTACACAACTGGATCTACAACCTGAAATGTCAAGAACATGAGAATGTACATTACTTACCCCTTTAACTTCAGAAGCATCATTAGCAAGTCTTGTAGTTAAAGCCCCAGTGCTGTTTTTAGGGTCATCAAACCAACCGATATCCTACAATACATGAATATTTTAAGATACAGATATGTTTAGATATTATGCAAAGGAAAGGGAAAATGAAAAGTGATACAAAAACTAATAACACTAACAAAAGAATCTGCTTCAGTTTTCAGACAGAATCATTATTTGCTATGAAGGTCTAACTCTTCAGGTCCAATAAACACCACAAATCCTATTTATGCTGTTCAGATTTTGGATGAGAAGATATAAATCTGCAAGAACTCGTATTGGCGTTATTCATTTGTATGACAATCGTGGTGTTGCAGTTCTGTGCTTGTTACGAATTCCTACGTGCCAGTGAGATCAAGAATTGTCTGCACCTAGACTGCAGACAGGATAAGCCTCTGTGCTTTTGTGAATTCTGCATCCCAATGATTCTAAACATGTAGTCTGAGATTAAGGGCGCAATCCTAACCTGCGCTGGAGCAGGCAAGCCAAGAGGTTTGCGCTGCATCCAATGCGGGATTGCAGCGAGCAGCGGCTCAGCCAGGGGTGAGGGGAAGCTCTTCCCCTTACCCCTGGGTAAGGGCTACATGCCCCTATGGGTCTCCCTGGACCCGCGCCACCTGCAGAGGTGGCGCAAGTCTGAGGAGAGCGGAGTGGCTTCAAGCCGGGTCCCAGCCCCACCCCCGGCTCCCCACGCGCCTGCCCCCGGGCCCACCCTCCCCCGCCCAGTAACGCCCCCTCCCGCCCCCTCCCCACACCCCCCATGCCTACCTTTGCCACTTGTGCTGGCGCACTTGCGCCGGCACAAGCAGCGGCGCGGGAGCCGCAGCGGAGGCTTCTGGCTCCGTCCGAGCGTTGGAGCATCTGGATGCGCCGACACGGCTCCTGCCTAAGGAGGCACAAACGTGCTTTATGGCACGTTTGGAACTCCTCCGGGGCACCTATACCAGCATAAGTGGCAGTTAGGATTGCTCCCTTAAAGAGCTACGTTCTGGTTACAAGATGCCTTTGGATTAACTTTGAACAGTGGACCTACATTCCTTATCAACAATTCCTTTTGACACTACACTCAGGGAGCAATCCTAACCCCTTATGTCAGTGCTTTCCAGCACTGGCATAGCGCTGCCAGTGGGTGATGTGCTGCATCCTGCAGTTGGGTGTCACTCATGGAGGCCTCCTCAAAGTAAGGGAATGTTTGTTTGTTGAAAGTAAGCCATGCCCTCAGTCGCCATCCAGCATGGAAGAGAAATTTGTTCAGTTCCCCAGGTGCAAGGAACTAGTTATATGATTCCTTAAAATCCAGGCTGTAGCATATTGTTTACTGCAAGTATCACATAGCATACTATAATCCACCCATTAAACACTGGAATAAATAAAGGCCTCTTGTTCATACCTGCCGAAGAATTGCCTTGAATCCCATGTAGCGAATCTTCATTGTAAGAATCTCTCCTGCTCTACCAAATGTGAAACCCTGAAAGAGAGAAATTTCTGTTTGAAGAAGGTTCAGAAGCAGACTGGGGTACAAACAGCTTAGCCACCCTCCTTTGCTTGTGTCCTATATGAGAGGAAAACAAGGTTCTGGAGAGGAGAAAAATCCATCCTGCAGGCTTCAGATCCCTCCCCTTTCTGACTACCTTGAGTAGGGTTCCTGAACTGGACACATTTAGACAAAACTGCTGGGCTGCAAAATGGTCCCAGCCAATGGTGCATTCAAAAATTTTAGATGCCGTAGAGTTAAATGGATATTACTTTCTCATCATTGGAAGAAAATCACAAACTTGTACCATATGGATGGAAGTGTGCAAAGCAATGTGCGTAAAAGGCAATCAGGGAAAGGACTTTCACAGTTATGACATTAGAACATCCTCCATAGGTCGGCTTGCCGGGCACCTTCCTTGATATCTTTCCAGCATCAGGAAAAGATCTTTAATATTCCCAAGAATTTCAGTCTGTTTTCTTTTAATTTTGTGGCTGAGTTTCTTTAGGTTTTGTTCAGTACTCTGATTTCATGTTCTATAATACTGCTAAAGGGCGGCTTATGGATTTTTGAAATAAAGAAAAGATTTTCTAGAAGCAATTTAGCCATGTTCTTGTCAAGTCACACGGGCACTGGGCCCATCTCCCACTATACTGCAAATTGTATTTCCATTGAGAGATCAGATCCAAATTTCAAACACTGAAAATATTTGATGCCAAGTGTACGGCTGGTTTTCAGAAAAGGAGAAATGTAGTGTGGGTGTTCTGTGTTCAGGGCCCAAAGACAGCTAATCTATTTTGGCAGGAAATATGGTCAAGCTGTTAAGGGCAGCAATCCATTCCCTAGAATTAAATGCATAATGTCAAGTCCTCTTCAAACATTATTTCAAATTCCTTGGAATAGATTAAAAATTATATATTCCCTCCATTGCCAAAACTAACAAACACTTCTTCATCCTTTGAATGAATCCACCTGCTAATAAAAGCAAAATAATATGACCTACCTGGAGAAAAAATGTCACAAAGGAAATGATCCCAAGTCCCAAGAATAACAGGGAATACAGGTTACTCTTTTCTCTTACAACGTGCTTTGGTTCTACAAAAATCTACAGAACAGTTAAGAGTTAGTGCTAATTTGATATCATTAGATTACATCTAAAAACCTCATTTGCGTAGCTATAGTGAAACAAACATTCAATCAAACACAAAACGTTCAATGTAAAATGTAGAAGAGGGAACTAATTTATATGGTTAACTAACAGCCCAATCTTATCAGGCTGCCGAGTCCCTAGAATGCAGGTTCCAACAGTGCACAGTGCTTTATGGCCATAGCAAAATGTGATGCACCATTGGTGCACATCCTGGCAGTAAATGGTGAGTAGAAGTGGCTGGGTGACAGTGGCCATTGTGGGAGCCTCATGCCAGTAAGTTGGCATGGGTAGGACAGAGGGCAGAATGGGGGGTGTTGAGGGAGGGATGGGTCAGTTAGCAGCAGCAGCTCTGGCAATATCCTATCCGTCTTCCCAGCCTCAATCCACTTAACTGGGTCGCCCCAGACTTGCGCTAGCAAAATCACTGGTGCAGGTCTGAGCAGAGCCATGGTGCCAGTGGATTAAGGAAATAAATGTTCTGTTACTTGGAGGATCTCTGTGACTGCTCCCCCACAGGACACAGTGGCTGCATAAGTGGGGGGGGGGGATTTAGATAGAATTTGGGCTTACAAAAGAGTAAATGGCTCTTTTGTTCTTAATTAGGAAGTCCACATCAGCAATCCTAAAATACTACATCCAAGGTTGATGGTTCTGCTCACGTACATTTCTTGCTATCGTGCTGCAATTCCAGTACTGATATTTCATAATTCCAGAAAAGAGACATATTTTGAAAAGGAGTGGCTGAAAGAGATTTGTTGCTATACCCAGAAGGATGCTTCCTGTTACTGGCTGTGATGCAGGGAGCCACTAAGGAGAGCCGTGTACATGTCCCAAGGCCTCCAATTCTTTCTTCTGCCTAACAATTGCTACATGCACTTACTGGTAAACCTGGCAACCCCATTTCACCAAGTAGGAAAGTTTTAAAAGTGCGGGAGGGGTGTGTGTGTAAAACAGAGATGGCCTGGTTACAGGACACATTAACATTTACTGCGCACAGACATGGTGGAAGGTAATCAGAAGGGCACAGGGGAAAGGACAAGGAAGTAGAAACAAGGTAAGAGGGAGAAGTATGTTGTTACATACTTTAATAATAGTACGTTACAGTTGCTTTGAATACCCGTTAGGGAGAAAGTGGGGCATAAATCTGTAAATAAATAGATATGGTGTGATGCCTGTCTGGATGGTAACTTTTCACAGGGTAGCTTGATGGAAAGACCCTCTTCCTTGCTGATGTCAGTGGCTGGCTTCAGTTCTTCCAAGATTGATGCCAGTTAAAAAAACATATACCTTCCTTGTATGGAATAAAAGCATCAGTCTCTCTAGCCCAGGATTGCCTATGCTGCTCTTCAAGGTTTTCGATGGAGTCTGTTCACCCCAAACCAAAGAGAACAGGAAATGAATGTGCATGCCAAACATAAGTTTGCCTCTAAGGTACAGCCTCCCAGCCTCAGGGAGGGGGTATGAAGAAAGATTTGATCTGCAGGCAGCTTAAAACACGTGCAGCAGACAACATATCTGTCCAGCAATAACGGAGTAATACAGATACAGTTTTATGTGGGACATAAAGCACATAAAAACCAATGCAGTGGGAATCCTATAGCTGCTATAGCAGGAGTGGCCAAACCATGGCTCACGGGCCGCATGCAGTTCTTTGACACATAATGCATGGCTCTCGGAAATATGATGGCTGAGATCCTTTTTGTAGCACCATTAATATAAAAGGCAAATAAAAAATTTTCAAGCTTTTAATTATTTACCAGGTATAAACTGAGAGTCCACTGGATTAAAACATGGGCAGCCCAATCCCAACTTGCGCGGAACAGGCAGACCAGAAGGCCTCCGCTGTATCCAGCGCAAGTTTGCGGCTGTCTGAGGCTCAGCCTAAGGCAAGGGTTTTTTCCCTTACCCTGGGGAGAGTTGCAGCAGCCCCAATGGTTCTATTTGTATCTGCACCACCAAAATCGGTGGCACAAATCCAAGCAGCCCGGAGCTGCTCCGGGCCGCCCAGGAACAGGGCTAGGAACCAGCATAAGTGTCGGATCCTGGCCTTGCTTCCCACTCCCCACCAGCCCACCCCCAGGAATGCCTGCTGCCTGCCCGACAGAGTAGAGCTCTCTCCATTGTATCCTATCCTCCGTGTTGGGCTGAAAAACCCGACACGGAGGCTCTTAATATAGCCGGCACAGACTTGAAAACCCCTATTGTGGGACATGGGGCTTTCCCCAGAGGAAGGGGACAAAAGTCCTCTTCCCTGGAGGAGACCTCCAGTAGCCTCGGAAGTGCCACTGGAAGCAGCGGTAGCCATTTTGGCACCACTGCACCCATCAGAGCCACCGGCTTCAGGATTGGGCTGTTAATTGCTAGCAAGCATTCAGGCCCTGGCTCAGCTGCTACAGAACAGCTTGCTCCCTCCCACAAAACTCCCCCAAGTTTTCCATATGAACTTTGCCATTTATTTTTTATCACATTTTTATACTGCTCTTCCTTCAAGGAGCTCAGAGTTGTACTTTGTTCCTCCCCTCCTTTTGTTCTCACAATAACCTTCTGAGGTAGGTTAAAGCTGGGAGATACAAACTGTTACCCTGCACCTGCCCAATCTCGTCTGATCTTGGAAGCTAAGCAGGGTCAGGCCTGGTTAGTACTTGGATGGGAGAACCGCCTGGGAATACTGGGTGCTGTAGGCTTATACCATAGTCTTTCAAGACTGAAGGTTGCCAACCACTGACTGACCCAAGGCCACCCTGGAAGCTTAGCTTCATGGCAGAGCAGGGATTTGAATCTGGATCTTCCAGGTCTGTCCAACACCCGAACCAGGACACCAGCCTGGCTCTCAAACTTAAAATTAAAAAAACAATTTTATCACATGGCGATAGAGGTTAGTTAGGCTTGAAATCTTCTACATTTCAAATATAGTTTGGAGGCAGATAACAAAGATAGAGTTTACTGTTTAGACTTACCCCTATGATTTCTGAGAATATTACTGAAAATGCAGGCTGCAAAGCTCCATTGATGATTGCACTAATCGTGCCCACCAGAAAGTAAGGCCATTCAGATTTATTCAGTTTCATAATCTTCAGAAATGACACCGGTGGGAGGTTTTCACCCTACAATAAACACAAGCATTTCTCATGCAGTCACACAGTTAATCATGCCTCTTCCTGCCTTTATTGGTATTTATTGTAAATAAATACCACAAACAATATGCTATGAATACTGACCGGCCATGTCCACAGAAAGATTGATAGCATCCAGGATGCCTGCGTAATGTTTCTCAGACTACAATCACGTACATGAACATTCTCCTGGGAGTAAACCCAATTGAACACAATGGGACTTACTTCTGAGTTGACATGCTTAAGACTGCAGTGTTAATAACCGCTAGATGATCTTAATAGATGTTAATAGTGGGAGATATTCAAGATGTCTCTAGAACTTGCAGATCCATCAGAGTTTGGGAGGTCTCAAACTCCCTCCCTTTTTCCTCCCTCTAGCTAAGTGAAGGGATTAATTTTCATGGCACACTGCTGTGCCATGAAAGGGTTTTCTTTACTCAGCGTGTGGTTGGTCTGTGGAACTCTTTGCCACAGGATGTGGTGATGGCGACTGGCCTGGACGCCTTTAAAAGGGGATTGGACAAGTTTCTGGAGGAAAAATCCATTACGGGGTACAAGCCATGATGTGTATGCGCAACCTCCTGATTTTAGAAATGGGTTATGTCAGAATGCCAGATGCAAGGGAGGGCACCATGATGCAGGTCTCTTGTTATCTGGTGTGCTCCCTGGGGCATTTGGTGGGCCGCTGTGAGATACAGGAAGCTGGATTAGATTAGGTGTGGTATGGGAGTTTGGAGAACAGTGGTTGAAAATAGCTGAAAAACTCTTCCAAGTTCTGCAGCTCTGTTTCTAGGGCAACTATTTATACTAGTAACAAATCGTCCTAGAAACAAAGCCGCAGAACCTGTAAGAGGCTCCCAAAGTGGCATCACAAGACATAAAGACCACAGAGAAGACCATAGAGGTCCGCGTGACATGAGAAGAAAAACATTGAAAATTGCTGGGTTAACACAAGGAGTGAGTGACAAAACCCTACAGTTTGCAGCTTCTGGGGAGACGACATAAACGGAATGAGAAGCTAAAAAAGATTACCGAGAGATTAAAGGGAGAGTTCTCCTCCTCTGCCACCCTAATTGAACTGACATCTGCAGCACTAGCAGAGGAGGAGACTCTCTCTTTCTTGTGCCCAGCAGTAGAGTGCAGAACCACACCCCAGTGACTGGACAGACTCAACCAAGTTCCAGCATATGCTGAAAGCTGACCCACTTAGGAGCCTTCAGAGCAAAAGAAGTTCCACTTTCCCATCGTTTCAATGCAAAACCCACACTAACTGGATCGTTTGGACCCAGTAGCATAGCATGGGTTGCTAGCACCCAGGGGCAAGGTAAGTATTGTGCCCCCTAACCTGTGGACCGTTGTACTTAAAGTAAAATGCATTTAATGCTAGTAAATGCAAATTTATTTTAAATCACCTGGTTTCAATTTGTGCAAATTTAAAAAAAGCTTATTGGGACCCACTAAAAACTATTACTAATTTTTTGGTGCCCTTAAGAATTTTGCACTCAGGGCAACTGTACCTGTGGCCCCCCCATACTTCGCTACTGTTTGGACCCCAAATTACAAAAAAAACGAGAGCCCCTGATTCACCCCATATCAATGGCAGGTGGTGGTTTGCTATGACTGCCTTTAGAGTGTGCCATAAATCAGTGGAAGGGCACTTGGTTTAAATGCAGAAGGTTCCAGGTTTTATCCCAGTCACTCTAGCTAGAGGAGAGAAAAGAAAATCCTGTCTGAAACCCTGGAGAGCTGCTGATAGCTGTTGCTGAAAACAGCAAGCTAGGACTAATGGTCTGACTGAGTAGAAGGCAGTTCCTATATTCCACCTTTGCAGACTGGGGCAGGATTTCAGAGAGGTTTCAGTAGAGGAACTGCTGCCACTCCAAGACTCATGTGTGAGATTGAGATTGAGATTGAGATTGAAGTCGCATATGTAGGGTTTGGCTCACTTTCTTCAGCAATTTACTAGTACTCTACCTGTACTAGTACGCTACCTATATGCTTGCGTTAGAGTCATAAGAACAGCTGCACTGGATCAGGCCATAGGCCCATCTAGTCCAGCTTCCTGTATCTCACAGTGGCCCATCAAATGCCCCAGGGAGCACACCAGATAACAGGAGACCTGCATGCTGGTGCCCTCCCTTGCATCTGACACAGCCCATTTCTAAAATCAGCAGGTTGCACATACACATCATGGCTTGTAACCTGAAATGGATTTTTCCTCCAGAAACTTGTGTCCCAATTGGGTTGGATAAGAAGCCTTTTCATTAGACCTCACCACCTGATCCACTAGGCTGCGCCCCCAGGTGGGTGGGTATCACAATATTAACTTGGACTTCTACAAATCTACCTACCCTGTGCTGTTGATCATGCAGGCCAGACCCCAGTCAGGTAGAAAAGAGAGGTGCAGACTTTTCCATTAACTCTAGACATAGAATAAACCCTATGAATAAACGGAAACTGGCAGCCTCGCAACTGAAATGTAGCTGTCAAAGACTAAGACACTTACAGGCTGAACAGTTTTTACTTCCAGAGCTTCTTCCTCTGCCTCCGAGCTCTTGATGCTTCGGCGAGTTGAACGTCTTTTCAGTCCGTTTAATAAAGGGTGTTTTGAGAATTCTTCTGTTGGGCTATTTGGGGCACTGAGCTCACTTTCATTTGCCTCTTCGGACTGAACCTCAGTTTCAATTGACTGGAATAGAAAATAGGATGTTTGAAAGGGATATGGGTTCCCAAGTGCTTAAAAAAGCAAAGACCAGATATTGCACTTGGAACTGAATGTAGCTTAAATTCAACATAGTAAGAGAACTTGTGTCTGTACTTGTGTCTTTTCTAAAGCACAGTTGGTTATTGGGAATAAGATTGACTGGCCTGACCTTCCAATTTGCTCAGTTCATTAAGATGGCCTTTATTTGTGGGTTTATTTGTGGGCACGCCACCTCACCTTCATGCCTCAAGGCAGCTCTGTCACTTGACATGTTCTCAGTGGCTCAGATTAGGTAACAATATCATAAAATATGTTCAATAATATGTTAGAATAAATGACAGAGGGTGCAACTTTCCAGCACCGAGGTAAGGGCAGGTCAACTCTGAGGTAAGGGAACAAACATTACATTATCTTGAGGAGGCCTCTGTGACTGCCCCCCAACTGCAGGACGCAGCACATGCCCCACTGGCACAGCTATGCCAGTGCTGGAAAGTTGGTTAGGATTGGGCCCACATTTGCTTTTTTATTTCATGTTTTAAACTAACTTGTTGTAAGCCACCTTGGATGCTTTGGAAACAAGAAGAACAGCAGGGTATAAATATTTTAAAGTAAATAACATTCACATCAAATGGAGAGATCCCCTACTCATTGGGCTGCAATTCTATCCATGGTTTATTCTCTGGAGCTCATGTATTCGCCCTTATGCAGCAGTGTGAAAGCCCCAAAGGCAGAAATGACCGGTGCATGTGCACCAGACTCAGCTGGATGCTCCACTGGCAGTGTGGGGAGTTTGAGGGCGGTTTGGGAGAAGTTCGGGGTGAGGCAGTGGTCATGGAGCAGGCTGGAAGGGGTGCATCATGGCAGCAAAGGTGAACACCAGATCCTATTCCCCGTTTTTCAACCTGCCCCCACTACCTGGCAGCCAGAAGACCTATCGAGGGATAAGTTTTTTACTTACCTCTTGTTGGCCTTCTGGTCACCCTGCCCGCCCCAGCCATAGCATGCAGTGTTTGCTCTGTTGTTGCAGCTACATGCTGTAGGGTGGCGGAGGATAGGAACAGCGGTTGTGCTTTTTATATAAGAGAGGGGGGCAGCACTGAATATCACTTGCTGAAATTGTTAGTGAAATGAGAGTGCCTAAGTAGGGAAATAAAACTTTCATAAAATCAGAGATGCTCTAAACTCTAGAGAGGTTATGCCTACAATGCTTATAGAGCAGGGGTGGGCAAAGCCCTGCCCGTGGGCCATTTCTGGCCCTTGGGGATCGCCAATCTGGCCTGCAGAGAGCCCCTAGTCTCCAATGAGCCTCTGGCACATCAGAGACTGTTGGAGCCCATGCTGACCCACAACTGCAGGTTGTGATTGCCAGAAGTGAGTTGAGAGCAGATAGAGCAAGGCCTTTTATAGCCTCCATGCATTTTCTGCTTTCCCCTGGGCATGATTTTAACACCCTCCCATTGGCTCTGAACAACTTGTGGCTCTGAACAACAACTAATCCAAACCTTGAGTTCGGCCGGCCCAAGTCCCTTGGGCCAACCTGGGAGGGTCGCAAACATGCCATAAAGCACGTTTGCGCCTCCATGAGAGGAAGCCAGGCCGGCGCTCCCTGAAGTGCCGGCCTGCGGAGGCCGACGGAGACCTCTGCACTGGCTTGCTCCCGGCTCCTTGCGCTGGCTCAGATGAGCTGATGCAAGGGTAACAGGTAGGCATGGAGGAGGCGGGGAGGGAAGGCATTTCTGCGCTGGGGAAGGGAGGGCGATGGGTGGCCCTGGGGATGGACACATGGGGAGCCAGAGGCGGGGGCTGGGATTCGACAGTTATGCTGGATCCCAACCCCCATCCCCGAGGAGAACGGAGAGGCTTCAAGCCGCTCTGCTGTCCTCGGACTTGTGCCACCTCAAGAGGTGACACAAGTCCAAGGAGACCAATAGGCACTAGCAGCTCTTACCCAGGGGTAAGGGGAAAAGTTTCCCCTTGCCTCTGGCTAAGCTGCTGCTGGCCACAATCCTGTGCTGGATACAGACCAAGCCTCCTGGCTTGCCTGTTCCAGCGCAAGTTAGGATTGCGCCCCATGTGTTTCTGTTTTGGTCTGGCTTGGTCTATATCTTTTCAAGTCGTGTGTGGCAAACAATTCATAGTTCTCACGGGGTTCTACATGCCTGTGTTATAGTTCTGTGTATTATAAATAAGCTCAATAAAATTGATTCATTCATATAAGTTCTATCTCTAATGTATTCATTTATGTAAATTTATTCAAATTTGAAATGTCAATTCATTTTTTCCCCAGCCCCTGACACAGTGTCAAAGAGATGATGTGGTCCTCCTGCCTAAATGTTTGCCCACCCCGTTATAGAGGAAAAAAGAACAAAATGGATGAATACCTGCATATTAACTAGTTTGAAATATACTCCTTTCTTCATCATCAGTTCATTATGGGTCCCTTGCTCTGTGATGACGCCTTCTTCAAAAGCAGCTATAAGATCTGCATTCCGGACTGTCGACAAGCGGTGGGCTATTACTATAGTTGTGCGACCTTCCCTTGCCTAGAACACACACAGTCGGATTCAGTGTAAATATTTATATGTTGTTAATAAGCTCTTGACTCCTACTTTACAGTGAAATTTTCCTATCTGCGTAATGGAAAGGGACTGCATTTGCCAAAAAATACAGAGTGCAGTCAGGTCACACACAGTCATATCTTCCCAGTAAGCTCTTCAAATACTGTAGTACCACTACTCAGGCACTCAGCATATGTTCAGATGTATGCTTGTTTGATATTGCACTAAAAACACTTGCACCTAACTTTTCCAACAGACAAAATGCTTTCTCGTTTTTATTTTATTTAACTTCAGCAATAACTTTTCATTATAGTTTAGATTTTGCAAAGGCCAATCAGTGAATGGCCATCTGAGAATGAAGTTGGTCTGGGTTCTCCCATACTTCACAGCATTGAATCCAGCTTTCCCAGAGCCTTCCCTGATTCCATTTTAGGACAGCTGGAAGTCAAAAGAAGGCAAGACCATCACAGTCACAATGCAATCCTAACAGTAAGTTAGGCTGGTGCAAGTCCCTTGAGCCAGCTTCCAGGGGTTGCAAAAGTACCATAAGGCACTTCTGTGCCACTGGGAGAGTTGGCAGGCCAGCACACACAAAGGTATGTTGACCTCTAGAGGCCACCTGCCTCCACAGCACTGGCCCAAGTTAAGTTTGTATTGGTATGGGGGTCTGGGGAGGGAAGGGAGGTTGTTTCAGGGTGTTATATGGTGGAGGAGGGCAGGTGGTGGGTGAACCCGTGGGAGGACCAGGCCCAGGAGAGGGCGGAGCCAGGATCTGGCACTTAGGCTGGATCCTAACCCCCTCCCAAGCAGCCTGGCCTTACACCAGGTTGCTCAGATCTGCACCAACTCTTTAAGTGGTGCAGATCCAAGTAGCCCCATAGGGGCGGCTGCTGCATGACACGGGCTAAGGGGAATGAGGGCCCAATTCAGAGCTACACACACTGTTGCAAACGTGCTGTACCACGGGTCCAGTGCTGGAGTTAACCCAGCATGAGCCCACACTGGGCCAGCTCTGGCACTAGGCCCATGTTCCACCACCCGGTGGCTCACCTAAACCACCAGGTGGTGGAGAGGTGAGTGCAGCGGGGGGGGGGGGGGAATGGGGAGCAGGCATTTTAAGGCAGGGGGAGGGGAGTGGGGAGAAAGTGGGGAGGAGGTGTGGTGTGGAGGGAGTGGGACAGGAGGAGGCAGGAATGGCGGAGCTCAGTTCCACGGTATCCTGAGCCCCATGTCAGGCCCCACCCCATGTCCTTGATTCTGCACTGGCTCCAGAAGTGCCACAGAGTCAAGTAGCCCCATTGCAGGGCTACTTCCCTTAACTGGGAGAAGGAGACAAAAGCCCCCTTCACCCAAGGAGCTGCCGCAGGCTGTCCAGTGCATGTTGCATGCCGTGATAGCCATTTTGGTGCCGCAGCAGCCTCCGGGCCTCTCGGGATGGGGCTGTGAATCCCCTTTACTCCAAGTTGTACTGCAACCTAACCCAACCCTGCTCTGGAAGTACTGCAGGTCAGCTGGCCTGCCCGGTTCAGGGCAGGTTAGGATTGGGCTGACAGTCAACTACCACAGTTCACTGTTAATCAGTTTTGTGTTAAAACCTTTTGCCATCACATTACCTTTTACAGGATTTTTTTAAATATGAGTTAAAATTCCTCTGCCAGGAGCTGCTCCATAGCAAACATGGCTGAATTTATTAACCTGTTCTTGTCTTCCTTCTGTTACTGATTGGAAGCTGCTTCCATGTAAGACTTGCATTAAGTGTTTTCCAACAATTTGGATGTTTACACCAGATGTTTAGATTATGACAGACCTTGTCCAAAGCTGCCTGCACCACTGCTTCACTTTCCGTGTCCAAAGCCGATGTAGCCTCATCCAGCAATAAAATCTTGGGATTCCGAACAAGGGCCCGGGCAATTGCTATCCTCTGTTTCTGACCTCCGCTCAGCTGGGCCCCTCTTTCTCCAACCATTGTTTCAAACTT
Source organism: Tiliqua scincoides (assembly GCF_035046505.1). Lineage (NCBI taxonomy): Eukaryota > Metazoa > Chordata > Lepidosauria > Squamata > Scincidae > Tiliqua > Tiliqua scincoides. The sequence continues at coordinate 24,121,023 of NC_089825.1, forward strand.
CTGCAAAACAGAATACATTTTTTAACATCTCAGAAAAATTGTTGCTATCAAGGGCAACATCATGCACATTACACTTCGACTACACAGAGAGAGGGAATCTCTGCATAGGAATGATGAAGTGTCTCACAAGTGTTTTTCATGCTGCAAATACAACACACGCTCACAGCTGGCGAAATACTCCTACCAAGCTGCAGGAACCATGTCTCTTCTCAGAGGTCACCTCTATTTAGAAAAACGTGTAACATGTGTAACGTATGAAAATAGCCCTTATGGCAAGCACACGTACATGTACACGTGTAGTGGAAATCCAGAAGATTCTCCAAGGAGATCGTGTGTAGCGTCAGCAGTGGCCCCTTGTGTTGACAAGTCAGGGAAGTATAGCGTTAACACCAGAACTTTGGCTTGCAATGGGAGTGGATTACAGCTGTAACCTTGTAGGGATAATGAGGACTTTGGAGATAAAGGTGAAAGACTCATAACAAGAGGGTTTGGGGGTAGAAGGAGAGAGCGAGGCAGGCAGGTTGTCCTTTGTAACATCTGGTTGTCCTTTGTAACACTGAGTGCCACCTATGCATGCCTACTCAGAAGTAAGCCTCATCAAGTTCAGTTGGCCTTACTCCCAGATAAGTGTATATAGGATTGCATCCTCAGCTCTCACATCTCTATCTAGATTGCTGCCTCTCCTCAAATTCCTATACGTGCATCCTAAGTCCTTCAGACACACATGACATCAATTCCTCATCCTGACCTTCAGTGTTAGGGGTGCTAAACTTGTTTCATACTGTGTGCCAGGGAAGAAGGGCACCATGACCAGGGTATGTTTGGGAGCCTCTGCCTAACTGTAATGTGCTCGCACTCGCGCGCTCTCTCTCTCTCTCTCCTTTCAAGCTCCTACTCAAGACTCACCTTTTCAATGAAGCCTTTGTATTAACCCCTTATGCCTTACTGAAACAAAACCCAAGGGGTAACTGAATGCCTATTCTTCACCTGTCACTTTTGCTCCCAACTTCTATGTCAAATTTTGGCTGTGTAAAGTGTGGGAGGACAGAGATCTTTCTTTTAGTTTGGTAATTGTAAAAGTGCCACGCACCCCTATGGCACTATTGAAAACTTATATTTTAAGTGTTGACAGGGCTTTTCAAACTTCAGAAATCTCCCACGTTATCAAATGGCATTCTAAATGTCAAGAATGACTTCAGTTTTTCTCTCCCAGAGAATCTCATTTGAAATTTAAAAAAAACTTAGTGCAATTTTGACTTAGCTTGATCTCCGTTTTGTCATTTAAACTGCATTAGAATATAATAAGGCAAGAGGAGGTCACAACAGTTTCTCACATTTGGCAATTTCATGATGAAGTCATAGGCATTGGCTTCTTTGACAGCTTTTTCAATCTCTTCCATGGTGACATCTGCGCGGCCATATCTGATGTTTTCTGCAATTGTGGTAGCAAACAGCACAGGCTCCTGATTCACCACCCCTATAAGCTCCCTCAGATACCTTAAGTTCAGTGTCCTAATATCCTGCTTATCAATGGTAACCTGAAATGAAACAAAGTCACCCAACAGAGTTCCAATTAGCACTCAGAATGCATACCAAAAAAATTCTCTGAAGAGGCAACTTGGGGCAAACAAAGTTAAGTCAGTAAATGATCATAAGCATAGCAGACAGTTGATAGAAAACACGCAAAGAAGCATATTGTAGCACCTTGACAATGAACAAATTTATTGTGGCATATACTGTACATCCGTTTGTCTTCAAGAGTCGATACAACCAACTCAGAACATTCAGGAGCACTGCCAAAAGCCAGAAGTCGTACTCTCAGGATTATCCACACTGAATATTCCATTGGTAAATGAGGATATTGGACTTTTACATCTACTTTTTAATAAGTGACCTATGTTCTAATATTTGAATTAGAAGTAGCCATGCCAGTGTTTTAACATAAAAGATCTTTTGTGGACATTCAGATTGGATCAGGTCTCAGACAGCACAGTCCTAACCATGTTTAAGTCCTATTGTGCTCAGAGGGGTTTACTTCCAGTAAATTGTGTATAGGATTGCAACCTTACCGTGCCTCCCGTTGGATCATAAAACCTCTGTATCAGCTGGACTGTTGTACTTTTCCCGCAGCCACTACTTCCTACCAGGGCTACTGTCTGTCCACTATTAACCTTCAGGTTCAAGCCTTTTAACACCTGAAAGAAAGAAAAAAACAGGAAACCACACCTAAGTCATTGTCAATCATATTCAGCTTACCAAACTCTGTACAGTATCCATACCCTTAGAATAGACCATCACTGTAAGGCCTTTGGCATCCCAGGCCCTGAACTGTTGTAAGCCAGGATGTGGCAGGAGAGGCCTTGATGTCCAGGCCTGGTATAAAATGTACTTAAAGGAACAGCAGCACTGTATGCTGATTAGCAATCAGTTGCACCTGATACAGGTGGGAGTCACATGACTTGGGGAGAGATGTGTGCAGAGTCAAGTAGGCTATGGTGGAGTGGGGCAATGCACCACTGGACAGCCAATCAGAGTGGGTCACAAGACTGTCTTGTGACTATGAGGTTGCCCTACTCTGATTGGCTGGCCCTGGTATATAGGGGGCAAGCACAGACACCAAAGTGTGGGTTGTTGTGGTGGAGTTTCTGTGTGCTGGTTTGTGGTCTGACTTGGACTGTGCTTCTCGTGACTGTGACCTGAGGTATCCCTGACTTCTGAACCATTTGACTGACTTCTGCCTGCTCCTTTTACCAATACATGCTTCTGCGACAAACAAGCCTGTGTCTGCTCCTTTGGCTCTGTTTGGGATCGCCTGCTTCTTGTGCTGTCTTCCTACGCTCCCATGCCACTTTGCTATCGGGAAAGCAAGGGCTATCCTCCCCTGCTGCCCTGATAATAACGATAAGAATTCAAAGAAGAAATACATTGTCTACATTACTAGGAGATTTGAAACTAGTTAAAGGGTGTTCTTGTAGTTGCACTTTGGTCTCCCAAAATTATTGGAGTTCTGTCAGCCTACAACATATCAGGGGGTGGAAGGTTCAGAAAAAAAAAAAAGTTTGAGTCTTAATGGAAACTGAGAGGGTCCTCACTCTTTCTGGTGCTCTGTCAAATGTCTTGTCACAATCCACTCTTTTCACAAAGCCATGAACAACCTCACAGCCTGCTAATCCTCATATCCTACTATAGCCTAACTCAGCCATTTTCAGCCACTGTGCCATGGCACACAGGTGTGCCACAGGAATTTTGGAAAAGGTCATTTATGAGTAGGGTCATTGGGGGATGTGAGCCCCCCACTGGCAGTATGGTGTGCCTTGTCATTGCCAAAAACCTGATGGTGTGCCTTGACAATTTTCATGCCTTGTCAGTGTGCCATGAGATGAAAAAGGTTGAAAATCGCTGGCCTAACGACTTTCAACTGAAATAATAACATAATCATCCCTCTATCTCCATTTCCCTCCCCTTCTTCTGTCGTACCTAGTTTCTAGGTTGTGAACCCCTCAGACAGGAACTTGTCCTATCTCCCTTTGCAAAGCCATCTTTTCTAAATGGACGGTACTATACAAATAAATGAATATGTAACTCGCTTGATAGAACCTCAGCTACAATTGCAGTATTGACATGCCTTCCTGTAATGGCTTCAAAAAAACTTTCATTGCTGGAACATCTATTCTTGGATTGTTTGTTTATCTTGAATTACCTTTTATATTTCCAACTATATAAAGGTTTAAACAGCATCCTGATTTAACTCACAGTACCTTGACATCGGGCCTTGATGGATAATTAAAACAAACATTTTCAAATTCTAGGTTCCCTGTAATCTTCTCGGGTTTGTAGCCAGTTTCTGAAAAACTATCAATTTTAGGCTCCTAAACAAAAGAAAATAACATATTAAATTAAATCTGGTTCATTTAAATCTCCCGTAATGTGGACGCAAATTAAAATATCTGATAATAAGGTAACAAATGGCAGATTGCAAACTTTCACAGAAGACATTCTTCTCTCTCTCTCTCTCTCTCTCTCTCTCTCTCTCTCTCTCATTTACACAGTGTCTTTGCGGTACTAGAAACCACAGCACCACGGACAGGAAGGGAACAAAAGCTCCTGTCCACTCCCCTGCTTTTTAAAGGCCCAATCCTATTCCCCACCAGTTCATTGCATACAGCTGCATTAATAAATACTGTATGCAATAGTGGAGAGTGCAGCTAGGAGGGCAAGTAAAAAAAATTGTATTTATTCCCTGGTAGACTTCTTGATCACCAATGGGTCTCCTCGAACCTACACCAGTTATTTTCCTAGTGCAACTCCAAGGAGAAAGGGGCAGAGCAGGATGGAAAACAAGATGCTTGTGCATGCTGTTGCTGTCGTGACCACCCCCTCCAGCCCCTAAAACGCCCTGCCCCAAATTTACCCAAGGCCAGCCCCTGCCACCACCTTATCAGTTCTGGTGCAGGCTGGGTCTGTCAGTGGCAGGTGTGAGGAGCTGCTGGCAATTTACAGTGTGCCATCTACAGAGCTGCTGCAGCCTTTACAGTAGCTGATCATGATATAAGAATAGCCATAAGAATACGAATACAATAAGACTAGCAAGGATTCCCTTTTCTCCATGGTGCAGAGTCAGGCATACATATCTGTCAGTCCCATTTCTTCCCTTGTGCATAAAATGAGGTGCAACAAGGAGACACTGCTGCCAACAAACCCACCCCAGACCTGCCCAGATCTGCCCTTCCCCCACCCCCATTGACACTTTGGTCTGCCTGCCCCCAGCGCCACCTTACTCTGCCCTTCTCTGACCCCATTCACTGGCACACATTCCACTGGCAGGTGGCCCCAATAGGATTGGGCCTTTAGTTTCAGATGCAGTTTGTCATTTGGCATCATTGAGAAATGTAAACTGAAATATGTAATTATTCTGATGACTGAACACTCATAACTGACATCAGACTTTCCAACTCACTGCCATTCCATGTAGCGACTGCAAAAAAGGATACTTACGTTGTCTATGATATTAAATATTGCATAAGCAGCTCCTCTTGCAATTGCAAAAGCCTCCAGATTTGGACTTGACTGACCAACGCTAAATGCTCCAATCAGCACACAAAAAAAGACCTATGGGGGATATTTTTTTTGAATCAGAACAAAATGTATCTATTAATTATAGCCAAAACAGATTCCATTATAATGCCCAGGCAAATTTCAACAAGCAGAACACATCTGCACAGAATCAAATTAGATCAAAGAAATAAGCTTCAGAACACCATAAGAGAGTCCTCTTGGTCCAAGCACAAGCTCAGGGCAGCTGTTGGCCTTGTGTAGGCAGCAACTCCACCAGGCTCTGCCTGAAGATCTCCCTTGGTTCAATGTACAGGTGTGCGCCAGTTAACGATGGGGATACATTCTTCTATCCTGTTGTTATGCGATTAGGTCATTAGGTGAACATTCATTCCAATCAGTTGCCTTTGTTGTGTCAACAGACAGTCCCTGCCAGAAACTAACTGGCCGCACAGGCTATTGGAGATCGATTGCCTATTCCTTGCATTAAGAGCCTCTTTGTTGTGTAAACAGACGTTCTACTGCAGGCTATGGGAGATGCGATTGCCTCATTAAAATTATCTTTATTGTGCTTTGACCACTGTCATATATGCAGTCTGTCATTAAGTGAATAGTTGTTAAGGGTGGGCACCTGTTTATGAGGATACATATCTAGGGTGGCTCCTATTTCCACCCCTTCCTAACTTTTCAAACCTAAACCAACCGAAAAACTCTCCACTTCTAAATGTCTTATTTGTAAGAATTAGAGCTGCTCTATGTGCCTTCATATTTTCTTAAAGTTCAGCATCAACATGGGGCTGGCCGAAAGGGGAAGAAAACATTGTTTTGAAACATTGTGCTGCCCTTTTCTGAACAGATACCATTTCATGCAATGCCAGTAAGAGACCAGGAGATATGCGGAGACTCCCCAAATCAAAATATACAGCCACTTTATCCAGCATAATTGCTTGGGCGAGTGTAGAGTTTGGCACAAGGGCTGTATTAACACAATGCTCAACTGCACAATGGAAGGAAACGAGTGCATGTGTTGGAGGAGCAAGCCAAGGCACTGTTGTTATAGCTGGACCAGGGCCTGAAGAAGTAGGCACAGGCAAGTTCGGGAAAGCCAAGGATAAGTACGTAGGTAGCAAGAAAACAGACCAGGCAGACTGGTGCATTGAACAACAAGGCATGGGAAGTAATGAACAAGGAGGTCCAAAAGATGCACTCTCAAGACAAAAACACAAGAACAATGAGCTGCCCGGTCACAGGCCAAAGTGAAGCAGTTGCTTCAAAATGACTGATCAGGATGAGCCATCGCTCAGTCGTAAATCCCAGGCAACATCTCCAGGTAGTGCTGGGAAAAGCCCTGCCTGAAACCCCCGGAGAGCAAGTGCAAGTCAGTGTGGACAATACTGAGCTAGACAGGCCAACAGCTTGACTCATAAGGCAGCTTCCAACATTGGCAAGCATGAAAAGCAGCAACATGGCACGGAGTCAGATACGATCCGTGGGGCACAGTCTATCAGGAAGGTCTCTATAAACCCCAAGGAAAAGAATGGAATCCACACAAGCAGGGCTGGCTTTAAGCCAACTGGACCAAAAGCTCCCAATTGGGCCCCAAGCTTAAGGGCCCCTTGTGCGAGGGTAATCTAGTAGTCCATTAACTTACGTGCTCTTATAAAGATATAAAGTGCACATTTTGATTGCTTTCCATTCTACCACAGAGATATAAAATCTATAATAAATGTTAATCAATGATCCTGGGGCCTGCAAAAAATGTTTCCAATTGGCCTTCACTGCTACTAAGATCTGCCCTGCACACAGCAGTGCCTTTCGCAGCTCCCATTCGCTCATCTATTGAAGTATTTACAGAAGTCCCTAGGGTGCCCCCAAGCAGGTCATGAAGCCAACAGACACTATTGTGAGGGAGAACAGGAGGAACACACCCCTCACACTGAACCGAAATATTCAATTTAACCCTTATTGCCATTTACTTTATAGCAGACCAATCATACCTAACTCCCTGAGCAGCAATGCTGACGCACCAAAGGAGCATCTGTTGAATCCCATGGGGGAGTTTCAGCATCAGGAGGCCTCCTCGGGGTAAGGGAACATTTATTCCCTTCCCCCAGGTTAAGCCCCTGCTGGCCTGGTGGGTCAATTTGAACCTGTGCCTGGTCCAAGTCCCCGTTGACTCATGAAGACAGATCAGGCCTGGCAAGAGGGTTAGGATTCAGTGGGCACTGCTGCTCTCAATCCTGCCCCTTTCCTGGGCCCGATCCACTCTCCTCCCTGCCCCATTCTCCCCATTCCATCCACCCCTGACCTGTTCCTCCCCCTCCCACCTCCCCTACACAGACTTATCTGTGGTGGTGGGTGTCCCCACTCTGTCATCATGCAGACCCAGCAGTGACCAGGCCACGCTCTCCAGCAGTGCCGCATTTGCTGCAGCCAGAAAGCGTGCTACACTGCCATAACGCACATTCCAGCAGCATAACCAGCAGATAGGATTGAGCCATAAGTGACTTTGACAGCCCAAATCCTCTGCTGCTATCAGTGGCATAGCTAGAGGAGGTGCAAAGCACTATGTTTTGCAGGAGACTTCACTGCGATGTGCAAGCAGCCCCTCCCCTTCAGAGCCATTCCGGGTGGTGGGAGCAAAATGGAGGTTTTGCACCCCTCTCTAGCTATGCTACTGGCTGCTGTGCATGACAAAGTGTCACCAGTGCAGTGTCTGCTGCATTCTGTGCACTGATCAGGAACCAGGCCAGCTGGGAGAGGTAAGAAAAGAAAAATTTTACTTCCTTTTCCAGCCACTGTATAGTTCCCATTTGGACTCCACAGAGCTACACCAGCTCTGTAGCTAGCATTGCTCTAAGGAGGGTGCCGGGGCATGTCAGGCCTGGGACAGGGGTCCCGGATACGGAAGTCATTAATACTGCTGAAATCCATCCCTCCATCCCCAATTTTCCCTATTTCTAGAATCTTGCCAGTAGTTGGTTTGAGCAGTGCTGCTGGCAGTGCACATTTTTCTGGCTGCCACATTGTGCAGACCGGCAGAGAGACTGCCAGGCCAGCAGACTTCACAGTATGACAGTATACTGCAAGGATAGAATTGGGCTGTTAATCCACTCAAAGTAAGTGGTAAGTGACGAACAGATGTTATGAAGCTACTGATATGACAATGGATAGGGCGTAATAGCGTCAGCGTTTATTTTTGTATTACAGAGACCCACACAACTGCATTTACATGCTGAGATTAAGTCTAGAAGCCAGAATTGGTGAACCAGTCTTGAACATAAGAACATAAGAAAAGCCCAGCTGGATCAGGCCACAGGCCCATCTAGTCCAGCCTCCTGTATATCACAGCTGCCCACCAAATGCCCCAGGGAGCACACAAGACAGCAGAAGACCTGCATCCTGGTGTCCTCCCTTGCATCTGGCATTCTAGCCTCTAAAATCAGGAGGTTGCACAAACAAGCAATGAAAGGTTGCTTGTAACCCGTGATGGATTTTTCCTCCAGAAATGTGCCCAGTCCTCTTTTAAAGGCATCCAGGTCAGATGCCATCACCACATCCTGTGGCAAGGAGTTCTACAGACTAATTACACACTGGGTAAAGAAATATATTCTTCTGCCTGTCCTAACTCTCCCAACACTCAATTTTAGTGGATGTCTCCCAGTTCTGGTGGTGAGTGAGAGGGAAAAGAACATCCCCCAATCCACTTTATCCTTCCCCTGCATAATTTTGCATGTCTTGGACCAGGGATATCTTGGAACCAGTCCCCATTCACTCTTAGAGAGATCTTGGGCCACCTTCTCACAGGAGTGTTATGAAGATAAAATTTAAAAAAAAGAATTTCACAGAATTAGGTCATTTCTGTTGTGAAATAAAATTGTACTGCTATGCATCAACACTTACAGTAAGGACCTTGCCAATGGTGTACTCATCCTGGAGGATCAAAGTAGTTCCATACCAGAAAGCCAATGCATATGATGCATATATCAGTAAGAAAGCAACTCCCATGGCGACATTGGAGGTTACAGCCTTCTTTATGCCAATATCTTTAGCATATTCTAAATTTTTATAATACCTGAAAGAAGACGAGAACATGTATTAAATTATATACGTTGTATTTACAATAAAATGCATCTCCCTCTTTTTCTTCGTTTTTTTAAAAAATTGTTCAGTCCATTCACAATATGCATATTCTTTCTTTAACGGTCAACATAATTAAAAAAAAAAATTCCACTCCCAAAAGCAGCCCCAAAATTCATGTGGGCCCAATCCTATCCAACTTTCCAGCACCGGTACAGCCACAATGCAGCCCCAAGATAAGAAAACAAATGTTCTCTTACTTTGAGGCCTCCGTTATTGCCCCACCAACACAGGATGCAGTGCAAAACCCATAGGCATGGCTGTGTCAGTACTGGAAAGCTGGATAGGATTGGGCCATAATAAGCACTTGTTCTTCAGTAACAATTATGCAACATAGCACATTCAACCTAAGTAAAGAGGAACTAGCAAGTATGTGCGTAACAGAAGCTGGCCATCTAACAACGTTGTGATCCTTTCTTTCATTTTAGCCTCTCATGGGGCAGTCATGAGAAAATCAATTCCAAAGTCTTAAAGAAAAAGATTTTCAGAGGAAATAACATCAGGACCAGCTGTTGGTGCCTGGGGAAGGGGGGTTTCTCAGAGGATGCCTCGGAGAAGGTGGCATACCCTTTGTGAAGTTAGAGCATTCCCTGTTTGACAGCAGAAAGAAACTCCTAGACCTCGACACCATGGGTCTATTCTTTTTTTGTATGCAGAAAGAGCAAAACTGGGAATGTTTCAATGATCAACAAGGGGGAAAAAAGTGTGGTTGACCCTTTGCTTTGTGAACCTCAGGTGGCCTTGAGCCATATGGATGACTGTTTAAATTGGAGGCGGTCAGAGTACTGAATAACCCAGAGGCAAAGGACTAGATTGACTGTTTAAAATTAATGAGTAACAACACAACATTTCCTGACCTCTGGATTTCTTTCTTTTGTCCTCCAAAAGCTATCACAGTCCTAATCGCTGCCAGAACTTCCTCGGCTACTGATCCAGCTTTTGCATATGCAGCAAGCTCCCTGTTGGTGAACGCAGAAAGAACCTGTAAAAGAGAGAGAGAGAGAGAGAGAGAGAATTTCAGCCCTGCCATTCGAGACTTACATAGGAAGCCTAACATCTACATTAGTGCCTTGACTTCTCCTTACCTCTTAAAAAACAAGCAACACTACAGTGACTCTTGATTGTTTTATTGTGCAGGTGCATGATGAGAAATTTCAGAACCATTTTCTAGTCCAACTGACACTAATGAATCAGGAGCCAGCAAAGAACAGAATATGGGCCATACCCATAGGGAAGGCAGAGGGCAAAACGGGTTCAACACTTAGCGATGCAAGGGTGCATCTCCCTTGCTCTCCACTTCACTCTTCTTGCTGGTTAAACTGGGAATGACTGAGAGAAGGCATTTATGCTTCCACCACCCTGAACTAGGAAGCTCAGACAGTAAAAGACTGCCTTGGAAAAGCCTCCTTCCAAATTAAGAGCAAATCTCAGAATCAGGAGAATGGGAGGGGGGTCTCTTATAAACAAGCCGTAGCAGAACATGGTGGTCTGAAAGATGTGGCAGGCCATTCCCTCCTGAGTGAACACAGGCCAAGCAGGCAAGACACCCACAATACAAGGTATTTATTAAAAAGGCTGATGAATCAAAACAACAAATGGAAAAAAGTAAGGGTTGAAAGCAAGTCACTGGTCAACTGGCAAAAGGAGACAAAGGAGGGCAGCAGCAAAACTTGGCAAGAAGGCTAAAATTCAAGCTGGAAACAAAGCAAATCCCTGACATGGCCAACTGGGTATGGTTTATTCCAGGACTGAAATTCCTACACTCCCATGCACAGCAGGTTAGCCTGGGCAGATGAGCCTTTTGTGATGCATTAGCTGCTTCCAACAACATGCAGAGGCTGTGGGTGCCTTGTGTATATGCAGCTTGTGGACAGTAACCTGTTTTTACCTGGGTAATTGGTCATTTGGGAGTCACCTGAGTTCCTATATCTCCTGCTCTTGGGCATCAGGTGTGCTTCACTGTCCAATGACCTGGCTCAAATTGACCTTGATTACAGGTCAAGGGGAAGACAAAAGATGCTCAGATAAAAAGCAACATCCTGGGATAATGGCTCCTTCGTCGGGATCACTTAGCAGCCTCTTCTGAGGTGCTAGAGAAAGGTCCAAAATAGGGAAAAATTGGCAAAACAAAACAAAAACAAAAAGATCTTCATCTCCGCTTCTTTCCCACCCACTACCTCTAGAAAAGTTTTTCTCTCAGAATGATCTTCTGAGCGGTGACTCTCCATGTGACAGTTGCTTAGGCTTAAGCATAAGGGGGGGGAGAGATCCTGCTGAACTACATGTGGCTTAGGCCAGCAATTTTCAACCGGTGGTATGCACAGCCCTAGATTAACCACTTAGCAAAATAAGCACTTGCTTAGGGCAGCAAGGGAAGGGGGGCACCACAGAGTTGGATTTTCCAGTGCCAGATTTACCATTGGCTGTGGTGCAAAAAAAAAACACAGTTAACCAAAACAAAGTCTGGAAAAGCACCAAATGGCTTAAGAAAATACTTCCAACAACCAAAATAGCTTACAGAGGCTTCTTTAGGGCCTTTCTGAGATCTGCAGAGTGGGTCACCAGGATGGGAGAGGCCTTCAGCATCACCAGGAGTGTTGCAACCCACTGCAGAGGATGAGATGGGGCACCATAGTCTTTTCAGTGCTTAGAGCCTCTAAAGGTCTTAATCCAGTCCTGGGTACACATACCACAGTGGTACCTGAGGTGTTGTCTAGTGTATGCATGACTTCCTGGGGACATCCACAGCCTGGCAGCAAGACTGCAAACAGTAGTAGGAGGCTCTAGAGGCAGAGCTCCAGTTTTTCACATATTTGGAAAAAGCCCACATGCTCACCCTGAGCCTCTTACTGCTCTTTGTAACACCACGCCTGGCCTCACAACCCAGACGTAACTGATGTTGATGACATGGCCAGTTACTTCCGATGGTATTTTAGATAATTAGACCATGAGAAGTGGTTCATTGAGGGGAAAAAGGTTGAAAAACACTGATTTAGGCCATACATTCCAGATGCCTCTTATAAATTAATGGAACAAATATATAAATATATGCAAACAAAATATTCTTTTGGAGGCAACTGCAGTGACATTTTCATAATGGAAAAAAATTGATTCTGCGGGGTACTTTTTATATGTCAGCAAAATGTCACATACCTTTGCCCAAATGGCAGCAGAGAGTCCTAGTACAGGGCTGACGGCCAATATGACAAGAGTCAGTTTCCAACCTTTGATGAACCCAATTATAAATCCTGTTAGAAATGTAGCTATCCCCTGAATGAGCATTGCAATTTTATCACCAATTCCTTCATTGATTTTGGAGACATCGCTGTAGAGCAAATTCAGGAAAACTTATTAGGGCAATTTGAAGGTTAAAAACAAAAATAATACCAATGGATGCTTTCCCCAGATGTTCCAACTGGGCCATTACAACATACTGTGAATTTATATTTCATATATATGACAGAACTTTATGTGGTGCTGGAGATTAGGATGCCAGAGCCACTTGCTTTCATCAAAGTAAGCAGAATGTTTTACTTTATCCTCCTACTCGTACTTATCCTCACCCTTTCCTAAAAATCAGTGGTTCTCAAACTTTTAGCACTGGGACCCACTTTTTAGAATGAGAAACTGTCATGACCCACTGGAAGTGACGTCATGACCGGAAGTGACATAATCAAACAGGACAATTTTTAACAATCTAAGGCTGTAATCCTACCCATACTCCCAGGAGTAAGTCCCATTTACTACCATTGTTGAAAGCATATACATAGTAGCCTGTTTAAAGGACAGATCTGTCACATTTCCTCAAATGCAGTCATATACCATGGTAGCATCAAGTCTAATATGTTAAAAATAAATTATTGAAATTAATGGGGACCCACCTGAAATTGGCTTGCGACCCACCTAGTGGGCCTCAACCCACAGTTTCAGAAACACTGAAAATTCATACTGATCTCAAAGGAGAGGCTTGGTACCTTCAACATTTTCAGATTTACTGTGGTATAATTTGTGTGTATAGACTAAAAAGCCATTAAATACAGGAAGTAAAGTCTGTGACAGACCAAGAGGGGTGAGAAGGAGGAATGCTGACCAGTGCTGGGAGAGCCCAATTATCATATGGGCCAGCTTTTCAGCAGTGCTGCTTCTACCAAGGTATCACTTCACGGACCACTTGTTAGCTCTGAGCTGCAAAGTGAAGTCACAAAGTGATGCTAAGATAATTGGGCTCCTCCAGCGTGACAATTGGACTCTCCCATATCTTGAAAATACGATCAAGATTTGCACATTTTATCTTCTGTCATTTGCAGCTAATTAGTTTTTATGTGAGAATGAAGTGCTTATTTCTGGCCATCATGGGCTTAATGATATCACTTCCTGCTTAATTATGTCACTTCCAGCCCTCAGGAAGTGCTGAGAGTGCTGTTTGGCCTGCCATATGAAACAGGTTTGACACCCCTGTTTTAAAGTATACATAAACACAGCAGCCATATGTAATTGCTCTAATTGGCGATTATGTAAATTTCCTAGCTTAACTATACTTAAGCATGTGGTGAGAAAGAAAATGTTGAGGGCAGAATGGGGAGGAATGGGCAGAAGTGGTCGGTAATAGGAAGGTGAATCAGGCTCCCAAGGAGGGTGGGTTTGGCAGTGGCATATGCCGAATCCTGACCCCCTTCCCAAGCCTGATCCACCTTCACAGATCAACTTGGACTTACGCCAACAATTGAGTGTGGATCTGTGGTGACTGCTGGAGGTTACCTCAGGACAATGGAACTAATGCTACCTTACCCCAAGGAGGCCTCCAGTGGTCAAAAATCTCCCTTGGGATACAGTGGAAGCTGCACTGGCACCACTACATGGGGATTTATTTAGAATTGGACTGCTAAAGACTGAAATTAAAATGAATCTCTTTTAAAACAACAACCAAACATGAAGGACATACGCACTCTATAAGCCGAGTATTGAGCTCTCCTACATCATTGACATCGAACCATCCAATTTCCTGCCGCATGATAGCATGAAAAAATTGTTGCCGAATTCTCTTGATCTGACGGCCAGCTGCTAATGTCCAAAACGCAATCTCCCCATAGGCAACAATGAGCACACCAGCTCCTAACCCAGAATAATAGTACGAATACCTGAAAGTATAAAATTCAGAGGTGCGTTCAAGAAAAATATTTGTATTAGTCCGCAGCCTCATAGAAACACATTGATTTGGAGAATGGTTCGCTTTTTAAATGAGCTTAGAATCATAAAGGAGAAAATGGTGTGGTTTTTTTACTTCCCTTTTTGGGTTTTAAATTTTCTTTAACTACCGAAAAAAACAAATGTATTCTATTTTCATCAATCAATTGATTTCAGAGGCAAGCTCAGGCATGCCGTTCATTCAAAGCGCATATTGCCCTGCCGCACACAAACATGGGTTGGGTCTCTCAGAGGCCAAAGTCTGTAGTGATAGCAAGCTGGACTTGCACGGCCATGAGACTGAGATCACAAGAGACAGAGAAAGGAGAGAAAAGGCAAACCTTTGGAAGAGCAGGTGAAGCTAAAGCAAGGAGAAAGCAGAAAAAGAAGAAAAAACAAAACATGAAAAAAACAGAGTGTTTGGGCTGGTTTCTTTAATCACTTGACAACATATTCCCGAGACAACAATACAATATGGGAGTCATAATTTTTGTTTGCTGCATTTCTACCCCATCTTCCTCCCATTCTGGAACTCAAGGCAGCACATACAGGTTCCCGAGTAGTCACTGACCAGCTCAGCTTTAACAAGACTTTATCATGCGGCCTCAGTCCATGCCCTGAGACTATAAACTGCAGGTAGGTTCTCAAGTCAGCAGGTGCAGTCATAAAAGCCCAGTACCTTCAATCCATTGATTATAATTTTTCTGACCCCGGTTAAGTGTTACTCAGTGGACAAGTTATCTTTCAGACTAATGAGGTTTACAGCTATCCTGCTTAGGAACAGGCAGGCCAGCTGGCCTGCACTGTGTCCTGTGCATAGTAGGAGGTAGCTGCTGCACAACTTGGAGTAAGGAAATTTATTTCCCCTTACCCTGTGTAGTGCAGTAGCCACCCCAATGGGGCTACTTGGATCTGTGCCAGCGATTTCACTGGCGCTGATCTAGGCAGACCAGTATAATGCTGGGCTGCTTGGAAGGGGGATTAGGCTTCAACCTAGGTTGCCCAGGCCAGACCCACACCATTTTTGGCCCCCCCAGGGCCCAGTTCACCCACCAGCCTACCCTTACCTTGCCCCCAAATTCCACTGTTCTGTTCAATTCACACCAGCTGAATTGGCCAGCACAAACTCACCCTTCACCAGTCTGGATCTGGCCCAGGAATCCAGACAACATCCTTGCACTGGCCTCCCTGGCTGACAAGAAGGTGCCAATATACCTTCCAGCACTTTGTAACACTCCTGGGCCAGAGCAAAGGACTTGCACCAGCTAAAGACTTGGCATGGATTGTGTCCTTAGTTATATTGCTATTAACATTATGATTGTGATATCACATCCCACCAGATATTTCAACTAGAATTTTTGTATGCTCACTAGTTCAAACTCTACCCAGCAGTGTAAGAACTGGTGAGAAATTGCCGTATAATGTTTGCTGTTCCTAGTAGTGCAGCTCGTTGCAGTTGTTCAACTGTTGTCTTTTTTAAGCCCGCATTGACTATTTTTTTCTTAAGGGCCTTGGGGATTGCATCTAGTGCACCAATGGCAATGGGGTGGTGGTTCTTTTCTTTCCCCAAAGGCACTGCATTTCAATCTCCAAGGTTCTTGTATACTGTGATCTAAATAAACCCTGTAAATTGAAATACTGTACCTTTGAAGAAAGGCCTATTGCCAATGGCAGCAGCAGCAGCAACAACAATAAAGTAGTCTACATGGCAAAATAAATGAAAAGACAGTGCCTGCTACCAAAAGGGTTAACAATATGGATATATATATATATATATATATATATATATATATATATATATATTGAAACAGTTCAAATAGATGGTTTTAAAGCAAAATATTCACATGAAGAACTGAGATACCGCAACACATGAAAAAGATATCACTTTCAAGATGTCTATAAAAAAATCCAGTACCTGGTCATTCGTTCTTCTAGAGTCTCATTTGAAAGAGAAATATTACTATATTGTGCTAAATGCACAGAGAGAGAGAGAGAGAGAGAGAGAGAGAGAGAGAGCACATTAGGTTGTAATAAAACAATTAAAGGCAACACTAAGGGTATACAACAAGTACTCATTTTTTCATGGGCTTGGTGCATGTTCCTCACCAGGTGTATTCTCTGATTATCTTGGATCAAACCCCCACTTCCCAGTTATTCAACACCTTGAAAACAGATGTGAACCACTGCATGATACCAACAACTTATATTTGGACAATTTCCCCATTTCTGGCCATTCCCCTACCCCAATTCTAGTTTTTCATTGTAAGAAAATATTAACTTTTTCCCCAACTGAATTTACATACGTTCAGAAACACAGAACACTTTATTACCAGAGTCTTTAAAAACAAATGACACTTAATTAGAACATATGTATACATTCACCACAGAGATCTTGCCAAGTGCATTAGTAGAACCCTAGCTTCCAAGCCATGAGAAGTTGTGGTTCCATTTTACTCTGCACTGGTCAGACCTCACCTGGAATCCTGTGTCCAGTTCTAGGCACCTCACTTTAAGAAAAATGCAGCCAAACTGGAGCGGGTTCAGAGGAGAGTGATAAGGATGATCTGAGGGCTGGAGAATAAGTCCTATGAGGAAAGGTTGAGGGAACTTGGTATGTTCAGCCAGGAGAAGATAAGGCTGAGAGTGCCCTAGTCTTCTAGGCAGAATCAAAGACAAGATCAGTATCCACACTAGGTGACACCAGGTTAACAGTCATTAGACTAGCCAAAACCAGAGCAGGTAATCTGGGGGTTATATAAGAGCTCTTGTACACATTCTGAAGCAGCAAGTTGTTTTCAGCTCTTTCCTTTTCCTGAATAGAGCAGCGTTCACCAATCCAGAGCAAAGGAACTCAGCAGTGTGATCATGACTAATTTATTTTGTTTAATTTTTTCCTGCTTTTCCAGAAGCATTTTATATCCAAAATGGTTCACAGAATCTAAAACCATTTGAATTATAAAACCATTTGAAATTGATCAAATATTAGTGGCGCTCCTGGGGGGCAAATGCAGGCAAGGCAGGGCGCCACACCTCCAGGGGAGGTGCCACCTTCATTGTCCACCGCCCCCTGTCCCTGTCTGGGGGACTTTGGAGAGCCAGGGAGGCCGCACATGACCTCCCTGGCCCTCCAAAAGCCTTCTTAGGCCCTCGGAGGGCCTTTAAACCCCACTTCTGGTTTTCAGCCAAAAACCAAAAGTGGGATTTAAAGACCCTCCAGAAGGCCAAAAATTGCTACTTCCAGTTTTTGGTTGAAAACTGGAAGTAGCCATTTTCGCCATTAAAAAGGCCCCCGGCGGGGGGCAGCACTTGGGGGGCAGCACTCTGACGTCCTGGCCCCAGATGGCACCAAGGCCAGGATTGCCAGTGCTAAAAATACACACCATTCCTTGAGTACATTGTAATAGCTGTAGAAAATGAATAACATCTGCAGCATCAGGAGATAAAAAACATTTTCAGAAAGCAGCAAACCAGGAAGCACCGAACACCTGCTTATTTAACCTGCTGAAAGCCAATTTAGGGCCCAATCCTATCCAATTTTCCAGTGCCAGTGCAACTGTGCTAATGGGGCATGCACTGCATCTTGTAGTGGGGCAGCAGTTACAGAGGCCTCCTTAAGGTATGGGAACATTTGTTCCCTTATCATGGGGCTGCATTGTAGTTGCATCAGGGCTGGAAAATTGGGCCCTTAGTTAGTAGCCATCTGAAAACAGGAAGAGAAGGAGCCTTGTGAATCTTCCCAATGAGATAATTCCATAGTGTTGTCACTACCACTGAAAAGGCCCTGACTCATTGTCATGGCAACCAACCACTATCTATACCGGTGATGACACAGAGAGCACAGGGCATCCAAAGTTGATTTTAGGGCAAGAAGAGGTTCACAAGGAGAGACGGCAGTTCTTAAGGTCCCTTGGTGCTCAGCCGTGACTGAAGAGATTCAATTAAGTTACAGTAGCAACACCCAGAGCTTGGTTCTGAATTATAGGGAAAATTATCTTCAATTTCTAAATCACTTCTTGTCATATTTATGGTTTCTATCATATATTCCTATGGGCGCAATCCTAACTGACTTTCCAGCACTGACATGGCTGTGCCAGTGGGGCATGTACTGCATCCTGCAGTTGGGGGGCTGTTATGGACGCCTCATCAAGGTAAGGCAATGTTTGTTCCCTTACCTTGGAGCTGCATTGCCCTTGCCCCAGTGCTGGAAAGTTGGTTAGGATTGCACCCTATATCTCTTCTGTATTTTCTTCAATCTTCCTTTCATGCATTAATCCTATTGTCCTAAGGGTGTGTTGCCATTAAAGCCTTTATCAACTTAAGATTGCAAAAACATGCTCAAATGATTTTCTTGTTGTATAGCTTTCATAAGGGTTGTTTACCTGTATGTTCCACTGTCATTGTTATTAAGGATATTTATATACTGCTTATAAGGAAACAAAGAGGTTACAAAACGAGTTACAAAAGATATGCCTCTATTTGGTCTCTCTCCCTGCTCCACCCACCCTTTGCATCCATGCAATAGCTCTTACCTTGAATACCAGCACCAACAAAGCTATCTGTCATGTCTCCAAAAATAATCATCATGCATGGAAGGGCAGCTCCATGGAGAGCAGACAAGAGGGTGCCTACAACCATTAGTAATTTATCCACACAATTTGAGTAACGGAACTGGAAATAAGAAAATCCACATGTGAAAAGACAATGTCTCCATTAACGCACATCAATTATACCCATTACATAATTAATAACACACAGCCCAATCCTGTCCACACTTTCCTGGGAGTAAGCCCCATTGACTGTAATGGGACTTACTTCTGAGTAGACATGCAAAGGCTTAGGCTGTCAGTGTCTTTTTACCGGCATTCTAGGCACCAACACATTCTTTTCTTCAGAGGCAATTAGCATCTGAAGACCCAATATGAACTGTGCTCTTTGCAGGGGCAAATGTTTAGAGCAATGTTTCTCAAACTGTGGGGCTAGACCCACTAGGTGGGTCATGAACCAATTTCAGGTGGGTCCCCATTCATTTGACTATTTTATTTTTAATAGGTTAGACTTGATACTACCATGGTGAGTGACTGCATTTGGGGAAATGTTACAGACCTGTACTTTTAAACTGCTATGTATATTCTTTTAACTATGATAGTAAATGGGACTTACTCCTGGGAAAGTATGTGTAGGATTGCAGCCTAGGATTGTGAAAAATGTCCCTGCTTGATGATGTCACTTCTGGTCATGACATCACTTTCAGTGGATCCTGACAGATTCTCATTCTAAAAAGTGGGTCCCGGTGTTAAATGTGTGAGAACCACTGGATTGGAGCATCCTTCCCCCAGCCATCATCCCTGTCCAGATCCTCTCCTGCAATTGCTATCTTGGATGATAAAAAAATGAGGATGAAAGAACCAAAAATAAGTTTGTGGTAACATGCAGCTGACTCCCTGGTCATAGGCTAAATTTATCTCACTGTGCTATCTATAACCACACTATTTCAATCTCTATGGTTCAGTCTAAATCTCGCAAGTGCGATGTGGACAGCAGTCATATTTATATGCTTTCCTACACAAAGCTGCTTTCCATTAGCATTAATTCTTTACAGCACTCTTTTTCCTGGCTCTGATTGGCAGCCATGGTAGCCAGGGGGAACGGTGCATTCTGGATAGTAAGGAGCCAATCGGTGCCTGTTTCTGAATGATCTCCCCTTCAGTGCTGTTTCCCGTAGCACTTGACTTTCAGGGAACGTATCCCTGAAGCTACAGAAGGCAAGACCATTTAGTTACTAGATTTCTTCTGCAAACCACTTTGAGAAGTTTTTTGGTTGAAAAGCGGTATATAAATACTGTTGTTTTTGTTGATGATGATGATGATGATGAGAATGATGTTGGCAAATTCTAAGTAGCATGTGCGCCAGCACACCATGCACTACACCAGTGCTAGCTGTTGCAAAAATGCCATAAAGCACTTCGCAATGGCATAGTAGTTGTCAGTGCTGGCGCGAAGGCCTGCACCAGCGCATGCGCACTGGCAGAAGGAGGCAGAGAAGTACACACCAGAGAAGGTAAGAGCTGTACTGAACTGCGCAGAGGCACATCGGGGCAGGGGATGGGGAGAGGGTAGAGATGCATGGGGCAGGGGGAGGGCAGCAATGGTGGCATGGATGGTCAGATCAGGTCCAAGAGGAGGGTAGATGGTTTGAACCCAGTTTTGAAACTCTGGTTAATGCTAACCATGGTTAGCACCAGTACAAATGTAAACTGCACCATAGTTAATCTTATAAGGGAAGGAGTGGAGGAATTTGCAGGATAGAAAAAGAGAAGGGGGAGATGGAACAAATGTGAGAGCCTAAAGCTGATCTCCTAGTCACAGAGATAATCAACATTATGTCCAAACAGAGCCTTTAAATTATTCAACAATATGGATCTGGAATAGAACTTACCACTGCAAGAGGGCCGACCATAGGTTTCGGTTTCTCTTTTTTTTCTTTACTGGCACTGCTGAATAACCCACAAATTGTTTTTTTAGATTTCAGGGAAAAAAACAAGCTAGTTTAACACTGACAAATATTAAACAGAAACACAGTTTCCCTTAAAAAGAGAAATAAAAATACAGTATGAAGGCAAATTATTGCTGTATTTTGCAACTGTTTCTCAATCTGCCACTTAAAAAAAAAGCTCAGGGCATATTGTGTATGGAGAGGACACAATCAATCCCATCACCACCAAACTATTGATAGTATGAGAGCTGCAAACCAAGACCTTTCAAATTTACCAAACAGCTGCAACTTTTAAAACTGGCAATGCATGTAATGGATTTTAAATCCCTTCCAGCTTCTCAGGGATTGTCTTGATAATTAGGGGTCAGGGCCTTCTATCAGCATAGGAGGATGGAAACATGATACAGGGGATAGTAATGATTATGCTTATTCATACAGATCCTGCATTATACAAATAAGAGCCCAATCCTACTGACTCCAGCAGTGGTGCTGCACTTGCAGCGCCTCATATTGACTGGGTCAATTTGTGTTCTGGTCACGATAAGGAAACCGGATTTCTTGACGTGCTAAATGACTGTGGCTTAGATCAGCTAGTCACGGAGCCCACCAGAGGACAGGTGGCTCTGGATTTAATTTTGTGCGGTACGCAGGACCTGGTTAGAGATGTAAATGTTACTGAGCCATTGGGGAACAGTGATCATGCTGCGATCCGTTTTGATGTGCACGTTGGGGGAAGAATACCAGGCAAATCTCTAACAAAAACCCTTGACTTCCGACGGGCGGACTTCCCTCAAATGAGGAGGCTGGTTAGAAGGAGGTTGAAAGGGAGGGTAAAAAGAGTCCAGTCTCTCCAGAGTGCATGGAGGCTGCTTAAAACAACAGTAATAGAGGCCCAGCAGAGGTGTATACCGCAAAGAAAGAAGGGTTCCACTAAATCCAGGAGAGTGCCCGCATGGCTAACCAGCCAAGTTAGAGAGGCTGTGAAGGGCAAGGAAGCTTCCTTCCGTAAATGGAAGTCTTGCCCTAATGAAGAGAATAAAAAGGAACATAAACTGTGGCAAAAGAAATGTAAGAAGGTGATAGGGGAGGCCAAGCGAGACTATGAGGAACGCATGGCCGGCAACATTAAGGGGAATAATAAAAGCTTCTTCAAATATGTTAGAAGCAGGAAACCCGCCAGAGAAGCGGTTGGCCCTCTGGATGGTGAGGGAGGGAAAGGGGAGATAAAAGGAGACTTAGAGATGGCAGAGAAATTAAATGAGTTCTTTGCATCTGTCTTCACGGCAGAAGACCTCGGGCAGATACCGCTGCCCGAACGGCCCCTCCTGACCGAGGAGTTAAGTCAGATAGAGGTTAAAAGAGAAGATGTTTCAGACCTCATTGATAAATTAAAGATCAATAAGTCACCGGGCCCTGATGGCATCCACCCAAGGGTTATTAAGGAATTGAAGAATGAAGTTGCAGATCTCTTGACTAAGGTATGCAACTTGTCCCTCAAAACGGCCACGGTACCAGAAGATTGGAGGATAGCAAATGTCACGCCTATTTTTAAAAAGGGAAAGAGGGGGGACCCAGGAAACTATAGGCCGGTCAGCCTAACATCCATACCGGGTAAGATGGTGGAATGCCTCATCAAAGATAGGATCTCAAAACACATAGACGAACAGGCCTTGCTGAGGGAGAGTCAGCATGGCTTCTGTAAGGGTAAGTCGTGCCTCACCAACCTTATAGAATTCTTTGAAAAGGTCAACAGGCATGTGGATGCGGGAGAACCCGTGGACATTATATATCTGGACTTTCAGAAGGCGTTTGACACGGTCCCTCACCAAAGGCTACTGAAAAAACTCCACAGTCAGGGAATTAGAGGACAGGTCCTCTCGTGGATTGAGAACTGGTTGGAGGCCAGGAAGCAGAGAGTGGGTGTCAATGGGCAATTTTCACAATGGAGAGAGGTGAAAAGCGGTGTGCCCCAAGGATCTGTCCTGGGACCGGTGCTTTTCAACCTCTTCATAAATGACCTGGAGACAGGGTTGAGCAGTGAAGTGGCTAAGTTTGCAGACGACACCAAACTTTTCCAAGTGGTAAAGACCAGAAGTGATTGTGAGGAGCTCCAGAAGGATCTCTCCAGACTGGCAGAATGGGCAGCAAAATGGCAGATGCGCTTCAATGTCAGTAAGTGTAAAGTCATGCACATTGGGGCAAAAAATCAAAACTTTAGATATAGGCTGATGGGTTCTGAGCTGTCTGTGACAGATCAGGAGAGAGATCTTGGGGTGGTGGTGGACAGGTCGATGAAAGTGTCGACCCAATGTGCGGCAGCAGTGAAGAAGGCCAATTCTATGCTTGGGATCATTAGGAAGGGTATTGAGAACAAAACGGTTAGTATTATAATGCCGTTGTACAAATCGATGGTAAGGCCACACCTGGAGTATTGTGTCCAGTTCTGGTCGCCGCATCTCAAAAAAGACATAGTGGAAATGGAAAAGGTGCAAAAGAGAGCGACTAAGATGATTACGGGGCTGGGGCACCTTCCTTATGAGGAAAGGCTACGGCGTTTGGGCCTCTTCAGCCTAGAAAAGAGACGCTTGAGGGGGGACATG
This sequence comes from Tiliqua scincoides, assembly GCF_035046505.1. Lineage (NCBI taxonomy): Eukaryota > Metazoa > Chordata > Lepidosauria > Squamata > Scincidae > Tiliqua > Tiliqua scincoides. The sequence continues at coordinate 24,144,492 of NC_089825.1, forward strand.
ATTGAGACATACAAAATTATGCAGGGGATGGACAGAGTGGATAGGGAGATGCTCTTTACACTCTCACATAATACCAGAACCAGGGGACATCCACTAAAATTGAGTGTTGGGCGGGTTAGGACAGACAAAAGAAAATATTTCTTTACTCAGCGCGTGGTCGGTCTGTGGAATTCCTTGCCACAGGATGTGGTGCTGGCGTCTAGCCTAGACGCCTTTAAAAGGGGATTGGATGAGTTTCTGGAGGAAAAATCCATTATGGGGTACAAGCCATGATGTGTATGCGCAACCTCCTGATTTTAGGAATGGGTTAAGTCAGAATGCCAGATGTAGGGGAGAGCACCAGGATGAGGTCTCTTGTTATCTGGTGTGCTCCCTGGGGCATTTGGTGGGCCGCTGTGAGATACAGGAAGCTGGACTAGATGGGCCTATGGCCTGATCCAGTGGGGCTGTTCTTATGTTCTTATGTTCTTATGCCACAAAAGTGCTATAAAGCACTTTGCCACCAGTGGGAGACACCCAGCACCAGCAGAGAGGCCGGTGCCAGTCAGTACTCGGCCTCTGCACTGGGACAATTCAGGCAAGGGACACCGGAAGGTGAGCACTGCCATTGGGTGGAGAGGAGGCTTTTGGAGGCAGGGAAGGGCAGAGGGATGACGGGGAGATAAGGAACAAAGGAACACGGGCCCAAGAGGGGGCAGGAATGGTGGCAGAGGCTGCTGCCATATCCTATGCCCCTTCCAAACCACAAAACATGACACAGATCTTCTCGGTTCTGCCCCAGCTCGGGAGCACAGAACCTGGAGAAGCACAAGTATCCGCCATCTGTCCATTGCAGAGCAATCCATAACTGTGTGTATGTACAGGTGGAGTCTCACTATTTGAGAGGGTTCCATGTGGATGGCAAAAATCACACTAAAGCAAATCCATTTAAAAACAATGTCATTCACACTAAAGCAAATCCATTTAAAAACAATTGGAGTGAAGCTGAAGCTGCTTGGAGAGAGAATGACTGATGGATTAGTCCACTGCCCTCTCTCGCATTAATGAGGCTATTGTTAAAAGGCTGTTTTCCTTTAATTTAAAGGGCCCTTCTCATCATGTTGAGATAGAAAAAAAATCCATGGATAATTAGGTTATACCTGTAATCACTTGCATGACTATCTCTCTTCAACAGTAAGAAAAGCAGTTTTTTTAAACTGTGATTTTAAAGGGATGCATTTTTCCCCTTCTCCAGGGATCAGCACGTTCTTTTTCATTTGCAGTGGCCATTCGTGTTGAGTCAAATCCGTGTATAAGACATCCATGTGTAACAAGGTTGGACATGTACTTCAGATGCCAGAACAATGAGGTAGAACAGAATTAGCACTTAAAAATACCACTGCGGGATGATGGAAATGGCCACTGTGGTCCCTGGCACAAGTGGTGCTTGCAATGGAGTGCCAAGAACTGATAAAAAGAAGACAAGATACACAGACTGGTCTTCACAAACTGCAGGTTTGAATGCTGAAGTGTCTCCTTTGTATGTACTGTAAGGACTGCTATCCATTGCTGTAGAATCCTCCTTGCCCTTTTGGCCCAACATAAAACCTGGAATGGACAATCAGTCTATGACTAACCAGGGGCATTCTAAACATCAGCCTGGATTAAGGAATGGCTTAATAACAAACGTAGCGGTACAGTTGGCGAGCACCTTGCATGCACTTTACTCGCACTACTTCAAGTACATGTGCTAGGCCAAAAAAGAAAAAAAATGAGAAAAACAACAGTTTAAATAGTACAGGCAACTCTGCCTGCCATTCTGTTTACTAAATACAGGCATGCCCTGTTATCTGTGGGTGTTCCATTCCAGAACCCAACATGGAGCTTCTCAAGTCTGTGCTGGCAAAATACCCAGCACAGACTTGAGAAACCTTATTGTAGGGCCTGGGGCTTTCCTTGGGGACTTTTGTCCCCTTTCCCTGAGGAGATCTCCTGTGGCTTCCCTGTGCAGGATACAGTAGTGGCTATTTTGGCACCACTGTTCCTCCAGGCACCAGGAAGCATAGGATTGGGTTGTTTAATTGTTAAAGAGACTATATTATTTGTTGAATTTAAGGTAGTTTTTACTCTGTCCCAGATCCTAACCAACTTTCCAGCTCTGGCATAGCTCTGCTAATGGAGCATGTGCTGAATCCTGCAGTTCAGGGGCAGTCACGGATGCCACCACAAGGTAAGGGAATGTTTTTCCCTTACCTTGGAGCTGCATTGCCCTTAGGTCGATGCTGGAAAATTGGTTAGGATTGTGTCCTATATGTGATTTTGGTTTCACATGCCAATCTCAGAACTTAACTTTTAAGTTAGATGCAGGCTGACTGTATTGTGTTCACAAGAGTGCTGAAGGAACTTGTGCTACTGTTTATTTCTAGGAAAATGATCATTTCTCCTCAAATGTAAGCTTCACTGAGTTTGACCTGGTAGGTATGTGTGGAATTTCAGCCTTAATAAAGCACATCATATGCTCAACTGAAAACAGGGATTCTTTAGCCATTTTTAAAATTTCATTTCATTTTATTTGCAAATCTACAGGCCTGCCTTTCATACTAAAACATTTTGATGCCCTGATCCTTCTTATTGCTGATTCTTTACAGATGTAAAAGATCTCAATCTCTCTCTCTCTCTCCCCCCCCCCCCAAATGATTCTCAGTGGTCTCTTTTGTTCTCACTTAGCATGATTGCATATTTCACAGATATGGCCATTCTTTTTCTTCCCCATATGCTTTCTAGTGTTACGTTTTTGTCAAGCTTTCCTCCTTATCAATAATCAGAAAACTGGAAGTGAGGGTTAAAGAGTAACAATTAACTCCAAATAGGGAGAAGTGCTCTGGCTGCGCACCAATCACCAAACAGAGATCATGGACTTTGCAAGGTGTTTAGGAGCATATTTTATGTACACTGTCATAGATGTCATGTTGCTTAGTGATGGCCTTATCTTGCTGCGCCACTGATATGGGGTGTGAAGTGAACATGGCCCTGGGCACAGTCAGTCAACCAGGAGCATTTCTTTAGAACAGGTGTGCCCAAACCCCAGCCCTGGGGCCACTTGTGGCCCTTGAGGCCTCTCAATGCGGCCATCAGGGAGCCCCCAGCCTCCAATGAGCCTCTGGCCCTCTGGAGATTTGTTGGAGCCCACACTGGCCTGACACAACTGCTCTCAGCGTGAGGGCGACTGTTTGACCTCTCGCGTGAGCTGTAGGATGAGGGCTCCCACCACTGCTTGTTGGTTCACATCTGTGATGCAGTAGCGGCAGTAAAGGAAAGGCCAGCCTTGCTTTGTGCAAGGCCTTTTATAGGCCTTGAGCTATTGCAAGACCTTCTTTCATTCATGTAAGTTCATCTTTAATATACTCATTTATGTAAACTTATGTAAATTTATTCAAATTTTAAATGTAAATTAATTCTTTTTTTCTCCGCCCCCCCCGACAGTGTCAGAGAGGATGTGGCCCTCCTGCCAAAAACTTTGGACACCCCTGCTTTAGAATCATGTTCAGAGGCTGTTTATTTTACTTAGGGCACAATCCTAACCCTTTATGCCAGTGCTTTCCAGCACTGACATAAGGGCAATGCAGCTCTGAGGTAAGGGAACAAACATTTCCTGACTTTGAGGAGGCCTCCGTGAGTGACACCCAACTGCAGGATGCAGCACATGTCCCATTGGCACTGCTATGCCAGTGCTGGAAAGCACTGACATCAGGGGTTAGGATTGTGCCCTTAGTTAATTGTGTGATTTCAGAGAACCCGTTCAGAATCTTGGCTGCAATCCTGTACATACTCTCCTAGGAGTATGCTGCATTAACACAATGAGAAGTTCCAATGCAATGGACTCACTACTCAGAAGTGAGTAGACATGCACTGAATTGTGCTGCTCGACAATCTGTCTTTGCTTTGGAAAATGTATGATAATATATCCTCCCCCCCCCCCCCCAAAAAAAAGGTTTTGCCAAAAGAAAAAAAAATGATACTTTCTCCTGGCCCAGAGTTTTTGACAGGAGACAACAGTGATGGCATCATCATATATGGATGACAAAGAGCTAAATAATGTCCTGCGAAAGAAATTTGTCTCAATAGTTGTTCCAAGTGACCTGGACCAAACATTCCTGCTATGGCCCAGAACATGTCATAATGTGTCATTTCTTCAGTAGTTACTGCTAAAGATGTTAGTTCTTGTACTTGTATAAAAAAGGAAAACAGTCCAAACCCAATAAATTAATAACAATGACAACATCACATTGAGACTGCGATACCAGCAAAACAAGGCAGAATAGAACAGAGGTAAAGCTATCGCCAAGACAATATATTCTTCAATATTCCTGTGCTAACAATGAATGCAACAGTCCACCAAAAGCGTACCACAGTTTTCCCTTTAACACAAAATCACATGAAGATCAGATCAGTTAGATCTGAAGGACGGTGTATTTCCCAAGAGCTCGTGCCCCATTATCCTTCCCTTATTCTCCTTTTCTTTTCATGTTGCCGATTTATTCAGATCGTAAGCCAGCAAGCAGGTGCCTTGTCTTTTTGGAGCTTGTGATTTTATTATCATTATCAATAGATAGTTGAAAGATTCAGAAAAAAATGCCTACCTTTTGCTTTCTGTCTGAGCAACTTTATCGGTTACAGGGACCTCTCCAGCTTCGCCATTCATGTTCATTTTTACTTCACGTTCAGATACCATTTCTGTCGAACGAGGAAATGGAATATCGCAGGAAATCAAATTACTGTATAGACCAGTACACAGGCTTAAAGAAGCCTGCTGCTATTAAACTATGGAATACAGAGCACTTCCAAAATGTAGCTTTTGAAACAACTTATTCTACCTACGTCACAGCCAGAAAACAATCAGACTGTAATTGCTTTGGATACTCCAGCTAACGGTGCCAAGAGGCATCTTTTAAAGTGCTCATTCTCTGATATTGATCAGGGAGGCAGCAACTGTCCCTCTTCATTCTAGCATAGCATCTTTTCCACATGCTGTTTACTGGTACTGGATCTCTCTCTCTCTCTCTCTCTCTCTCTCTCTCTCTCTCTCTCTCTCTCTGTAAAACACTTTGTGAACTTTTTTTTATAGAAAAGCAGCATACACATATTTCAAATAAGAATTAATTTCAAAAAGCCTCTACATAAAGCCTAGAAAAGTAATACCTACTAAATACTAATGTACTGTATCTTTGCAGTTACTGTTTACATCTGTGTGTACATTTACTTGACCTTCTGAATCAGTAAATTAGTTTTGTACACCTAATCACAGTTTAACTATCAAAGAACTATGTTGATCAACTGCATTTACTGTAGCTCTACTACAGTCTGCCTCTGACCTTTGCAAACATAGCATTTCAGCATATAATACAACCTTGGGAAAATTGTATAATCACTGGCTTACCAAAAGGGATGATAATCCTGTCTTGTTTCTTCTTTTTGAAATGTTCAGTACCAATGGATGGCAAGGATGTGGTTGTTGATGAGCAGTGGAGATAGCTGCCTACTGCTGCCTTACATAAAACAGTGCTGTGACAAAAGCTTTTATTGTAACAGATAGTTTGCCAGCACTTCACACTCCCCTTGGATCCTGCTTTAGCCCAGGAGAGTTAAATTCATGCATGTTCAACTCCGCCTCCTTCAAGATAAATATTTAACAAAGCCAGACCTGTCCCTGGGTTGCCAACTCCCCAGAATTGGCCTGGAGGCTCCAGGTATTGCATCGATATCCTGGTGACTCTTGCAACAATCCTGAAGACCTTAACAGGGCCTCCCTGGCTTGGTGATGACTGCGTTGGGGGAAAAAATATCCAGGAATAGCATCAGTCGCAGTTGGCAACATAATGAACTGGCTTCCGCTACCACTGTGCTCTAAGCAAGAGTCTTTCTTGGGTAACGAAGTTTCTTAAGGTCAGAAGCTGCTTCTCACAATATGAAGGCTGAAGGAGGATGCCAACAGCCTTGCCCACTTTAAGTTTCATTGAATCTTTTTCACTGTAGAGAATAAAATAACAAAGAAAACATATGAGAAGGGAAAGAGAAATAAGGAATCAGTTAAGGACAAGAGATCAGGATACGATCTTAAAATGGGAGTGTGTGGAATGTATTACGGAAAAAGAGGAAATGCGCAGGAAAGGAATATTCAGATGTGTGCAACAATATAAATACAGCTGTTGTTCTTGTCCTTTTTTGTCATAACTGCTCCTCCAAACTGTTCTGAGGAGTCTTAATCATACATTTCCTTATAAGATGACCATAGTAGTCAAAATGTGTCCATTTCCTGTCCATTTCTCGATCCTTTGTTCAGTTCAAAGCAGCTCTTCAGACATTCAGTTAATTAGTACAGTACTTTCCTTTATGCAGCCAGCTCTGTGTATGTTTAGTCCAGCTAAACTTATATATAAATTCTATATTATTAGTAATGAATTAAGAAGTTATTATATATCATCACCAAGTGAAGACTGGTCTTAGGCTGGCACTACCATTATGGTTCCTTATCAAGTAAAACAGGATGCTAGGGGCCTGATCATGAACTCTCAGCTGTGGCCTTCTGCCAGCACTGAGTGTCACAAATGTGCTATAAGCGCCACTGAAGGCCTGCTGCATGCTGCCTGGAGCAAAGGATGAGCTTCAGGCGGCAGAGAGGTTAGTCGAGGAAGGTGTTCCAGGGTGGGGGAAGAGCGAGGGAAAGGCAGGGTTGCTGGAGATAGCAGGGAGGGAGGTGTGGGACTGGTGGAGCTCTGCTCCAACAGATCCAGAACCCCACATCAGACCTCCCAGCAGTGGTGCAGCTAGCGGGGGGCGGGGGGAGATCCGCCCTGGGTACCACCCGGGGGGGGTGTAACACCACAAATGCCCCAACATTGCTAACATCGCGAAGGTTAGGAGTAACACCATCATGCTATATACCGTTGGATGTGGAATTTCTAGTGGAATGCAATGCAAAAAACCAGATTGAAATATCTCCTTTCCATCAAAAGTTGCGGCCAAAAAACCAGAAACCAAAAAATGCATGGAACCCTATGGAAAATGAAACTTAGCCATATCGCGTGTTTACTTGTGAGTAGGTTAACTTGCCATAGTTCATCGGAAAGGGCAGGCTGAAAGGAATCCAATGACACCAGAATGGTTCCTATCCAATGAAAGCAGCCCCCAAAAAACACCCAAGTAGGAAGTCCCTCCCTCCAAGCAGACAAATGTATTGAGCCCTATGGAAAGCGAATGTAAGCCACATGGTCGCGTTTACTCACGTGTGCCTTGGCTCCTGGTCAAGTCAGGTGAAGAGGAATGCAAGGCTAGTTGCACGGTGCCATCTAATGAAAGCGGAGCTCAACAAATGCTCCAGAAGGCATTTCCGCCCCCCCCCCCCCAATAATAAACCAGAGGCTTGAGCTGGTAAGGTGGGCGCTGGGGAGGGCTGAAAATCTCACTGATTTATTTGTGGGGGGGTGTTATTGCAGAAAGCAACCCCCCCAAAGAATAAACCAGACGCTTGAGCTGGTAAGGTGGGCACTGGGGTGGGAGGAAAATCTCACTGCTTTATCTGTGTGTGTGTGGGGGGGGGTGTTATTGCAGGCAGGCTACAGAGAAAATTCACGGTGAAACAGGGCTGGCTTCCCCTTATTTATCTGTTTTTCTTTAATTTAATTATTTATAATTATTTTATTTTGCTTGATGATGTCACCTCCAGCCACGACATCACTTCTGGTGGGTCCTGGACAGATTGTCATTCTAAAAAGTGGGTTAAAAGTTTGAGAATCACTGCCTTAACTCAAAACAGGCCAATGAGACATCCAGGAGGGTGACACCCTAGTGACCAAAATTCTGGAAATCGTGACTTTCAGGAATAATACCATCATGTTATATACCGTTTGGTGCAGAATTTCATCCATTGCTTGTGGGGAAATATTCACTGCATTTATTTTTCTAGCCATTATTATTTTTTTTTCTGGCACAATAGCCGATACAGACTTAAGTAGCCCCATTAAAGACTTTGGTCTTTCCCCAAGGAAGGGGATGAAAGTGGCTGCAGACTCTGGTGGCTGCCTGAAGCCCATAGGAGGCTGTGGTAGCCGTTTTGGCACCACTGATCCTCTGGGTGCCAGGTAGCTCAGAATTGGCCTATAGATCAGTAAATGTGTATTGTGGAAGTAAAGATTTATTAGTGGAAACACAATATGTTCTGAACACTTTTGAATGCATTTGAGCACATTTCCTAAAACCTAAGAATTCTCTTAATGGAACAGACCAAGATCCACCCAGTCCATTATTCTGTCACCAGTGGTGGCCAGCCAGAGGTTCATTCACACTCATAAGTAGGTATTGTTCTGCTGCTTGTCTACAACATCTGACATTCAGAGATACACTGTACAGTGATACCATGTACCTATCATGGTTAAAACAGGATGAAACTGTCTACCATGAATGTGTCTAATCTATTTTTAAGGCCATGTAAGCTCACCCCCGTCACCATACTGCAGACCTATTCAGGCATTCAGTTTGCATGTCCAGTGAACATGACCAGAGGGAGGGTGGCAGTCTTGGCCTCTTCTCCTACACACATTTATTGAATGTGGAGACGGAATGACTAAAAAGAGTTCTTGAACTTATAAGGTCTCTAGCCTGGAAAAACATGCTTCCACTCGAAATGATTTCCTCCTAGGGTAAAAATTAACCAACATAGATTGCACCACTTTCGATGACACATAACTTTTTCTACAGCCCAATTTAATTTATGTCAGTAATTAAGTAATTGAAACATTATTAGTCTGCCAGAAGTTGAGCTTTCACATGCTAGGGACATGAAGGCAAATAAACTACCATGACCTCTTTAGTGGAACTAGATAGGTGTTGGGTTTGTTCACACTTGAAGTGGGAAAAAATCAGTCTGTGTTTCCTGTTAGTGCTTTTGTAAGTGTACACAGTTTTGTGCTTGCTAAGGAAGTACAATACATTATAAGTTAAATTGTAATTTTTGGTTCAATAGTGCAACTATTTTGAGTACAACAGAACTAGAGGTCATGTAGCACAAGAACACACAAGCTGAGATCCAAAGGACAGTACACAATCTCCGGGTATTAGAGGTAGCCTATCTCAGATGCCAGATGTAAGGGAGTAGCAACAGGGTACAGGTATCTTGTATTGTGTGCTCCTAGATGTATCTGGTTGGCCACTGAGAAATACAGGAACTAGATGATTTGGACTAGATCCTGCAGGCTCTGATATGTTCTTAACTACTTCAGGCATGGTCAGTTAGAACTTTTCCCCCTTTCCACAGCACTGACGTAAGAAGTGTGTTTCCACATTTCCACAGTGCTGGTAAGCACTGACATAAGGGGTTAGGATTGTGCCCTTAATGTTGCAAATCATGTCATTGTTGGGCTTCAAGAGAAGGGATACAATAAGATTCCAGTAGGCTTGTCATTCTGTGCCTGAGGTTATGATTGCTTCAGCGCTTAGGTAACCATGTGCTTTATTGTGCAATATACAATATGATGACATAAGGAAGAAATCTTTGCTTGCACTTCTGACACGATGATCGTTCAAAACTCAAATTTCTTCTCATTGTTACACGTTACCTTCATGATTGCTATATTTAACATAAATGTACAACAGAAAGATTTTTGAAAACAAATGTTGTGGACTGTAAATGATCTTATTGCTATGATTTTGGCTACCATATAATAGTATTTTGCATAGTGCTTTCTGAGTATTTCACATCTACTGTATTATCCTAATAGCAGTGGTTCTCAAACTGGGGCATTGTGACACCCAGCCAGAGAGCCCTGGCCTTTGCCCCCTTAAGGGGTGGGGAGGAGGGAAGGCAGAGATGCGGCCCGCTGGATTGCGCAGCTTTGGAGGGGTGCAGGGGCTTGCTGCCACTTACCAGAGCCAGCAGCAGCCTCCTGGGGGTGCGGGGAGCCCACATGTCAGTCTCCATAGGGCTTACCAACATGCGGAGACAGTCAAAATCACAATTGCGACCACTTCCGGTTTCATGAATGCAAAACTGGAAGTGGTCATAATCATGATTTTGAGTCTCTACAGTGTGGGGAGCCCTGCTGAAGCTGGTGCTGGGGATTCCCTGTGCCCCCTACGCTCTGGTAAGTGGCAGCAAGCCCAGGCACCCCTCCAAAGTGGCGCAATCCAGAGGGTTGTGTCGCTGCCTTCCCCCAACCCTCCCCCCCCCACATTTACTGTGGCTCAAACTCTCCCTGAGAGTTTGAGAACCGCTGCTAATGGGTTTCTTACAACAACCTTGTAGGTATTGCTATCCCCATGAAGTGAGAGTATATTATAAAACAAATTGAATGAAATGTATTATGTCATTAGACATTGTAGAGACCCCATCATGAACTTTGGTATGTGCCGAAACTATTAAAAGGGCAGAGGGCTGGGAAGCAGGATAATCACTTGTTCCTTTGTCTTCCAGAGACATTTGTTTCAAACTATTGCAATTCACTCCAAGGTTGCAATAGTTTGCAAACCATGTTGCAATCTGATGAAATGAGCTAGGTCTTTAAATGAAGTATAAGTGGTTTCAAAGTAGGATTGGGTGACAGGAGATGAAAACACTCAAAAGAAGAAATTTAAGGTTTATTGTTTTTTGTTGAACAGTCTTAATGGGATGTGACTATGGGGGTGTGTGTTTTGATGAGCTCTCATACTTTGTAATTAACCACTACAATATGCCACTGACCGTGAGTGGGATACCACAGTAGCTACATCAACTAGTATGTGCTTTGTCTGCTCTTCAGAACCTTACAATCAGGTGCTGGTTTATCCATAGTATTTGCCAATAACAAAATTCTTTTTTGGAGGTAGTGTTTTCAGAATTTTAAAAACTGTTAATTTCATCTCTGTGAAGAATGCATGCTCTCTGGTTAGGATAAAGCAAAGCCAACAAATCAGATTTACAGGAAATGAGTGTTAGTCCATGTGCACATTAGAAAACTGGAAGCATCAAAGGATTCGGTCTCTGGCACATCTTGTATGACAGTGGGTGCAAACCTATCCTCACTTACCTGGGAGTAAGCCCCATTGACTAAAATGTGGCTTTTGAGTAGACATACATAGGATTAGGCTCAATATTTCATAATGTTTTGAGTAATTCCATTTTTAATACTCCTTAGAGTGATAGAAATCTTCTGTCCCAGAAAATTTCTTGTCTCATCTGTCTTGAGACACGTTTTAATATATTTTAGCCAAGAACAATAGAACTATATCTATAAACCATAATATGGGTAATCTATTTGGTACATAGGGTTTGATTTTTAAACGATAGTTTATTAAGCTAGCTTGTCAGAGAAAAATGAAGTCCATAGCACACCCATTTGTTTAGACAGTGGATCTCCAGGCAAAACATTCTTCAGTGTGAATTCGTGGGGTTTTTTGTTTGTTTGTTTGTTTTTACGCTTGACTTAAAATTGCATTCTTCCCCAACATTACTGGCTCTAACATTGTCCAAAATATATGCAGATCAATGCTCCTCTTTTTGTTTAGCAGCAAACATCGAACAGTAGGATTAGTGCAGGCCAGCTTCCGAAATAGATCATATGAACAAAGATACATCACAGCAGTGGATTTTATCAGTGCAGGTATGTCTGAGCAATATCTGCAAGAAAAAAAAAGGACACTTCAGTTAAGGATGGATTATTACCCTACTCCTTCACATTTAAAGTCAATGTGTGACTTTTCAGTGAGATTTTTTTCCCAGGAAAAAAAGGGAAAAAACAAAACACTTGGCATTTACTGCTATTTCCCAACTGAAAAAGCAAAGCTGTAGAACTTCTTTCCTAGTGGCTTTCACTGGAAAGTGAACTTCAGTCAGGAACCTCACTTTTAAATGGGAATGTACATGTTGTTCACAAGATGGCTACCATGTGTAGGCTGCTTCAGACTGCTCCCTGAGACAGCTGCCTCTATGTGGCACACTCCTTATCTCTGCTGATATGTCACAGAAATCAAGGGACTTTTTTGCACCAGCACATAGCCAAGATGTGACATGGCATAGAGGAAAGCCCCAGATTCCTGCGGTGAGCTAACGACAACAACAGCCCAATCCTATGGGCTGGAGCCACCAGCAAAAAGCTCATTAAGCCATTGCATAAAATGCCTTATGGCAACACGCTGAGTAGTGTGCTGCTGGGATGCCAGCAGGAAGGCTGGAGATTTACTGCACACATCATTGGCTCTCCTGACTCTTGCTAGAGACGTTAAGCCAGAGAGAGGCAGAAGGGGTGAGGAGAGGGTGGAACGGAGTGGGGAAGGGGCAAAACTGAGCATGGAGGAGCTGGGGAGGCTGCAGGAGTGGTGGATCCAGTGGCGATGGCACACACCAAATCCTATTTCCCTTTTCTGCACCCTCCCCCCTTTCTTTCCTTGAACTTGCCCTAGTGAAATTGCGGAGCAGGAGGCTTATGCAGGGGCAAGCGGATTTAAATACTGAAGCCTCCCAATCTGCTCCCCCCCCCCACAGGATACAGTGTGCTCGTTTTTGGTGCAGCTGCATCAGCAGTTGGGGGGGGGGAGAGTAGAATTGGGCTGCAAGGGTACCACACATAGGCAGCCATGACAGTGTCTTGTTTAAAGCATTCTTTATACGGTAGCCCTTTTGTGTATGCTGTCATAAGAACATAAGAACAGCCCCTCTGGATCAGGCCATAGGCCCATCTAGTCCAGCTTCCTGTATCTCACAGCGGTCCACCAAATGCCCTTACCGGGAACTAAGATGAGGTACCCATTTCTGGATAAATGTCCACCTGCAAGTACCAGCAAATGATGTGCATATTAGGCTGCAATCCTAACCACACTTTCCTGAGAGTAAGCCCCACTGAACAAAATAGGACTTACTTCTGAGTAGACCTGGTTAGGATTGTGCCCTTAATTTCTCTGTGGGAATTCAATGGAGATCTGAAGTTGTTACTGGATACATGGTACACTGTTATAAGACACCACTTGCTATGATTGGCCATGCCTAGTTTCCTTGTATTCTTAACTACTTGTTATCAAGGTTGTGCAAACAATTGTGATGGAGGATGCGTGACTGCAAGTCTTGTATATGTGCATTTGGCACAAGGTTTAGTTACCTTCTACCTTAAGTTACAAGAACTTTTTCTTGTCCCATGTGAAACCCAGTCCTATTTACTTTAAATTGTTAGGTTAGGAAGTTTGAAAACATTTGAAAATCGAACGTGGAAGACCAGAAAAAAATACTTTTCAGGGCTGCGTCTATACAGGATACATTGCAGCTGCTAGAGACTAACAATCCAAGGATCCTGGGATTGCAAAGTGTCAGCATAATTAAATAAAATGTTAGCTTACTCACCTGAGAAGTCTGTTAGCAAGAATAAAAGACAGGTAGGGCCTCCGTATCCACAGATTCTGTATCCACAGATCTGGCTCAACACAGATCCCCCAATCAGCATTGAGTCACACATGGCCCAGCCCGAGCCCTCTGGAGGGCTTTCTGAAGCCCACTAGGGCTATGCGCAGCCGCCGGTGGCCTCTACGGACTTCAGAATGGCTGTTTTAGCCAAAAAACGCAACTTCTGGCTTCTGGAAGGAAACTGGAAATGATGTTTTATAGCCCCTGGACAGCTTCCCTGGGCCTCAGAATGCCTTAGATGGGCAAAAAAAAAGTCACTTCTGATTTCCCTCTGGAAACCGGAGATCGTGTTCATTTGACTGAATTGGCCATTCTGAAGGCGGCAGAGACCGTGGGCGACATGCGCAGCCTCTGCGGGCTTCAGAAAACCCTGCAGAGGGCTTAAAGCTGCCAAAACTGCAGATTTCATTATCCATGGTTTTTGGTATTCACAGGGGATCCAAGAACAAATCCCTGTGGATGCCAAGGCCCCACCTGTATGTGAAAATGCTACTTTAGATAACAAAACATGTTTCTCTCACTACAGGGCTGAAATCATTAGTGGAAGGGGAAAGCAAAACATGGCAAAAATTGATGCTTCTTACTACTTCTCTGGCTAATCAAAGCATCCAATAACGTTACCTCTAAGTCAGTGTTATTTCTGTGAGGGCAAAATGAACTTCAGTGAACTTTGTAGCTACCATGAAATCTTATACTATGAAATGTATACACTGTACATCACCCTTTGACCAGGATGGCAATAAAAGCATTTACAGTTCCTTTATTTCCTTTACATAACACACTGCTGATAATCAGAAAAGTTCGAACATTTATGAAGCCTTGACACCATCTGCATGGCACATGGCCTCTCATATAACACAGCCTGTCCTCTGAGGTCATGGATGGGGGAGTGTCTTCCTGTATTTGTTGCCATTATCTGAGGTTTGGATGGTGGCAAAAAGGAGAGAAGTGCCTCCCCTGTAGTGGCACCATAGTTATAGAACTCCCTTGCTTTTGAATTAAGAACTGAACACTGCCTGTTGGCCTTCTGGTAGAGACTCAAGAAGATATTTTTATTCCATACTGTCTTCTCTCTGAGATGATTGGTAATTGCTTGCTATTTGAGTGTGTGCATGTGCGTATGTTGATTTATTGTACTATGTTTCATTTTTAGCCCCCAACCCTTTTACTGAAAAAGAGAAATACAAGATTTGTGCAATGGGGATATCTAGGGAAGTTATCTCAATGACTATCCTAAAATAATATCCTAAAATAATGGGACATTCTTCCATGGAAGCCTGCCAAAACCCACAGTAACTACATTTTTGATGAGAGGCGAAGCCAACAGTATGAAGTAATGAAGTATGAATGAAGAATAGAGCAATAGACTATGATTGTAGAAGTCTGGACTGTACAGCTTCAGAACAAAGATAAGGCATTATATTTTTTAACTCTCCCTCACATTATAAAAAAAAGCATGTAATAAACTTGATGCCAATGGAATTTTTTTTTTTTTGCTTAGGTAGGTGTGTGATCTGGATCAGATCCACAGTGAGGACAGAGAGTTGAGGCCCCCCCCCCACTCCCTCATAGTTCCAGTCCGAATTGCACAGACACGGCATGTGCTATGTATACAACCAAAAAGTCAATATACACTTTCAAAGTAACTTGCATGGTCTCCAACAGTCCCTTAAGGGCTAGAAGCTCATTGGAGACTGGGGATTCCCTGTGGGCCAGACTGGGGGACCCTGAGGGCCGCAAATGGCCCCCAGGCTAGGGTTTGCCCAACCCTGGCTTAACACATTGCTCACTCCACCTGCCTTCCTTCACAGAAGAAAATGGAACCTTTCCTTGTGGATTTATACAAGGAATTTATACATCCTATTGGTTCTATTTGTTAATGCAGTGTTTCTCACACTGTGGGTCGGGACCCACTAGGTGGATCGCGAGTCAATTTCAGGTGGGCCCCCATTCATTTCAATATTTTATTTTTAATATATTAGACTTGATATATGGTATGTGACTGCATTTGGGGAAATGTTACAGATCTGTACTTTTAACAAGCTACTTTGCATTCTTTTAACAATGATAGTAAATGGGACTAGGATTGTTAAAAATTTTCCTGCTTGATGATGTCACTTCCAGTCATGATATCACTTCTGGTGGGTCCTGACAGATTCTCATTTATAAAAAGTGGGTCCTGGTGTTAAATGTGTGAGAACCACTGTGTTAATGTATCATGATATCAAGCCACCAGAAGATACATACATTTGGGAGGGATGCGGAACCTATTGTACTACCTACTGAAGATGCTTTTGAAAGGTATCTACTGGAATGAATCTACTGGTACTTCAATTAAACTGGGTGTGAACTGGGCTGTTATGCAATTGGTATCATTTTTATACAGCGTGATTGACTTCCTAACTTATTACCCTGATAACAGCAAAAACAGGACATCCAACACAATGCTGGAGGCTTGGCAAGTCTTTGTACAACTACAAAGCTGTACTTCTTGTGACTAAGAAATCCTGTGATTTTTTTTAATGCTTTGAACTCATAGCGAAAGAAGTGGACCATTGTGATTTGGAAGCATGAAACACAGTGACTTGTCTGTATAGCCTGCTGTGATTAGGAAGTCTTTTGTATATTCCCAGTGTACCTTGTGGAATGCTTGCTGATAAGCACTTAACAGGTTTGAGAAGAGAACTAATAGCAAATATGAATGGGGGGGAGATGCCTATTTGGAGTTGACAGCACCACTGCCTCCAACCGAGTATGACCTTCCTGTAGGCATGTGGCTGACCACGTTTGCTCTCCTCTCCTGACATCCCAATGAAAAAGATGTCAGACTGTCCCACAGCAGTCTCAACTCCATCCAAGATTTCAACGGATAAGTCTTGGAAGATCTCTGTATGATGGTTTTAAAACCTAATGGAACCTGGCTTTTTTGCTCTGACATGAAAACATTTAGCAATTGGATGCCCTGGTTTTGTCCTGGGAACTTAGGTATTTAGTCCTATGTTTTGTAATTGATTACATTGATCACTCAGGAGCAGTTGTAACCAGCCCTCCCAAAAATGGCTTCAGGCTGGAGCTCTTCTGCCCACTCTGGAAAACTTCTGAAGTGGAGGTTGGCGTGTCTACTTGACAATTATGTCATGCCTGTCATCTGTTCATTTTTGCCCAAGATCTGCTACTGTGCTGACTTGACTGAATCTTTTAGAGTAGTGGTGAGGCTATCCTTTGTCCCATGTATTTTATTCAACAGATTGTAAGGTCAGGCTTGGTAATAGCATTGGAACGAGGCCCATCCCATCTATGAGGACAACTGAAGTGGATGCCTTCGGCACAGTGGCGTACCCAGGGGCTGTGGCACCCTAGGCAGCAATGATGTGACATCATGTGATTTCGTGCATCATGTAATGATGTCATGTGGTGTCACTTTCGGTGAAGAGCCAGAATGTGCACATGCTCACAGTGGCAGGCAGTCCTGTCATTTCTCAACTTGAGAAGCCGCAGAATCCTGTGCTTTCCAACTTGAGACACCAAAATTGCCCCAGCTGCCACTGTGAGTGCCCACAGTCCCTGACTTACAGGGGCAGCTGATGCCCAACTTCAAATGGCTTCCAGAGCTCATGACCTGGCTTGCCATACCCTGATAAGCCATTGCCCAGGCAGCAGATTGGCCGATCTCTTTCTACCTATTTGCCCTCACTGCTCCTCCCTTCACTCCCTGGATTGAAAGAAAGAAAGAAAGAAAGAAAGAAAGAAAGAAAGAAAGAAAGAAAGAAAGAAAGAAAGAAAGAAAGAAAGAAAGAAAGAAAGAAAGAAAGAAAGAAAGGATGGAGGAAAGAAAGAAAGGATGGAGGAAAGAAAGAAAGGATGGAGGAAAGGATGGAGGAAAGGATGGAGGAAAGGATGGAGGAAAGCACTAAGCTCATTGGAGAGTACTAAGACACTGGAGAGTAGGAAGAGCAGAGACTGGCACATCATCGGGTAAGGGGGGGCAGCATTTGACATGCTACCTCAGGTGTCAGGAGATCTTGGTCCAACCCTAATCTCAACTGTTCTCCAGAACAGGGCAATGTGTCCATGATTTCCACCAAGACTTTTGTCCCTAGAGAACCAACTCATCCTTATACCTCCCACTTAGGCACACTTCAACTTTTGAGAACCCCTGTGTGTTCTTGTGCTTAATGGTGTCACCCCAACCATTTCCAGTTTTGAATGAGTTGCTGGATTAGGGCTGCATGAGAAAATGAATAGGGATGGAGCTAGCAAGATGGGAATCTTCTGCTCAGTAATATATCACTCGCCTCCAGCTAATCAGATGTCTATGACTCACTTCCTGCTGTTTTTTTTTCTATCTCATTCTATACAAATAAATCTTCTTCATATATATAACATAAGAGAGTGCCTTCTCTGACTTTTTATGACTCATTTTTGAGTCATTTTACATCAGGGATATCATGTTTCAGTTTTTTAGTTTATTTGTATCTTCTTCAGTGAGATCTCCCTTCAAAGGGGGTTGGTTTGAGCTTTGCCAGTCTCATCTACAGGGGGTCTCAAAATTTTTTAATTTTACTAAAAATTACACACATTTTTAGTAAGCTCTACTTCATACATGTAGAAATTAACTGATTAATTAATTAACTGGATAGGGAAGCAGATCACTGACTTCCATGCAGTTTTTTTTTTCTTTTCTTTTCAGGTATGGGCAGAAGCAGTGGTGATTGGCTTGCTTACCCACTCACCAACCTCCTTTCTCATATGGTCCCTTTAAACAAATCTGGGGGTGCATTTCCTGGTTTGCTTAAAGGGATAGTGCGCAGAAGTAAGGTGAGGGAATAGAGAAGCAGAATGCAGTGGCTCCATCTGTGGTGGGATGGAGAGAGATGGTGCTAGACTGGGGGTGAAGGGCACCCTAGGTCTGTTTGCCACATCACCCACAACTTGGTGCAAGTCTTGTCATCTGCTTCATGGATGGGCTGGCTATGGCTACATACTGTCTCCCAAGCAACCCCCAAGAAAGATGGCCTAAGCCAGGGAGTAGGAGAGGGGGTAAAGGGAGTAATTTGCACCCAGACCCAGGGTCAGAAAAGAGGCCCAGGAGTCAAAGGAGGGGGCCCAGAAAGTTCTTGGAATTTAACATTTTTCAATCTCACCTGAACTCGCTGCCTGCAGATTATGCTGGGGGCACAACTGCGGGCTTGCAGTAGCAACTACTGCTGCAAGCCATACACACCGGGGCCAGGAATGCATCCATGACCCTCCTTAACACAGTGTCAAATCAGGGAGGAAACTGGCCTGACAGTAACTGTTAGGCTTATGGATTCAAGGCTTACACCATGAAAGAGTGTATAGGAGCTGCAAGCATTCATCTTGGTGCACACAGCACACTGTTCATTCTAGTGTGAACCTAACTACAATGATGCTAATTTTCCACAATAGATTTTCTATATTTCAAGATTTTAGAGAGACTTAGGACTTATAAATGTCAGGGAGGGTGGCTATAATAGTGATTGGGCAGCAGTGCTTCCCCCAAGTAACAACTTATTTAACCCTTGATGCAAATAGCCTGATCTGCCCTGTCAGTTTTGCAAACCACCAAAAATTGGGTCACGATCAGCTGGTGGGTCCTGTACTCACAGTTTGAGAACTGCTGGCCTAAGCATTAACACGTGTCCCTAGGCAAATGTCTCAGTTTGTCTCCTGTTGAACCTGATGCTTTTTCTCACCTTAGGTCCTTTGAAAAAGGCATAACCTGAACATTCCTGCAGATGATTCATTGCTCCTGCTATAGAAAAATGAGAGTTTCACTTCCCCCTGCTCTCCCGTAGTGACACCTTTGCTGATAATATATTGCTGCTCCAATTGCACTGGCTGCCACTCTGTTTCCAGGCTCAGTTCAGAGGTCTGCTGATTGCTTTTAAAGACCTAAACAGCTTGGAGTGGAAGACCATCTCTCCCTATACGATGTTGTCTGGTCTCTCATATCAACTGGGAGTCTTCCTCTAAGGATACTGCCATTCCTCAAAGGAACTCAGGGTGGTGTACATAGTTCCTCCCCTCCTGTAGTTCTCATAACATCCCAGTGATGTAGGTTAGGCTGAATGATCATGACTGGCCGAAAGTCACCTAAGCAGCTTCATGGCTGAGTGGGGATTTGGGCCTGGATCTTCCAGGTCTGAGTTCAATCAGTGGTTCACTAGGGGGCTGCAGGGTGTGCAGACTGCACCAGGTGACATACTCAAGACATACTCATACTGACAAAATTGTGAAAATCTTGGAATATTTGAATAATGCCATCATTTTATATATCATTTGATGCATACATATAATACAAAATGCAATGAAATAAACCATGTTAAAATATCTGTATTCTATCAAACGCTGTAGCCAAAAAACCAGAAAACGAAAACACAACTGCCTTATGTAACAAAAAGTGGGTTTTCCTAACTCAAAACTGACCAATGAGACTGATTTTTCTGAGAGCCAGTGAGGTGTTATCATGACACAGCAGGGAACCAATGAGATGTTAGTATGTCAGCTCTCATATCCATGTATCAGAACTAATACTAGAATTCTTATTCGGTTGTGTGAGCTTCACAAGAAAAAATATTGGTGATTAATGATACACTGACAACCTATGGAGAGAAGTGTTAAAATAATTGCTATTGAACTTCACTTCTGTGGCATATAATAGCTGCAAAGCCTGAACTGCAAATATCTTCATTCAGCATGTTATGACTTCCTTCACTGAAGTCAGGGTATTTTGTTGACTTTGCTCCCAGCCTTCAAAAAACCTGCGCCTTGAGGACGCAGAGAACCAAAATTGACCAGTTTCCAGTGCTGTTGCTAGGGTTATGTAGGCATGCCATTCTGAACTGGACAGTTGTATTTAACACAAATACTCACTATATACTATGTGAGTAAGGAATGAAAGCTACCAGATCAAGACTCTCAGAGATGCACATTGCTTGGCTAAATGAGGCCACCCTGTGGCAACGAAAAGGTATGCACATAGAGAGAAAATAAATTGTTGCATTAATTGTGACAAAAATAACGCAAACAGTTCCTTGATCTTAAATCAAACAATCTGATCTTATGTAGAGTTAGGTAAACACAAGAAGACTGTGTATCCCTTACTAGGGAGTAAGTCCCATTTAACTCATTATGACACAAAGTTAATTTGCAGACAAACAAAATCAAAGGCATGCATCCAAATGAATGGGGTTAGGCATGTCTGATTCTACAGATGTCTGGCTTGTAAGTCTTACTGCATTTAATGGAATTTGTTTCCAGTAAATAGGTTCAGGACTATGACATACTATTGCTAGTATAAGATACTGTTATAGTTACTGTGCTTTAAAAATTTGCATCATCTGGAAATCCTATCATGTACACTTAAACTGCAATGAATTAAGGTTGAAATTGTTACATGCTCTTACTAGGGAATAAGTCCCATTGAACTCATTATGACACAAAGTTAATTTGCAGACAAACAAAATCAAAGGCATCATTCTATGATGCAATGCCACATTCCTTAAGTATTTAGTGAGACTGAGAAATGAACTAGACATTCACAATGGTGTGTTTGTGATAAATCCCCTTTCCCCCACCATTTTTGCCTTTTTCTTTATTTATGGATATTTCTAAACCCCTTCCTGCTTACGCTACTCAGTGTGGCTTCAGGAAAAAGCATGGAGAGTTGGAAGAGGTGCGTGAGCACTACCCACTAGTCACAACTCCTCCTTGTCAGCCTGTCTTCTCTGGCTACCTCTACTAAGAGTTTGAAAAAGACATTCTTACAACTGCAATCACCTTTTCTTTCCCCTTGTGCGGCTGTCCTGCCAATAATCACCCTCCCCAAAGCTGCCACAGAGCAGCCTGAAGTCCCTTTGACAGAGTTGGTATGCGGGTATGACAGTGCCAAATGCTGGTGAGAGGAGGGGTGCTGCTCAGTCAAGCCATCAGCAGCAGGCAGGTCAGAGCCAGTATCCTGTCTGTGTACATCACACCTGAGCTGTAAGCAGCCATCCCAGGCCACACCAGGACATAAAATGACCATAATTGCCTAGTTTTAGCAGGAAACCTTTATTGCCCTTCCTGCTAAAGTGACCAGGACAATAGCCAACCTGAGCAGACTGACAGCCCAATCCTATCTACACTTTCCTGGGAGTAAGCCCCATTGACTATAATGGAACTTACTTCTGAGTAGACATGCATAGGATTGGGCTGTGAGCCACTTCTATTCCTGGGATCCCTTCCCTGCTCAGAGAGATGCTCCAAACTGTAGTCTTGATGACTCTGTACATAGGGCAGAAGTGCACAGAACTATGGGCTTGGTTCTCACACAAGCAGTACTTGCCTGTGTGTTTGAGTGCAAGAAAGTTTTATGTCTCTGTATCTTGCTGCATATGCACGCAAAACTTTGTGCAGTTATATTTTTTGTATCTAATGTGTTCCTGGATGCTTGTGGAAGTGTTGTTTTTCAGTGTCTGGGAAAGAAGTAAAATGGATCCATGTCTTTTAAAATATTTCCCACATGTTTGATGCATAAGAACATAAGAAGAACCCCACTAGATGAGGCCAAAGGGGCCCATCTAGTCCAGCTTCCTGTATCTCACAGTGGCCCACCTGATGCCTCCAGGAGCACAAGAGACCTGCATGCTGGTGCCACTCCCTTGCATCTGGCATGCTGAGATAGCCTACTTCTAAAACCAGGTTCCTGATTTTTCTTGATCATATATGGGACTTAGGCTGCAGTCCTATACACATTTATCTGAGAGGAAGTCCCATTAAACTCAGTGGGTCTTACTTCTGAGTAGGCATGCATAGGTTCGCACTGCACACCTGTAGTTGGTAGCTTGCCTCACTTTATTCAGTGTTTAGAGTTCTCTCTAGTAACACTGATTATCTTTGGAGCAAATCTGTCAACCTCTGTGCTACCTGATCAGGACTAAATGAACCAGAGTGTTGCCATCTTGCCAAAGCTGGGACATGCCAAGCTTTCCAAAATGGAGTTTGTGCTTATTATTAAGTGTCTGAGACACTTAATACACTGAGACAGGTCGCAATCCTAACCCCTATTGTCAGTGCTTTCCAGCACTGGCATAGCGGTGCCAATGGGACATGTGCTGCATCCTGCAGTTGGATGTCACTCATGGAGGCCTCCTCAAAGTAAAAGAACATTTGTTCACGTTCCTCAGAGCTGCATTGCCCTTATGTCAGTGCTGGAAAGTAGCTGTTAATTTTTCCACTTGTCTGTCTTTAGCAGAAGTCGGCTTGGCACAATGTAGCATGTTGCAGTATGAGTGTATGTGCATGACTACACCAGAAGTGCATTCCTAAACTGCAGAAAGAGCGGAAGAAAGAAGATAAAGCCACCATATATGTTGCCAAGCTCATTGTAAGCCTTGCAGTGTGTATAGCTTACACAAGGTCAGGAAATGGGAGTAGGGTAAGCCCATTTTTGTCTCAGTTGGACTTAGTCACAGTTGCCCACTCCTTAGTTACTGTGCTTATAGATTACTACCTTATCATGGGTTGCCCATGAAGACCCTCTAAAAACTACACTACGTACAGGATGAACCTGCCGGAGTACTGTTCAGTGATCTGCTGTTGATGCAGCTACACTGGTTTCTATTTTGTTTCTGGGCATGATTCAATGTGCTCTTATTATTCTCATGGCCTATAATGAACCCTCTGTTTTCCCTGACCCCCCCCCCCTTATTTTTTGCCTATTTTTCTGTCCTTTGGACAGTTTTTAACTCTCCAGCAACTTCTATGCAACTCAGCTGCTGAGATATTCTTTACAGGTAGCCTTTGTTCTGTGTTTGTTTGAATAACCACCATTGCCAGACAGCCACATGGGAGTGTGGATTTGGACTTCATCCTGTCTCAGGCAGCTGTGCTGCTTAGCAACAGAGTTATCTTGTCAATTGGGTAGTATCCTTGTCTATCTTGATCCAAGGGGTGGGAAGAAGTGACCAGGTAGTTTCCACTCCTCCAGTCAGGTAATGTGATTATGCCATTATGGTCAAGTTAGAAAACTTCCAAGGCCACAAGATGGGGTGTGTGTGTGTGTCTCTACCAGCCTCCTGAGGGACCCATTCATTGGGAGATAGAAGCATCCACTTGCTGAACTGCATGTGAAAAGGACAGTGGATTCCCTGCCATGCAGGTAGGTTAGGGACTGTATAGAGACTCGCATCAGGTTTGGGTTTTGCTTGTTTGTTTGTTTACCTCTCCACCATTTATGACAACTCAGGTTTATAGATGATTCATGAGACTGAGCAGCACCTCAGCTCCATCTGCTGGGCATTGTTATTGCATCCTTCCATAAAAACTTTTCTTACGATTTCCTGCCAAGCTCATATCTTCTTTATTCACCTATATTTTCACATTTCATCCTTTTAACTTAGACTTTTAATAAACTATGGTAGTTATATTTTGACCCTTGGTGTCCTGTTCCATGTTCATAGGTAATTCAGCAAATTATGTCTCTGTAGTCAATATTGTGGGATTGCTTTTTAATAGGAACTTCTGGGGTTCAGTGTTCTCCTGGGATGGGTGGGGGATTTCCCAGAACTCCCTCCTCTGCCTCTGTTTCTATAGCTTGGGATGGTGGCAGTGGAAACAATTTACCAAGGTGTTATCCAGTAGTGGGAAAGTGGGAAGCAAGAAGGGTGTGTATGCATGCTAACCACTAGGTGCTACTCCCCTGGGTCAACCTGCCTTCTTTTGAGAGATCTGCTTCCCTGAGATAGCCCTACTTGACTTCTCATCAAAATTTCTCAAGGAATGCCTCCACTCACATGTATGTGCTCTCCAGTTCTATCTTTTCTGAGATACAGGTACCCATTCCTTCTGGGTTGATGCCTTAACCCCCATAGAGATTTTTCAGTGGATTTCCCCATCCTGTGGAACTCCCTGTGATATTCACCAGGCCCTGCTCACAGATGCAGTTTTCCCACCAATTGAAGAACATCATTTTTTCAACAGGCCTTCACATCACTGCTATGATCAGTGATTGGTTCTCTAGCCCTCTCCTTATTCTGTTTTGATCTTGATTTGTTATTAATTCCACCTTGGGTCAGACTCATTGTGAGAGTCTGTGAGAAAGGTAGTACACTGTATAGAAATACTGTATAACACAGGTCCAACCTTGTTATATACGGATTTGACTCAACACGAATGGCCACTGGAAATGAGAAGGAATGTGCTGATCCCTGGAGAAGGGGAAAAACGCATCCCTTTAAAATCACAGTTTTAAAAACGGTTTTTTACTGTTGTAGAGAGACAGTCATGCAAGCGATTACATGTATAACCTAATTATCCACAGATTTTTCTATCTCAATGCAGTGAGAAGGGCCCTTTAAATTAAAGGAAAACAGTTGTTTAACAATAACCTTGTTAATATGAGAGGGCAATATTATAATAATAATTCTGATTGCTTTTAATGATCAGACTGTTTTTCATGTTTTGTGCTATAAGCTCCCCCACACTATGGAAAAAGTGCAAAGATAAATTTTTAAAATAAGTAGATAAAACATAAACTTCAAATGGAAAGATCAGGCCAGCATAAGTCAGTGAGACTGCAATCCTATGCATCCTTACCTGGGAGTAAGCCCTACTGAATTCAACAGAAATTACCAGCATGTAGTGAACACTATCTCCCGATCTTGTCTGATCTCGGAAGCTAAGCAGGCTCAGGCCTGGTTAGTACTTGGATGGGAGACCGCCTGGGAATACCAGGTGCTGTAGGCTTCTACCATAGTCTTTCGAGACTGAAGGTTGCCAACCAACCACTTCTGAGTAGACTTGCATAGGCTTGTGCTGTGAGAGCCCATTCTATACATGTCTACTCAGAAGTAATTTCTGTTGAATTCAATAGGGCTTACTCCCAGCTAAGGATGCATACGATTGAAGCCTCACACATTTATGGTGGCTTGATCTTTCCATTGTGTCAATGGGGCTTACTCCCAGGTAAGTGTGGATACGATTGTGTGTGACGGCCCAGTTCTAAGCATGTCTACTCAGAAGCAAGTTTCATTATAGTCAATAGTCTGCTCTGTGCCCAATCCTATGCATGCCTACTCAGAGGTAAGTGCCATTACAGTCAATGGGGCTCACTCCCAGGTAAGTGTGAGTGGCTGGGCTTGTGCTGTGAGTGTGGCTGTTGTGGGACTGCCTGCAGCAGATCCCTGGAATTCTCCAGGACAGTGAATGACTCAGGGATCCAGGAGGACGACGCTCCCCCCTCAGCGTCGCGAGGACCCCTCGTGGTTTTCGGCCCCGCCCCTTCTGTCAAGCGACCGTTTTTCCGTTAGGAGGCGGCGCGCGCCCCTCCCCAGAGGCACACCCCTGCCGAGGCCCCGCCCCCGCCTCCTGATTGGCTGGGCGGAGCCGGCGCTCTGCAGTCCCGGCTGCTGGTGCCGCTGAGGCGAGTTCGGGGGTGCAGCCGTGTTTTCGTTGCTGGAAGGCTCGGCGGGGGACGGGCGCCGCGTCCCCCTTCGCTCGGGGCCCGCGTCTAGTGCCGTCGTAGCACCGTAGGCGCCGGAGGAGGGGGGCGGCTGGCGGGTTCGCCCTGGGCCGGGGCGTCTCACCCTGGAACAAAGGCGCCGCCGGACCCCCTGCCCTCGTCGGAGCGATGGCGGCGTTCAACCTGGGGGGGCTCAGCGCCGCCTCCCGGAGGAAGAGCGTCCACTCCCGCAACGCCACTGTCGAGCGGCGGAACCTCATCACCGTCTGCAGGTAAGCTGCCTGGCCGCTCCGGGGTTGCTCTCCGCATCCTCCGCATGCGCAGCGGCGGCAGGACCTCGCGCCAGCTGCCTCCTCTGGGCAGCCGGCCCCGCAGTCGCCAGCGCGCAGGGGCTCGGCGGCGCTCAAGGGAGAGGGTCCTCTCGCACAGGTGTGGAAGGGCGCACATGGGGAACTCGGGCTCCAGTCCTGCCGCGCTTCCCTAGGGGGAAGCCCCCTTGACTGTAATGGGACTGACGTCTGAGTGCATAGGATTGGGCTGTGAGGCTCCACACTTCCCCGGGAGCAAGCCCCAGTGACTATAATGGGACTGACGTCTGAGTAGACATGCATAGGATTGGGCCCTCACACACAATCCTATCCACACTTCCCTGGGAGTAAACCTCACTGACTATAGTGGGACTTGCTTCTGAGTAGACACGCCTGGGATTGGGCTCTGAGCTGCAGACCTATCCACACTTCCCTGGGAGTAAGCCCCATTGACTGTAATGGGGTTTACTTCTGAGGAAACATGCATAGCAGTGGGCTCTGAGGCTGCCATCCTGTCCACACTTCCCTGTGAGTAAGCCCCATTGACTGTAATGGGACTTGCTTCTGAGTAGATATGCCTAGGATTGGGCTCTGAGGCTGCCATCCTAGCCATGCTTCCTTGGGAATAAGTCCCTTTGACTATAATGGGACTTACTTCTGAGTAGGCATGCCTAGGATTGGGCTTTAAACCATTTCTGCCCAATGTTGCATATGTGCAACAAGGACCCAATGTGTACACCTCTGGGTTGGGTGGAAATAGGATAAATTAATAATGGCTTTTATTTTAAACCCAGACCAAAGACCTCAGAAGTGTGATTAGGGCCTTTAACAGCCATGAATATATTCTTCTCCATGTAAGTGTGTGGTTGGCAACCTTCAGTCTTGAAAGACTATGGTATAAGCCTATAGCACTGGGTATTCCCAGGCGGTCTTGCATCCAAGTACTAACCAGGCCTGACCCTGCTTAGCTTCTGAGATCAGATGAGATAGGGCATGTGCAACTGGGAGGGGGACGATACCCCTGGGGGCTGGGGGATAAGAATAAGCCCTCAGTTTGGCTGTACTTGTCATAAGAGGCGACTAAACAGCCACCGGCTAGATGGGACTCGTGAACCTGGGAAGGCAGCTCATCTGAGAGAAGGAAAACTCTGATCCCAAACCTCCACTGCCTTGTGGCTACATCCAGTTATGGAAAAGGCTCCTGGAGTCAACCTCGAGGCAAAATCCAGAGCTGAAGTCCCTGAGGCAGTTCATGGCTGAACACAGTCATGTTCTGGCAACTCCTGCAACGCCGTGCCGCTGGAACCAACCGTATTGGCCTCTGCCTTTCCATTGGACCATTTCAGTGACGTGGAGAGGGGGGATTTGCTGCATGGGTAACAGTCTATCCTCCATATCTACTTTACCCAGGCTTCGTGCACTGGAGAGGACACTGTTCCTGAACCACTATTCAGAGCGTGATACCATACCAGTCTTCCGAGACTGAAGGATGCCAACAACAACAAAGTGTGTGGGTGTGTATGTGAAAAGGTGTGCTCCCACCCATGCCCATATGCTTGGGACTGAAGTGTGCATTGGGTCTAGGTGAGAGTTCACTTCTTCACCATCCTGGCTGTCAGTATGGTGGTGGAATAAAGGATGTTGAGAGATAAATGATGCCAATTAATAACCCATTTCTGCCCAACCCACAGGTGTACACATTTGATCCCTGTTGCATATATGCAACATTGGGCAGAGATGGCTCAAGTGGTCTTCAGTGTGTGCTTAGAATAGGGAATTTATTTTACTCAGAAGAATAAGTATTCTCCTTCCTCTGTCCAGAGCACCTTCTTTATGTTATTTTTTCAGTTCCCTACGTGTTCTTTCTTCTCTCTTCATATAGGTGAATTGCTGCAACCAATGCACTGTCAAATGTGACAAGTGGGTTTTTGCAGCAGCTTCTTGCATTGGATTATCCATGTAGGGCAGTGGTTTTCGGCCTTTTTCTTCTCATTGCACACAGATAAGATGGTAAAATTGTCAATGCACACCATTAGTTTTTTTGACAGTTGACAAGGTACGCTGCACTGCTGGTGGGGGGGCTCACATAGCTCAATGGCCCTACTAATAAATGCCCTTCCCCCAAACTCCTGTGGCACACCTGCAGACCATCCACAGCACACCAATGTGCCATGGTGCACTGGTTGAAAAATTGTTGATTAGGGAATGTGTGATAGAACAACCCTATTTTATGTAAAGCACCATGTACTTTGGTGGTGGTTTATACGCGTAAATCTTCTTTAGGGATGTTTGGCTTCCCTACTCCTTAACCTGACTTTGCACTTGCTCCCACTGCTGATTATTGAGCAAAATAGTTCTACTTTGCAGCCCAGAGTTGTATCTGAACCTGTTTTTGATAACATAAGATCCTATTGTGAGTACCATGATACAGCCCTGTAGCAGATACTGGGTTCTTATATGCTGCTATGACCAATTAAAACCTAGGATTGGTCTCTGAAGAAGGGAGCAGGTGCATTGCTTGTGTTAATAGGAAGCCATGTGGGGCATATGTGCCCCTGACTGTGAAAGCTGGGATCACTGGAGCAGGTTTAGTTTTAATACTTGTTGTTTCTCCATTTCAAATGGATGGCTACTGTTTGTTCCATTGCTGTTTGTGCACACTGTTTGTGCAAACAGAAAATTGCTTGTTTTCTGTTTGTTCCATTGCTGTTTGTGCACACTGTTTGTGCAACAGAAAATTGCTGTTTGTGCACACTGTTGTGATAAGGGCAAAAAACTGTCCTATACCTAGTACATATGTTGATCCAGCTATTGGCCCCACTGAGTGGCAATGGCTATCCAAAGTTTCAGATAGGAAGGAGATGTTAAGGATTGGAGCTGGGACTTTCTGCATGCAAAGTAAATGCGCTTCCTTTGAGTGGGTGATCTGCTTCCACTGATTCTAGTAATCTGCAAGCCCTCCCACCACCACCCTTTTTCTGTCATAATGATGGGCATTTTGTGAATCTGTTTATTAGCCATTTCTAAGGAGGCTGTCTGCTTTTAGTTGTTAAAAGCAGTATACCTCCACTTTTCATGCTAGTTAGATGTGAAAACAAAAAGCAAGTCATGAAACAAATAAAAAGCAAATTATGATAAATTTTAATTATCTTTAATGTTTAGACTGTTTCTCGGATCAAAGTTGTTTACAAAAGATGGGTGAAATACAAAATCATAGCACATAAGTAACACAAACACTGTAAATATTAAAATAAAATTAAACCCTAAACAATGACAGAGTCAAAGTAGGGTGTTGGGCAAAATCAAATTATGAAGGCCTGCCAGAACAAAAATGTCTTCAGCTTGTAACAAAGTGTCATCAAAGTGGAAGCTAGATGGACTTTATTTGGAAGTCACAGCAACAAAGAGAGCCTGTCTTCACTAGCCAAATTTCAAGTGGCAGCAAAACCCTCCATAAGGCCTCCCAAGCTGAGCTGAGAAGATGAATGAGCTTATTTGGGAGAAAGCAATCCTTTTAATTGTTCTGTTCTTAAACTGTTTCAGGCTATTAAAGTAATAACCAACAGTTTGGATTACGCACAAAAATGAACTGGAGCAAGTGAAACTGGTACAAAAGGATACATGCTCCAGAAAACTATGCTATTGAATATCTAAGTACGAGAATGAAGTGGTAGAGTTAAATAGGAACTGACTGACAGCCCAATCCTATCCACACGTTCCTGGGAGTAAGCCCCATTAACTCTAATGGGACTTACTTCTGAGTAGACATGCATAGGATTGGGCTGTAAGTTATCAATACCTCCTGTTGAGTTTCATAGAACAAAATAAACAGGTTGCAACCTGGGGCGTAGTTTAGGTGAGCCTGCCCTATCCGCAGACAATGGGGTAAATAGGGACAGGTTTAGCTTCTGCCCCAGTAGTGTCTGTGAGAACAACATATCTCCCATGTCAATGAGTGGCGACAAGCCTTTCATTATTTTGGGGAAATGTAAAGCACTTACTCCTAGATAGGCTTGCAGTTTGGAAAAACTCAATTGGCCACCAAGGGAGGGTAGTATCAGAAAAGTGGTAGTCAGGTTTCCAAAGGTAAAAGATATTGTGTTTAAAACTTTCCCTTTAAACCCCCCCCCCCATGTATGTGAGAGATTTATCCTTCCTTTTCCTCAGTGCAGCTTCTGAGATTGGAAAGGGAAAATGTATATTTCTTATTTCCTTTTGGCTATGTTTGCTGAGAAATTGGAAATGCCTCTCAACCTTCTAAGACATGGGGAAACAGCTTGCGACCTCAGTGTGCCTTAGAAGGCATCTGAGAGGCACTTCCATTCTCTTGGCAAACCAGAAGTGACTCTCAGCGGTCTCTGGGAGACCTTCTGAGGAGTGAGGAAGTTGTGGAAGAATCTGGAAGTGCCTCTCAGAGGCCTTCTGAGGTGCGAAGAAGCTGTTCATGGCCTCCCCATACCTCAGAACACCTCTGGAAGCTACTGGAAGGCATTTCCGGTCATGTCCAAGGATCTTCTGTGAGCCCTACAGCCGCAGGTTCAATACCCATGGTGGTTAAATCCATGGGTTCTAAATCTGTGGGTGAAGGGGACCCACTGTATGCAAATGGTGGTTCACAGTAAAATGTCTTCTAAAGTTTTTCTTTTCCGACATGACTGGAGAGAAGTGAGCTGAATGTATTCTCTTTTCTCCGTCTCTCATCTGTTGTAAAAGGAAGATAAGGTGCCAGTTATTCCCAATATGAGAATTTTAAAAACTTACAGTATTGACCCAAAGTCTGTTATCTGGCACTGATTGATGTGTGGTCTTTTACAGCCTTGCTGTAATTAAGCACTTGTCTGGTTATTTGTAGCAAATAAAAAATTGCCTCCAGGCAATCTGGCATGACTCAACCACTGTTGCATGTGAAAGCTATTTTGTTTACCAGATGCATGTGTACAGAAACCAGAAATGAATGTTTCTCTAGTCAAGGAAACCTAGTACAGGTGCAGCCTATTTATCCATGGATTTTTTATCTGCCTATTTGTCCATGGATTTATTTATTTATTTGTCTTTGGAAAGACATACACACCTTTGCCTCCTTTGTCCTCCACTGGCATCTCACTCAGTTTCCAGGCAGCCCAAAACACTGCAAAAAGGCTCTGCCTCGCCCAGGCAGGGAAATAGCCCTGGAAGAGGTTCCCCTTGCAAGGAACAGTAACATTCCTGGAGCCCCTGAGCCAGCAAAGAGGCTGAAAAGGGGGAGGAGGGACGGAAAACCTCTGCAACCGGAACATGTGCAGCAAGGTGGAGCGCTCTCTCACACACACACACACACACACACACACAGACACAGACACACACACAGGGGCAGGTGTGGTAGCAGCAGAGGGGATTGCTTTGAAAAACCCAGGGAGTGTTTGTGGAATTCCCCCCCCCATGGTGCAGGCAATCACTGACCCAAGCAACCCCCCCCCCATGGTGCCGGTGACACAAGTGAGCCTTCCCAGAAAGCAAAGCATGTGATTTAGCCTACAATCCTCTCCACACTTTCCTGGGAGTAAGCCCCATTGACTACAATGGGGCTTACTTCTGAGTAGAAATGCATAGGGCTGGACTCTTAAAAGCTCAGCTGGCAACGGGGAGGGCTCAGGAAGGGGAGGAGAGGAGATTGCTTTAAAAAACCCAGGAAGTGTTTGCCAAATTCCCCCCCCCCCATGCTGCAGGCTCTCCTGCTCCAGCAGCAAGCCTTCCCAGCAAACAAATTATGTGATTTAGCCTACAATCCTCTCCACACTTTCCTTGACTACAATGGGGCTTACTTCTGAGTAGAAACGCATAGGGCTGGACTCTTAAAAGCTCATCTGGATAGCTGGCAATGGGGAGGGCTGAGTACGGAGGGGATTGATAACAGCTGCCTTAGTTTCCTTCCATCTGGAAGTGTCAGGCTGCAGTGTACTTGCGTAACTCTATGGAATTTAGCACAATGCATTTTTGTTAATCACGCTGAGTCACGGAATGGAACTAACGCGGATAAATAGGCTCTACCTGTATAGTGCTATGAAGGCTACATCTACAATCTAGTTTTGGCAGAGAGTCTGGTTGGAAAGCAGGAATAGCATGTTGCTGTGGTTCCCCAACTTGAGTAAAATCAAGCAGTATACTATACTCATTTGTTGTCAAGAAGGCTGTAATGGGCTATTGATTAGTAGTTTTGAGTGTCTGATTTTGATCAAAGCTACTGTGTGTGCACAGGGGGGAAAAACCTATCCTAGAATCTTCAGGAAGAGTTGTTGTGTGACTGGAGATATGGTTTCCTGCTTTTCCAAAAGAAAATCCCAGCTGTGTGTAGCCACATGTTGTTTTTTTCCATATTTAATCAATATTAGT
Organism: Tiliqua scincoides; assembly: GCF_035046505.1. Taxonomy (NCBI): domain Eukaryota; kingdom Metazoa; phylum Chordata; class Lepidosauria; order Squamata; family Scincidae; genus Tiliqua; species Tiliqua scincoides. The sequence continues at coordinate 24,177,034 of NC_089825.1, forward strand.
CCTTCAAAATATCAAACGAAACAATTACTGTATATGAATAGCATTGAGCAATGGATTTTCTTTAAGTCTTCACTTTTTAAGCAATTGATTACTAAGTGGGTTGCTTTTCCGATATTAGTTATCGTGAGTTATGGGGTAACAGATTATATTACTGTATCACCTTATATAGCCTTTAATGTGGAGTAAAATATTGAGTAAAATAGTAAAAAAAGTTAAAACGTTTCTATATGAATTCTTTAATCTGATTGTAGTTTGTTGTGTACTCTATCTGTAATGCACATTGGGGTGTGAGTGTTTCAAAAATCCTCTATGATCTGGAAAATTCAGTAGATGTACAAGTTCAATCCTATGCCCAAGTACCACAGGTTTCTGTGATACATTGCAATGTCTGAGCAGTATCCATCATATTCTAAGCCTTATGTGTCACTTAGCGCAATCCTGAGGTGGGACTGGGGCCCAGCAATTATGCCACATCCCAACCCCCGTTCCTGGGGAGTTCGGAGCAGCTTCAAGCAGCTCCGCTCTCCTCGGGCTTGTGCCACCTCAGGAGGCGCAAGTTCAAGGAGACCCATAGGGGCCAGGATAGCTTACCTGGAGGTAAGGGGAAAAGTTTCCCCTTCTGGATGAACCACTTTGGGCCCCTATCCTGCGCTAGATACAGCGCAAGCGTCTTGGTTCAGGTCCTGCTTGAAAGGACAAGTTCTGTTCTGTTGACTTGCTTTACGTAACATGCAGGTCCCTCTCCCAGAAAATATGGATGGCTCCCTCTCTGATGGCTTTTTAACAGAGGGTGAAGATTTTTATTTAAGCTAACCTTCTGCTTCTGAGGTTATTTTGTCAATTGGCAGTATTCATATTTTAGATATGAGGTACTTCTTAGGAACTGTCTTCATATTTTATACAATGAAGTTAGTTGTACTGTTTGATTTTATACATTTGTTATAAGGTGGAGTCCGCAAGCTGGAAGGAACCCTTTTGCCAGGGGAGGCACTAGTGTGAGCCACTAAGGGAGTCTCATTTCAGACAAACCAGGTGTCTCTATCCTACTACACAGAGCCTGAGAATTAGACAAGGCAGGTTCAAGTCCAGTCCAGTTTTATATGACTGACCAGAATCACTTGTGTTAAGGACACAAGTGGAGGAAGTGGAAATAGGTCTGGTATCCACATGGACCAGTTAATAGGCTTGCTCTCTAACAACTAAGTCACAGCATACTTCATGAGACATTTAGCATTCTGTATCACAAACAGCGCACCTGAGTGGAAGGGGAGCACTGCACAGGCCAGTCATTGGATTTGCACATGACCCCTATTGCGGCAACCCACTTATTTAGCCGTGATATACGCCCATCTACCCTGTACTGTTTGCATCAAATCTGGTACCCACTGTACTACTGCCCCAGCGTAGCTGTCATTATGCTGCCCTTCCTTTCTTCCCAACTGTCTACCTTACACAGAATTGCAGCAAATGAATTTTGACCAGTGAGGGGCTTCCTCCCAACTCTGGACCTCAAGAAGTTAGTGTGATACTGAGCCCATATAGTAGAAAGGCACCTTCATCTCTCCCTGCAGAGTCTGACCTGGATGCCAGCTAAAGTAAGAAACAGCTAGGATGGAAAGAGGGTATTCCTACCTGAAAGGAAAGTGGTAACAAAGATGGAGAAGCATCTGAAAGAGAAACATGCAAGTGGGTTGCCAACCATCTTATACCAGCAGGGTTTCCATGCGTTTGCAAGTTGTCCGACAGACTGCAAAGTAGCAGGTATCAGTGAACATAAGATCAGCCCCACTGGATCAGGCCATAGGCCCATCTAGTCCAGCTTCCTGCATCTCACAGCGGCCCACCAAATGCCCCAGGGAGCACACCAAATAACAAGAGACCTCATCCTGGTGCCCTCCCTTGCATCTGGCATTCTGACATAACCCATTTCTAAAATCAGGAGGTTGCGCATACACATCATGGCTTGTACCCCATAATGGATTTTTCGGGGTCTGTACTGCCTGTCATGGGGTTTGCAGAGACCTGGATGGAACAAACAAGTCAGCAATCCCACAGTATAACAGCTGGGATCACACTGACCATTGTTACAAGGCATGCTGTTGGCTTTCAAGTAGAATACAGATCAGTTCTTGTCGTCCGCAGGGGTTCTGTTCCTGGAAACACTGCAGATGCCAAAAACTGAGAATAATGAAATCCAATCTGACCTGTTTTCTGAGGCATGGGGGTGTATGGCCTCCCCGGACCTCAGAGTACCTGCTGGGGCCTTCCTGCAGGCATTTCCGTGGATAAAGAGGACCCACTGTAGCTTTTAAAGCAAGTCTTGTAGATAAGTGCAACAAAGTTGGAAGTCTCTCTGCAAAATATGTTAAGGGATTAGAGGGAGGCTGAACATGAGGGGTCTTAAAATAGTCATACATTTATTGTAAATCTTTAACTTATTTTGGTCAGTTGGTCTTCAGTAAATTCCATTCAACATGATCAGAAGCTATTTTTGCCTCTTAGGCTAACACCTTGAGGATGTTTAATTTTTAACATTTCTAATTTAATGTTTTGAAAAGCTAGTTTGGTATTTGTCTATCAACATGGATAAAGTTATTCTATAGTAATACAGATACCTTGGAGTTGAATCTAACAGTGAAGTTTAACGTCTGAAAAGATTCAAATCATTGCTTGGCTAGCTGTGGAATACCAAATATTTGCATGCCCAACAGACTACTTCAATGCATAGAATACGAACTATTTAAACGTTGTTAAATTTTTAGCATAGTTGTAGAAGTGTATTAATTTTCAAGGCATGCTTTCTCCTAAAATATTATTCAGTATAATATAATAGCTAAACATACTTTGCTTATGCTTTTTTAAATCCTAGGTTTTCTGTCAAGACACTGATTGACCGTTCTTGTTTTGAAACTATTGATGATTCTTCTCCTGAATTTAATAATTTTGCGGCCATTTTGGAACAAATTCTAAGTCACCGACTCAAAGGTATATATACATCTAATGACAGAGAACCATGCGCCTTGTCTAAGGGTATGTGTGTGTACCACTTATAAATGAGTTTTAACTAATAATTTTACCATTATAAACTCTGAGGAGCCTGGATGAGACAGGAAAGTTTTCTTGCCGGCTTCACAGAAGGGACCTGTGCAGAAAATTCTCTTTCTGATACATCATTTTGTCTGCTTTTGGATGATTCCCAGCGAAAACAATATACATAGAATATTGGGGGGGGGGGAGCCAAACCAGCAGATCCCATTTCCGCAGTTTCTGTTAACTGTGGATCAGGTCCATGACCCCCCTGCATGCGTTCCCCTACATGCTCCCTCTCTGGAGGCAATGGGAGCTTTGCTCCCCTCACCTCCAGAGGGTCTTCTGAGCCCAGCAGAGGCAGCACACATCTGCCTGTGTTCTCTGCAGGTCTCAGAATGACTGTTGCAACTAAAAAAGTGCTAGTTCCAGTTTTTTGTCAAAACTGGAAATGATGTTTTTAATGCCTTATAAGGCATTAAAAACCCTGGGGAAGCTACATTGTTTAGTGTTTTTATCTCTTGTCATAATCAATCAAATTGGTCAGTAAAATTTTAATAGAAAAGGTGTTATAAACCTCATTTTCAATATGCAAGATATAACTGGAATGATTAGTTTACCAGTGATTTACCTCAGATAAGCCATTTTTTAAAGTGAGAGTAAGATATTAAATTTTATTTTTCATTTTTATACCACCATTCCTCCAAGAAGCTCAGGGTGGTGTACATAGTTCCACCCCCTACTTTAGTCCTCACAACAACCCTGTGAGGTAGTTGAGAATGAGCGAGTGACTGGCCCAAGATCAACTGGGGAGCTGAATGTCTGAGCAAGGATTTGAACCTGGCTCTTCCAGATCTAAGTTCAACTTCTAAACTAGCTGATAGTCTCATCCAATCCACTCCAAAATAAAAGCAGTTAAGAGTGAGATCTTGTTCAAGCATCAAGAGACATGAATACACGAAGTTACCTAGGTAACATAGTAAGGTTGAATGGACTGGTAAAAGACTTTTAGATGTGACTGGTAAGAGGGGCAGGTTTAGAAAATTACATGTGAGGCACTATACAAACTTGATCAAAGATGAGCTCCAACTTTGACTGGTTTGAATACACCATCTGGAAAGTTTCTGCTAATTACCTCTGAATTATTGGATGATTTGTTCCCAGTTGTTCTTGCTGAATACTGGGAATACCTAGATTGTCAGCCCAATACCACATAAAATGCAGCTGTGCCAGGGTGGCTGCCGCTGTATCTCATGGGGAAATTTCGGCTGCTGGAGATCTCCTTGGGATAAGGGGACATTTGTCCCCTTGTCCCACAGTAAGCCCCAGCAGCAGCTATGGATCATTTTGAAAATGTACCAGCTTGATTGCTGGAGCAAGTCCACATTGAGCCATTGGCCTTCCTGGGATCAGACTCAGGAAGGGGTTGGGATTTGGCATGTGCTGCTGCCACAAATCCTGTCCCCTCCCAGGCTTGATCTGCCCCATCACCATCCTGTTTCACTCACCCTGCCCTGTTTGATTCCTTCTCTATCTCCCTCCAGCATCCTGAGTGGGCTTACCTGTTTTAGCAGGTCTCCATACTTCTGCTGGCATGCAGGAGGTTGCTTCTTCCTCCCCACCAGCAGGCCTGCAGTGTGCGTTGGCAGTGGCTGCTTTGCAACTGCCATAAAGCAGCCTCTGCTGGCACAACACTCGTTAACGCACTCAGGAGAGGGGGAGGATTGAGCTGTATGATTTCCTCAACTCCCCAGCTTTAGCACTTTAGCAATACAAAATCAAAACTGTGCCTATTCAACAAAGGTTTGCTTGCAGTGAAAACATCCTGCTATCCTCCTGACTATGATAATGTAGTTTATAAGAGTATATTGGAATTATTTCTCTCCTTACTATCTGGTTCAGGTCAGATCACATGGTTTGGCTATGAAAGCCCTCGTAGCTTCTGGGATTATATCAAGGTGGCTTGCCGCAAGGTTTCACACAACTGCATCTGTAGTATTGAGAACATGGAAAATGTCAGTTCTTCAAGAGCTAAGGTGAGAAGACACTGTTCATTTTTAAACTTCCTAGTTCAAAGCACGTGTTATTTATCCTGCAGTATTTGCTGTTCAAATAAAATTGTTAAGCATTTTATATTAATAAATGCATACAACAGCTTTTTGTAATGCTATCATCCTGATAAATGAAAAGGCCAATCCTACCCAACTTTACAGTGCTGGTACAGCTGCGCCAACTGGGCGTGCACTTCCTTCTGCAGTGGGTGGGGCAATCATGGAGGCCGCCTCAAGGTAAGGGAATGTTTGTTCCTTTATCTCGGGGCTGCATAGCAGCTGTATTGAGCCTGGAAAGTTGGATAAGATTGCAGCTGTGGGGTTGACTTATAGTCGAGTATCTGCAGTGATTATGATGAGCAAACTAAGAACATAATTTTAAATAAAAGACTTGGATGCAAAGTATAGCTATCTGTGTTTGACTTTTATAGGATATAGGCATTGCTGTTTTAAAAGAGCCTACAGGCATGACACTGAAATCAAATGCGGCCTTTTTTGCTATTGGCCAGACAGATTTGCTTTTGTTCCCCAAAATTAAGAATGCAATATAAGAGGAGTATTTTCTATTCAACTAGTTTTCTGGTGGGTGTAGATGGGTTTAAAATTTGAGTTTCATATCTTTGTATGCAGGAGAATATTTTCTGTGAAGCTTGAAAACTTGATGGTAAGGTCACACCTGGAGTATTGTGTCCAGTTCTGGTCACCACATTTCAAAAAGGACATAGTGGAAATGGAAAAGGTGCAAAAGAGAGCGACTAAGATGATTACGGGGCTGGGGCACCTTCCTTATGAGGAAAGGTTATGGCGTTTGGGCCTCTTCAGCCTAGAAAAGAGGCGCCTCGGGGGACATGATTGAGACATACAAAATTATGCATGGGAAGGATAAAGTGGATAGAGAGATGCTCTTTACACTCTCACATAACACCAGAACCAGGGGACATCCACTAAAATTGAGTGTTGGGAGGGTTAGGACAGACAAAAGAAAATCTCTTTACTCAGCATGTGATCGGTCTGTGGAACTCCTTGCCACAGGATGTGGTGACGGCATCTGGCCTGGATGCCTTTAAAAGGGGATTGGACAAGTTTCTAGAGGAAAAATCCATTATGGATTACATGCCATGATGTGTATGTGCAACCTCCTGATTTTAGAAATAGGCCATGTCATAATGCCAGATGCAAGGGAGGACACCAGAATGCAGGTCTCTTGTTATCTGGTGTGGTCCCTGTGGCATTTGGTGGGCCGCTGTGAGATACAGGAAGCTGGACTAGATGGGTCTATGGCCTGATCCAGTGGGGCTGTTCTTATGTTCATGTGTAATGCTCAAGAATTGATAAAGCACAAGATACTTTATTTTGTATTTCCTGAACAAACTAGTGAAAATAGAAATTATTCAAAACTACTGCAAAACTTTTCAGTTTCAAACAGATATGTAGCAGCCAATACTATCAATCTATTAAATGGGTAGGGTGTAGTCTTAAAATAAAATAAGTACTACCTTATTGTTGCATATACTGAACCAATGCAACTGTCTGCGTGCAGGTAAATTGGTACCATGGGTATTGTTTTGTTTGAAGTAAAGCAGATATTGTATATCCTCTGAATGGTTTTCAGAGATAGAAATTGTGTTCAGATTTTCTGTCTAATTCATGCATTCTTTTTCTTTAGGGAAGAGCTTGGATTAGAGTAGCACTTATGGAAAAGCATTTGTCTGAATATATATCCACAGCTTTGAGAGACTTCAAAACAACCAGGTATTAATGTCCTTTATTTTATTTTATTTTTTCAAAATAAATAAGCATAATAAATGCACAATGTTAATACATTTAAAATGGCAACAAATTAGAAAAATGACTATGTTGTTAAAAGAATATACATTGTAGCTTGTTAAAAGTACAGGTCTGCAACATTTCCCCAATAGCTGTCACATACCATGGTAGTATCATCAGGTCTAATATATTAAAAATAAAATATTGGAATGGGCACCCACCTGAAATTGGCTCGCCACCCACCTAGTGGGTTCTGACCCATGGTTTGAGAAACACTGGGTTAGCACATACTACTTATGCTGATTTCTAGAGCAGAGTTCTCAAAACTCTCAGGGAGTTTGAGAACAGACATAAGTTTTTGCAGGAAAGGGGGAAAGGCAGCAATTTGATCCCTAGGATCATGCAGCTACCAGGGATGGGGGGGGGGCATTCAGCTTACCTAGAGCTAGCAGCAGCCTGGGGCCTCTGCAGGGCTCCCCAAGCCTCCAAATGTCTGGAAAAAGTTAACACCCACTTCCTGTTTTTGTTGTGAAGTGGGTGTTTTTTAAACTTTCTTTCCCTGCCCTGCTCTGGCAGTAGCATGATACTGGGGATCACTTTGCTGCCTTTCTCCCTTTCCACCCCTTAAGGGGCCAGAGACAGGGCTTCTCAGGCTGGTGGGTCACAACCCAGTAGTTTGAAAACCCCATTCTAGAGTAATCTTTACATAAGAACATAAGAACAGCCCCACTGGATCAGGCCATAGGCCCATCTAGTCCAGCTTCCTGTATCTCACAGCGGCCCACCAAATGCCCAGGGAGCACACCAGATAACAAGAGACCTCATCCTGGTGCCCTCCCCTACATCTGGCATTCTGACTTAACCCATTCCTAAAATCAGGAGGTTGCGCATACTCATCATGGCTTGTACCCCATAATGGATTTTTCCTCCAGAAACTCGTCCAATCCCCTTTTAAAGGCGTCTAGGCTAGACGCCAGCACCACATCCTGTGGCAAGGAGTTCCACAGACCGACCACACGCTGAGTAAAGAAATATTTTCTTTTGTCTGTCCTAACCCGCCCAACACTCAATTTTAGTGGATGTCCCCTGGTTCTGGTATTATGTGAGAGTGTAAAGAGCATCTCCCTATCCACTCTGTCCATCCCCTGCATAATTTTGTATGTCTCAATCATGTCCCCCCTCAAGCGTCTCTTTTCTAGGCTGAAGAGGCCCAAACGCTGTAGCCTTTCCTCATAAGGAAGGTGCCCCAGCCCCGTAATCATCTTAGTCGCTCTCTTTTGCACCTTTTCCATTTCCACTATGTCTTTTTTGAGATGCGGCGACCAGAACTGGACACAATACTCCAGGTGTGGCCTTACCATCGATTTGTACAACGGCATTATAATACTAGCCATTTTGTTCTCAATACCCTTCCTAATGATCCCAAGCATAGAATTGGCCTTCTTCACTGCCGCCGCACATTGGGTCGACACTTTCATCGACCTGTCCACCACCACCCCAAGATCTCTCTCCTGATCTGTCACAGACAGCTCAGAACCCATCAGCCTATATCTAAAGTTTTGATTTTTTGCCCCAATGTGCATGACTTTACACTTACTGACATTGAAGCGCATCTGCCATTTTGCTGCCCATTCTGCCAGTCTGGAGAGATCCTTCTGGAGCTCCTCACAATCACTTCTGGTCTTTACCACTCGGAAAAGTTTGGTGTTGTCTGCAAACTTAGCCACTTCACTGCTCAACCCTGTCTCCAGGTCATTTATGAAGAGGTTGAAAAGCACTGGTCCCAGGACAGATCCTTGGGGCACACCGCTTTTCACCTCTCTCCATTGTGAAAATTGCCCATTGACACCCACTCTCTGCTTCCTGGCCTCCAATCAGTTCTCAATCCATGAGAGGACCTGTCCTCTAATTCCCTGACTGTGGAGTTTTTTCAGTAGCCTTTGGTGAGGGACCGTGTCAAACGCCTTCTGAAAGTCCAGATATATAATGTCCACGGGTTCTCCCGCATCCACATGCCTGTTGACCTTTTCAAAGAATTCTATAAGGTTCGTGAGGCAAGACTTACCCTTACAGAAGCCATGCTGACTCTCCCTCAGCAAGGCCTGTTCGTCTATGTGTTTTGAGATCCTATCTTTGATGAGGCATTCCACCATCTTACCCGGTATGGATGTTAGGCTGACCGGCCTATAGTTTCCCGGGTCCCCCCTCTTTCCATTTTTAAAAATAGGCGTGACATTTGCTATCCTCCAATCTTCTGGCACTGTGGCCGTTTTGAGGGACAAGTTGCATACCTTAGTCAAGAGATCTGCAACTTCATTCTTCAATTCCTTAATAACCCTTGGGTTGATGCCATCAGGGCCCGGTGACTTATTGATCTTTAATTTATCAATGAGGTCTGAAACATCTTCTCTTTTAACCTCTATCTGACTTAACTCCTCGGTCAGGAGGGGCCGTTCGGGCAGCGGTATCTGCCCGAGGTCTTCTGCCGTGAAGACAGATGCAAAGAACTCATTTAATTTCTCTGCCATCTCTAAGTCTCCTTTTATCTCCCCTTTCCCTCCCTCACCATCCAGAGGGCCAACCGCTTCTCTGGCGGGTTTCCTGTTTCTAACATATTTGAAGAAGCTTTTATTGTTCCCCTTAATGTTGCTGGCCATGCATTCCTCATAGTCTCGCTTGGCCTCCCATATCACCTTCTTACATTTCTTTTGCCACAGTTTATGTTCCTTTTTATTCTCCTCATTAGGGCAAGACTTCCATTTACGGAAGGAAGCTTCCTTGCCCTTCACAGCCTCTCTAACTTGGCTGGTTAGCCATGCGGGCACCCTCCTGGATTTAGTGGAACCCTTCTTTCTTTGCAGTATACACCTCTGCTGGGCCTCTATTACTGTTGTTTTAAGCAGCCTCCATGCACTCTGGAGAGATTGGACTCTTTTTACCCTCCCTTTCAACCTCCTTCTTACCAGCCTCCTCATTTGAGGGAAGTCCGCCCGTTGGAAGTCAAGGGTTTTTGTTAGAGATTTGCCTGGTATTCTTCCCCCAACGTGCACGTCAAAACGGATTGCAGCATGATCACTGTTCCCCAATGGCTCAGTAACGTTTACATCTCTAACCAGGTCCTGCGTACCGCACAAAATTAAATCCAGAGTCACCTGTCCTCTGGTGGGCTCCGTGACTAGCTGATCTAAGCCACAATCATTTAGCACGTCAAGAAATCCGGTTTCCTTATCGTGACCAGAACACAAATTGACCCAGTCAATATGAGGATAATTGAAGTCCCCCATGATTACAACCCTGTCCCTCCTTGTCACCTCCCTGATCTGTTTCCTCATTTCAAGGTCCCCATCAGATTTCTGGTCTGGAGGACGATAGCACACCCCCAGTATTACATCGCTGCACAAGCCTGGTAATTTAACCCACAGAGATTCTACGGTGGAGTCGGACCCACCTTCAATCTCTACTTTGCTGGATTCTATCCCTTCCTTAACATAAAGGGCCACCCCACCTCCAACACGCCCCTGCCTGTCCCTCCTGTAGAGTTTATAGCCCGGGATTGCGGTATCCCACTGATTGTCCGCATTCCACCAGGTTTCCGTTATGCCCACTATGTCAATATTTTCCCTTGTCACCAGACATTCCAGTTCTCCCACCTTTGCTCGTAGACTTCGGGCATTCGCATAAAAGCATTTATACACGGAATGCCCCAGGATGGGCTGCTTATTCGCTCCTTTGTCCCCGCATCCTCTCATTGTGCCAAACCGTCTATCACATCCCATCACCCTACCTTTCCCAATTTCTTCTCCTACCCTGCCTTTGTCTTGTTGTTCTCTAACCTCCCCATCCTCATCCCATAGGGATGAGGAGTCCCGAACCGGATGCCCCTCGGCTCCTGTCGGCCTTCCCCCAGGCCGACAATACTTTACATAGTATTGGGCTGGCTGGTGTGTTTAAATAGCTGTATCCTGTATGTATGTTTCAGTATTGGAACACAGGTGTGGTGATGGGGAGACAGGCATGCAACATTCTGTGTATCATGCTTCCCATGTGCTCTTGGGTTCTGCAAGAAAATGATGAGACATAGTAGCTGCTTTTACTATGTCCTAGTCAGGCCACTGGAGGTAGGTTGTCTGTCAACTGGGGATAGAATTGGGGCCTCTTACCCTTTCTCCAGCTGGGAGTAGCCAATTAACCTAGACTTCCTACCATGATGGAGGTAATTGTTGGAGGAATGAAATAGATGCGGACTGTCCCTGCTTCTCTGCATACCCTCACTCTCTCACATCAGAAAATTAGCTCTTCTCTTTAACCAAATAGGTGGTGGCCTTTTACAATATAGAATAGAGTTTGTTAAAGAGAAAAATAGGCAAAGTGCAACATAAGGGAAAAAATAAGAGTCTTGTGATCAGATAGAAAGCAAAAGAAATAAAAAATAGATTCTAACTATATGTTCCTTGCACTGTCCTGTTACATAGGATGAAATGTAGGGAAATCAGGTTTCATTTCTTTTCATTGGCTTGTTCAAATGTGGGAAAACTTAGTCCAAACCCTGGAACTTCCCAGAAGCAATAGTTAGGTGAATTGACTCAACCAATGGGCAGTTGCAACTGGAACTTGGGGTGCAGCTGGAGCTTTAAGTGCCATCGCTGTCATTTTTGCTCTTTGCTGAAACTGTGACATGCAGACAGGAATATCCCTGCATCATCTTTGGAATTTGCCATCTCAAAGTACTAGAAAGCCTTGGGTAGGAGAATATGAGGGGTGAAAAGTTCATGATGGAGGACTAGAGTCAGCAAGGCCAGAATTAGTCCAATCCTGTTTTGAACATTTTCAAAGGGTGGCAGGCTTTCCATTCACCAAAATGAGTAATTAAAGGGTATATATGTTTATGTTTTTATTTTTGTTCTAGGTGTATATACTGTATATATTATTCTCGGAACATATTATTCCCAGGTTATTATATATGCTATTATATACATAGTAGAGAGAAGTGGAACCTGAGTAATCTCCCAAATGATGAGTCATTTTCATACCAAAATATGTCTGTTTATTAGGATTATTTTTTCTTAGCAAATGTGTTTGCATTTGGGTGATTACTATTAACAATATTTATATACCGCTTTTCAGCAAAAAGTTCACAAAGTGGTTTACAGAAAAAATCAAATTTTCATAGTATCCTTGAAATACATTGGCAAAGTTAGATGTTATGCTTATGTTATTGAATTAAAAGGTGTTAACTTTTCAAATTTGAAATTGCTAGTTTCCAATATTAAATTTCTAGTAATTTGAATTGTTGGAGTGTCAGTTAAGTGACTGACAATATAATCCTATGGATATCTGTTAAGAAGTAAGTTCCACCTCTCCTGGTCCCAGGTGCGTAGTGGAGGATGCAACCTGAGTATTTAAATTAGAAATTTATCTTCTTTTAGAAGATTCTATGAAGATGGAGCAATTGTACTGGGAGAAGAAGCAAACATGCTTGCCGGCATGCTGCTGGGCCTCAATGCTATTGATTTCAGGTATCCATTCTTATTAACATGCATTTAAGTTACAATTTTTCATGATAAAGGATGATTAGGGAGCAAACTATATTGTAGCATTTGTTCACTAGGAAGCAAAGTCTAAAATGTGTTTCATATTATTAAAAAATTTGTTTGTCCCCAAACTCAACTCTAAAACTGTTATTCTGCCCTAAACCTGAGTTACTGCACAACTATAATTTGCCTTAATGTATACATTACAAGTGAATGAACATTTTCTGTGTAGTAATGCAGTTTTGTCTTACAATGGTGCAAATTACTTAAAACTGCAAATGCTTATATTAGGGTCAAACTAGATGTGTACTTAATCATGCAGTGTCACTTGATGGGGCTTAATTTTATTTATAAATAGGAATCTGATGAAACTGGTGTTTAGCATTGTATCCCGACAATGATTTTGATCAACAGTTGTCTAAACCTGTATGAAACTATACCCACCGAGGTTTCCATATTTCTTGTGCACTGATTTTTTTTTAAGAAAATCAGGTCTAATGTAAAGATTATTTAGCATCACTACCATTTAATTTTCATAGCTTAACATGGTTAATTGATTTCTTGTATTGTGTCAGCTTTTGCCTCAAGGGAGAAGGCTTGGATGGCAACTATCCCGCTGTGATAGACTACACACCTTACCTGAAATTCACCCAAAGGTACATTTTTAGCTGGTTTTAAACTTTGAACTTTAACTGACTAGCTTTTCTCTTCTTTTAAGCCTGCTTCTAGTGTGCAGTCACACTTCCACAGTGACCATTCTGCTGCTCATATGCTGCTTATATGCTTAAATAGCATATAGTAACTGAATCAGATTTGACACTCTAGTCTGAATTGAAGCTTGCACATTTACAGCCCGCTCTCACTTGTATTTAGACATTTTAGGACAAGGTGACCCTTGAATTAAAAAATAAAAGTGGCTCTGATAGAATGGCAATGGGATCTTACTGCTGGTGCTTAACTTCAGACAAGTTTGAGCTGCTTTTTAATTGATTTCTGGGGAGAAATCAAAAAGAGCTGAGAAGTATCTGATGTCACATAACATCCTTGAGGGATGACGAAGATATAAATGTTCCAGGTCCTCAAAGTAAGGATTGATTAGAACTCACAAACAAATCATAGCTGTTTGAAGAGGACAAAGTGTCATGAAAAGCTGTACAGGTGTGTAAAGGTGTGTGAGGCTTCTGGTATTTGGGATTTGAGGTTCACCAAATGAGACCGATTGGCACTACTATTTCAAGACAAAGTGCTTCACATACTACATAATTAATGTGTAGAATTTGCATCTACACAATGTGAAAGGACTGCTGGCTTTAGAAAGGGATTAGGCAAATTCATGGATATGTCTGTCAGTAGCTATTAGTCACAAATAGCAAAATGTGTTACAGTGTGGTAAGAATGTTACTTGTACCTCCAATGTACAATGTAAGAACATAAGAACAGCCCTGCTGGATCAGGCCAGAGGCCCATTGTAATGTCAGTGGTGGGAGGAGCCCCCTTCCCTGGAGTTGTTACCAAGCGGAGGGGCTTACCTGGTCGATGAGCAGTGGTCAGTGGTGAATTAAAGGACAGGAAGCAGGTATGGTAGCTCTACACAGGTGGTTTAATTGTGTCAACTGTTTTACATTCATGTGGACCGTTACTGCATGGCCTCCCTGCACTGTCAGGGAGGTCCCTGCCCCAACCTCCTCTCTCTAGGGCAGGCCACATCTCCTTCCCGCTGGAGGCCTCTCTCTTTCCCCTCCGGCAGGGGAGACTTCTCCCCTCAGGCTTCACTCTGGCCTTCCACCTCTCTGAAGAGGAGTGACCTCCCTCTTCCCTCTCCAGGCTCCTTATGAGGCCAACCTCAGGTCGTCCAGCCCCACCCCTCCTGACCACGTGTCTGCCTGTTCCCAGCTGTTCCTTGTCCCTACTCCCAGGTAGGTGTTCTGCAAGGGCCCCAGTCCTGATGACACTTGGGGCTTACTCCTGAGTAGGCTTCGACTCTAGAGGAGATCCCTGCTCCCAGGGAACTCCTGGCCACCCGGGCTGGGCCCAGGTGACACCCATCTAGTCCAGCTTCCTGTATGTAAGTGGCCCACCAAATGCCCCAGGGAGCACACAAGACAACAAGAGATCTGCATCCTGGTGCCCTCCCTTGCATCTGGCATTCAGACATAGCCCATTTCTAAAATCAGGAGGTTGCTCATACACATCATGGCTTGTAACCTCCAGAAACTTGTCCAATCCCCTTTTAAAGGCATCTAGGCCTGACGCCATCACCACATCCTGTGGCAAGGAGTTCCACAGACCAACTCTACGCTTTGTCCTCTTCATGTGGTAAGATATTGTTTGGCAACTTTTTCAAAAGAGGATGCTGGACTAGATGTACATTTGGTCTGATTAAGCAGGTTTTTTCTTTATGTGAATCCTGCTATATTTAGTGGGGCTTATTCCTAAAAAAATGCATAGGATTGTAGTCTTCATCGGATTTTGAGAGTCCTTATGTGGTAAAACTCTAGAAAACTTATTGTGTTTAGAAAACTTATTGTTTTCAGGGCTTTGTGTGTCCCTGGAAATATTTTGTCCCTGGAAAACTGCAAAATTACACCTGTTATTTATCGTGCTCTTGACATTTCTCATCACCTGAAGTTTCATGGATGTAGCACAACTTCTGGTAATTTATGAGTCAGGAAATTCTTATTTGTGAATTCCAGTTCTCAAAGGCAGTGGGAGAGCCAGCTTAGAGAGAGCTTACCTATGGAGTTTGGTGTCCAGCTTGACCCATGTTGTACTTGTGCTTTTAGCCTGCCCTGTGATGCAGGTTCATTATCCTTTGGTTTGCTGCTTTGAATCCTAGAATAGTACTGTGGGGCAGTGCCCTTTCACCTTTTTCTTAACAGGAGTAAGAAAAAAAACTTCTTGAATGGTATCCTCCATTTGGCAAACCTCAGGGCCTTCACGTACATCTACCTGAGAGAAGGGGGTAAAAGTGTAATTTCATTCACCTCTTTGAGTGAATGAAACAAAGACAAAGTGTATTGGCAGATTCTGGAAGAAGCAGTTAGGATTTGAACTGGGAGAGACTGCAGTGGAATCTAAGGGAAAGAGCAAGCCAAAATATTTTTGGGGTGCATAACTACTATGGAAGATATATGCCTCAATGTCTCTTGCAGGAGTATACTACCCTACATCACCAAATGCTCAGGCTTCTATATTTGTAAATAAAGCAAGTAGTACAAAGGCATCACTACAGATACCGGTGGGGCATGTATCTGTGGATTGGGTCCACAGCCCCCCATGTGCCCTCTACGCATGCCACCCCCCCCCCGGAGGTGAGGGGCATTTAAATGGTCACTTCCAGTTTCTCCGTGAAATCGGAAGTCATGTGATTTGAGCTCTAAAACTCAGTCTGAGCCCGGCGGAGGCTGTGGATGACATGGCCTCTGCTGAGCTTAGAAGCTCTTCCAGAGACAAGAGGAACTGGGGTGGGGATGGGTCTAAGAGGGCTGTATTACAAGGTCTTCCATGTTTTCTTAAAAAAAAAAACCCAGAGCCCAGATAGTACTGTGCTCCAGGATGCCTTGCCACTTGGAGATAGTGGGGTGGAAGCACATAACAATATATTAATGTGCTTCACCGTGTCTAATGGCAGGGCCAACCTGCTCTTTATTCCTTTTTCAACCAGCTAGATTTGGAATGGTTCTGACAAGATAAATTTGCTTATTCCCTCAAAAGTTGTATGAGGTTTAAGGAGGAAGCTCATAGCTCTCAGAAAGTTTATTTTCAAGGACTGTCTCTTGGCTCTGAAAGGCTGAGTCCCTAAGCTGCAAGTTCTTTTATTTTTGTTGGGAAAATATGTACAGGTCGAGACTCATTATTTGTGAGGGTTCTGTTCCAAGAACTCACATGGATGGCAAAAAAACAAACTGTAGCAAATCAATTTAAAAAACAAAGTGTCTTTGATCTGGTGATTTAAAAACAACCTTGCTGATCTTTGTAATGCATACAGAGGCAATCAGTCTCTCTCCAGGTGCTTAGGCTTCACCAGGAGGCAGCAATCCCTCCCTTTACCAGGAGCCCCAGCAAGGGGGAAAGAATGGAGAAGGTGATAATCGCTGCCATTCAGCCTTCTTTCAAGTGCTCAGGGGGAAGGGAGGAGTGAAGCCTGCAGAGAGAATGATTGATGGATTGTTAGCCTGCTGCCCTCTCTGGCATTATTAAATGACTGTTTTCCTTTAATTTAAAGGGCCCTTCTCATCTACTTTGAGACAGAAAAATCTGTGGATACTTAGGTTATACCTGTAATCACTTGTATGTCTCTCTGCAACAGTAAAAAGCGATTTTTTAAACTGTGATTTTAAAGGGGTGCATTTTTCCCCTTCTCCAGGGATCAGCACATTCCTTCTTATTTGCAGGGGCCATTCATGTTGAGTCAAATCAGTGTATAAAAAATCCGTGTATAATAAGGCTGGACCTGTATGTACATTTTACTAAAGTTAAAATGCTGCACTTTGACAAATTTTGCAATAATTAGTACCTTTTGCAAAGGAAAGAACACTGATGCATCCCTCTTCTGGGCAGGGTAATGGTAGAATGTTGTGTTTGTTTTTTTTAAACTGAGGGCTGCGTAAATACCTCAATTACTCCATTACTCTGTTTGGACTACCCTACAGAGAAGACTTACATTGGATTTAAAATAAAGAGAATATATTTTTTAAGTTGAATTTTCCAACAAGTTCTTAGTTTTTGTATTTTGTTCCTCAGTTCTGACAGCATCAGTAGCGATGAAGAAGAGCTAAGAACACTGGGCAGTAGCGGCAGTGAAAGCAGTACTCCAGAAAATGTTGGTCCTTCTTTTATCAGGGATGAGAACACTTGGTTTAACAAATGCAAAAGGGTTGAACAGAAGTACCGTCTTACATTGGAGCAGAAGGTAAGAGCTTCATTGAGGTAAAAGTGGCTGAAAATGTGCCAGGCAACACTCTTGTGAAGAGCAGGAGAAAATTTTGCAAACTTCTAGTGAAATATGCTTGCTGTTGAAAAAATTACTTTGTTTTAGTTTGTATTTGCAGAAGGTTTTTAACAGCATTTTGAAGAAGCAGCCAAGTATTTTAGATTTAATTTCACCTTGTACTGAAATATTTAAACATTTTTCAATAAGTTTGTGTAAAAAATTCTGATTTCCCCCATTCTTCAACCTGTTTGGGATTTTATAGGTATTTGTGTTAGGGAGGGGAAGCCAAGGGCCAGAGGCACATGCTTTTGTGATTCCAAATTGTTCTGTCTATCTTATGGAAGTTTTCTGGCCTTAACTTGTGGCATAGTTTGCTGATCAGAATAGGATGGCACAGGAGGTGTGACCCCTTCTGGAATTTTCCCTACCTCTGGGCAAGTCTTTCAAGCTGATGTCTATGGGAGATTTACACCTGCTCATTTTCAAGGCAGTGTTTTTGATGACCGTTACTTTGGCACGGAGGACTAGTAAACAGTGTGCTTTTTGTTCTGGCTCCTCATTCATCATATTCCATTGAGACAAAATGGTGTTGAAACTATTTTACATTGCCTTTTTTTCTAAGGTGGCCTCAACATTCCACATCAATCAAGACTTGACATTGCCTGCATTTTTTCAAAATATGACTTCAGAAGGGGAAAGAACTGTTATTGTTAAATGTTAAGTGAACCCTTTCTATTCTTTCTATGATCTTATAGGCCAGGGGTGTCAAACCCGTTTCGTACAGTGGGCTGCATAGCACTCATGGTGCCTGCTGAGAGCCTGTAGTGACATCATTAAGCAGATGATGGCCAGCACTTTGTTCTCACATAGAAACTCATTAGCTGCAAATGACAGAAAATGTGCAAATCTTGTTCATAATTTCAAGATATGAGAAAGTCCAATTATTATACTGGAAGAACCCAATTATAATGGGGGCCAGAAAAATTGCTTCTGGGGACCAAATCCAGCCTATGGGCCTTAAGTTTGATACCCCTGTTATAGTCTGTTTACCTGCTCCCCAGCATCTGGTTCACAGGTTAACCAAGGCAGTAGATCTATGCACAATTTTTTTTTACCTCCCTTCATCCAAGGAGCTCTGGGTGGTATACATTATTCCTTCAATCCTTTTGTCCTCACAACAGCCTGTGAGGTAAGTTAGGCTGAGAGATGGTGACTGGCCCAAAATCACCCAGGAAGCTTCATGGCTGAGTGCAGATTTGGACCTGGATCTTAAGTGCAGTTCCCGAACCACTACACCAGCCTTGCTGTTTACATGGTAGTAATTCCCTGAATTACTTCAGGCTCCTTTGAACTCAGTGGAGCTTATTTCTGAGTAGATATGCATAGGTTTGTGCTCCAAGACCACTGCTTTTCAAACCCCAGCTCGGGGGCTGGATCTAGGGTTTGGGGAAAGCCCTCCACTCTGTGAGTGAAACTTACCATTCTGCCTCTGTACTGTGTATACTGAGTAGATCTGGGCATGGGGGCACTCTTCCTGGACTTCCTATTGTACAGCCTTCTAGGACATTGGGCAACAGATGTGATGGCTCAGAGCATCCCAGTGTCCAAATCTATCCAGAATACACACAGCACAGTGGCGGAACAGTAAGCTCTGGTCCAATCAGGGACTGCTTTTTTGATGGGCAGCAGTTGCGAGTTTAGTGGTAGTTGCTCTAAGGCTATCTAGGCTTACCAGTTGACTAAGAGCCACCAGCTTCCTTGAAAGTACAGCCCTCCAGAGCAGTTTCATTGTGAGCCTCAGAGGCATTCCGCTTCTGAATGTCTGCATAGCAGTAATGTTGGCAACCGTCAGTCTCTAAAGACTATGGTATTGCGCTCTGAATGGTGGTTCTGGCACAGCGTCTAGTGTGGCTGAAAAGGCTGATTCAGGAGTAACAATCCCTTCCACACTGGGAGCAAGCGTAGTGTGTCCCTGGTCTGTCTCCCTGGCTATGGGCCTTCCTTCTTTGCCTCTTTGCCTCAGTCTGTTGGCCAAGTGTCTCTTCAAATTGGGAGAGGCCATGCTGCACAGCCTGCCTCCAAGCAGAATGCTCAGAGGCCAAGTTTCCCATCTGTTGAGGTTCATTCCTAAGGCTTTTAGATCCCTCTTGCAGATATCCTTGTAGCACAGCTGTGGTCTACCCGTAGGGCGCTTTCCCTGCACATGTTCTCCATAGAGGAGATCCTTTGGGATCCGACCATCGCCCATTCTCACGACATGACCAAGCCAACGCAGGCGTATCTGTTTCAGCAGTGTATACACGCTGGGGATTCCAGCTCGTTCCAGGACTGTGTTGTTTGGAACTTTGTCCTGCCAGGTGATACCGAGGATGCATCGGAGGCAGCGCATGTGGAAAGCATTCAGCTTCTTCTCCTGTTGTGTGCGAAGAGTCCATGACTTGCTGCAGTACAGAAGTGTACTCAGACACAAGCTCTGTAGACCTGGATCTTGGTCTGTTCCGTCAGCTTCTTGTTGGACCATACTCTCTTTGTGAGTCTGGAAAACGTGGTAGCTGCTTTGCCGATGCGTCTGTTTAGCTCGGTATTGAGAGAAAGAGTGTTGGAGATCATTGAGCCAAGGTACACAAAGTCATGGACAACCTCCAATTTGTGTGCACAGATTGCAATGTAGGGAGGTGAGTCCACATCCTGAACCATGACCTGTGTTTTCTTCAGGATGATTGTCAGTCCAGAGTCTTAGCATGCCTTGCTAAAACAGTTCATCAGCTGCTGGAGATCTTTGGCAGAGTGGGTGGTGACAGCTGCATCGTCGGCAAAGAGGAAGTCACGCAGACATTTCAGCTGGACTTTGGACTTTGCTGTCAGTCTGGAGAGGTTGAAGAGCTTTCAGTCTGATCTGGTCTGGAGATAGATGCCTTCTGTTGCAGTTCCAAAGGCATGCTTCAGCAGGACAGCGAAGAAAATCCTAAACAAGGTCGGTGCAAGAACACAGCCCTGCTTCACTCTGCTTCAGATGTCAAAGGGGTCTGATGTTGAGCCATCAAAGACTACAGTGTCCTTCATGTCCTCGTGGAAAGACCTGATGATGCTGCGGAGCCTGGATGGACATCCGATCTTGGGGAGAATCTTGAAGAGGCCATGCCTGCTGACTAGGTCGAAAGCCTTCGTGAGATCTATGAAGGCTATAAAGAGTGGTTGTCATTGTTCTCTGCATTTCTCCTGCAGCTGTCTAAGGGAGAATACCATATCGGTGGTGGACCTGTTGGCTCGGAATCTGCACTGCAATTCTGGATAGACGCTCTCTGCAAGTACCTGGAGCCACTTCAGTGCAACTTGGGCAAACAGCTTTCCTACAACACTAAGGAGAGAGATGCCGCAGTAGTTATTGCAGTCACCCGTGTCGCCTTTGTTCTTGTACAGCGTGATGATGTTTGCATCCCTCATGTCCTGTGGTACTCCACCTTCTCAGAGGCAGAGGATTTCATGCAGCTCAGTGGCGATGATCTCTTTGCCGCACTTTAGGACTTCAGCAGGGATGCTGTCTTTCCCAGGTGCCTTACCAGAGGCGAGGGAGTCCAGGGCCACGTGAAGTTCTTCTAGGGTTGGTTCACTGTCAAGCTCCTCCAACACAGGCAGGCACTCAATGTTGTTCAGTGCTTCCTCAGTTACTGCATTTTCTCGGGAATACAGCTCAGAGTAGTGCTGCACCCAGCGTTCCATCTGCTGCGCCCGGTCCTGGATGACCTCGCCTGTAGCAGACTTCAGAGGGGCAGTTTTCTTCTGTGTTGGACCTAGGGCCAGCTTGATACCGTCATACATCCCCTTGATGTTGCCCGTGTCAGCTGCTATCTGGGAACAGAGCTGGAGCCAGTAGTCGTTAGCACATTTCCTGGCAGTCTGCTGGACTTTGCTGCGAGCAGCTTGGAGGACCTGCAGGTTGCGCTCACTAGGACAGGCTTTGTATGCTGCTAGAGCTTTCCTCTTTTCCTCAATGACTGGTGTCAACTCCTCAGAGTGGGCTTCAAACCAGTCTGCTGTCTTGTTGGTCTTCTTGCCAAATATGGACAAGGCGGTGTTGTAAATGGCATTCTTCAAATGTTCCCATCTGTTGGATGCATCTGCATCGGCCAGGCCTGGAAGAGATTCCTGAAGCACTTGTGCAAATTCCTCCACTTTTTCCTGATCCTGGGTCTTGCTGGTGTCAATGCAAGGTCTTTTTGTGCGATGCAGTCGTTTAGTTTGTAGTTTCATTCTGCTGTACACCAGCAGCAATGTGGTGTGCCCTATACTGTGAATCTTTTATTGAGCACTGTGCCTGGAAACATTTACCTCATTTGGACACTTTGTTCTAAAGAAATTTCCCAACTGACTTGTACCAGCTAGCTAGTTTTTGCTATGTGTGACTGCATAAAGACCCCTCCCCCCAAAAAATACAGTTACTAATACCAGTACAGTTACTACTACAGTTCTTAAAGTAGTCTTCAGTACAGATGCATGAGCCACCTGATCATCCTCTGCAGGTCTGGCTGCAACCGGTTCTCTTTTCAAAGGCTACAGTTTTAATTTAGTGCGGTCCCCCAAGGAACTGAGGGTGTTAATTTCACCTTTGAGGCACCTGGTGTGCACAGGGTTCCTTCCTCACTCTTGAGATCAGGGGCAGAATGTGCCAAGGTCAGCTCTGTGCATGTACAGTGCTCCACTACATTTGTCTGCGATACAAGTGTCTGTATTTTAAGAACTGTAGTTACAGGGAAACAACCTGTCTTTCTTCCATCTGTCAACTGTGCATAATCCTGATTGGTGGGTGTTCTTTGTTGCCAGTTGGAAAACCTCTCTTGGGGGTGGCAGAGCTCAGAGCACATGCTTTGTATACGGATGGTGCCAGACTCAATCCCCAGCATTTTCAGGTAGGGCAGATAAAAATTTGTGCCTGAAACCTTAATGAGCTGCTGGCTGGCTGGCAGGCAGGCAGGCAGTGCTGAACTGGATGGACTAATGGTCTAACTGTATAAGGCAGCCTCTGAGATGTGTGCAATTCCAAGAGCAGTTTTGAGCTATTGTAAGAAGTTCTTCATTTTGTTTATTTCAAAGTCATAAAGGTGCAAAGTGAATAGATTGTTAGATATTATTCAGATAAGAATTATAAATATTTATGCATGAATATAAATGCATTAACATTCACCATAAGGTCTATTTTTGGGCATGAACATCTGTCACTCTGTTGCCAAGCTGGACTTGCAGTACAGCGGAGAGATGGGCCCATGTCTTCAATCTGTATGATTGTAAAAACCTTGAGGATCTCTAATTCTTCATTGTATGAATGGGTCCACAGTACAAAGGTGAAGCAAAGATCTCTAAAAGGTCACAGGAGAGTGATTGTGGCATGACTACTTAAAGCTATCTGTTCAACTCTGTGTTCCATAGGACAGCAGTAAATTATACCAGTATCTGTAACATCCAATGATTACAGCAGTAATATGTGTTTGTTTAGCTTGGCTTTTAATTAGACTGTTTTTTGTGTAATGCCCTTCCACATCCCTAAGGGCAGACTAGTAGTCAGTGTGAAACAATTATTTGGGTTCCCAAAGAATGACAGCATATATAAACCATGCACATACTTATTTTGTTTTCTTAGTTCTTCTAATGATATAGTTATGTGTTGCTTCATGATGGGGATATGTTCTCTGAAATGCAACATTAGGCATATTTGTCAGTGTGTGAACATCCTAGAGTGGCATCCAGGTAGTGCCCCAGAATGCCTTGTGGTACCACAACCAGTGTCTGTTGCAACCCACCAAAATCAGGTCGCAGCCTCAACTGGGAACCACTGTCATATACGCGTTCATTCGTTGACTGACGTTATGTGGCACATACCTGTTTTTCAATATTAAAGGTATTTATTTCTAGTGACTTTGAACAAAATGAAATTGAACTTCAGATTCAAAAAGTATATGTTCAGTTTCTAATTTTACTTATGGAGACTTCTGATTGCTGACTTTTTTCCCCTCCATGGAGTGGACAGTCCAGTCTTATTGAGAGGTTATGGTCATGGATCTTGTGATCTGCCACTGTAAATCTTAATATGGCATTGTAAAAGGCATGCTGCTCTTAAGCTTGTGGCGGCACTAGTGCATTTGGAGACCCTGAGTGCATACTAGCAACTCCTGAACACCTTGCTGGAAGAGGTAAGGTGGTGGCAGGGGCTGTTCATGGCTAGTTCAAGGGAGAATTGAGGCAGGCAAGGGATATTTTGAGGGTGGGAGGGTGTGCTTGCACCCTTTGAATCCTATCCCTGTTCTTCTGACCTGATACGCTCATGCCAGCAAAATGGCTGATGTAGGTCCAAAGTGACTCATTGACAGCCAGGTAGCCTATGGAGGGGTAAGTAAAAATATTTACTTTTCCCCCATAGCATGCAGTGCTCATGCAAGCAGCATGGCTGTATCGCATAGGGTGGTGGTTGATAGGACTGGGGCATCAGTTCATTATTCTGATGTGTATAGTTGTGCATACTAGGTGATACACGGAGGACCAAGTACAACCTGGCTCACCAAAATACTCTTAAAACAAGAGGAACATTACATAATTACATTAAGCAACAAAGGATAATTTGCAAGCTCTGTAGAATGATGAGCGTGTTTATGCTTCTAGGGTTATCTGGAAGAATTAGTCCGCCTTAGAGAGACCCAGCTGGCAGAATCCATCTCTCAAAAGAAGCTGCTACATCAGAAGATGGAAACTATGGATCTGGCCCAAAAAATGGAAAAGGAACAACTCGAGTACATCATTATGGAGCTGCAGGATCAGCTGTAAGTTGTACACAATGCAGGCATTTTGTTTAGGAACTAATATATAGTTTTATAATATATAAATATATAATGTGTATATATAGTGCCGTAATAGTTCTTTTGGTATTCTGTAAACACATGTAGTTTAAATTTTGGAGGGGTACGAAAACCGAAATTCAATTTATCTGAAAATCTTGCACTAAACACAAAATGGCTCTGAATTTTTTCCACTTTAGGGCTGCAATACTATACAGCCACACCCTCCCCCCATCCGCTTATCTGGTATCCGCAATTTCACTTATTCATGGGTCTCCGCAGGCCCTGATGGGATCCCTCCATACCCATTATCTTTGCTTTTCTGTACTTCCTTTTCTCAAGACAGGAATGTGACATGCTGGCAAGCAGCCTGTATATTAGAGGGATACAAACAGAATGTTAACAGGAAACAGCAACTGTCCTGCTTCCTGTTAACATTCTATTAGTTTCCTCCCTCTAGTATGCAGTCTCTCTGTAGCATGCAGTACAGAAAAACAAAGTGATGGGCGGGGGCAGGACATGTTGTACAATGCTTTATTTAGGACTCCCCCCGTATCTGCTGTTTCTGTATCTGCGGGTGGACCTGGAATGGAACCTCCCACAGATATGCGGGGATGCCTGTACACTTAAGTATGAGTAAATATCATTGAATTCCGTGGGGTTTACTTTTGAATAGTCATGCATAATTACACTGTAGGTCTTTAAATTGACCCGTGTATATATACAACTAACAACATGCATTAATTTAAAAGCAAATATGCTAGATTAGAATCTCTAGTCCCAGTGTAGGAAAGAAATTTTATTGCACAGAATGATTTATTGGGAAAAGATATTTTTTTTGCATAAATATACCACAAATACACCTCCTTTCTGTAAGGTGGATTCCCAGTAGGAAAAAAAAATAGCTTACTGGCACTTCGGCAGGTAATGGGCTTTCTGTCATTTTAATAACATGTCGAAATTGAGACCCTTTCATAATAAGTAACATTAACTTGAAGTTGTACTATTCTCCTTTGTCTGTAAGAGTTGAAATGGATTGCTTTTAGTAACATGTTTTGTTCAAAATTGGGATTTTGCTGTACAAAAATCCTAAATTCTGCACCAAAACTATGCTTCCATACTAAATATAGGGCAAGAGCTGAAATTGGATTTTGGTAAGACAGAGGAGCTGTTAGGAATTGGACTGTCAGCTTGTTCTGGACAGGGTAACACTATCCTTGAAGATCAGATTCACAGTTTGGGGGTGTTGCTGGACTCATCTTTGAACTTGAATGACCGGGTGACCATTATGGCCTATGAGTGCCTTTTAACCAAATTGCACTACTGCGCAATGTCCTTTCTTGGGTCGGGCAGACCCAGGTGCATTACCTGTGCTATGATAACATTCAGGTTGGGCTATTATACACTCTACTTGGGGCTGCCTGTGAATACTGGAAACTTGAATTGGTATGGAATGAAGCTGCAAGACTATTGACTGATGCCAGCGGTTGTGAACATGTCACACCCATTAATGCATCTGCATTGGTTTTTTTGTAGATTTCTGAGCACAGTTGAAAGTACTGGTGATGACTTACAAGAGACTCATAATAATGGTCCTTTCTGTTGTGGCAACAGACCTAGGGAACTTGTTTCCTCTTGAGATTGGAACAGATCTCTCTGCTGATGTTTTGAAGGGAGAGTTAAGGCTTTTTTGTTTTGTCTAGCCTCTAGTTAATTGATCTTTTCTTCATTGCATTGTATCCTGTTGTTTTGTATCAGTTGTGCTGCTCACTTAGTGGTGGTTTTTGAATTGATTGCTATTAATAGCAATTGATATTGCTACCTTGGGCCCTGGGCTTCGTTGCATTGTGTATGTGTGGTTTTGTGTGTGTGGTGGTGGTTCACTTTTTACTTATTGTGTTTGCATCATTTTGTAAGCCTCATTGATCTGTCCATGAAGGAAAGGCAGGCTAGAAATGTTTTTCAATGAATTAAATAATAAACAGATAATAATGTAAAATTTATCCTCATCTTGCTACAGATAATTTCAGCATGTGTTCATTAGAAACAATGTTGTGTGTTCATTGCTCCAGCTGGTACGAGGCCTGGGATGCATTGCTGGCTGCCACTCTAATTGACAAGCAACAAAAACATGTTGCAACAAGGCCCAGAGTGGGTTGAAGACAGGCAAGCAGAGGCTAAGGTGGCAACAAGAGTGGCAGCTGTTGGTGAGTCCTGGGCT
The DNA here is from genome assembly GCF_035046505.1 of Tiliqua scincoides. Lineage (NCBI taxonomy): Eukaryota > Metazoa > Chordata > Lepidosauria > Squamata > Scincidae > Tiliqua > Tiliqua scincoides. The sequence goes on from NC_089825.1 coordinate 24,203,388, forward strand.
TCGTGTCAGCTGTGATACATAGGTTGTGATATTTTAAAAATTGGGCTGGGGTGCTTAAACTTTTGGGAAGCACTGCCTTAACTTGTCCTTTAGATGCTTCATTCTGTTGTAAGCAGGTTGTATGGAAAAGGCATTTACCTCTACCTGCCAGATGATTGTATGCTCTCACTAGAGTATATGCAAACAGGTGTGTGCAAATTCACCTGCATTTATAGATTCCAGTTCTAAGATTTGAGCAAGGTTATAAGCTATTCTAGTAGTCTGTAAAAGACATTGTCCATTTCTTGAGATTTTTCCCCGGCAGCATACACGTCTATGAAGACTTCATGAATATTTGGCTGTTTCATTTTTGAATATTAGATTTTTTCACCTTTATGAATATTAGATGTTAAAAAACTGACAGAATAATAGAACTACTTGATATTTACAGTTTTTAAGATGTGGATCTAAGTTAACTGATCTTTATTGTCAAATATGATATGCTGTCAGTTACTTTGGACAATTATAGTTGCAGTTATATTTACATAGGTTGTGTAACAACTTGCATGAAATGGTTCATACAGCAACTCAACAGTGCAGTGGTCAAATCAACTAGGTTAGAAATCAGTAATGTGTGAAAAGGTTGTAATTAGTTTGCATACTACTGTTATGCTGCCAGATCACCACTGGAAAACTTTGCCTTTAATCTACAATAGTTTTAAGATTAAAAACTGTCTGCTCTATAATGGTCCTCACTTTCAGTTGCCTCACTAACTTCTTCCGGTGCTGTGAGGAATAACTTCAACAGTCAAACAGGACTTTGGACTTCTGGTTGGCCAGTGCTGTTCTATGGAAGGGGAGCAGTCCAAAAAGAGGCAGAGCCTCAAACAGGTGCTCAAAACAAAGATGTTTGAGTGTTGCACACTGTGCTTTTCTCAGGCTCATAAAAAGAAGCTTCTTAATCCTTATAAAATAATCCATTGATGTGAGATCTATACACATCAGAGGCTTTTTCTCCTCATTTTCTCCCCAGTTCTGTTCTATATTGTACCTTAGCTAGAATGGGATTTATATTTATACATTGATATGCATGTTGGATCAAGGAGATTGACCTTCCTTGCCACTAAGTAATTTTCTCTGTGTGTGTGTGTGTGTGTGTGTGAAAGAGAGAGAGAGAGAGAGATATGATTTCAAGATATGTCTTTGCTTTGGCACTTGTATGTATTTAAGTCTGTATTGCATAACATGGAGAGAGGCAAATCCCTCTTGTACCTTGAAGCCAATGGCAAGAGGGTATTCTGGATCAGTTTTCACTGTATTAAAAATGATTTGTGGATCCTTCTGCTTCAGCCTCACTGCTAGCACCAGAGTGCCTTACAGCACTTTTTACGACACCTGGAGTTGAAAGTAAGGCTAGAGCACGGGCAGTAAGCCTGATAGGACTGAGTTTCATCAGTGAATCTTACTCTGGTGTATGTAATGTACAGTGCAATTCTAGACAGGTCTAGTCAGAAGTAAGCCCTATTGAGTTTAATAGAGTTTATTCTCAGTTAAGTGTGTGTAGGATTGTAGCCTTTAAAAATAAAGATTATGACAAGTGGGGATAAATTTTGTTCTTGAATTTTTCCATAGGTATTATGAGCTTAACAGAACATTGTCTTCCCTCTTCTCTCCACCATGCTCATCAAATATAAATGATTGATGTAGCTCCCAGTGGATGATGTGATATTAGCTCTTTTATTAGCATTTTTTGTTGTTGCATTAGTCAGTCTCATGACTCATTGTTAACTTATGTGAATCACCTTATCTGCATATTTTAGCATTTGAGACGAAAAATGCTACCATGTTTTACTTTCCTTCCTATAAGAAGTTGGCATGCTTTAAAAATCTGAAAGAGAGAAGCTATTCTGCAAAATAAATAAAAGCAAAATAAATTATTTTTATAAATATTTAAAGTTGGCTAATATGTGTAGTAATATTTATAATCTTGGAGCATATCGGGTGCAGATGCAGTTTTCTCTGAAGTTGCAAGTTGTCACTGAAAATTTCTAAGGCATTAACACATAGTGAACAGATATCTTGAATGCTCTAGTGCAGGGGTGCTCACACTTTTTTGGCTTGAGAGCTACCCTGAAACCCAGCAAGGCCCAGAGATCTACCAGAGTTTTTTTACAATGTTCGCGCCATCATAACATATAACATTTATGTGTACAATGTATATTGGTGTACCTTGCATAACCGCATGAGCCAATATTGCACAACACAACATAATTAACTATAAACATTTTTTGTAATTACTTGAGTTTACTTTGATGACTTGCACTGAAGTGAATCAGCCAAGGATGCATAGTCCGGACAGTAGCTGCTGACAGCCAGCCTCAAGCACACTTCCAAATGTTCATCAGTCATGGTGGAACAGTACTTGGACTTAATGATCTTCATGTAGGAAAAGGCTGACTCACATAAATAAGTGGAGCCCTTCCTGCCTCAGGTGCTCTTATATCCCTGAAGGCCCTATTGCCTTCAAGTGGCTGCAGCTGTGCAGCACACTCTGCTGGATGCCCAGGCCTTAGCCTTAAAGGGGCCACTGCTGACACCACATCTGCCTCCTCACCAGATCTTCCTCGATTCCAATACAAGTGGGGGGGGGGGAGCAGATCTCTATACAGACCAGTGCAAAAACAGGGGAAAGGTGTGGGGGAGGGAAGATCCCTATATAGACATCATAGCAAGACCAGTGCAAAACCCCTTGCACACAGAACCAACAGATGGAAGTTGGGGGGGGGGGCAGATCTCCATACGTACCAGTGCAAAAACAGGGGAAAGGTAAGTCAGCCCCAGTAGAGCCAACGGGGCTCACACCCAGGGATGCGTGGACGGGAGAGAAGTCTGCCAGCGGCTCCTCTCCAGGTCTACTCACCAGTCAGCCCCAGTAGTCAACGGGGCTCACTCCCAGGGATGCGTGGATAGGAGAGAAGCCTGCCAGCGGCTCCTCTCCAGGTCTACTGACCAGTCAATCCCAGTAGAGTCAACGGGGCTCACTCCCAGGGATGCGTGGACAGGAGAGAAGCCTGCCAGCGGCTCCTCTCCAGGTCTACTCACCAGTCAGCCCCAGTAGAGTCAACGGGGCTCACTCCCAGGGATGCATGGACGGGAGAGAAGCCTGCCAGCGGCTCCTCTCCAGGTCTACTCACCAGTCAGCCCCAGTAGAGTCAACGGGGCTCACTCCCAGGGATGCGTGGACGGGAGAGAAGCCTGCGATCGACTCATTGTGTCTTGCGATTGACTGGTCGATCGCGATCGACGTATTGAGCACCCCTGCTCTAGTGGAATGGGTTAGTGGAAGATATGTGGTGTTCATATTAGAAAAGTTCAGTCAGTTAATAGCATTCTGTCAGGTATTTCAGTGTGAGGCATCTATAATTCAGGTTTCCCTTAAACATCTAATAATGAAAGCTTGAACTCTGTTGTAGGATTGCTGTGAAGAGCTGCTAGTATCTGATGCTAATGGCCATTGTCAACTCCCTCACATACTCTTGACTGTGCTTAAACTGCCTGAAAAATAGAGTAGAACATTCAGTAATTGAAACAGATGCTTAGCAACGCTTGTACATGCTGTTGGTGATCAGAAAATGTATAATCTGTATTTCTGCCATTTCATGAAGATTGGAAATGTAATTATGTATGAGGTGTAAAAAATTGATCATAATACATTGAAACCATTATCTGTATAAATCTTGACCATGCCACATTCTTAGAAATCTAGTACTTGTAAATGTATTCTTCTTTCCTTCAAATTCACCCTCTGCCCCCCACTTTGTTCTCTTCAGATAGTCACTAAATGCCATGACATTTGAATCCATTCAGGCATCTATTTTTTTCTGCTAGAGGTCTTTAAATGAAATGTGGATATGAGTCAGTGTGAAAAAGAGGTTTAAACTTATGATGGAATTTAAAATGTTATTACATGACTCATTATTTATTTTTATCAAAGTTGAAGGTTGGTAATGAAATACCAAATCCATAATCTTTCAGTGTGCTCTGTACACAAAAGAATAATGTAAATAACATCAGCATTTCAAATGCTTAAAATTTCTTAGTAAAATTTTACTAACCAGAACCACTAAGCCCATGGGTGTCAAACATAAGGCCTTTGGGCCAAATAATAGCCTGTGGAAGCTCTTTATCTGGCCCACATAGTTATTGGGCTCTCCCAGTGTTGCCCTTTAGTAGCACCATTTCTTCTGAGGCTCTGGGAGGGAGAGATGGATAGAAGCCACAGAAGACAATGGTATGGGGGAAGGCACAAAGGGGGGTGAGAGAAGGAGGCACTTAGGAGGTGCTGGGAGAGCTCTTATCATGCAGGCAACCCTTTCAGCAGCACAACTTCAGCTGAGGCATCACTCTGCAGAGCATCTTTCATCTGCTGAGCTATGAAGTGACACCCCTGCAGAAGCAGCACTACTGAAAGGGCGGCCCATGTTATCATTGGGCTTTCACAGTGTAATGATTGTGCTCTCCCATATCTTGAAAATATGAGCAAGATTTGCCTATTTTGTCACTTGCAGCTAATGAGTTCCTATGCAAGAACCAAGTGCTTATTTCTGGCCATCATCTGGCCAAAATGTTGTCATTAATGTCCATTACTTCTGGCCCCCAACAGGTGCCATAAATGCTATTCAGCCCACTGCATGAAATGAATTTGACATCCTTGCCCTAACCTCTTCTTTCATTCAAACTGCACTGGAATTGACAATCTGTGCACTTGAGTCCTAGGAGTATTGTTGCTGTTGGTTATACAGTGTCAGCAGTTTGCTAGACACTAACAAATCAGTTTCTCTGACCGATATTTGGTGTGGGAAGTCCCTAATACAGGTCCAGCCTATTTTTACACGGATTTGACTCAACACGAATGGCCACTGCAAATGAGAAGGAATGTGCTGATCCCTGGAGAAGGGCAAAAATGCATCCCTTTAAAATCAGTTTTAAAAACTGAACAGTCCTTTAACAATAGCCTCCTTAATGAGAGAAAAAGAGAGAGAGGGCAACTGTCTGACAATCCATCAGTCCTTCTTTCCCCAGTGGACCCCTCCCTTCCCCCTGAGCACATGAAAGGAAGGTGATCCCTTTGCATTGGTGAAGGGAGGGGCTGAGTGTAAGTTCTCAGCTCTTTGTAAGCTCTTGGAAGAGGACTGATTGATGGATTGTCTTCTTAATGACTCTTACCTTACATCACAAAGGTCAGCAAGGCTGTTTTTAAATCACCAGAGCAAAAAACTTTGTTTTTTAAATTGATTAGCTATAGTGCGTTTTTTGCCATCCAAAAATGCTTGGAATGGAACCCACCAAATTACTCTCAACCTGTATATATATTTGGAAGCAAGTCTCTTTGATTTTAGTAGAATATATTTTCAATCTCAGTGTTTATGTTCGTGATTCAAACTAGTGAATAATGTGAAGAATTCAGTTGAAGTATTGAGCTTTCTGCTTGTCCTTTTAAACAAAGTTGTAGTAAAATCTTTTAAAATACAACAAACACTGAAATAGTTTTAAAGTGAGAATTTACAAAATAACTATATAGATGAATTAAATACAATTTTCTACAGTATTTAATGTGGTAACAGTATTATTTGCTTTTGAAATAGTGTTGAGTGCTTTGTAAAAGTTGAAAAATAAAGCCTGTCCTTTCAGTGTTTGGGTATAATCTATTCCCAGTAGAGATAATCAGTCTTTCTCTCTCTTTTTCCCCCTCTAAATCTTCAGGGAATAGTTTTTGATTAAACAATGCCAGGAAACATCATGCTACTAAATTCCCTAATAATATGAGGTGGGGGTGTGGGAAGAGGACAATAGAAGAACACATGCATGTCCTGAACCACAGAAATGTATGCTTAGGTAGTGGTTATGCCTCTGCATTTAACACACATTTTATTTATTTAATGAATTTCTACTCTGCCTTTCCCGGTAAGGGCACTTACAGCAGCTTACAAGATTTGAAAACATAACATTGATAAAATTGTAAACATTAAAAACAAAACAATGACATAAGAGCCATTGGCTTGCATAAAATTAAACAATTAAAAATTTATACTTTCTGCTGACATAGTTAGTTATGCATGTTTAAGAAGTCTGATTTTTACTCTACCTTCTAACCAAACAGAAGTTCAAGGTGCTCATAAATATTAAAATCCAAAACAAAGAAGGTCCAGTCCTCCTCAGTAACCACATATCTAATATCTGAAGACGGCAGTATCAGCCTCAATAGATACTACACTCCAGCATATACCTGTTAGTTTATTGATTGCAGTGGCCACAGTTTACAGAGGAACTTGGTCTGGTCTTAATACTACATGAAAATTGTATTACCAGGCTCATTATTATTGTGAAGCAGGAACTTTCTCATCACAGATTGGGGAGGGGCTTCCGTTTTCCTGCTTCTGATTTCCCAAATGCTTGTAACTTTTTTAAAAAAGCAAACTTGGGAGTAGGGGCAGTGTGTGTCACTTTTTATGTTTAATGTGAAAATATATAAGGTAGCATATTGTATCTTCAACCACGTCACTAATGTTTTTGTTTGTAGATACAGCTGTCTCTAAACCGTTCTTTGCATGTGATGATTTTGCAAGTCTTGTAGCATGATATGTAGATACAAATTCATCAGTTAATATTTTATATGTGTACCTGAGTGAATTAGGCATTTTTCTGAGCTCTTTTTTATATTCTATTCTTTGGAGAAGTAGTTTAAAGTTCCCAGAATGACAATTGTGGGAAGCACCTTGAGCAGCATAAAACTAGGTTGCATATCAGTAACTAGAATTCTGCTATTGTCATCTCCTCCATAAATCCACATTCAGTATCTGATTACCTCAATACGCTGGTTGTTTTGTTTTTTGTTTTGGGAGTTCTGACTCTATACTAACACATAGTTAGAAGGCAGATAACACACCACGCACATCGTTGCATGGGCTCATATCCATGACATTTGAAATTTCAACAGATTTGGGTCGTCAAGGTGGTGCTGACAACTCACTCCATAGAGAGGGGATATGTGAAGGAGATTATCCAATAGGAGAATTCATAGTGCTGGTAAGTAATCAAACTGCGGCTGTACAGTTAAGTTTTTAACATTCCCAAGCTTTTTTTCCCATGTGAAAGACTTTTCCATTGTGAAGCATACAGTACTTCCTACTGATAATAGTGGAAGCTTTTCTATTACTTCCTCTTACTGAGAGACATTGTGACCTAAAACTGACTTTATCACTTAAGTCATACTTCTTTTGTGTTTTTTTTCTTGTAGAGCTTTTTTTAACTAACATTGTATGTTAGATATAACTAGTACATTGGAAGTGTGTGTATATCTATATAGTGTGTATATATAATATACGCACAAATGCACACCCTCTAGCGTTCCTGAGGGAGGGTTGACGGGGTCAGTGCCCCCCAGATGGCACACCTAGGGGAGCAGTGCTGCAATCTGCTGGCCCTGCAGTACACACTTCAGTGCTCAGAGCAGCAGCCAGCTTCTTTGGCTCTGGAAAAAAAAAAAGTGAAAAAGCAGGTAGCCGCTCGAAATGGTGGGCATTTGCTCTGAGTGTACCAGAAGTAATTGCAGTGATGTTGCTGCATCCTCTCAATTACTTCTGGGTCAGAGGGGAGGCATTTGCGTCCCTGGCCCTGGGTTGCAGGAGAGCCAGGAACGCAACTGCATGCACCCACAAATTATCCGCACATTATGTCAGTATTTTTCTTTCAATTTGTGGGAGTAAAATTGCGCAGAATAAAATTGCACAGAATTAACCTGTTTGGAAGAAAATGGCACAATGTAGTTTTTTTTTAAGCAAAGCACCAGGAGATCAAACTGATTAAGTTTGCTATAAGTACCTAACAGAATATTCTGTTTTAAGCTTTTGTTTCAATGTAGAAAACAATGGATATAAAACATAACTTTAAATCCTATGCTTAGTTTGTGTTTTCTGGGATGAAAGAAACATGAAAAATAATGGGTGCTTCTGATGCAATGCAGATATTAAAGCTGTGTTTTTCACTTCTGTTCTGCTATTAGGAAACACTTGTGTCCTTGAAATAAATCTGAAGGATTGAGATCTCCCACAAACTGGCTATATAGGCAGATCAAATTGCTAAAAAGCATAGTGCCTTGATGTCCTCTTCTGTAAACCAGAAATACTCTTCCAGTTGTAGAGTTGAAATTTAGACTCTCGCCTAGAACTTTTACTGCTAGTTAGTTAAGAGATAAACATGATAAATGTTAGCTGTTAAGAAGCAATATTTAATTCTTGCATTTATTTCTACATTATGTGCAGTCTCTGATATTGCATGATTTCAAAAAATTAGCAGTGCAGTTCAATGCAGTTTTTAGTCTTATTTTTCAGTATAAAATTCTTCACTGAGTGCTCTCAGGGTGGGGGGAAAGCTTTATGAAAAGCATGTTAAAAGGTGACTCTTCCTAGTACAAGCCTATTTTCTTCCTGTGATTTAAGACCTAATGGCGTGAAATTCACTGTGTGTTCACAGAACTGTGCTAAAGAATAATGATTTAAGATCAAGACAAGAATTAACTACCCATCTCACCAATCAGTGGCCTTCCCCAGGAGCTCTGGATGTTAATGCTGTTGCCTTGGATACGCTACTTTATCGAAAGCAAAATAAGCAATGGGATGAGTAAGTGAAATACTTGTGTAGTGCTCCTAAGATCACAGGAATATCATTTCCCCTTGCATCTTGTCAACCAGAATATTATATGTTTAAGGGGCTTTGGAGAAAACCGATAACCAAATATTAGCAGGGTAGAAGTATTTGTGTTAAATCATTACTATTCTTTTCTTAAAACACATTTACTTACTTATTAGTATTCATATAGTACTTTGTGTGTTTGAAGCACTTAACATACATTATCTCAGTAAAGCTTTCAAAAATCCTGGAAGGTACTTCCTGTATGATCCACTTGATAATGTAAAAGGTCAACTTCATTCAGTATAGTGAGGTTAGGCTTGGATGACAATGAAAAATGAGGTTAAATTGAATGAAATCCAGATATAAATAAAAGCATGTTGACATGAATCGGATCTAAAGACCAAATTGTATGTTAATTAGGTGTGTAGTTTGACCTTGAATGTTCACTTTTTGAAAATGATAAATACCCCATGATGGGTATCATGATCATACCATGCGTATAGTGAAGTCCTAGCTCAAACTGCTTGCATCCTAAAGGAAGCTACTATTAGCAACAGTGGTAGCTTCCCATTCAAGACAAATAGTAGCTTGAGGAATTTTTCTGAGGCTGCAGTGCAAGGAAATAGGTACTGTGGTCCTAGTTTTGATCAGGAATCTTCATGACTACTATTTATAGTTTAAAACTTTGAGTACATAGAGCCAAACTGCATATTTAATGTTACTGTGTAGTTTGACTCTTGAGTGTAGGATACCTGAGGGCACTTTTCCGTTCATAGTACCTTAGGAAATAGCTATGTACTAAAAACATGCAATGCGCTAAAATCTCATAAGCATACATGTGCATTGGTGTGTGTGCGTGTTTTCTTTTCCTCTCTGTTGCTTGATATTACTGTTGCGAACTGTGGTTAAGGGCATGCTAACATTGTTCAAATGTGCTCCAAAATTAACAATTGCCACACCTTTAAGGTTGGCTGTGGTCAGGCATAATACTGAATCTGATGTGCATGTTTAGGGAGAATTTCCATGTGAGAGAAGGGGAGCCAACTATGGTGCGTGTGTGTGTGTGTGTGTTTGCGCATGCTGAGAAATTCCACATGAGATAGGATGAGTTAGAATACTGGATCCTGTTGTTTACTCCTTAAACCAGAAGTTCCCAAACTGGAGTATCATGTTGCCCCAGCCAGGAAACTTCTGTTACTTCCCCCTTAAGGAGTGGGGCCACAGCAATGGCAGTGACACAATCACAATTGCACTGCTGCTGGAGACAGAAGGGTTTTTTAAATTTTCATGTGGGTTGCTATGACTCTCTGGAGGGTCTGGGGTACCTACAACTCCCTCTGCAGGCCTCCCCATGCCTCCAAACTGCTGTAAACAGAAAAAAAGGCCACTTCTGGTTTTTTCATTGCCCTGAGTCTGCCACCTTTCTCTGCCCTACTGAAGGTGGAGCTGCATTTATCTACTTTGGGAAGTGGATCCTTCCTTGCCTTGCTCTGCTGAGGACTTCTTTTGCAAAAACCAGAAGTGTGGGCCTGTTTTGTTTAAAGGACCACACAAGGGAAGGAATAAGGTAATGATCCACTCACCTTCCTCTTTTCTTGTGCGGTTCTTTTAAATAAAACAGGAAGTACTGCACTTATTTTTGTAAAAGAACCAGACTTGTGAGGCATGAGTAAAATCAGCCACATTTCCTTTGTGTTTTTTTTTGAGGGGGGGGGGGAAGAGTGCACCATGGCAGAGGTGGAAGCAGGATGTCAGGGTGGTGTTGAGCAGTAGACCTGGTTGTGCTGTCCCTGTTTTATTACTTGAAATTTATTGACCTGCTGCTTTGAGAAGTATTTTTGCAATTAGATGTAGCATTTTGTAGGGGGAAAATTTCTCTTTGGAATGAGACTTTAAGCAGGAATTTTGAGTTGCACATTTTGGCAATGAAGCAGGTGCTCTTAAACTCAAAAGAAGGCTTATTTCATGTGTGTTGCAATACTATAAGGAGGTGGTTCTTGAACTTTTCCAGCCCGCAGCTCCCCTGATCCTTGTGGCCATTGGCCACGGCTCCCCATTACATCACCTCACCTCAGTTACCCCCAAAATGGGGATGAAGGTGTTATTATTATACACTAGAAACAAAAAAACAGCTGTCAGCACTCTGAAGCTGCAATCCTATCCTCACTTTCCTGGGAGTAAGTCCCATTGAACACAATAGGACTTACTTCTGAGTAGACCTGGTTAGGATTGTGCCCCAAGTTTGTTAGCAGCAGACCTGGAGAGTTTTGGAAAGGGACAGTTTTTCTTTATTTAAATTTGTAAGGGGAGGGAAAGACTTTGTTTTGTGTGTATCTGCTAATTGCAAACTGAGACCCAGGGACTGTTTGGCTGCAATCCTAACCTCACTTTCCTGGGAGTAAGTCCCATTGAACACAATAGGACTTACTTCTGAGTAGACCTAGGATTGTGCCTTTTGTCTTACAATAGCAGCCAACAGAGTACCCCCCCCCCCCCCAAAAGGAGGCAGGAGGAAAAAGGGGGATGGCTGAAAAGGAATGGGTATTTTTATTTTTTTAATCAATTTTTAGAGACAAAGCCATCAAGAGTAGCTTTTTTTTTTTTGAAGGGAGAGGAAAAAGAAAGGTGAAGATCCTTGGTTAAGCTGACACAGACCCCAAGCCTATGTAGGTCTACTCAAAGTAAGTCCTATTTTAGTCAGTGGGGCTTACTCCCAGGAAAGTGTGGATAAGATTGCAGCTACACAGAGCAAGATTACAACTCACGACTAAAGTAGATGGGGACATGTTCACACACATACACCCCAACATGCAGATGCCACCCCTATTCCCCCCCCCCAGGCAAGACAGAGGAATGCAGGCTTGGCATTTAGACACCCCCCCCCACTAAGAGCAGGCTGGGCTCCCTCCTTCACAAGCAGGGGAAAGCGCTGCACACCTCCCAGCTTCTCCCAGTCAGCCTTCTCTCTCTGCAACTCCCAGTTAGCCCTCTCTGTTTGGTGGGGAGGCTCCCCCCTCCCCCACCATGTTTCACACACCCTTCCCGCCTCACACTGCCTCCCCCACCTTGTTCACAGCCAAAGAAAAGCAGCCAGTGCAGCTGAGCTGAGCAGCGATGGCCACTTCTCTCCCCCAGATGCCCCTGGGAGCTAGCCACGCCTCCCGAGGGGAGGACAGTATTCAATGCACAGATTGAATACCTCAGCCATAAGGTAATTTCAAGAAAAGTATTTTTTCCATAGGAAAAGCATTGCTTTTATCCTTCAAGTACAAATCCCTGTTGATACTGGCTATTTAAGCATGCGAATGATCATTATGGTGTGCTGTCGGGCTGTGAATTATAATTTCAAGCAATGAACAAGAACCACTGGTGGCTTTAGAAACAAATATTTGTCCTTTAAAACAAGATGAAGAGAGTTTGCTTCTTGGAACCTACTTATCTCCGATGCTCTAGGTGTTCGTGGAACAATGCAGTCTTGATAGCTTGAAATTCCAGTGATGGCTGCTTGCCAGAAGTGGGGAGATCAACTTTTTGTGGGTGGTCATAGCTGCTTCTACTGTATTGTTGTACTATATTTAAAAAAAATTTAGGGCGCAATCCAAACCTGCCCTGGAGCAGACAGGCCAGTGGGCCTGCGCTGCATCCAAGGAAGGATTGGGGTGCAAACGGCTCAGCCTGGGACAAGGTGAATCACTTCCCCTTACCCTGGGTAAAGCCGAAGCAGCCCCAGTGGGACTACTCGGATCTGCACCACCTCAAGCGGTAGCACAAATTCAAGCAGTCCGGGGCTGCCTGGGAAAGGAGTTAGGATCCAGCAGAAGTGCCGGATCCTGGCCCTGCCGCCCACCCTCCCCCTGCACCAAAATGCCTCCTTCCCGCCCTCCCCAGACCGCTGCGTCGGCCAACACAACCTACCTGGCTCCCGGGGCCTGCATTGGCTTGGGAAGGGTGGCACACATGTCCATGTGCTGGCCTATACCCACTTAGGTAATCACGAAAGTGCTTTGCGGCACTTTTGCGACAGCCTTGGGCCAGTGCAAGAGACATGCGCTGGCCCAAAGCCCAGTTTGGACTGGGCCCTTTATTTTGTAAGCCAGCCTGAAAGGTATCTAAAGTTGAATAGAAATACTACAAATTTTAAAAATCTACAAATCTGGAAAAATCCTTTGTCAGACTATTCTCATTAAAGTTATAAATTTTAAGGTAGATACCTGTAGCCTCATGGTGTTCTCATACCATTGGTTTCTAAACTTACCTGGATCACAGTGCCTCCTGAGCTGGGTGCCATCATCTTGGATCTCATGAAATCTTGTGAGATCCAAGATGGCAGTGCTCAAATCTTGTGAGATTTTGCAAGATTGAAAATCATGACACCTGGGAGAACATATGGGGGGCCACTGGGGGAGGGGGCAGAAGGGGCTGCCAGGGACATCCTGTGGCACCCCTATGCGTGTGCCATGGCACACACTTTAGAAACCCTGCCTTGTACAATCTTAACTGTATTATGCATCATTTCTTGGTTTCTGTTTTGACAAAGAAGGGTGAAGGTTCTTTTCACCTACTGCAACAAAGAGCAGACCAGTGGGAGACAGATATAAGATTTATTACCCTGCATAGGCAGACAGTGTCCCTTACACAGATAACAATAAGAGCATTATCCAAGGGTTGGGTCTAGATCCTACAATGTACTTTAATCTGTGGCTTAAAGACTCAAGAAATGTTCAAATTATGTTTTGAATAACAGCATTCTTACGTCCCTCCAAGTAGAAGTGCCTCCTACAGATGTAGGTCTCTTGCTTGATCTTGGCATGCTGCCCAGAATGTCTCCTGATAAGATTCACAGATGTAGACTAATGAAACATGTCTCAGTACTTCTTCCAAAGATTAACCCAATAATGGAGGGACAAACTGACCATCCAGGAGATGGTGCTGTATACAAACCACATACTCCTTGGCATAATGTGGATCTTATGCCATAATGTGGCATAATGTGGATCATAATGCCAATACAGTTCTACAAGTCATGAATTTTTTTAGTCAGATCCCTCCCCATTTTGTGTTTCCTGTGTGCTAGAGGCGCTAGCTTATTTTTTGTCTCTTATATTTGTGGGCTCTCCTCACTGGAGGTATTCAAGCAGAGGGTGAATGGCGATATGTCAGAGATGTTATAGTCATCTACACTGAGCAAGGAGTTGGACTAGACTACCTCCAAGATTTCTTCCAATTCTGATTTTTAAAACAGTAACCCCGTAAAGACTGTCTCACACCTTTTTGGCTTAGAGGTGTAGGGACACTGTAACATACAAATTCAGTCTTGGTATTAAATGGTTCATAAGGCAACATTTTGTAACGGGCACTTTTGCTGCTGGTGGCAGGGCTGTGGGAATTCCCTTTTCAAACATGACTCTTAATGCATATGCTTCTGGTGGAAAGACATGAAGGCTGGACAAAATAGTAATGTCCTGTCAAACAGCAGGACATGGCTCTCTTGGATAATTTGAAAAGGAGATTGAACAAACTTATGGAGGAGAGGTCTGTCATGCCTGCTAGTCTTGATGGCAGTGTGCTATTTCCAGGTTGAGGAGTAGCATCACTCTGAATACCACTTGCCAGGGATCAGTGGTGGGAGAACAGTATATCTTTTTCTTCTGCTTGTGGGTCTCCAGAGGCAACTGTTGGGACACTTTGGAAAACAGAATTCTGGACTAGATGGGCCTTTGGCATGTTCCAGAACAGTGGATCCCAGCAAGTATGGCTAGATAGCAGCAACCCAATAAAATTTAGGGGGTACCACATTTGAGTGATGGAAAGAGGGGTAAACCAAGGGTTCAAGCAGGAGTTTCCTGCTTAGTTCAACAATGGTTATTTGTGTGTCAATAGGAGTGTAGAGAATTGGAGGAAAGGGATGTGTATAGGTAGCTTTTTGATAGAAAACTGCCTACATAGAGCTGCTGGGTATGAGTCATTACTAAGGCCTGGAATACACAAAAATCCAAGGGGAACATATTTGCAAAGTGCTTCAAAAGGTACAGCACATGTACAAAATGCATAATGCTTTTTGCATCTAATGAAGTGGACTGTTGTCCATGAAGGATTGTGCTGAAATTGGTTTTTATAGTGCTACAAGGCTGTTAGAAGAAGAATTTACAATAGAATTTTAAAACTTCTTGCAATTATGAATGGCAAAATATTTGTACTTGAATAAAGATACTGCCTTTAGTTAACCTTGTGCCCAGGACTGTGAGTGCTCTGCATTCATTCAGATATCTAAATTCTGCACCAAAAACACTTAATTCTGCTCGGTTTCTTATTTTGAATAATTCTAATGTGTATATTTTTTTTGTAAAATTTATTGTGGTTTGGATAATCATGGAAGAGGTGAGCTCGCTACCCATAAATCTTATTCAGCCACCACTCCTAACTTTGGGGATTTTATCTTTATATACTGCTTTTCAACAAAAAAATTCACTACATTTTACAGACACTGCCCACATGGGTTACGCATATGACAAGCAATGGTTTGTCACCACAGGAACAAGCATCGGTGATCCTTAAGCTAATGTAGCTCACCTCCTCTTCCTTCCCACACAAGGGAAGGAGATTAGAAGCTTCTAGTTCTACTTAGCAACACATCATATTTTCATCTAAATGCAGCAAGTTTGCTGCATATTTGGCTTGCGCAAACTAGGCATGGATACATCTTATCGATTTGTGCATGAAGGAGGGGATATAGTGAGGAGAGGGAGTTGAGCCCAAGACTTGCCAATGCTCATTTTTCTAACAAGCCATTTTGTTTTGTTCTGAATGAGGCTTGCATTAAAGCATTGGTTCCCAATCAGGGTTTTGACCCCTCGGGACACTGGAAACAAGCCACTACCCACTTAAGGGGGGTGGCAATGTGGGGCGACCTGTGGATGGTGGCATCAACACCTCAGGGATCAGACCATCACTGTGAAAAAGGGGTGTTTTTTTTTTTTTACATAGCCTGGCAGTTGCTGTGGTCCTCCGTAGGGTGCGGGGAGCCTGCAGCCACTTCTGCAGGCTTTAATGTCCCTCAGAATGGCTCCCTAACACAATCATGACACGCTTCTGGTTTTCATAACAAATACGTACAGTGGTTCCAACCTTCATGTAATGGTTGAGAACCACTGCTTTAAAGCATAGCCTGTTGTGCTAGAAATTTGCTTTGAAAGCAAGGAAACACCAATCAGGACACCTACTCCTATGCCCAGCATCGGTCTCTCCGTGCTCCAGGAATCGCAGCATACATGCAGCCCTAAATATGCTTGCAGGTGTGTTGTTCAATAATCAACAAATACAGTTTTGTAAAACTTTGTATCTTTTGGGTTACATTGCTGAAATCAGTAACGAACACACAATAGAATGTTAATTTGACAAATAACAGGATTACACATCAGTGATGTATTTGGTTGAATGTTAAAACCTTAAAACTAGTGAGACTAAATTCCACACCTTTGAGCCGTGGTTCTTCTGGGTCTGTAACTTTGTTTATAATCTGCAATTGGTCATGTCTAAGTCCTATTTAAATAATGAGATTTATAACTGCTCATAATTGAAGATTGAGATTGTGGCTGTTCTTAATTTAATGAATCCGCTTTTAAAAAAATTTCTAAATTTACATTTTATTGTGTTGCATATTTGTTTGGAGCATGGTCTCATTTCAGTTATTCATATAAATAAAAATTTCTGTTTTATATATAAAATATATTTTTTCTCTATCTCAAATTGGGAGAAAATGGAATGAAACTAGTTATTCTTGATTTTACAGAAAGAGCTTTCACAGCCTGGATCAACTATCTGCAGATGTTAGCCTGTCTCGGACATCTCTGGATCCAAGTCATTCACAAGATGGTGATGGAAAGCAGGATGTGTTAAACTTACTTAGTGAAGGTAAAGAACCTAGTTGAAAAGTTGCTCTTCAACTTAGAAGTGATTAGTTCTCTTATTGTGACTAGTTTCCACAATTCAGCAGTCTTGCATATGGCTTGCATTAGTATGCAGCTGTGTTCTGTCTTGCTTGCAGTCTGCAGTAATTATAAATCTGTAGTGGGTCTGATCCATCTTCATGGATCAATTCAGATTTGTGCCAGCTGGCCCAGGTCCTAGTTGACCCATAGTTACTGCTGCAGCTGACCCTGGGAACAGAGGACAAATGATCCCTTACCTCAAAGAGGTCTCCAGCAGTTGAAAATCCCCTGCAGGATACAGTGGTAGCCGCACCAGCTGTGTTGCTACAGTTTTAGGTAGGATTGGGCTTTACATCTCACCAGGCATTGTTGTGGCATTGCAGAATAATGTTTATGCAGTATAATCCATCTATATGCAAGACTAGCTTTTGGTCTTAATTGTGGATGACTGCTTGACTCACTGAAGAGATGGAATTAGAAGTTTTTAAGTAATATGCAAGCATATCAGTTGGAAGAGACCTAGTAAGTCCAGATCCACAGTTTGAGAAACACTGGATTAATACCTTAATCCCTATCATCCAAATTAAACCTTGTTTTGTAGAAACCAAAAGGCTTTACATTCTTGACTAAATCTAACCAAGATATCTAACCTTTGTCAAATGTGGCATTTGCCAAATTCTCCCAATCTAATTAGCAATTCCACCTTGGCATCTTCTACTTGATAGCAATTTCAGTCCTGATGATTAAATAACACCCCTATGAATCTGAATGTATGTACTTCTTCCTCAAAATACCCTTATCCTAATTTTTAACATCTTGTGCTAAGAAGAAATTGTCTTCTAAGGCTTTCTGTCAGACTCTTTTTTTTTGGGGGGGGGGGGAGAGCAGTTTGGAGTTACTGCTGCTTGATCATCTCTGTGTTAAATTTTATTCTTTACCTGCAGGCTGTTCTAATCTTTTTGCTTTTCCTGTTCACCCTTCTGCTGAGAGTAGGCTTACTAACTTTATACACTTTGCATTGCTAAAACCCTAATCCTATACATGTTGTATAAGAAGCCTGTCTACGCTTTCCTTCCTGTACTGCTCTAGATAGAATGTCCTGGGAACTGAACCTATGGCAGGATCTGCAGATGAAGAGATGACCTAAGTGGATGGTGGCAGATCAATTCCACCCCTTTGTCTGCTTGCTTGAAATGCTGAAAATGGGGAAGTTGAGACCTTCAGCTCTTCAAATGAACAGCTCACCTTTTTGCTACAATACAAGCCATAGGATCCCTAGTTTCATAATTGTGATAATGGCTTGAGTAAGGGGGCATAGTAAGAGATTCCTCTTTTCATACCCTGATCTGTCAGATAAGCCTCACTATCTCTGTAGGAGGAAAGAGAAAGGGAGAGCCAGGTTATGTGCCGCTCCTCATTGCTTAGTGTGTCCCTACTTGTTCACTCTAGTGATAGGAACATCATGTGCAACATCTGTTGTAATGTATAAATTTATAAATCTTTCTTAAATAGGTAAAGAAGATACTCCTTCATTACTTGGCCTGTGTGGTTCTCTGACTTCAGTAGCAAGTTACAAATCTCTCACAAGCTTGAAATCAAGTGAATATCTTGCAAGTCCTACAACAGAGATGACAAGTCCTGGACTGACTCCTTCTTGAGCGGAATTATACAGAGAAGATGACCCTTGTGTACGAATTCACTTGGCATTTCATAATTGATCTACTGAGACTCTTAAAGGGCAAGTTAAAAAAATGCTACTTTGTCCTTTTTAGCAACCCCTAAAACCCAGAGACTTGCAGTTGCTTGGGGGAGGAAGATTGTCATTACACTTGTACAATATTCATAATTTTCAGACAATTGTTGAATTAAGGTTACAGATAACTGTTAAGAAAAAATGTAATCCTCTTAACAGCCAAAATCTACCTTGTCTGCAAGAGTTGTTCATCTCCAGCTCAGAATATTTTACTGCACTTGTTTAGATATGCGAACCTTTGCAAAGATTACTTACCTTGGCAAAACTTAAGTTTAAAAATAGCCTTCAAATTTTTTGTAAATAGTAAAATACTTGATTTGTATTCTATTATGATGGATTTTTAAAATCAAACTTGAATAACCATTTGAATTTGCATTCTACTACATACCTAGTTTTTGTTTCCCTAGGTTACAAAATTACTGTCTAGGTACTTCAGAGTTACCCACATTTGGCATCCTGACATACTGAATCACTTGCAACATATAAAAGGAAAACATTTTGAGATGGCATCTAAATGGCTGAACTAATGGTACAACTTGACAAAAGTAGGGGAGATATGTAGAGGACGGTATTGTGACTGTGGTAGTCTCTTTAAAAATTTACCCTCTAAAAATCATAAGTCTTTCCTCTAAACTTTTTTGTTTAATAACTCTGAATAGAACTACTTGCTCTTATTTCCTGTGTCATAAAATTTTTAAATCAGTAAAGTTTTTCAGTGAACATTACTTGATTTGAAGCTGATCTAAACCATGTTAGCCACAGGTTTATCAGCCAAGGCTTTATAGATTAATTTGTGAAGTGCAAACCTTTTTACTGTGCAATGAATTGTTTAAGCATTACTGGGAATGGTTACATGTATAATCACAGACAACTTTATAAAAGCAGGGATACACATAGGGCCCCTGAATTTGATTATTATTGTGCCAAAGAAATTCCATACATTGTTTACTACCGTGCAGCCATGTGAGAATCTGTATTTATTGCTTATTTTTAGACTGTCCATTTGATCATTTATTTTGTCAAACAGATGTGCCTCTTGTAAGATTTGATATAATCTTTGATTTGGATGAGGTGGAAGCAAAAATGGCAACCTGTTCTTTCCCTGTGAAGAAAATGACATGAGAATTCTGTGTTGGCAAGTTCACTGTGTTACATATGTGCAGGCTAAATTTTGAAATAAAATGAGACAACAATTTTGCTTGTGAATGGCGTGCCAGAAGTTGTACACTGGCTACCTGATAAAGTAATTTAATGCATGTTAATGATCTCCTATGAAATAGATACTTTAAGAAAATGAAGGGAAAAAATGGAAGTTTTTGATTAAGTTTCCAGAGGTGTATAAAATTTGCAGGTTTATATGTGAATATTTAAACTTTTTCCTGTGGGCCAGTATATACCGATATGGAAACTATAATCAGTCACACTAGTTAATGACTGGTTGAAGAAGCTGGGATAAAAATCTTTAGACAACTAAATCTTTTTTGGCATGCATGAAAGCAGTTTAGTTAATATTTGTGCATGAAAAGTTTACCATGTCATGATTCTGAAATCTTGCCAAGCTTTCAGAATGAATTTACAAAAACCAAAATTGTATATATTTGTTGCCCTGCTGTATCAAATGTTGCATGTGTATTAAACATTTTGTACCATTACTACTATAGCTCTTTGTTTCTGTAATCAAGAAAAGGTATGTCACCTATTTTATAGTTTTCAGAACTGTGCAAACAGAGTTGGTGGAAATGTCTTTGACAAGCAAGCTCTACTTGCTCAAGGTATTTCTGCTGAATTTGTAGGCAACTGAAGCAGCTACATATTGCAGAGAGACTTAGGAGTACAGGTACTCCTGTAGGGAAGGGTCCTTTGCAAGAGCTTCCACTTGGCTTCCTTGGAATTTTAAGTTCTTAAAGGGCTCCTTTTCCCCTTACACTCAACTTTGATGCATAATGCTTCCTTAAATACAGTGTTTAATTTTGATAATGCTAGGTACAAGTCACCTATATGCATCCTGTTCTTGAAAATATGTGACTTTAAGTTAAAACACCTTCAAGGCACATTGTCGATAAAGCAAGTGTTCCTTTTTGTTCTAGGTAAATTTTTATTCTCAAATGTTTTTCAGTTTTTTTTCATTTTTATGAATAATGGGACTATTTTTAAATTGCTGTGAACCAGAAATACTTTTTTAATGAACCATTTTAACAAGACACACCTCTACTTCCCATTCTATTTGTCACTTTTGTCAAACTTGGAACTTCCAAATCATGTGCAAAATGTTTTTACTCTCCCTCCCAACTGCTTTTGGGTTGCTCTTGTGATGGCATATTTAGTACACTGTGGGAAGAGAAAAAGGAATGCTGATGTTTACAGGCCAAACTACAAAGCAAGTGGTAAATGATAAAAGTAGGAGATACTTTGATGTTCAGGCTACAGGAATGCTGATTGTGATATGTGACTGATTCTACACAATGGAAATAAGCAAGAACCTAAAGACAGAATTACTAATGGCCAAATGTTATAAGACTGAAATGTTGAAGTCAAAGTGAATGCTACAGTAAACAATGCGGTCACTGCAATTATTTAAATGTCAAGGATCCTTAAATGTGAATACAAAAGCTTTAGTTTTCAAGTACATCAGTAAACAGAATAAAAAAAATTCCTGCCTGTAAGGGTGGTTTGGCAGTGGCACAGATTGCTGAGAGAGGTTGTGGATTCTCCCTCAGTCAGAGATATTCGACAAGCACCTGTTGGAGATGCTCTGAAGATTTCCTGCCTAAGGCAGGGAGTTGGACTAGATGACCTATTAGGTCCCTTCTAATTCTGATTCATAGAATAAAATTGAGACTATGGTGTGCACCACACCCAGGGCTTGATACAGGCACAGAGTATGTATTTTCCCAACCCATGCTTGCACACGTACACCAGTGTTTGAAAAACATTATGTGAAGCAGTCCTTTCTTTTGTGAAAGAACTTCTTCCATATTTAACAGAGAAGCTAGTATCTTGAAGGCTCAGCTAAGTAACCGTTTATAAAATACCCACAGTGGGAATTGCCACCATCTTCATTAAGCATCTGTATACTTCAGCAACCAGAAGGCATATCACTCATGATACTTCTGCACCCTATTTACATGAAGTTGCTAACTTGGTTAGTCACATGATTTTCCTAATACAGAATAGATTATTACAATAGGGCAGCAGTTCTCTAAGTCCTACTCAGGCTGTGAGACCTCAATAAGTCTTCATGTGGGAGGGTGTTACTACCATGAGCAAGGGGGTTGGTAAATATACATGCAGGGTAATGATGTCCTCCTGAGGGGTGTAGGGGCTCACAACCCCCTATGTGGACCTCTCCACTACTTCAAATGACTATTCAGTGATTGAGACCCACTTCCAAGTTGCAATTGCAAAACAGGAAGTGGGTCACAATTGCCAAATACAGTTGTTCAAAGCATTAGAGAGGCCTGCAGAGGGGGCTGTAAGCCACCGTACTCCCCAGGTCAGTGCTACGCTTCAGGAATGTTTAGTAACTCCTTGATCATGGCAGTAGCATGATTGCTACAGCAACCTCACTGCCCCGATTTCTGGGTCACTCCCCTTAAGGGGAATAGCCTTTTTCTGGTGGATCATGACCCACCAGTTTGAGAACTGCTACAAAAAGGTGAAGTGGCTTGTCTTGAATCCATGGTAAAACTTAGAATTAGTACCTGTAATAAGAACTGTTGGCACATTAAAGTAATATACTCTGTATGGGGTCTGGACTTATTTTTCCTCTGTGGAAATACATCCTTGTTCATATTTCAAAAATACATTTTTCAAAGGAGAAGCAGATACACTAAACACAACTGAACTGTATCCCACTTTCAGATACAGCATGGTTAAATACATCAAATAGCTACATTCCAGACGAATTCTCACACTTAGTTTCAGAGTCTAGCCTGAGGGTGGAGGGTATCTGAACACAAATAAGAAAAACCTTTAAGTCCAGTCTTTGCAGCCATCTCTCTTCCTGGGCTAACAACAATAGCATGGAAGAATCCTAGTTTGGTTCAGCATACAGGATACAGTGTTGGAGACATAAATGATGTGCAGGGGGACTTGCAACTCATACCTTAAGACCTTACATTTTTCTTATGGTCCTTACTTAGTATACCCTTCTGTGGATGAGTCCTTTGATGCCATCTAAACTTTACAGAACAGCATTAATGGTTCTTCATGTGTCTGTCTTTATTTAATTTACGGAAGAAAGATTTTCCATATTCATATGTGCTTATCATTATGGCACAAGAAGGAGCTATTTTTGCCAATCTTGGTACAATACCTACAGAGAAGAGAAATTACTGCAGTCAGTCAAAAACTATTTTTTAGAGAAATGGATTGATTTAAAACATTTAAAGAATATTCAGCTGTAGTACAAAGGTAACTGCTTCAATTTTTGCAGGACTAAAGTCAGACTTTAAGTGGTAATTAACTTAATAGCCATACACTATTTCCAACTGAGCACTATCTCTAATTTTATAGAACTCATTGTATTCTTTGTTTCTGCTTTGTTCAACCATTCCAAGGTTTGAGCTTCTGGAAAAGTGGAATATAAAACTTCTAAATAACTAAACATTAAATATCTACTCAGAGGTACGCCTCATTAAATTCAAAGGGATTTATAGGGAAATATGTACAGGTGTGCGCCCATTAACAACCTTCTGGCCTGTGACAGGTTGCATATGCAACAGCTACCACTGGTCAAGAGGTCGCACCCCCCCAAGCCACCGAAGCTGAGGGGAGCTCTGCTCCCTTTGCCTCCAGAGTCTTTTCCGAACTTCCCAGAGGCAGTGCGCATCTATGCACTGTGTCTGAGGCTCTGAATACCCCAATCACAAGAGAAATGCAATTTCCGATTTTCTGGAGGCATTCTGAGCCTCACAGAGGCTGTGCACTGCCTCTGGGAGGCTCAGAAAAGCCTCTGGAGGCAAGGCAAGCAGAGTTTCCCCTCACCTTTGGAGGTTTTGCATAGCGTCAAGCCCTGCTTGATAATAGGGATGCCGGTCTGCATCCGTTATTTAGCATTGCATGACTGTATAGGGTTTGCAGCCTTCTCCACCAGTTCTGTCTATTTCACATGAATAACTTGAGTACAGAGAAAAGTTTCAGAACATATTCATATATGTTAAATGTGAATATGAATAAATAGGCCTTAAATTCTATAGAGACAATCCTATACAGTAGTACTTCATAAATTCTGTTCTAGAAAACAATGCTTTGTAATGAAATAGTGCTATCTAGGAGATGACTGTAACACTGTTCTAAGGCAGATGTGTTCACACTACTGTACTTGCGTACTGCATTAGGGCAGAGTAACAGACTATTGCTGCTGTCACTCCTTAATGGTAGTGGTGGAAGATGAAGCAAGGGAGCTACTACCAAGTTGTGACTTATCCTTGGGAACAACAGGTTTCTTGTTGAAGAAGACATCTAGGGTTGATCACCTTGCCTGCGGTTTCCCCTCCCATGCTAGCCAGAACAAAGAGTTTCTCTTGACTGAAAGCACAGTACAGACAGCTTGACTTTTCTGCACTATATATATATAGATGAACAGTACTTAGCAATGTTCCAACCAGCAATGGGCCCATATGTGATGGCCGCAGCTGGTCCCTGTTCAACCCCCCCCCCCCCAAGAAATTGGAAGTCATGTCTTTTAGCTGGTTTTGGCCATTCTGAGTCTTGCGAAGGTGTGCTGCCTCTGTGAGTCTCAGAAAAGTCTCTCCCCTCAGCTTCAGAGGCTTCACTTTTAATATCAAGCCTTGCTTGACGGAGTGTGGGAATACATCCCTGTTAAGTGATGCATGACTGTGTGTGTGCAAGTGTGGCTATAATGAAAGTGTTATAGCAGGTATTTCTATATACTTTGTCTTCAAAAAAGTGAGTCCTGACTAAGCACCATTAAAATAAATGGGTTGTGACTGTCATTTATTTCAAAGTTTAACCCCATTCATTTCAATGGTGCTTAGTTGAGATTCACTTTCTTTAGAGACAACTGATTCATGTGTTGACAACAGCAAATCATGAGGATAGATGATTATATAGAAATTGATACTAAGAAGCTATTGCTGTGGGTGGACTGGTGGCAAAAGTAATCAGTAGTTGGGTATCCGCTGTTGTTTAAGCCTGAATGACCCTTTTATCAACATACTTTTCACAGACTCAACCAGTAAGATCATTTTTCCTTTCGAATTGCAATTAAATTAAGCCTTTAATACATGACTAGTACAACACTGAGGCTGCGATGCAACAGAACATAAGGTTTGCATTAGTGCTCATTACCTTCTGAGCACAATTTAAGTGCTGGTTTTGATGTAGAACTCTAAACAGTATAGGACAGGGTGTTAAACTCGTTTTATACAGAGGGCCAAAGTTAGCATTCAGGGTACCTGCTAAGGGCTGGAAGTGATGTCATTAAGCAGAAAGTGACATCATTAAGCAGCTGATGGTCAGAAATCAGCACTTTGTTCTCACAAAAAAACTCAACTGCAAATGACAGAAAATACCAAATCTTGATCATATTTCAAGATATGGGGGTCCCCAATTTTCATGTAGGCTGCTTTTCAGCAGTAACACCTCAGCACTGCTCAGCAGCTGACAGCCTGAGGGCCAGATAAAAATCTTCCGGGGCCACCTCCGGCCTCTGGACCTCATGTTTGACACCCCTGGCATAGGATTTACATACAGTCACTGCTTCCTACATTCCACCATCTCCACAGGCACAATGTTAGCAGCAGCATTATCTACACAAGAGTAATGGCATATGCAGTGGTTGTTGTTAAAAATTTCCAGACCAGAAGAACTGCCACAACTTATATTGGCCAATTCAGCTAAAAGCAAAATATTCTGGCTGGTTTGATGGCAGATTAAAAAGGATAAAAGCTATTCAAGGTTAAGAAATTAGCGAAATCACATATAGATCTGAATAGCAATGTTGCTAAGGTAACTAACGGTTCAATCCTACGGGCCAGGGCTTCCAAACTACAGCCCAAAGGCCAGATTCAGCACACCAGAAAAACAGCTCAGCATGCAGTACCATACTGTTCTGCCCTTTAGCCTCTTCTCTTCATACCTAATTGTTGCAGAAACTCGAGGTGGGCAGCCACTTCCTTCAGGAAAACGGGATGCAGAGCCTTCTGGGGTGATTGGCAGTGGAAGTGGCTGCCCAGTGTGGGTTTCTGCAAAAATCGGGCATGAAGAGAAGAGGCTGCAGGGCGGAACAGTAAGGTGCAGTGCCCGGATCAAATATCCTGGTGTAGTGCGAGCCAGTTTGGGGACTACTGCTATAGGCTGAAAGCGCTGCTTTCTGGCAGCATGCCGAGTAGTGGGAAGGGCACACATGTTGCCCAAAGTCCAGCTTTCCACCAGGGAAGGTAAGATAGTGGGGGGAGGGCAGGGCAGAATAAGGGTTGGGACTCTGCAGGAGGTGGTGGATTCCACTGTGATAGTGCACACTAGATCCTATCCCTTCTGTCGACAGATCTCTTTCTTCCCTCAGACTTGTGGTAGCAAAATTGCTAGCACACATCTGTGGAGGCCCATTGTGGAGCTCGAAACTTTGCAGTGGTAAAGGGATTTAAATCCCCTTTCCCTGCTGAAGCCTACTGTGCTCTCTCCCCCCATACAGTGTGTCCAGTTTTGGTGCAGCTGCACCAGCAGGAGAGAAAAGGATAGGAATGGACTATTGGCTACTGTTCCAACACGTGAGATACAAAAGCTCAACCTAAGTCTTCATCCAGAGAAACTGTTCAGGGTAAGACTTGTCAATAGACTATGAAGCACATAGCAATTTTCATTGCCAAGAATGTTTCTGCCCAATTCTTATAGTAATTACACTTGGCCTCCAAAGGGCTGATCAAGTCCACACTTATTAGCTTAACAGGACTGAAACAGTAGGTGTTCCCAGATTATTTTTCACAACTCTTTATATATTACTGATGCAATAGTAGGAACTTGACTATGTACTAGAATAAGAATTTACCAGTATATAAGCCAGCAAACCCATTTTCTTGCACAATTCTCCTCATTACTTCCAATATTGATGAACTCCTCTGTTGTGTTGCTGAATAAAGAAAAAAAGTATTTTAAAAAGTAGAATATAAATGTACAATTTCAGCTTTTACCTAAGCTTTCTCTGCAATGGGAAATTCTGCTATTGAACACAATTTTCAGGAGCTGTAGTTTTCAAGCACATTTATTTGAACGTTTTTATTCCCTGATTTATCCTTCAAACGTCTTTCACTAAACTGGAATAATTCAAATTGTTAATCTGATAACTTCTAAAATAAGCATAGATGAGACAAAATTGTAAATGTAATATTCAGATACATATTTTAATGTTTTGCATAAAAAAGAGCATTTTACAACATTGCCTTAAAGTCAGGAGTGATGGACTATGGCAGAGCTTTTCAAACTGGGGTGTTGCGATGCCCAGCCCGAGGGCCCTGGCCTCTTTCTCCTTAAGGGGCGGGGGCAGCGAGGAGGCAGCGACGCGATCCCCAGGATTGCGCTGCTCAGGGGGTTGCAGGGGCTTGGCTGTACTTATCAGAGCCTCCTGCAGCCTCCTGGGGGTGCGGGGAGCCCTGCACAATTGTCTGCAGGTCTCCCCAAAGCTTTAGAAGTGAAAGCGGAGCGATCGCGCCCTGCCTCCGCAAAACCAGAAGTGGAGCGCGATCAGGGTTGGTTGTGTTCAGCAGCAGAGAAACTCAGAAGTGCCATTCTAACAGCACTATGGGTCCCTGGTTGGGTCACTACCCTCCTTAAAGAGGTAGTGTCCCAAAAGGAGGTTGGGAACACCTGCCCTGGAGTCATGACCCCCAAGTTGGGAAACACTGTCCTAAAGGAAGGGCATTATCTAATGGGACTCTTCTAGGGCTTTATAAGTAATAGCTAATCTCTTGAATTTGATCCAGTAGGAACTAGTTCAGAACTGGCTAAATAATACTGACTTTGTGCTTGTGTAAAGAGGCAGGCAGCTGTATTCTGCGCTAGCTACACCTTCCAGGGCAGCCAGTGTAGAGCATGTTGCAGTAGTGTACTTGCAAGGCTACAATGGTTGACAATTTGCTAACTTGGGATAAGCAACAATGCTCAATATTCATGGTCCGCTTTTGGTATTTTGAAGGATTAATTTTTGAATTGGAGGATTTCTGAGCAAGAAAATAGCAGGGAATTTTTCTTTCGTGCTCACTCTCTATTGTTTACAGTCAGTTATTTTAGACCTGTATTGCTTTCAGATAAGACACGCACTTGTTCTTGCTCAGCCATGGTACAGTCAGTTACTGTGCACCTGTGCTATTTTTCCATGCATGCAAACACACTACATCTGGGAATGAGGTCGCTACATTTGGGTCGACAGCATCTGCACGCACACACAGGACAAGACTTGAAAAGACCAGATTGTTAGCTACAGACAGGGAGCAGCTGGAGGACCAGATTAGAAGTATGTGGGCTAAATATGGCCCTTGGAAAGCCCTCTAAGAGCCTTCTAATATATACTAGACAGTGGCTAGATAGTGGAAGAAAAATACTTAATGAATCACTTACAGTGTGCAGCCTCAGACATCCACATTTCAGTCTGCCTATGTGTTTTTACTACATCAAATGGTAACGTTAATAAGGCAGCAATCTAGAAAAAACAAATTAAGTATTACAATATCTACATGCAACAGATTTCCAGTGTTACATCATGAGATGATTCCCTGCTAAATCTGGTCAGAAGTCCAGCGTTTTGTTTTCCATGGTACTTCTGGGAAGTCAAAAAGCAGGGTATGAAGGCAGTAGCCCTTTCCTGCTGTTGCTCCTCAGCAGCAGCGTTTGGGGGGTATACTGCTTCTGAACACGGAGTGTCTATATTGTATAGACTATGCGGCCGTGATACATAGATTCTTCTTATGTTGATTTTGAAATCCAATGAGCAAGTATTAGCAGGCAACCAATTCTGAATTTAAAAATTCCATTGAAATGAAGAGAATATCATTCCAAATGAATATGTTTAGAACTAAGGGGTTGCAAGCACAATGTCTCAGCTTGAGTGTAACCTTGTGTTTCACTTTGTGCTTATCTGCTGTTCTCTTCCAGGTGTCACAGTCCCAATATGCCAGTCCCAGTCTTCTACTGTCCTGTCCTGTTTCTTTTGATTATGAAGTAAACATGTGCATTCATTTGAATGTATGGATCTACACTGAAAGGATTGGGGCCCACCCTGCAGAAGAGCACTGTAGGTATGCAAAACTCTGAATCAGTTGAGTGATTCCAATACAGATTAAGGTCGCAATCCTAACCCATTTTCCAGCACTGACGTAAGGGCAATGCTGCTCCAAGGCAAGGGAACAAACATCCCCTTACTTTGAGGAGGCCTCCGTGAGTGCCACCCAATTGCAGGATGCAACATACGTCCCACTAGCACAGCTATGCCAGTGCTGGAAAATGGGTTAGGATTGCACCCTAATTTATACATGCCTAAATCCCATTTAAATCAATGGGACTTTGGCTGCAATCCTAACCACACTTTCCTGAGAGTAAGCCCCACTGAACAAAATAGGACTTACTTGTAAGTAGACATGGTTAGGATTGTGCTCCTCAAGACTTAACTGTATGCTTGGCTACCATTAACTTAAATGGGTCTGAAGCAAATCTAATGCTTTCATCACTGCATGTCGACTCAATCTCCTGCACTTCCACTTCTTAGGTAAACAGTTGCATAATGTAATTTTTATTAAATCAAATTGTTAGCAACAGCAACCAAACTTACAGAGCCAGCTGCTGCTCCTGATGGAAAGGTAATAAGGAATGTTGGCTCAGACTTTCCCGCTCTCTTGCACAACTTCTTCTTGAAGTATTCATAGTTACACCAGTACAATGCTATGATACAGCAAGCATCCAAAATAAGAAAAATGCAATACAGAGGTTTTTTTTTTAAAACTAAAACACTGGAGAGGAACTGAAGTATGATCACCAAGTGTCTCACAACTGTATGGAGTTAGTTCTGCAACAACTAGCTAGGGCTTTATGTTTCCATGAATCACCATTTGTCATGGTTCAGCCTTCACATATGCCACATTATGGGAATAACATGTTTTTTAATATCTATATTATTGGCAACATTTTCTTTAACCTCAGTTCTATTGTGTATCTTTAATCTAGGTACAAAACAGGATTTTGAGATATAATTTGGTCCAGAAAGAGTCTGAAGATCATTCTCACACATTCCTATAAAGTAGTCCTATCTCTGAAGATAACCAAGTGCGAATGAGAATAGATGGGTGACTGCCAAGAAACAACAAATTTATCACATTTCTTGGTAAAATAATGACACAGAAATTAAATAGCTGCAAGGGATTATGACTGGTGTACAAATAACGTTCATAATAATAAAAATGGGGGACTATGGAGGTAGTTATAGTAGATATCAGTTGATCTGCTAAGCATCTGAAAAATGGCTATTGACATATGGTATGGGTAACTATCGTCATTTCCAGGCTTTATGTCCATTATTATCTGAATAAAGAGAACTACTGGGGGGGGGGGCACTTTAAGTACACATTCAAAACAAAGGGGTTTTCCAGTAAATCTTCAACTATCAGAATGAGCTGTACATAGCTTAAGATGGGTTTACTACAGATATTAGAATTCATTAATGTTTTTGAGAGAAAATTTTCCAGTTCTCTATCATGAAAACTGATTTACTTGGAGGAGAGGAGAACTACTCAGCGGTGAGATGAACATGGTCATGGTGAGGACAAGGTTATTTGTGTGTTCCTCATTATATCACATATCTTCTCCTTTCTAGAAGATGCTCTTATCTGAAATATATTATAAACCAGGCTAATAATTTAATTTCTTCCATGTAAAAGGCATGGTGGAAATGTATAATGCTCTTATCCAGTGATTCACAAACTCTTTAGCACTAGGACCCGCTTTTTAAACTAACCATCTATGAGGACCCATCTAGTTTAGGAGACTAGGGGAACCTTCTTCTGAACTGTTTGCTGACCTCCACCTTCATAAGATTGGGACCATTCTGGTGGTGACCATTCTAAAGGCTGCTGTAGCCCTAAAGGTAGCTGCTGCCCTATTTATGAATGCCAAGGGGTATGACTATAATGGTGATTGGGATCAGTGCTCCCAATCAAGCAGCAGCATCTTTAACCCTTTATGCACATAGCTTAATCTGCCCTGTCAGTTCCATGACCCACCAAAAATTGGGTTAAGACTCACTGGTGGATCCCAACCCACAGTTTGGGAACCACTGTCCTTATCTTTTAACTGTGCTTAAAGATCAAGGGTACCTTTTTGGGCTAATGAGTTATTCCTTCTCTCTTGAATGTAAATTTCCTGCTACCTTCTCTTTCTGATACTAATCATAGTTAGTATTAATTCTACACAGATTATATTGCTAACACTTAACTTCAAATCAGAATTTAATACCCAAATCAAACTCAGATGAGTGGTCTGACCAGTATAGGACAAGTTCATATGCTCATATATGATGTTTCTCCCTTAGAGAAAGATGACTGAATGAACACTTCTGTTTTGGAACTGCAAAACCCGGCATGGCCTCCACAAAATGAGACATTTTAATTTTATTTAAAATGTTTTAAACGCATCCCACAATGCTGCAAATAGAAAGAAAACAGCAGAGCTGTCCATTAATTTCATAATAACTACAGTAGCTCCTCCCCATATCCACAGGTCCTGTATCTGCAGTTCACAAATTTTCCATTGCACAAATGACTTGTTTGTCTCTGATTGCAGCCCACCTGTCACTGTCTCCTGTATCTCGCTGTCTCTGTGCTATCTACAAACACTAACAAGAAGAAGGTTGGAGGGCTAAAAAAAAATGCAGCACTAAGCTAAGCTTTGCATTATTTTCAGATCACAAACCCACTTCCCATTAGCACTTCCTGTTAGTGTTTACAGATAGCATAGAGACAACGAGACACAGAAAACAGTGACAGGAGAGCTGCAATCTGAGACAGATAAGTCATTTGCATGATGGAGGGAAATCTGTGAACCACTTTTTGTAGAGTTTGCTGCTATCCATGGTGGCAGCTGGAATATCTCCAGCTGATACAAGGGGACGCCTGTATTCAATAACTGCATGACACACAGTTGTCATGCGATTTGTCAGTCTCTGCACTTACCTTATCTGACATTCAACTTGGTAACAACCAACAGAAAACAAAAATAACTAATGTTTATAACACTACTGAGACACAAGAAATTATACCTGAGAATGGCACATCTCTGAGAATAGTGGGACCCCATCCTCTCCAGAGTGAAAGCCAGCCATCTTTGGCCAGGTTATTACTAATATAAGCACACAGTTGCTTGTAAGTTAACCGGGAAGACTGCATTCTTGTTCTAATCATTTCAACTGGACTGATGACTGTTGCTGCACCTACTACAATTGAGAAAAAAAGCACAATACTTAATTGGTCAGTTAAAAACAACAATTTCTCAAACAAATAAAAACTAACTGTGGTTAATGTTAACATTGGTACAGCTGTAATGCTGTATAGTGGGAAGGAAGAAGGAATTTGAGGGAAGAAGCTGATAGCTCAAAGGAAGCTCTGAACCATACTTAAGAAATCATGAAATATGCCTGAACAAGACCCAAACATGTTGAACTTGAATCTAAAGAGTAGAATCTACTTAATTACATTCCTTCTACCCCCAAACAGAATTTCACATACAAGATAATGTTCACTGAGTTGCACTATATTGCCTTTGGTGTATAAGCTCTTGCTACAACCAATGTCACCTCTTTTAAGCCATATTAAATATAGATTAATAGTAAGCTAGAGATTGTTTGACTCACATCGGGCTGTGGCACCTGCAATAAGTGGAATGTAGTCATTATCGTCTCCTAGTTTAGAAGTGAGGGCATCACACAGTTGTTCATAGCAGGTAAAATAAATTACTGTTGTTGGAACTGAAACTAATCTAAAATAAAAATTAGTGAGGGATATTAGTTACTTAAAATTTTTCTAGGCAATAAACTGTTTTCCCTATAATCAATCAATTAACTGTTTAAAATATGAAGTCAGAAGCCTGCCACTGATAGTCCTTTATGTTGGAATATTAATGATTGTCCGTAATATTTTATGTGCATATGTGCCAGAATCACTTTTTGCAGAATTCCAATGATGAGCAAAATAACCCTTTTCACCACTTACTTACCTATAGCCCATACAATTTTCTGTTCATTTAAACATGTTTTACAATTTTTAGTAGAGCCCAAGCACTCCCGTACCAAACCATTTGGGCATAAAAATACTCTTGAGCGAAAACTACAAGTTCTTAAAAGCAGCAACTCTACCCTGCGTCTGTAGTTGTATGTCCCACAGCTCAGTACCAAGTGTAGCTGGACTGGGGAGGGGGAAGGTGTCTCTGAGGAAGGGAGGAATGGTTTGCAGGTGCACATTTCCAGAAGAGGCCCAACCTCTTCCTTCTGTACCATGCACTTACACAAATGTGAAGATTATGGGCTCTCCTCACCACAACACAGACATTTTCCTCATCCCAACAAGTAACATTTACATCACTCCATGTCTGACACTGACTGCCAAAGGTCAAGGTAGAGGAGCTTCCTTCATACCAGTTTGGAAAAACAAAAGTGTTCCTGAACTCTAGCAGTAAAAATGGAAATTGCTGTCCCTTTTATAGTACAGGAATACAAGATTATGTTGTACAGGGGATTCTCTTTGTAAGTTGCCACATTTCCCATATTTTGTCTTCAACTTTCTGCATAACTACCACTTGCATCTCTTCTTACTCCTCCAAGCTCTTAGACGGACATCCCTGATGTTTAGATTTTGCCTTGCTGGGTCTGCATGGTCTGTCTTCTCCTCCTCAGACCCCCCAAGCTCTTTCAAGGCCATGGTTATTTATTACACTACTGTCCGTTTTGGTACTGTTATTGTGCTAATAATTGAATAAAAGAATAACCCCATCTGTTTCACTTATGCTTCTCCCTCAGCATCAAGTATTTCAGCCACCACTTCCTATACTGGCTGCAGACGGAATGCTGTCTCTTCACTTGCCACTAGGAGAATAGAGTGACTGCACAAAGATGAGCCATGTTCCCCCTTCCTCTGGAGGCTCAGAATGCCCATTTTGGGGGGAAAGATGCGACCTCCGGTTTCCTGGGAAACCGGAAGTCATGTATTTTCAGTCGAAATGATTCTCACAGAGGCTCAAAAAAACCTCTGGAGGCGAGAGGAGCGTGTTTACCCTCAGCATCAGAGGCTTGTGGGGGTGTGTGAAAAGGGTCCAGCAGAGGCCACTGCATATCCGGGCTGTCGCTGGTTGGAACGTTGCTAAGTGATGCACAACTGCACAATTAAATTTGTAATAATTAGATAAGATTTATTAGAGATGTATTATTTATAGAGACATTGGCGGTCCTGGCCACTGTAACATCTCCCCTCCTGTCGTGTGACTTATGGAGACCAGAAGTTATAGTCTATGGCCTTCCAGAGGCCTTAGAAGGCATTCTGAGGGGTGGGGAGGCAGTGTGCAGCCTCTCCAGCCCTCAGAATGCCTCTGGAAGGGGAGGCAGTGGGCATAGGTGGCCCTCAGGGTGGCACTTGCACCCGCTGACCCCCCCCCAGGTATGCCAGTGTAAGATTTGTGGGTTGTTGCTTGCAGACAGTACGTTCCCCACCTTCTAAGGTGGTCTGTGGGAAAGTGTCTCTCGAGTGAGTACTCCACCAGAGCTTACCAGTGAAGATTGAGAACAGATCACCAATAGCCAACACTTCAGTGCCAGCTGCAGGTAGTCCATTCTCCACTCTCTCTGGTGGTTCATGGGGGAACACTCACACAGTGAGATGGGGGAGGTGACAGAAGCCAAACTTTTTTTTTCTCCCAAGACTCACAAACCACTTCTCAGGGTCTTATGGACCACAGGTTGGGAACCAGTGTATTAGAGGAATGGCAATGGCAGCACTAGATGCTGAAGGAGAGAGATGTGGGGAGAGGTTGTGGAGGTTCTCTCTCCCCTCTGGTATGAAGCACCACTGTCACTACTTCTCTAATGCCTGTGGAGGGAATGCTGGGCTACCAGTATTCCCCCACCAGCCATTAGGAGAGGAAAAGGAAGCAACGGCAGCACTTTGGATGCTGAGGGAAAGGCGAAGTCCTCCTCACTGTCCTCTTACCATCTAGTGTCACCACCTCCTCCTCTGATTACACAGGCCAACGCGCATTTTGCTTCCTTAAATGTTACACCAATTCCTGGGTATATTTGGGGTGCCGATTCAAAAAATGGCATCCCATTTTGCCCTATAACGTCTAGTTTTGGAGACACAGCATAGCCTCTTTAGTGAATGGTTCAAGCAGCTTCCTCATGAGGAAGCCTACACCATGGCTTCCTCATGAGGAAGCTGCTTGAACCATTCACTAAAGAGGCTATGCTGTGTCTCCAAAACTAGACGTGATAGGGCAAAAAGGATGCCATTTTTGGAATTGGCACCCCAAATTCATAGCAAACCACCATAAAGTTTGGGAAAAACTTTTCTGATCCTCAATTTTGTAGGCCTGTGTTACCAGCAGAGGCAATACACAACATTTCCTCTGTGAGTATCAAAAGAATCAATGTCTTAGAGCAGCGTTTATCAACCAGTGGTACGGGTACCACCAGTGGTACTTGAAATGGTGTCTTGTGGTACATGTGGGACCCCTAGACACCTGCCACTCAGCAACGAGAGGTGATGCAACAAACAGCAGTAGGAGGCTTGGCTTAGCAGGCAGAGCTCCAAAGAGTGCTTTTTGTGTGCTAAAAGAAGCTCTCCCATCAATCCTAAGCCTCTTACTAGTGTTTGTCACAGCACATCTGGCCTCCCTACCTGGAAGTAACTGGTGATAACCAGTTACTTGTTACTTCCGGTGATACTTCCAATGAGTGGACCATGCAAAATGGTACAGCAGAGAACAAACATTGAGAAATGCTATCTTCTAGGCAAGCCCCCATTCGCCTCTCTCCCTCAGCATTCAGCACCACTGCCACTTCCTTTGATAGCCACAGAGGTAATGCTGGACTCCCAAACATTCTCTCAGCTGGCAATTAGAGGAGGAGGTTGTTGTGGACTCCAAGGAAGAGAAATAAATCCTCCCCATCCTCCTCTTGCATGCTACAGTGTGAGAAGAGGACCCAATCTGGACTCCATGAAGGTGGCAGGCCAGGAGAAAATAGATGTGGGGTACCCCCCAACAATTTTACACTTCCTCCAATTCACTCCATGACATGAAGTTCTCAACTCATGTCATGGATTAGTCGTCCCTGAGGGGTGTGTGTGTGTTGGTTTACACGTGTTCACGACAGCATGCCACACTCTACAATCCCTATTACTTGGGATAATTATGGGATAACATTCTTCTCTATGAATCCTACAAACAGCATAGATGCATGTATGATCCCCATTAACTCCGATTTACATTATTTTCTATGGAAGAAAATTTCCCTTTACAAGTCATTTTGCTATAAGCGAAAGCTTTCTTGTCCCTAACCCCACATTATGAAGAGAACCCCTTTACAACTGCCATTTATAACACTGCTTAACCCAGAATTATATGAAGAGATAAAATGGTATTTATGAGCATGCAGAGACTGCACTTCCCTTACCAACCATAGCATATCCTTAGATGGGATTAGAGGATAGGTCTTTTCAGACTTGAAACTGATTATTTTAAAAAAATCATAATTTGCTGCCTTTATTTTTGTCTTCTCACCAATATTTGTAATTCAGCAAGTATTTCCATAGATTTTAAAAGGTGATTCTAATTTGGCAATTTTAAAGTAACATAATTTTTAAAAACACAATACCAACATTGAGAGTAATAGGCATTATCTCAGAGGAGGCTTTACACATTTCTCTCTCACACACCAGGAATGTTCTATGACACTGACAACTGTAACAAGTATACATCAAGTAACAAAAAAGAATGCTTTTTTCTTAACAATTACTGTTGACTAATATACAATACATGCAAATGTACACCATTGACCAAGTATGGCTCAAGCAGTTCAATCAGATGATTGCCCTACTTGCCATGCTTACTCCACAATTCTTGTCAATCTCCATCCTTCAGTGTGAGTATAGATTTCCTGTTGACAAGGAAGGGTGGGAAGGTGAACAGTATTTCTTTTCCAGGGGCACCATCTGTTGTTACTATTGTTACTGTCTATGTAGTAACAAACAGTATGTATATTCTATGCTAGATACGAACAGCATACTATCCAAGAAGACAATGAAACTTACAGTGAAGGAGGCAGACCACTCCACAGAGCTCTCACACCTTCCCTTTGAGTAATTTTCACGAACGCATCCTAAAATTGTCAAATACACAGTGTTAGATTTCCATAAATTGTGTCAATAGGTCTAATGGATAAAAAACAAACTTGTTTTAAAAACTTCAGAAGTATTATTGTTTAGAAATGATTTGGCACAGTACGGTCCTGGTTGTGCAAACAATGTAATTGGTTGTCTGAGTACAAAACATTTTCTCCACTTCAAAATGGCACAGAACCATATTTCGGAAGGATTTAGAAGTGATTCTAACATCAGGGCTCAAGAAAAGTTTAATACGTCTGTGGTTTTGAACAGTGGACCTCCCCTGCCCCGGGGCAAAGGTTTGCCATGGCACACCTCTGTGTGCAAATCTGTCCCCCCTCCCCCACTTACCTAGAGTGCACGAAGCCTCACGTGACTCCAGGACAAACCTGAAAAGCCTACTAAAGCTTCCCCGGGCTCTTAAACTGTGCTTCCTGGAAACTGGAAGCACAGTTTCCAACCACATTGGGAACCTCAAAAGGTTTCCTGCACGGTCCCACGTGAGGTTCCACACCTGGGGCATTTGCAACATTCCCTCAATGGGAGGCCAGCTACTGGTATTGAACTTTTCAAGACCTGGGGCCCACCTCAAATCCTAATACACCTTCAACAGCCAGCATACCAGAACAGTAAAAGGTCACATCCGTGTATAAATGGTACAGGTGTACAAGTTGGGCCTGTATAGGATTGTGTTGTAAGGGAGTTCCAGAAGACGTGCCAACAGTAACCGATTTTATGATAACTTTTCTCAGCTTCTGTGAATAACCCTATATTTTTCTTGACTACTTTTTATTCATACTTATTTGTTTAGGTTTGTCTTATTACATGTTTAAATATATGCTTATTTTTATTTGAATTAGCTCTTTGACTTGCAAGCTTTTCCAGAGAAGGGTCATATCTCAAAGCCTAAGCAGGTTTAAGTTCTTATCACAATCAAGAGTGTTTTTAATCAGAACACAAAATACTATATATTTATGCAATGAAGTCATTAATTAATATTTAATTTTTTGATAATTTTAAAAGGATTGTATATACAGAAGGTGTGGCCTTGGGGCAGGAGCTGTTGCCCCTGCCTGAAGAAACTAAGCAGCATCAGCTTGGGTCATGCATTTTGATGTGAGACTGGAAACAGCTAACAAGCTGTGTGAGAGAACAGAGTTGACCAGGTGCTGTGAGAGGATGGGAGAGTGTGGAGAAGTAAACTGGCAAGAATGGATAACAGCCTGAGAACCTGCCTGCGCTTAACTTGTAACTGTTGCCTGCAGAAGCTTGGAAGGCATGAGAGCTATGCAGCCAGGCAGATGACCGCACTGTGAAAAGAGAAACATCTGAAGGCTTCAATGAATTTCCTCATAGAACAATACTTATAAAAAATCCCATTTAAATAAATGGAGTTTATGGCCAGCCTGCCGATGTACTCCTACGAGAAAGGCAGTATATAAATACTGTAATAAAGAAATACATTTCAACTTACTCGCATTCCAGTAAAATGTCCCAATTTCTTGGGCCAAGGCTTGCCATTTTCATTTTCATAGACACAAATATGATCTGTAAGGCCATCAGATTCCAAAAAGGATTTTCCTGATAAAAAAAGGGTGAAAAGGAATAGAAGAAATATGACCAGGCATATTTACTGTATAAGGGGACAACTGACAAAAAAACCTCAAGCTTTGTACTATCTTCCCTCAATAACTCACACAGAACTAAACTGACTGCCCTACTGACCCTATGAGCATTACAGGCAACTACTGGATCTTGCCTATGATGGAAATGGCAATGAACTAATATAGTTTCCCATTTCATTTTGCTGCTTTATTTCTAAATAAAGTATATTTTACATTATAATATCTATGCAAGTAATCAAATCAAATAATAAAATAGTGCTGGATTCAAGTGCACCAATGTCAATTCCACTGTTTAACATATATACCGAATCATTATACATTTGAGTATAATGCAATATGCCATACTGCCTGCTCTTTCTGCACCAAGACATATATCCAATACAGACACACAATTAAGCAGGTACACTTCCCTGTACCTGAAATGTATAGCTATATGTTTATACAGCTATACATATATACCTTTGAGGGCTGGATTGCTCTGGACTTGCAGTCGAACTTTGACAACATCTAGGGGTGTCACTAAGGCACAAAACACATAAAACACAGTATTTTCTTGTCTTCATAAATGAATGTATTGTTCATATTTAATATATAAGTAAATAAACTAACATCAATAAAAAACTAGCTATACAGTACTATTAAGATTCTCATTCTTTATTGTGCTATCCAGTTTTCGTGCATGTAGGACATGCTTTAAAACACAACAGCAGAAGATAAACAAGCAGAAATACATTGTATATTCTGATCTAATGGTTGCTAAACTTGTCTTGTAATAATGTAGGAGCTCTCTATCACCTAAATGAAGAGAAATTTATCATAATTTTCAATATAGAAGGCAACATGTTGCCTTCAAAAGCTAGAAGCCATGAAAGAAAAGAAAAAAAGAATAGACATTTTAGAAAATTTCCACAAACTATGAGTTAACATTCATTACACATGTCAACACTATTCAAATTCAATATACAGGTTGTGTCTCATTATTCCCTGAATTCAAGTGGATGGCGAAAAACCCCACTAAAGCAAATCAATTTAAAAAACAAAGTCCCTTTGCTCAGGTGATTTAAAAACAGCCTTGCTGACCTTTTGTAATGCACACAGGGGCAATTAGTCTCTCTCAGGCACTTTGGCTTCACTAGGAGGTAGTAATCCCTCCCTTCACCAGGAGCAGCAGTGAGTAGGAAAGAATGGAGGAAGTGATAAGAATTTAGGAGGTGATCATCACTGCCACTTAGCCTTCTTTCAAGTGCTCAGGTGGAAAGGAGGAGTAAAGCTGGAGAGAGAATGAATGATGGATTGTCAGCAGGCTGCCCAATCTGGCATTATTTAAGGACTGTTTTCCTTTAATTAAAGGGTACTTCTCATCAGCATTGAGAGAGAAAAATCTGACCTTATACCAGGCTGCTCAGGTCTACCACACCTCTTTAGTAGTGCAGAGCCAAGTAGCCCCATAGATATATGAATTCCCTTTACTCCAAATTGTGCTGCAACCCAGCCCAGCCCTGCTCTGGATGCAGCACAAGCCCTGGCCTGCCTGCCTGCTTCAGGGCATGTGAGGATTGGGCTGCCCATGATTTATTTTTTCCTTTATGTTCATATTTTCTTCATAAATCTCAGTTTTCAAATCTTAATGGTTTTTTATGTCTAGTCAGAAAGCAATCCTAATCACACTTACTGAGCCCAGTGGCATTTATTTTCAAGTAAACATGCATACAATAGGCTGTCATCATCTGATATCTACAACACCTCTAACACAAGGCTTTTAATATTGTACAGTATGTTAAGTAAATTCAAACATTTGTTTTTACCCAAAAGTGAAGTAAGAACAGCACCACAACAACAGGAAATAACTTGCTGAGAAGTTTTGATTTTATATAATCCATTTTCTGTCTTTTCAGATCCCATAATTTTAGTCCTTAAGAAACATAACCTGTTTAAAAAACAACAAAAAACCACATGTATTCCAAGATTGTTTATTTAAACTCAACTTAAAAGACAATGGCCCAGTTTAGATACAAGAGTGCAATCCTAACACAGTCCCCATCTAGCCACTTAGCTGGGAGTAAACCCCGTTGACTACAACGGGACATACTTCTTAGTAGTATGGATTGGGCCATAGGATTGGGCTATAAGGACCCCAGGGAGCCTCCCAACTGCTACAAGACACTTCCCTTAGGGTGCAATCCTAGTCACACTTACCTGGGAGTAAGCCCCATTGACTACAACGGGGCTTACTTCTGAGTAGACATGCCTAATAGGTTGGGCTCTGAGGACTCCAAGGAGCCCCCTCCAAATAGGGGGCAATCCTATTCACACTTACCTGGGAGTAAGCCCCACTGACTACAACGGGGCTTACTTCTGAGTAGACATGCCTAATAGGTTTGGGCTCTGAGGACTCCAAGGAGCCCCCTCCAAATAGGGGGCAATCCTATTCACACTTACCTGGGAGGAAGCCCCACTGACTGCAACGGGGCTTACTTCTGAGTAGGCAAGCCTAGGCTCGAGCTCTCCCCCTCTGCACAGCCACCGAGCACCCCCTTCGTTGGGTAGCAGCCAAACCCCGCTCCCCGAGACCCCCGCCCCGCTCCCAGCCCTGCACCTGAGGGGAGGCTGGCGCTGGACCCCCACAGGCCGTCAAGAGCCCGCCCTTCGGCCCGGCCCGGCGCGGGGAGAGAAGCTCCTCCCCGGGCCACCACCAGCAGGGAGGCGAGGCGGCCTCGGGAGCGCTGGTAGGCCCGGCCTGCAGTGGCGGGAAAGAGCGCGGACGAGCTGGGCGCTGCGGGGAGTGAGCGGCAGCGCTCGCGCCCGGCTCCATGGGGGCGCCGCGGCGGGCTGAGGTGAGGCGGCGGGGCGGGGCGGGGCGGGGCGCGGCGTGGCGCCTGCGCGCGTTCCTTCGAACCCCAACCGTCGTCCCTCCGCGGGAGGCGGCGGCGGCGGCTTCGGAGGCGGGCGCTGGACACCGGCCGCGCTGCCCCCAGGGGAAGGCCGCGGGGGAGGGGCACGCAGGGTGAGTGGGGGGCGCGGGGGGGCGGCAGCCCGCAGGCACTCGCCGAGGGGCTCCTTAACCCTCTGCACCCTTCTCGTCCCGGCAGGTCCAGACCGTCACGGGGGAAGCGGGAGCCGAGACGATGTGACTTCCCCGGAAGATGCAACCCGGAGGCTCCGCAGGCAGCAGCAGCAGCAAGAGGCGACTCTCCGGTAAGTCGGAGGCAGGGAGGAGCTGTCTCCTCAGGAGCGAGCCCCATGCTGGGCAGCGGGGCTTACTCCCGGGGAAGTGTGGCGGCCTCACAGCTCAGTCCTCACTGCCCAGTACTTACTCAGAAGTAAGCCCCATTAGAGTCAATGGGGCTTGCTCCCATGGAAGTGTGGCTGGGATAGCAGCCTCAAACGCTTTCCAGCGCTTTGACAGCCTCCAAGCCTGCTTTCTGTGCCTTTGGGAAACTGAGGCTGCAATCCTCAGTCCACACTTCCCTGGGAGTAAGCCCCTCTGTCTATAGTGGGCCTTACTTCTGAGTAGACGTGCACAAGGTTGGACTGTGAGGTTATAATCCTGTCCACACTGACCTGGGGTGGAAGCCCCATTGAGTGTAATGGGGCTTGCTTCTGAGTAGTCACGCATTGGGTTGGACTCTGATGAGACTATCCTGCCCACATTGACCTGCTAAGTAAGCCTTGTTGGTTATAATGGGACTTTTTAAATAATAATAATAATAATAATACAGGTATTTATATACTGCCTTTCTTGATCATCAGATTTCTCCTTACTTTCTACTCAGACTTAACTTCTGAGCAGGCATGCAGAGGCTGCAAAGTGCCCAGTCCTATGCATGTCTACGTAGGGTTGCATGCTATGTATGCAAAACAGGCTTAGACTGCAATTGTATCCACAGTTTCCTGGGAGTAAGCCTCACTTATTATAGTGGGACTTACTTCTGAGACAGCATGCATAGGATTGCATGTCCTTTCCTGTTCTCCCCACCCCCACCCACCAGCCACAGGTCCCATTGCTGGGACTTGCTTGCTCCCCCAGGATCACTGTGCTTGGAGTGTCAGGCTACTTTCCTTTCCACACCTTCCTGGGAGTAACTGAAGCAACTGAAGACAATAGGACTAACTTCTGAGTAGACATGCATAGGATTGTGCATGAGTGACCTAGAATGGATTTGCTGGGTTAAGAGCTGCTGCTGTTGTTGCAGT
Organism: Tiliqua scincoides; assembly: GCF_035046505.1. NCBI lineage: Eukaryota > Metazoa > Chordata > Lepidosauria > Squamata > Scincidae > Tiliqua > Tiliqua scincoides. The sequence continues at coordinate 24,245,926 of NC_089825.1, forward strand.
GCCATCTGATGAATGCTTAGGACTCTGAAGGAAGGCTGTAATCCTATCCACACTTTCCTGGGAGTAAACCCCATTGACTGTAATGGGACTTCTGAGATGTGCATAGGATTGGGCTCTTAGTCCTAGAAAAGCAAGGATAGGATTGTAACCTGAGAGAGGCAACAGTCCCCTAGAAATTTCTCAGGTTGGTTGTCACCAGATCTTTCCCCTTTTGTGCAGAGCGCCTGCTCAAGTCTACTTTATTGTTTCACTTATTCTGGAATGAGTGTTCCGGATTTGCTATGTGTTTTCCTGAGAATTCTGTCCCCAAAGGCTAAGTTTGTTTTCCTTCAGAACCCAGCTGTGGGGCCTTGTTTAATGTTTTGCACAAAAAGAAATGGTTAATGTTTATAAACTGAGATCAAGCGAAGCTTTATATGTTATACAAACTGGTGTAAAATGTAAGATTTATTGCTTATGTACGTTGTACATGTATGTAACGTTCTGGTGGGCCACTGTGAGATACAGGAAGCTGGACTAGGTGAGCCTTTGGCCTGGTCCAGTGGGGCTCTTCTTATGTGCTTATAACAATCTAACACATACACACACAATTTTTGTGCTTTGAAATAGTTGTATATTTCAGTTTTCGGAGAAAAATTCATAAGCGTTACAGACTGTTGATATTTTTTTTTACTAACCCACCTGCCTGTATCCAAATTAGTCATTTGTAGCATGTTTTTTAGCCTGGAAATGAAAAAGAAGAAAAAAAACTGTCTTCCTGTTTTCAAAAATGGTACAGTGGAGATTATTCTTACTTGCCACAACCAGTCAAATGACTTAGTAGGCTTGAGCTAGTTGGTTAGCATTTTGTGTAGTTTACATGCTTAAGTTGTGAAAATGTTGCAGGATGATTTTATGAGCAATTATGTATACAGGCTGTGAAATATGGTACTCTGTGCTCCTGTGCACCACAGATTGTGTTTTAGTATTACAAAATTGCCAGTATAAATAGAAGTAGAGCTTTGTGCTTCCAACTTGGTTTTTGATAATTATATCATTATTTCCTAATTGCATTAAATTTCTTAGCCTGGCTTTTGTGCAATACAGGCAGATAATTGCTGCGTATGTAGCATTGATGTAAAAGGATTAAAACAATATAACTTGGTAATAGAGTAGTGCTATTACCTTGTACAGCCTGTATTCTTATCAATAATCCATTCTCAAACACCTTAACGGATTCCTGACTCTTGAACCTCTTTGAAATGACATTTGACAGTCTTTAGCAGTTGTAAATATGTGACGACTGACTGATAAAACTTACTGTGTTATAAGCTTGCAAGATTGTTGCCCAACGTTTTAACCCTGATCCTAAATGCATCAAATCCCACTTATTTTAGTAGGACTTGTTTTCTAGGCTTACAACCTGCAGTCCAAATCCGCTTACGGAAGTATGTTTCTCTGAAATCGGTAGGATTTGTTTACAGGTAAACACCTTAAATTGGGATGTGTAATTGAGATTTTTGTTCATTTGAATGCTGGTATTAGTGTGTTAATGTCCACTTGTATAATGGTGCCTGTTCAGATGTTGTTCTCTACGGAATCTTAAAATGCAGTGTAATTAGCAGCAGGTCTCAGTTTTGTAAATTTTCTCTGCTTGTAGAATGTAATTTGTGAATGAAGGAATATAGGTCCTGCTCTTTATATGTGGATTCAGGACCCACAGTTTTAACTAACAAGTTCCAAACTATGATGGAGGCCAGACTTGAGCTTCCAGTCTCAACCAGAAATGTTCTCCAGTTTTTGGAAAAAAAAGAAGTGCTTTTCTGGCACCTTTGGAGGCCTTTCTGAGGCCCATAGAGGCCTCTGTAGGCTTCAGAAAGGGTCCCAGACACAACTGAATAACATCTCCAGTCACTTCTGGAGGATCTATGGACTATACCAGAGAATTTGTTTATCCATGGGTTTTGGTATCCACAAGGAATCTGGAAACAGATCCCCTATGGATACCAAGGTCCAACTGTACTCTATATATCCAAAATGTAGTCATACTGTGTCCTCATAGTCCAGGCTTAGGCTCTCACTGTTCAAGCAATATGTGAAATGCAGAGGGAAAGTGTGAGCCTGAGATCTGCTGATCACAGCCTGGTTCATGTGTAATGCTAAACTATAGCTTAGTATTTTATGTGAGCAAACCTAAAGGATTTTTCTCTCTCTGTCTTTGCTCTTTCATGAGCATAAGGAATCTGCATTTGCTTTCACTTTAAAATCAAAGAGCAACTTCCTGTTTTGTATGTGTTAGGTGGGCTGTGATTTGTTACCTTGGCTTTTCCTAAAGCCAGTTAGTTATCAAATCATGGTTTGATACACTCATTTGTTCCATCTCTAGTTAATTAAATTGCAGTTTTGGAAGTTCGTAAGTAAAAAGGAACTGTGGTTTATTTTTCAGGGTGAAAGCAAAGGCTTTCGCTTGCCTCACTTCCAAGAGCCTAAGATTGATATTGGGTTTATTCATGGTACCATTACAAACCCAAATATATTCACAGCTTTTATAAATTTTGGCTTTGCTTTCATCAGAGTTTGTCCACAGAGAGAGATTCTAACCAGTGGGACTTTTGTGTAGAATCAGAGAAACCAAATTTGCAGGAACCTATGCTTTCACTTTTAACAGAATAGATGAAAATACAATTGGTACCCCAAACTTCTTCCTTTCTCTTCTCACTGCGTTTTAATCTCCTGAAATCCTTTCAAGACCACATTGGGCAGTATCATTTGTTGATGTATGGAACAGCAAGAAGGGGTAACAGTCATTGGATTTTTCCATCACATCTTCTGTCATATCCCAGGTGTACTCACCTCAACCACATACTTTCCTAAGTGACCTTTCTAGTCTACACCCTGCTGCCTTGGTCCCTCTCAGCAGGGAATCCCCTATGAACACCACAGTTCATCTCAGAATGGAGCAATGTTCTCATTGAGAGATTGATATCAGTTGCCAAGCTGCAGTGATGCAGAATCCTGGTTCTCTTGGTCCTCAGTGTCACATCCACACTGGAATGTCCTTTTTCTCAGTAGCCCATCTCCCTTCATAAAGAGTTCCTTCAATCTTCTCCGGGGAGTCTTAACCCACCTAATGAGTCTCAGCTTGGAAAGGCATGCCTCAAGCACCATTACCTTCTCCTCCAGGATAGTTATTAACTTACTTTTGGTGCAGGTGTTGTTCATCTTCTGTACGCAGGAAAACATGCATGGCACATAATTTGCAGAAGATTACCATGGTTCTCTTGTTACATAAGAACAGCCCCACTGGATCAGGCCATAGGCACATCTAGTCCAGCTTCCTGGATCTCACAGCGGCCCATCAAATGCCCCAGGGAGCACACCAGATAACAAGAGACCTCATCCTGGTGCCCTCCCTTGCACTGGCATTCTGACATAGCCCATTTCTAAAATCAGGAGGTTGCACATACACATCATGGCATGTAACCCATAAAGGATTTTTCTCCAGAAATTTGTCCAATGCCCTTTTAAAGGCATCCAGGCCAGATGCCATCACCACATCCTGCGGCAAGGAGTTCCACAGACCAACCACACGCTGAGTAAAGAAATATTTTCATCCCACAGATGACAAGCTACACCTGCTGAAATTCTCTCTTCTATACACTTGTTAAAGGTCCAGCATCCCTAAAGTTGAAAGTTTGAGCACCCCTGCATTAGACTATATGTGAGGTTTTGGTTTTTTGCCCCAATGTGCATGACTTTACACTTACTTACATTGAAATTCTCCTGCCATTTTGCTGCCCATTCTGCCAGTTTGGAGAGATCCTTCTGGAGCTCCTCACAATCATGCCTAGTCTTCACCACTCGGAAAAGTTTGGAGTCGTCTGCAAACTTTGCCACCTCACTGCTCACCCCTGTCTCCAGGTCATTTATGAAGAGGTTGAAAAGCACTGGTCCCAGGACAGATCCTTGGGGCACACCACTTTTCATCTCTCTCCATTGTGAAAATTGCCCATTGACACCCGCTCTCTGTTTCCTGGTCCTCAACCAGTTCTCAATCCACAAGAGGACCTGCCCTCTAATTCCCTAACTGTGGAGTTTTTTCAGTAGCCTTTGGTGAGGGACCGTGTTGAACGCCTTCTGAAAGTCCAGATATATAATGTCCATGGGTTCTCCCGCATCCACATGCCTGTTGACCTTTTCAAAGAATTCTAAAAGGTTTGTGAGGCAAGTCTTACCCTTACAGAAGCCATGCTGATTCTCCCTCAGCAAGGCCTGTTCATCTATGTGTCTATCTTTGATGAGGCATTCCACCATCTTACCCAGTATCGATGTTAGGCTGAACGGCCTATAGTTTCCTGGGTCCCCCCTCCTTCCCTTTTTAAAGATCAATGTGATATTTGCTATCCTCCAATCCTCTGGCACCGTGGCCATTTTGAGGGACAAGTTGCATATTTTAGTCAAGAGATCAGCAACTTCATTCTTTAATTCCTTAATAACTCTTGGGTGGATGCCATCCGGGCCTTATTGATCTTTAATTTATCAATGAGGTCTGAAACATCTTCTCTTTCAACCTCTATCTGACTTAATTCCTTGGTCAGGAGGGGCCGTTCAGGCAGCGGTATCTGCCCGATGTCTTCTGCCATGAAGACAGATGCAAAGAACTCATTTAATTCTTCTGCCATCTCTAAGTCTCCTTTTATTTCCCCTTTCCCTCCCTCACCATCCAGAGGGCCAACTGCTTCTCTGGCGGGTTTCCTGCTTCTAACTTATTTGAAGAAGCTTTAATTATTCCCCTTAATGCTGCTGGCCATGTGTTCCTCATAGTCTCTCTTGGCCTCCGGTATCACCTTCTTACATTTCTTTTGCCACAGTTTTATGTTCCTTTTTATTATCTTCATTAGGTCAAGACTTCCATTTACGGAAGGAAGCTTCCTTGCCCTTTACGGCCTCTCTAACTTGGCTGGTTAGCCATGCAGACACCCTCCTGGACTTAGTGGAGCCCTTCTTCCTTTGTGGTATACACTTCCACTGGGCCTCGATTACTGTTGTTTTAAGCAGCCTCCATGCACTCTGGAGAGACTGGACTCTTTTTACCTTCCCTTTCAACAGCCTTCTAACCAGCCTCCTCATTTGAGGGAAGTCTGCTAGTCGGAAGTCAAGGGTTTTTGTGAGAGATTTGCCCAGTATTCTTCCCCCGACGTGCACGTCAAAACGGATTGCAGCATGATCACTGTTCCCCAACGGCTCCGTAACATTGACATCTCTAACCAGGTCCTGAGCACCGCACAATATTAAATCCAGAGTCACCTTTCCTCTGGTGGGCTCCATGACTAGCTACTCTAAGGCACAGTCATTTAACATGTCAAGGAATCCGATCTCCTTTTCTTGACCAGAACACAAATTGTCCCAGTCTATATGAGGATAATTGAAGTCCCCCATGATTACAACCCTGTCCCTCCTTGTCACCTCCCTGATCTGTTTCCTCATTTCAAAGTCCCCTTCTGGTTTCTGCTCTGGAGGATGATAGTACGCCCCCATTATTACATGCCCCCAGTATTACATCGCTCCTGAGGCCTGGTAATTTAACTCACAGAGATTCTATGGTGGAGTCGACTCGCCTTCAATCTCTACTTTGCTGGATTCTATCCCTTTCTTAACATAAACGGCCACCCCACCTTCAACACGCCCCTCCCTGTTCCTCCTGTAGAGTTTATAACCTGGGATTGTCGTATCCCACTGATTTTTCGCATTCCACCAGGTTTCCATTATGCCCACTATGTCAGTCTTTTCCCTAGTCACCAGACATTCCAGTTTTCCCATCTTTGCTTGGAGACTTCAGGCATTTGCATAAAAGCATTTGTACATGGAATGCCCCAGGATGGGCTGCTTATTAGCTCCTTTGTCCCTGCATCCTCTCACTGTGCCAAACTGTCTTATCACATCCCATCATGCTACCTTTCCCAGTTTCTTCCCCTACTCTGCCTTTACCTTGTTTTCTCTGTTATGTGTTGCTTGGAGCTACAGACAAACCACCAGCAATGTCTGAACTCACATCCAACTCCTTTATTTTCTGTTAGTTTGCCTTGTGTATGTGCTCACTGTTGTGGGTGTAACTTTTAAAAGAGCTGGCTCAGAGTGAAGCTAGAGCAAATTTTCCCCAGCTATGGAAATGCAAATACAAATCCCCTCCTTGTGCAAATTAACTTCAGTCCATCTCAATTCTCTTTTAATTTATAGGTGATATGCAAGGAAGACCAGAAAAAAGCAGACCTCCCCTGAAAACTGTGAAAAAAGATTCTGCAAAGACAGATAAATTAATATATAAACCACTTACTGGGAAGGTGTTTTACCTTGATATTCCATCTAATATCCTCTCTGAAAAAATAGCAAAAGATCTTAAGGAATTGGGAGGGGTAAGTTTTTTTGTGTATGTGAAATATTTTTGTGTGAAACAAAAAGGAAAACCACATGTTTTGACTGTAGCTATTCTTGAGGGAATCCTGAATATTTTTGAATTACTGGGCAGTACAATCTGATTGCTTTTTACCGAATTCCTCCAAAGTCAGGCTCTGTTCATAAAGCTACCTGGACAGCCCTTTTGAACTTGGTCCTAATTATTAGCAATTAACTTCAGAGTGTGTGTGTGAGAGTGAGAGAGAGAGAAGGCTGACAGTCCTACAAGTTCATAGCTAAAACAGTAGCAAAAATGATATTAGACATAAAATGTGTGTGAATTGGAAAAAGTCATGAGTAGAGGTTTTTGAAAATGGCATTAGTTTATTCAGAAGTAAGCCCATTGTGTTCAGTAAGAGTTAAGCTGTAATCCTATCTTACTCCTTGGAAGCAATCATCTGCAGTCATGGGTGCAAAAATAACTGATCATATAATGTCTAATGGTTGCCATAGTTATGATGGTGGTGTTAATCTCTACTGTCATTTTCATTTAACAGAGAATTATGTAATTTTTGTCTCTTAGCTTCACAACTCCTCTGCAAAACAGAGACAGCTTTGCTCAAGGTTGTTGTTTGAACTTAACTGCAGAACAGGATTGTTTATGTATTTGACAATTGTTATGGCTAGTGTAGTACACTGGATGCAGTGTTAGGTAAACTTTGGCTCCCTCTTTCTCATGTTATCCAGGGGAATGTAAAGAAAAGTTGCAAATGACTTATTCTTTCTTTTCCTGATTTCTTGTATTGTTCAAAATCCTGTATCCATGCACGACAGAGACAAGTTAAAATAGTTATCTATACTTTCCCTAAGTTCTCATGGCACGTATATTTTCCCAGTAATCTTTACAATGGACAGGTCAGTTGTATTAGCCCTTTCGCATGTGGAGAGCTTGAGGCTTAAAGAGAGGGAGTCTCTCCTCTGAGACTACCCTCTTATGTTCTTATGTTCACTTAACTGAAGGTTACTTGGGCCAATTTTGTAATTATATGCCTTATGTGCATTACTGTGATTCTACAAGGAGTTTCTGTTCATAATCGTCTATAGAGTCAATTATTGTTTCAGCAGTTTATGTTAAAAATGTATGGTGGTTTTGCATGCAACATCACAGCATAGTTTATTATTACATGTTCCTTGCTCATGTGTTTCTACCCTGACAGGCTTCACTATAATGACTTATTTTGACATTATAAGATATTACTCCTGTTGTGTGCTGGAGCCTCCAAACTAGGGTTACAAATCATGGATGTAACAGCAGACTATGGTTTCTGCAGAAGTAACTCATTAAAGCAGAGAGCTAAGTGGGGCAGAAGGAGCATATGAGCATAGATTTGTAATTAAATGTGAATTGTCCCATTGTGACTTAAAGATAGTGAAGCTGTTTATATGGCTATGGACACAATCCTAACCAGGTCTACTTAGAAGTAAGTCCTATTTTGTTCAGTGGGGCTTAGGAAAGTGTGGTTAGGATTGTAGCCTAAACTGCTGTATGGTAGTTGCTTTTGAATGTTTTTAAATTATCACTTGTTAAAATGTAAAATGCTTTTTAGAGCTATTTTTATACACTGATTGCAATAATACACTTTTCCTTTTTATTTAGAGAGTGGAAGGATTCCTTAGCAAAGAGATTTCCTATTTAATCTCCAATAAAAAGGAGGCAAAATTTGCTCAGACTCTTGGACAAGCATCTCCAGTCCCAAGCCCAGAATCCCTTTGTAATGGAGGAAACAGTTCATCTCATCCAAGCAGCAGAAGAGACAGACATGATGGAAGTTCATTTAAGATGGTGAATACAGTAAGTACTGTTTTCACCCTCCACTCTCTAACTCCTTAGAATCAGCTACCTCTTCACAATTTGATAACATTTTTCAAATGTAGCCAGATAATTTCAGACACTGACGTTAATCTCCATTAGGGAGATAAAGTGGGGTATAAATTTGTAAATAATGTTGCCACAAGAAGATCAAAGAAGGTTTGATAAGACAGGCTATGGTTTGGCACCTTCACATCAAACATGTGTGTTAAGACAGGATATAGTTCTTAGAGTAACACAACTGTGGAGTCTATTGCTTTTTCATTGTTCTTGTTTCTACAAATATGCATCTGAAATGTTCAGAATTTTTCTACAACATAGCTGTGTTTAAAACTTTCCAAAAAACTATTCAAGGGGAACTTATAGAAAATCACCAGTAATTATGTGACTTGGAGCACAATAAATTCTTATATTTCTTTGAAACTGAAATTATGCCCCCCCCCACTTCATCAAGAAATGCAATATTTATAGCAGATATTGCTAAATAGTAAGAGCACAACTTGGTTTCAGTGTGGTGGTCAAGAAGTCCACAGATACTGTGTGAGCCTGCTACTTAATTCTTTCATGTAATATCTACATTGTATGTAATCTCATGTGATAACTGACTTTAACCGTTCTTAGAGGTATTTATCACCTCAGAACTCTTTTTCTAGACATGCGATATCCACAGTATCTTTCAGGAGTCTTATAAAACTGACGACTCATTCTTAACCTTGTTTAACTCCTAAATACATCTCAGTAAATTCTTCCAAATTAGTTAGGATTATAGCCTGAATCTTCAATGATTCAAACAATGTGATATTATTCATGAGAGGATGGCTTTTCCTACATAAAGCCTTTTCTTTGAGAAGTTTCTCCTAAACATTTAATATTTTGTTATGTGAGGAGCGCTCATGTATGCATCTGTGCTGTGTTTTTTTAAATGTAGGTACGCCTGAGTAGAGGAAAATCGTTAGTTGAAAAAGCAATCAAAGAACAAGTATGTATCATCCCAGGCTGTCACTTTCTTTCCTTTTCTCTGAAACTTCCTGGTGTGTCCCTGATCCTCAAGCCATACTTGTGTAATTTTACCAATTTGATTCATTTTCACGTTTTTGATTTTTTGTTTTGTTTTAATCAGTTCAGCAGATTGCTGTGACAAATTATCAGACCACTTCTTTAATGAGTAGATGTCAAGCAACAGTTACCATTTTCTATACAAAGCCCCTATGTCCCAAACAATAACAGCAGCAGAAATGGTTGCAATAAGCATGTAAGCATCAGGCTAGGAGCCGCACCACAAAGATTTATTTGTATAATAGCATGTCCATTGACTTGCTTTTACTGAACTACGTCTGTTAAAATTGTTATATTTTTGCTGTTGTGGATTTCATGCAGATTCAATTTGAGTCCTCCAAAAAATACTTTCCACATTCCTGGTGTGCCTACTTGCAGTTCTCGAAGATGGTTTCTAAAAGGAAATCATGCTTAGTAAATGTGAGTCCACGCACTTCAGCCAGCCATTGTAGTCAAACCAATATTTGTGGTAGTCAGCTGCTACTCAATCTGGTGTTCTCTGTTCAGTGATGCTTACTCCGTGGTGAAAATTTTCATGCACATTTGTCTTTCAGGAATTAATCCCTTCTGGTAGTATACTGTCTAATGCCCTGAGCTGGGGAGTGAAAATACTTCATGTCGATGGCAAGTATTTTTGAATTCTTAAAACTGTAAAGCTTATTTTTATTGGATCTATTTGTTACTAATGTTCTTTTACAAGTTAAATCATTTTAGATTATTTTTCCTTTTGAAATAGATATTAAGAATTATATTGATCAAAAGAAGAAAGATATCGCTCTGATAAAGAAATCAAGCACTGAAGTCAAAGATGTGGTAAGCAGGCATCCTTATTTTTTTGGAAATGATAGTCCAAAGTGGTGAATACAAATAAATTTTAGATAATTTGATGTTTTGTGTGGTATTGAGCCCCTTTAAAGTTAAACTGCATGGGTGGTTAGATTGTTGTTGTTTTCAGCTAAATATTATAATTGTTTGATCATCTGCACATTACAGCAAGACAAAGTTACACATACCGGAAAGACACAGGGTCCACCTGCTGACTTGAGTATGCCCCATCCCATCAAAGAGAAAAGGTGATGGCACCCTCTCCTAAAATGACAAAAAGGTTTTGTGGTTTTGAAAGAAGAGAATAACTTAGTTGCCCTATGGAGGAAGAAGTCTGGAGATGTCTGTTAGCGTGGGTTGGGGCACATCTTCTTGCCCAACCTTTGTCTCCCTCATCTCCCTCTCTTTATCATCCATTCAGCTGTAGAAATCTGACGAAGTGTGGAGTCACAAGGGAGAAATAATTCACAACACTGTTTTCTCTTAAATAGGAAAAAGAGTCTGCTGCTCAGAAAATAAAAAGTAAGTATTCAAGACATGCCTTATCTTGTAATTCTGTACACTTAAGTTCCCCTACTGGAGCAGATGCGGTTCCAGGGGTCTGTACTTGAGTAAAAATAATCCAGTTCTTGCTGGCCTATCATTATTGTTCGTGAGTGAAAGCACCATTGAAAGATGTACTGCACCTGCTTGAAAGCACCAACACAGCAGTCTGTAATTTGGACATCCGTAACTCAGAGAACCAGTGTAATTCCAATGACTTGCTTATGGGCAAAAGGATGTCTTTTTAGTATCCACTGGACCAAAGCAAATACAAAGTAGAAGGGTGCTGTCATAAGAGAGGTATTTTGGTCTTAATTTTTAGTCACATTAATAACTGAACTACAAGATTTAGACTGTAAGAGTTACCTCTGTGTTTTTAATAGATATAGGGGACTTTGATCAAACTCAACTTTTTAATCCTCCCCTCCCATCCTATTTGGTAGTGATAAAAGCTGACTGTGTTTTGTTGTTCTGTTGTGGCCTCCATTCAGGTGCCAGTTCTTCTCATTAAAGTTTCCCTGTACCTTGCAATATCACAGCTCTCTCTATACCCAACTGCTTCCCTACTCCTCTCCCTCCTTCTGACCTCAGATTTTCATTGTTATGTTGTTTTTCCCTGTTGTCAGACCAAGGAGTGGCTATTTTCAAAGTTATTGAGTTGCTCCGGTTTCTTCAGTGCTGGAAAGTTTAATACGATTGGGCTCAAAGTTCCCTACATATGTATAGGTTAGGTTCTGGAGGTCTGTATATAAGTTAAAACATTTGTGTAGGTCAAAACAGCATGTTCTTGATGGTCCTGTTTGATCATGCCTGTGCAAAAGCACCAGTAAAGCTGTCCATTACCTGGATGTCCTTAATTTGGGGAGCTTATGTATGCACTTGCTTGGGAATCAGTCTTGTGGAACTCAATGGGACATTATTCCAAGGTCAGAAGACATACTCTGTCTTCTCTGTGATGGACTCTGTGTTACCATTTTTAGTAAGCAGCAGGAACCTTTGGTGGATTATTTTTAGGCAAGATTGATAATATGCAAAATATATAGAAGAAATCTTGTTCAATAGTATATTCGTTCATTCGTTTGAGAAATTTATATTCTGTCTTTCTCAAGCCAAAGCTAATGTCCAAGGCGGCTTACAAAGTTCATCATAAAGTATAACAAATAAGAAGAAAAAACATCAAACAAAGCATTAAAAACATTAATTTTAACAATTAAACAGTGAAACATAAAACAAGAAAAGCAAGACCTAACACATATTGTTGAGCCATTGGGGGAACAAGTAAGTCCAGAAAGGCGATCAAGTCACAGTAGTATTTCAGAGGCACAAAGGGCAAATATTCACTCAGCAACCAAATGCGAGACGAAGCAGGTATGTTTTGAGCCTTCGCCAAAAAGCCCTGAGGAAGGTAGTAGTAGTTCTTAATTCCTCTGAAAGATAATTCCATAGTTGTGGTGCCATTATAGAAAAGGCTTTCCCCCAAATTGCCATCTCTGTCACTTGGGACAGAGGCAGCACTTGTAGAAGAGCCTCCTGAGATGGTCTTTCAGATAGCCTGGGTCTAAATTATGCAGTGTCATAAAGGTTAGAACTAGCACCTTGAATTGGAACCAGAAGCAAATGGCCAGCCAATGCAGCTGCTGAAGTAGTGGTCCAGCAGAGTAATATTGTTTGGCCCCATAACCACCGCATTCTGTGCCAATTGCAGTTTCTGAACTGTTTTAGAGGGTAGCCCCATGTAGAGTGCTTTACAGTAGTCCAGTCTTGGTTCCTAAAGCATGGATCATCATGTTCTCATTTGGTGCACCAGGTGAAGCTGGGTGAACACACTACTTGTTTTAGAGTAAGAAATGGTTGTATAAGTTTGGTGTTATGAAAATTTTGTTTAAAAACCTCATTATTTTTGAACAGGTAAACTGAAAACTCCTTTTCTAAAGGTAGAAGATAGGAAATGGTAAGTCTGTTTTCAGTCAGAATAATATGCTACTCCAGTGTATGTTCAGCAAACCTATGGACTTCTATTCTTTAAGTTAAACATCTGCTACAGTGATGTTAATCTATTGGAATCAGTCTGTAGGAGAACCAGAGCCATCTCCTGCTAGGAGTTGCACATGGAAACTTATTTGGGTTATAATAAGACTGAAATACATTTGTATTAGAACAAGGAGGAGAAATGAAATTACTTGATCCCATATGTAAGTGGCGATTCACTTGAAGGTATTTGGCATAGAGTTCCAGTGGAATTGTTCTATGTATCCTATATGATTACTCAGTTGGTCGCTTAGTCTAAAATGTTTTGCAGTTGTTGAACTATATTGAAGCACATTCAAATGTAATTTCATTGTTGTTCAGCACAAAAGAAAACATGCACTTCTAGATGCATTTCTGTTTTTCTAAAAGAAAAAGCACATCTGTGTACAGTTTTCTGTTAGGTGTTGAAAAATGTAAACATGTGCATCTTCAAAGACACTGGTGCATGGATCTTAGGAGCAGCTATATATAACCATCTCTTTGAGGAGTCAGTAACTTTTACCTGAGTACTTCTTGCCTCTTGTTCTTTGGTAGTCTACCCCCAATCTACAGCATGCTAAAGAAGCAGTCTTTTTGTGTATGAATATTTAACATCACATTAAGACTAAATAAATTGCAGAGTTTCCCAAAATGGGTATCTTTACTGGGACTGGATGCTGGAGAGAAATGAGTTGGTACGTGTGGCTTTTGCACAACACAGGCCTTGCTGAATTTATGAATGTGCCAGCTACCTGGAACATAGGAATGGTATGGAAGACTTTGTGGGCAATCTGTTTTACACTTTTTAAAAGTTTTCATGCTCTTCTGAGTGAAGGGGATAGACTTGTAAGGAACCTGAATCCTCTGGATGGATTTATAGAGTATATATAAAGAGTAATTAATTTTTATCTTGCTATAGTATATTATATCCATTACGCATAATGTTATTGGATTGGAAGAAAGAGCTACTGAAGAAGGATATTAGTAGGATTTTTACTACTTATTTTTACTGCTTATATATTCAACAGCACTGAGATAGCTATTGTCTCTTCCCTTACAGTCACTACAGACCATTTTACTTGCAACTATCCAGCTTTCCTGTTGTCAACTATTTTAATCCCAAACCTTGCAGTCCATTTGATGTAGAAAAGAAGAGCATGAATGGTCAGAAGCAAATTCAGAGTAAACAAAGGTAATTGAAGAAGAATGGAAGGGGGGGCGAAGCAGTGGGACATGACAACATCTGATAAAGGCCAGGGAAGACAGAAGCAAGCCTAGAAAACCCACTTAAGCTAACCACATATAGGTTAGTGCCTGAAAGTCCCACTGCCTTTGACTAAGTTACTGTGATGTTGAAATGTTTATGAATGTTTTAAATGCTCAGTGCAGGGCTACTCTTTCAGTGAAGCTGCCTGAGATGGTTGTGTGGTGCTGCAAACTGAGAGGGGTGGTGAAAAGAGGAATCCCCAGCCGATTTTTCCACCTCCCTCTCTAGCCTGCTGTTCTGCTAAGCACTCCAATAATCTTCTGACTTGTTGAAAGCAATCTGGAAGAAGATTGCAGGAGCTGCGAAGGGGGAAGAAGAAGAAAGCTGCTGCAGTTACAGATCATTCTTCCCTCTAACCTGATACTTGCAGCTCACCAGGTGGGCAGGGAGAGGTGATTCGGAGCATTGCCCCTTCCCAACAAAACAGGAGTAGTATCGGGGAGGGACACTGCATACCTTACTTCTGGGATAGAAAGGGATACCTCTCTTCCCTCATTGCATGGGGGGGGGTGCTCACTCACTCACCCACCCATTCTCTTCCCTGCTTGCTACTCCCCGTCCATGGGGGACAGGTATTCAGAAGGCAGAAAAATTATGGGGAGGGGGATGGTGGTTAGGTGATGGAAAGGCATGGGCCATCCCAACTTGAAACTCATGTCAGCAGTTAGAATTGAAACAAAGTGAGACATATCTGTGAGGGTGCTCTTGTATGCATTACAACATGCAGCAAATTTCTCTTTTTTCTTACATAGTGCGATACTGAGGTACCTGAGGAATGTAATGTCAGTGTTTGTTTGGGAGTAGGGGCAGCCTCATATGGGGAAATATGCACCCAGTCAGGAAAGCTCTGCAGGGAGGCTCACGCAGAAGGCAGACAAAGTCAGGGATTTGGAGCCCAGTGAGAAGGTGGTGACTGAAAGAAGAGTTTAAGCACTGCAAAGTATGAAGTGAGTTAAACAAACTTGAGAGAATAATAGGCGGAAAAAGTAGAGGTGGAGGAAAAGGATGGAAGGGGATGCAGAGTTTAAGAAATGGGGGGGGGGCTTGAATCGGAAAGGAGATATATGCCATTGGCAAGTAGGTGACAGGCAAGAATGGAAATTGTAGAGATGATTTGGTGGGCTAGGGAGGATACATTGTTGGAAGGCAGATTCAAATAATGATTTGAGTTACCCGGTCTTTGTGGTGGTGTTTAGCTGCATGTCAAGCTAGTTGCATTTTTGTTGAGAACTCTGGTTTCAGATCTCTGCTTCCAAGCAGCTATGGTGCATCTAGGCATTCGGTGTATAACTGAATGTCTCCATCTAGTAATGCGGTTTTAAAAATTGGTGTGGCTGTTTCTCTTTGGATGTAGATTCAAATATAACACATTGCATAATATGGTGGTGTTATGCAACTCATTCTAGTAAGTGAATCCTCTAGTAATGATGTAGTCTTGTAGCGGTTATGTCATGATTTGGCATGACATTAGAGTACTCTGTGTTCCAGAAAATGACTGACAATGTGTAATCATTTTTCAGTGATAATGTACGGTCTGTTTGGAAAAATGATCTCCTGCGCTATTTCATTTCACCATAAAAAAATTGTTTTGTTTGCTTTTCATATAACTTCTCAACTTGGTGAGAATTACCTCACAGTGAATTACTTACCATTTAGAATTCATTAATGATTATTTTAATATTAAAAGGAGAGAACCTAGCTGCAGAAACTGTAGTCTTAACTTTGTGTTCAACCATCATTCTCCATTTCATGAACCCCAGACTACTATATTCAGTTTCTGTCAGGATTCTTCTTTTTCCCATCTCAGGTTATCCCCCCACGACCTCCCCAATTGCTCATAATTCCAGTAAAAAACAAGCAATTGTTGTAGCTATTGAAGGAAAGAAAATTCCTAGACCCTGTGGGGTCACCTGATCATTGATACAAAGAAAATGAATCTAACT
This sequence comes from Tiliqua scincoides, assembly GCF_035046505.1. NCBI lineage: Eukaryota > Metazoa > Chordata > Lepidosauria > Squamata > Scincidae > Tiliqua > Tiliqua scincoides. The sequence goes on from NC_089825.1 coordinate 24,261,809, forward strand.
CTAGTTGCATACCAAAAAAAGCTTCTCAGTTGCTCTGTGCAACTCATGGGCATGTCTTGCAGAACATAGCATGCTAGGCTACTGTACCACCATTCACATCTCATTTCATGAGGCTTTCTCTTATTCAGTGACAATGCTGGTCTAAAAATCATTTTGTCAGTAGGTTTTTCATATGTTGAATGTTTTTTGCATGACCTCACTTTACCTCATTAGTCACCCAGATTGCACTGAGAGTATCCTGTTTTGCTCTGCGTGTTCCTAGGGCTGTCTTATCAGCTATATGGAAATAGAACTCTGAGAATCTGTGTGTCAACCTGTGCTAGACATACAGGCACAGATGCAAACGTATTCCTGTGACCGAGGCCTTCCAGTGCAGAAAACTTACATTTATCTTAGTTAACAAGATACCTTCATGATGGCTAAAAATGTGTATTTTTTTTTTTGCCTTAGTATGTGCAAACTGGAACCTCTGCTGATAACAGACAGGTGGTGCTAGAGACTGTTTTTTCTATATCCTCAGACTTTTTCATTACTATTGTTCAATTGTCTTTATAAATAGTAATCTTCTGCTTGTTTGCATCATTACTGTGGTAATCTGTATTGTAGTATATATAAATGAATAATGAGTAGAATAGAAAGATTCTATGTATGTAGATGACAAGGTGACATAACATTCTAGCTGTTGGTGTATGTTGGTTGATGTCTTGCATTTCTTTTGATGTAATTTCATGACTAGTGGATGACAGGAGTTGGTAAGAACCTTGGTTTTAATTTCATTTTTTAAAAAGGCTTGAAGCCGCAGTTGGTGTTGAGTTATATGAAGATACATAAGCATTGGCCAAAGAACCATGGAAATAGTTCTGTGATCCAAGGGTACTTGAGACATGTTTTTCCCTTCCATAGCACATACTGAGTTCTGAAAACTGGGGTGTTTAAAAAACATTTGTAATATAGTGGGCCTTTGGTAACCGGGGGGATCTTTCTCCTGTGGATAATGAATTCTGCTGATAATTGAATCGGGGGGGGGGCGTGTGCGTGCAGTGCTGCAACAACTTACCTGGGACTGTGCCTGGCCCACTGGAGGTTGCTCCCTACCTCCTTAGAAGGCCTCTTGAATGTGACAGGAAATTGCCAGCACAAACTGGATACTCAAATCCGTGGATGCTGAGCCTACAGATAAGGACCCCACTGTATAGCATGGAGTCAACATTATCAAATAATAAAGTCAGTTTTGCTAGGGTAGTACAAGCTGCTGCCATAAACCCAAGCAGCTGTTTGAATCTCATCCCAAGTGTCTGCAAAAGTCTTCACTGTTGAAGTGAAGGGTGGATCGTCTGTGACCTATTCTGATTCATAACCACAGTCTGTTTCTACACAGCCTATTTCTTCTCTCACCAATAATCCAAGGTCCCAAAATATAGTGTGTTAATTGGTCATCTTTTTGGAAAATAGCATCAATGTATTGTGCTGTTAATTTTTTATCATGACCAACTGGTTTCCCATGGTATATAGAATATTCTCAGTACTGTTCCACCTGGGCACAAAATAACAATTGATCTGCACAATTAATTCAGTCTACATTACCACATGTACTTCTGACATTTAGAACTTGATAAAGGGGCTGTGGTATCGGCCTTTTTTCTCCTTGCTACTTTCTAAAGAGTCTGTTGGGTGTAGCTTCTCTAAATAATCTGTGTGTTATCACATTAAATAAGGTGAGCCAGAGAGACAAGTGTAGCAAACAGGTTGTTGCATCCTGGCTGGCTTCATCTAATATATTGTGTGTAATCTCAACTCTGTCTCTCTTGTGAACAGAAACCCAGCAAACAGTGACAAAGAAAAGGGCTTTCCAGTTCAGGTTCCTGCAAAGCATAAGAAGAGAAAAGGCTATTGTGAATGTTGTCTGAAAAAGTATGATGATCTTCAGGCTGTAAGTATATCTCACCGCTTTTTTACAAGTCAGAAATGTCCCTAAACTCCAATATCTTCCGGATATTTGGATTTGGCTCTTTTGTTGACATCACCCTCTTCTCTAATGAAGCATTTTAAGAACTATTGTGTACATTTGCATCCGAACCCAAGGAGATACATAATATTAAAATGTGAAACCTGTTTCTTCCAGTTTGGAAATATTTTTGGGAGGGCTGTAAGAAACTAGGCAAAATCCTGTCTGTGGGTCACTAGGTGATCACTCTTATGTTCGATAATAAGATGTAGAGTGTGTGTCTTTTTTGTAATAGCATTTATTGTTTACTTTGTTCAAAAAAGATTGTGTGCATTTTACTTGTCTGTAACTAATTTTTCAGTGAATACTATTGCTACACTGACTGTTTTTTAATTTTAGCATCTTGAAAGTGAGCAACACCGAAACTTTGCACAAAGTTCTCACTATCAAGTTGTGGATGACATCATTTCCCAATTTCCTTGTGACTTTGTAGAGTTAAGAGAGAATACACCAAAAATGAAAAGGTAACTATTTATGTACTCCATGTATTAATGACCTATTAGAAATATATCTTATTCAAAGCTGTTTAATTGTTTGATATTTGATTTTAAATGATACTCAGTGTTCCATCTCTAGTGGATAAGAATCATAAAAGTTGTTTTAAAAGATCAAGTGAAGAAGCAGGGATGGCCCAGCCATGACATTGTCTCCACAATTTTTTACCTTGGCTATCCGTAGTTGTTCGTTTCTTTTAGAGAACTAGGCTTTGTATGTCCTGAATTTTTTTATCATAGTTTCGTTTCAAAGTTGCTTCACAATTTAGTACTGCAGACATTTATAGATTTATTTTAATTGTCTTAAAATAACACAGGTCTTGATCACTTTGACAAACCCAGTTTTGAAGAGACGAGCAATACAGTAGATCATGATGATTTCCACCTATTTGCTATCTTTAGGCATTATAGAGTAAATCAGCCTTCCCAGTGCTATTGTGGCATAAGAGCTTTTAATGGTGCTGCAAAAATATGCACGTTCACCTCTTCTGGAGGTTGTACCTACCTCATAAATAACATTTTCCACCCATGCTGCTATGCTGTACTTGCTCCTATGCATACAATACATGGAACTGGTGGAAGAGCTGGAGTAAAGACATTGTTGCAGTGGTAAGAGTAGCTATAGCAATATATGGCTATGGCAAGCTATGGCAAAAAGAGTAGCTATGTGCAAATGAGCCTGTTTCTGTAACTTCCAGACCCTTGCCATTGTTGTAGTATATTGCCATAAGTGCTCAGATAAGTTTTCTCATAGTGGTAAGAAATCTAGCCTAGGTTTTGTCAGTGATTGTATCCTTTATCTAGTGTTGGATGCAGCATATGCAGATTTAGAGAAGAAAGTATTACTGCTAAACATGAGTATCCTTCCAGATCATATGCATCTGTGAGATTTGCTGGTAGTCAGATGGGAAGAAGAAAACAGATTGGATGAATGGCAAAAAATGAATAGAAGGCAGAATGTATCTTTACAATAAGAAATGCTGAACTGGTGTACCTGCCTTTTGCACATTTTAAGTAATGAAAAATGACTGCTTAGCAACTCCAGGTTTCCATAGCTTTCATCCTGTGTACAGCATTAGATATTTTCCCAAATCTAATACGGATCTAGCCTAATTATCCACAGATTTTTCACTAGCAGTTTTATCTCAATGTGATGAGAAGAGCCCTTTAAATTAAAAGAAGAAAATGTTTAACAATAGCCTTGTAAATGGGGTATAGGGCAACCAATAGATAATCCACCAATCATTCTCTAGGCACTTAGAACAGCCTCACTCCTCTCAGGCAAGTGACCCTCCCTTTCCCCTTAGCATGTGACAGAATGCAAGTTATTATCACCTCTTCCATTCTTTTCCTGTGCTGGGCTCCAGGGGAAGGGAGGGGTTGCTGCCTTGGAGTGAAGCCTTTCTAAGTGCCTGGAGAGTGATTGCCTCTGTGTGCATTACAAAAGGTCATCAAGGCTATTTTTAAATCTCTGAGCGAAAAAATAGTTTTTTAAATGGATTTGCTTTAGTGCGATTTCCTGGGAATGGAACCCTGGGAATGTAATAAGTACCTCAACCTGTAATAGAAAGCTATTATTTTGACCTTTTTTAAAAAAGTCTTTTGTAATTGTTTAATGGGCATTTAGACTAAAGAAACTTTGCAGCAAAGTACTCAGGGCCCAATCCTATCCAATTTTTCAGTGCTGGTGTAGTTCTACCAATGGGGCATGTGCTGCATCCTGTGGTGGACGGGCAAGTCACTGAGGTCTCTTCAAGATAAGGATGCACCAGTGCTAGAAGGTTGGATAGGATTGGGCCCTGAGTCTCTTGTTTCTCCCCTCCTCTTGTCTACTTCCCATTCCTTTTGCCTGCCACTATTGCTATTTGACCTGGAAAGCACCAAGGGCAGAGACAACAGACGCTAATTCCTGTGCCTGGCTCCTGCCTGTAGTTGCAAAGGCAAGTGCCATGATCCAACTAGGTGCTTGCTTTCTCTGGACTGTCAGGAGCAGCAGATGTGGGGAATGCATCCCTCTGCCTGGCTGGCTGTACTGCATAGAAAGATTTTCCACCACAGTAATCTTTACGCTGAAGAGCCTATGAGAAAGTAGAAGTAGAAATTCCATGCCCGATTGCATGCATGGCTCTTGTTTTCCTTTTCTTTTAAAAAGTTAGTAAGGCAAAAGAGAGAGTGAACTGCACAGGGAGCCTGGCATCTCAGCTGTCTTGAGTCACAAATGCAACCAACTCAGCACTGCCTGTTAAACATCAGCTGTTGGCCCTGTGCAGTTCTCTTCCCTTCTGTTTGTGTGTGTATGTACCAAATACAGGGTGTCTCAAGAAAATGTACACGTACTTCATAGTGTCCATTTTATTATGCTATAGTTCACACATACTCCATATGGTATACACAGAAGCAGTTGCATGATCCAGTTTAAGTAATTAGACCAAGGGCTCAAAATGTTCCCCACTGATGCTTGTACAACAGCTGACATCATTGACTAAGGGAACTGTAGAAATCCATCAATATTTGTATGGGGATGGTCCCACACATCTCTTCAATTGTGTTTCTCTTAGATGTTTGAGTGTTGCAGGTTTTCTGCAATGATGTATGTGTGAATTAGAACTCATTAAAATGTGTGTATTTTTAAAGTCACCCTGTTGTTTCACTTGAATCGTCACTAGGTAATGGTTACTTGTCCAGGCAACCAAATGAGTGGCAAACTGCAAACATGGAGAAACATGTTTACAGCCAGTCCATTCTTCTTATGTGTTTTTTATGCTGTCTAAGGATTCTTTTTTAATTTTTACTTTTCCAACATTTTCAATTTTAGGAGAAAATGTAGTGTTGGACAAATTGCTCCCCTTATTGGAACAAAAACAGATGAACTGAAAGAACGACTGAGGAGGGCAGATTTTCCATTGAGGTGGTATTCTAAGAAAAGTATCACACAGACCCTGAAAGAGGGTCCTCATTACTTAGATGCGTATCTTACACCAGCTTCCAGAAATTCATCTATTTCTGAACCTGCATGTTCTGTTCATTCCTATCATACCATCTCTTCGTCAGAAGCAAGAAAAGTGAGTGGCAATAATGGAAGTGGTAAAATGCTAAAAGCTTCAAATTTATCAGAATTTGCTTTATCAACAAATTTGGTACAACTACCTCTGCAGAAAGAAAGTAAAGTGTGCAAGAAAAACTTGCCTGAAATTTATGAACATTGTGACCCTCTGTCAAGACAGAATTTGCGTGCTTTGCCAGCAAATGTAAACCCCCTGTACACTTGGACACGAGATTCTGAGTTTAATGAAAGGAACAGACCATTAAAGCCCAAACGAAAATTGAACAGTGCAGTTCTGCTCCCAGCAAAATGCTTGAAGAAGTTAGATGCTAATTCAACAGTTGGCAAAGATTTTGATGACCTTGCTGTGCAGAGCAAATTTCCAAGAGAACTTGTAGTCCATCTACAGACGGAACAGCTACCTCGTGATCCTTCTGCAATCAAAGAGTCCAGTGAGTTGACAGACAGCAGTGTACGAAGCTCGCCTTCAATCAAACTCAGTAGAAAAGTCATCCATTCCGCAGGAAGGAATAAAAAAGGAAGTCGGAAACAAAATATGGAGCTATGCTTACCACAGACTGATGACCCTCCTGTTCCCGAAGAAACAAAAAATGCACAAAACTCATCAATGCACACACTACTGGAATTATTTCAGACAAGTGATGCAAATTCTGATTTTGGGGGGTTTTCAAGTATACCGGAGAACAAAGACTCAAGTGTGATGAAAGATACTTGGGAAGATCAGCATACTGATGTTCTGTGGTCTTTGTTTTCTACTTCTGCCTCCTCGTCACCTTTTATTGGATTTTAATGCTGCTTTATTTAAAACAATGAGTTTTGAATAAACGTGCAAACTGAAATGTTATCTGTGAAAAATTTGTTTTTGTAATAAAACTATATAGTGATGATTCTTTTATTAAACCCTTATGTGCATATTGTTCCAAGTGTGTATGCACAGCAAAAGGCTTTTTAAAGAAAATGTATAACACATGTTTGCTTTTCTAAAGGCATTCTACAATGAATGAAATTTGGATATTCTTTATCCATTAGAATTTTTTTTAGTATACCAGATTTGTATCCGTACATTTGGAGGGGGAGTCCTAAAGAAATGAAAATGTAAAGGAAAGATTAACCTAGTTCTATAAGAGAAGGTTACAGAAATGCTCTGATAGAAGATTAAATATTTGAGGGAACAGAGGGAGGATGTTATTAAAATTGTTGCTACGGCAAGCTTTTCTTTTACTGGTGAGATTTAGTACTTTGTGTCATTGTGGTCATGTGTTGCTCCTAGACAAATTTTGAGGATGTTGGCTTTCTCTTAATATTTATCTTCACTTAATGATGATGATGATAATAATACTGGTATTTGTATACTGCCTTTACAGTATACAAATACTGTATACTGCCTTTACAGTATACAAATACTGGTATTTGTATACTGCCTATACTTCAGAGGGATCTGAAGGCCTTAGGGATGGACCTCAACAAGTGGGAAACCCTGGCCTCTGAGCGTCCCGCTTGGAGGCAGGCTGTGCAGCATGGCCTTTCCCAGTTTGAAGAGACACTTTGCCAACAGTCTGAGGCTAAGAGGCAAAGAAGGAAGGCCCATAGCCAGGGAGACAGACCAGGGACAGACTGCACTTGCTCCCGGTGTGGAAGGGATTGTCACTCCCGGATTGGCCTTTTCAGCCACACTAGACGCTGTGCCAGAACCACCTTTCAGAGCGCGATACCATAGTCTTTCGAGACTGAAGGTTGCCAATACAATACTGCCTTTCTGGTCATCAGATTTCTCCTCTGACTTTATTCAAGGCAGTTCAATACTTATGCATCCAATATTTTGATTGCAAAAGCTTGCCATGCCTTAATACATCTTTTTGTTCTAGAAAAGATTCTGAAGACCTGTAATCCTGAAGTTACAACACATCTCCATCTATATGATCTGACATCTGGTTTTTATATTACAAAGGGATTTCCCCAAAGGACAACAGTTCATGCAAGCCTGAATGAAAGCCAGGCCATGGGGTATAAATTCAACACATCAATGTCATTAAGAAAAACTTGGTTGTCACAAAATTTCCCAAAATGACTTCACTGATTTTTCTAAAAAAAAATTCTGTACTTCTGATTCATCGACTGCTGCTTCTGCTCTCTTCCTTGGTTTCCACATTGATGGAAGAGTGAAGACAGAGAAGATCTGGGAGGAAAAATGGGGGCTAGGTGAGGTGGCCAATAGGTGCAGGCAGCTTACCTCATCTCACTTCACCTTGTGGCTGGGCTGGCCCTGGCGGGGAGTCTCAACTAGCCATAGCTCCTCAGTCTGTTTCCAAGATTGCCTGGGAATGCTGTTTTGAACTGCTTCATATATGACCTGGCAAAACCCTTCTGGACCTGGGTTGCTGTATTAAGTGTCCCCCATTGCACATTATTGTGTCCTCGTCAGAGATATCAAATAATTTCTATTCCTGTTAACTGTGCATTTGTCCTCCTGAGCCTTTGTGCATGGGGTGCAGGGCCCATGAGAGGGAGGTGCAGGGTGAAAATTGTACCTGAGCCCAGGGTCAACAAGGGGCCCAGGCGCCAAAGGAGGTGGACTTGGAAAAGCCTACGTAGTCTTATATATTTAAATTTGTAGAAATTCTGATCCAACGATTGTATGAAATTATGATTCAGTGGAGAAGGGAAGGAGCCCAAAAGAAGCTTTGCACCTCCATACAATTCATCCCAGAGACCCCACACACCCTCAAGCAGGGCAGTCTTTTACAGGGTCTGTGGGGGAAGAGACCTGGAGACAGGTGGAAGGCAATCAGCCTGCTCTGGGGTCAACGGCAACAGAGGCCAAGACCATCCTTATTGTGTTCTTCAAGGGCGTTCCGGCTCTGCACCAGAGAGAGGCAGGCAGGCAAGCGGTGAGTCAGGGCTAAATGATTTGTTTGCCAGCAGAGGTGGAGCAGGGCTGTGCTGGAGCACCCACTCCCTGGAGGAAAGGCCAGACACACCCAGAGGAGTAAGTGGGGGCAGAAATCACAGCTGCTGCTCTGCCAGCAATCCTGTGGCCAGTGCTGGGAGGGGGGAGCCTTGCTCCCTGTGCCTCCCTTGCCATGCCTGCAAGCCTCTTCCAAGACTTCTTGGGGGGAAAGCCAGGGCTGGATGGGACCAGGACTGACCCACATAATGGAATAGGCATCTCCAGCTCTTCACGGGGAAAGATGTCAGTAGAGACAGGACCAGAAAAGATCCTGCGCCTGGCAGCAAACTCCAAGATCCCCTTGCAGGGGGAAGGAAAGTGCTCCCCAGCTTCTGGTCTGAGCAGCAGAAATACCAGTTTGTGCAGGAGACTGAGAAAAGGGGGGAAGGGAATGGCAGGTACAGATTGTCTGGTCTAGAGGGTAGAGCCTCCGTCTGCCTGAAGATAACATCCACAAGGTCGCCAGTTCGAGGCCACCGGCACCGTGCGACCTTGAAGCACCTGACCGGCTGAAGCCGAGCTATTCCATCTGCTCTGAGCGTGGGAGGATGGAGGCCAGAATGTGAAGCCAGATCGGAATGAAACACCTGAATGTAGTGGTTCTTGAAAGAAAGAACCTTCTTTCAAATTGTAAAAATCCCTATTTAATAAGGGATTTAAATAAAAAGCCTGCCTATGTAAACCGCCTTGAATAAAGTTTTGAATAAAGACCAAGAAAGGCGGTATATAAATACCTGTTTATTATTATTATTTTATTATTGTAAATGTGCATTGGGACTGCTGGGCCTCAGGACTCAATTTCCCAACAGGCCCTGCTGTGATTGGGGACTTGGGCCCTGGAAGGAGGAGGCCTTGCCAGAGGGCTAGGAAGGAGGGAGTCAGGTGGCCTAATCCCGGAGAGAGAGGAAGGCCTGGGAGCAGGTGGCTGGCGGAGGCCCAGTGAGGACTGGCAGTGGCAGGCTCTGGATGGGGAGAGAGGAGCTGAGGCTGCCCTGGGGAGGCCAGAGAGGAAGGGCCTGCTGGACTCTCCTTCTGCCCCTGGGAGTGAGGCCTGTTTGGACTGGCAGCCACAGCCCCTGGCTCAGGACCTCCTGCAGCCCCCTTGGGTGATCCTGATCTTACCCCCAGTGATCCCCCCCAGTGATCCCCCCCAGACCAGGGTGGTTGCTGGAACTCCCCAGTGTCTGCAGAGAGGCAGAGCTCCTCGCCCCCCCCCCCCAGCCAAAGCTGCCTCTGCACTGGAAGCCAGGCAGCTTCTGGCCATCAGGACTCATCATCTCCTCTGTGTTGCAAGGTGCAAAAACCAAGATGTTACAAGGGATCCTAGATGTTACAAGAGATCTCAGATGTTGCACTGTAATCCCAGGTACCAAAGCAAACTCAGTAGACAGTAGTGATCAAATCCAGGCCTTTATTGTAAATCCAAAGTGCGAGAAATCACACTAACATTATGCGAAGCTTTGAGAGAGTGTGTGTACAAGTCAGAAGTGGAAGTAGAGAAGCGAAGCAAAGCCCAGAGTGCCTTCTGCAGCGCACTTTTATAACAATCTGGGTTCCCTCCTTGAGACACATAGATTTCTCTTTGGAGACAATTCATTGGTGGGTTCAAAACATCTGTTGTTCTATAATAGGCCATCTCATACATCCAACATACAAATTTTGTGCAGGCAGTCAATGGGTACTGCACTTGCAATCTTGCTCACAAACCTGACCTCATCCATAACCATCGGATGATGTATTGTGGACTTCGTAAGGCAACTTACTGTGTGTTCATCTAAAAACTGCTGCGAAATGGTTTTCTGTGGGAATCTGACCTTTGATGTTAACCTGGAAATGATTTTGGTGTGTTCTCTTTTAAACCCTAAAATGTAGTTAGACCACTACAACTTAAAATATTACTACTTGCTAGTCACTCTTGTATATGCACCAAAACTGCTTCTGGAATGAAGAACAAAAACAATAAAAACCAAGCTGACTAGTGTTTTTTTATGATATAACTTATACTATAAATTCTAGCCCCCTATGCATATACGGCTTTCCAGTATATATATTTAAAAAGCCTGTTGCTCCTTCAAACCAAAAAATTCAAACTGCTAGAATGTTCCTTATCTGTAGCACACAAAGGCCTGTTCGTTCAAATGTATCAACATTGTTCTGCAGTGAATCTGAGCTCTCGCAATTGGCCTGACTTTTTAAACCGCAACCGTTTTTTTTACTCAAGTTGAACATTCAGGGAGAGAGATCAAAACCCATGCTGTTTATATTTCAGGTAAGCATCTTATACCATCCTTTTACCCTGCATCACTCTTCAGCATCTCCTGAACTGGTGGGAGGGAATTCAGGCCTTGCAGGCGGCAGGAACACGAGGACAGAAACACTCAGACTGTCCTCCCTTCTCTCCCTGCAGAAAAGCAGCATCCAGAGCAAGACAGACCTTCCACAGGAACAGAAATGGCTGCTGCTCCTCCAGGCCAGGGAGCAGCTCTTGGGCCTCTCCTGCTGTCTCATTCTCAGCCACAGCCTCAGTCTGGACTGTCCGTTTCCTTCCTGTTCCTTCCACTTATTAACACCCCTGACTTTCTCCATTCCCTGCACCCCCATATCCTCCCCTCCTTCTCCAGGGTCCTGGAAAGCCCAGCAGATCGACTTGCATCCCTTCTCCCCCTGCAGTCTCCCCCTCTGCTCTGTGCTTCTCCTTCAGAGGAGTTCTCCCCTCTTATTCTTCTCCTTCTGGCTGGTTTCCTTAGGGCTTCATTGAATGTGTGCGTTGGTGGTCAGGGCTCTCCTGGATAGTAGCAGAGTGACTGATTCAGAGTAGAGGATCCAAGATGAAACCCTGTTTTGGTTCTTAAGCACTTTCAGTAAACTTTGGTGCACCTTAGTTCTTGGTGAAGTACATGGACTTGCAGTTATCTTCAACACGGAAGCCCTGCACACCATTGCTTTCCTCCTTGTTTGCACGTGTTACACTTGTTTTTAAAGAGTGCTGCCGATAACATAGTGGGGAGGCTCAAGAGGGTAGAAATCCACCTGGCAAAGTGTCCGCCACAGCCAGTGCAGCAGAAAATTATGTAACATTTTTGAAAGTGGGAAAAGTGATGGGGATTATAATGTGTGAACACAACTACACAATGCACAGGATTCTCAGTCCTGGGAATATGCATCATTGGAAGCAGCAGGGCTTCTTTCTGTGCTTGTGTGTATAGGATTGTGGTGTCAATTTGGGAACTGGAATGGAAGGAAAGGATCCTCTGATTCTCCTTTCAGGAAACTTGGGAATCTTCATTGGAGTTGGAAACCCAAAAAGTGGACACACAAAGCTGAGAGGGAATGTGTGCAAGAAAATGTTTTCTGATTTAGAAATGTACTGTCCTTTCATGGAAACTGGACTGCGCTTCTCCCTTTGGACTGAAGTCTTGGTCTAGGGCTGACTTGTAAATAGAACATTTCTCCATTTTCTTCCAGAGCCGGATTTCATTTGCAGCGGTAGCCCTGTATTTCAGCAAAGAAGAGTGGGTTCTACTGAATCCATACCAAAGGCAACTCTATGGAGAGGTTATGATGGAGAATTATGAAAATGTCATATTTGTAGGTAAGAAGGATCATTTGGCCCTTGATTGATGACTCTGGTATGAATCTCTGCTCGATTGGATGTTGCCAAGGGGAGTTGGTGGCCAGGCTGTGTGACCTGGGCATGGCTGTTGCGATGCCTGATGACCCCACATCCTCCCCTTCTGGCCAGCCCAGAACTTGGTCTCTGGATGAGGAGGGTACCTGGGGACTTGGTGCCATAAATTAGCTGGAGGTCCCTTGGCAGCCCTTTGGAGTAGGTGGATGTGTCTTTGGAGGGCACTTCTCCTGTGTTTGGGCTCATCTTCTGGGTGTAGGACCCACCTGAGAGCATAAGCATTCCTGCATAAATAGTGAAGTGGCATTGAGAGCTCAGATAGAAGAGCAGCAGGGGACAGATGCCACTGTGTAATTTGGAGTTTCCTCATGTAAAATGTGCAGGGATGAAAAATGTCTTTTCCTGAGGGAGAGATTAGAGTGCAGAGCAGAGAAGGGAGAAATATCTCAGACATATATCAGGATAAGTGCAGTGATGGCTGTCCTTATAGGATCTTGAGAATTGTAGCTTCTGGAAGGCTCTGAGAGGTAAATGCCAGAGATAACTGATTTTTCTGGTCCAATGTTGTCTGGTGAAGCCCATGCCAGGAGCATGACTTTGAAACTGGACTGATGGCAGGAGGCCTCAGATCCCAGAGGCTTCTGCTCCCTTAAGGGGCAGGGACAGCGCGGAGGCAGGGGCAGTGACACGATCCCCAGGAGAAAAAGGTATAAAAAGCTGGGTTACCCGACCCTTGCATCTTCTGTTTTCTTCTCCATTTGCTCATTTGTCTGCCTTGCTGCTGCTGTTATCTTTCATTTGACCCACAGGTGCCCCAATAAACCACCCATCTCTTTTCCTCTCCCCCTTCCCTCCCATTACTCAGGTTTTTTTTTCTCCACCTACCCCAGGTAAGCCTCCAAATTTTCCTTCAACCTTCTCTCTGTCTTCTTTTCAGCCTCTGTGCTTGCACCAGTATGCTCCTTTTCTTTCCTTTTTAAGGATTTCCTCCTCTCTTTGTTGTCCTCTGCAGATTACAACCACACGTTTAGGGCCTGGCCATGCAAATGGCTAAGAAACCCTGAATTGCATTTTGATTTTGATTCCCTTTCTTGAAGTTTGTACTTATCTTCAGAGTAAAAGTTTGCTAGCTGCCCCTTCACCTCCCTTCCCACCTCCCTTCCCTCTTCCTTCTGAATCATTGAACTATGCACTGGCCACTGCACAGGGTCCCAGGATACCACAGGAATTTCCCCTGTGTGAACATATTTCTGCCTGACTGAAAAACACACCTGGTAATGATCTATAGCAGTGCCTGGAAGATACAGTGATCGACTAGATCTGGAACTAACTAATGGAAACCTGGGACAGTGCAGAGGGCTTTTTAATCTTGAGAGCCATCTGGGAGGGGAAGTTTGTCCTTCTGTACATGGGGTTGCTCCCCCTCTGCAGGAACCAGTGAGCAATCTGGGAATGTTTTTGGGCCTCGTTTCCTCCAGGAAACCAGGTGTCATCCATAGTCTGAATACACTTTTGCCTGATTCACTAGCTGCGACCCTTTCAGGAGAACATTTGACTTGGTAGAAGACAGTTTCCTGTCACCCCTCAATCTGAAATTTCATTCGTAACTAGAGCAGCTGTTTCCAGAGTGTGGAACTGTGGACCACCAGTGGGTCAAGACCCAATATTTGGTTGGTCACAAAACTGACAAGGCAGGTTAGGCTGTGTGCATCAAGGTTAAGCAACCTGCTACTTGGGCAGAGCACTGGTACCAAATCACCACTATAGCTACAGAGGCTGGAGTGGCTGGCAAAGTGAAATTTTTTTTTGATAGCTCCTGATTCTTTCTTTCTTGCTTGCTTGCATGCATGCAACGTTGGGCAGAAATGACTTAAGGGTTGCTGTGGCTTTTCTGGGCCCTAGTTCTGATCAGATAAAAAATGCGTTTTGGGATTTCCCCAAGTAGCTGCAGTTTCTTCCTTAGGTCTCCTACTACATTTCTTTTCTTATTCCATCAGCATCAGTTTGGAACCACACTGGAAGAAAGTGGAAGCAAGGTCGTTCTTCACAGGAAAGAGTCCACATAGAAGAGAAGCCCTATGAATGCAAAGAATGCAGAAAGACTTTCAATCAGAGTAGTGGACTTAAGATCCATCAGAGAACCCACACAGGGCAGAAACCCTATAAGTGCCAGCAATGTGGGAAGAGCTTCAGTGTCAGCAACAACCTTATATTCCATCACAGAACCCACAAAGGGGAGAAACCCTATAAGTGCCAGGAGTGTGGAAAGACCTTCAGTCAGACTAATAATTTTATGCGCCACCAGAGAACCCACACGAGAGAAACCCTATAAGTGCCAGGGGTGTGGAGAGAGCTTCAATCAGAGTGGTCATCTTCTGAGCCACCAGAGAACCCACAAAGGGGCGAAGCTCTATAAGTACCAGGAGTGTGGAAAGGGCTTCAGTGTCAGCAGCTGCCTTATATGCCATCACAGAACCCACACAGGGGAGAAACCCTATAAGTGCCAGGAGTGTGGAGAGATCTTCAGAGTGGTCATCTTATGAGGCACCAGAGAATGCACTCAAGTGAGAAACCTTATGCACCTTAGAAGTGTTGAAAGTGTTTTTGTGCTTGGTCAGGCAACAAAATTTGAGTCCCTTGTTAGCCTCAAATATTTGATGTTTGAAAAATTCCTGATATTCCTACAGTGTTTGTTTGAAATGTAGACAAAGTCCCCTGTTTGTTCTTGTTTTTCAAAAAACAAAATTTGTCAAAATTGCCTTGTCATTGTTTTCTAGAGTCTGGACCTTGCCCTTACGTTCCCTGTTCACTCAAGGGTCTAACAGGACCCTTGGCTCCTAATGGAGTTCTTTGATGGGGAGGGGGTGGCTTCTTTGTCCAGGTTTCCAACTGAATAAGAAAAACTTAGGCTTATTCCTCTGAAGTTATATTCTGAAGCTGCTGGACACTTGTATCTCAGTCTTTGCCCCAAGTTGGTTTCCAGCACCTATCACTAAGTGAGTGAGTATACACACAAGTGAGTATCATTTTCACCTGGCTGCAAGATGTTGGTGCCACCCGGTCTGTCAGACCACTCTTATCAGAGACGTTGATTAAGGGTTTGGAAAAAATGAACACACAAAGAACATCCTTTATGTATCCCGAAATAGTAATCCCAGAAACATATCTGGTTAGGATCCCCCAGTTGCCATGCCCTGATCAATATGTAAGCATTCCCCCAGAGTTCAATCAATATTGGGGGCCAGTCTATATGTCTTTGTCTCCAGGAGTGAGCAAGAGACTTTGTTTGTCTGTGCTTCGTTGTAGGGTCTTCAAAGCTCCACACAGAACTTGTGCTGGTGATATTGCTGGCATAGATCAAAGTTGACTCATCAGACTGCCTGGGGCTTATGCAAGGTAAGGGGGCAAACATTCCCTTCCCTCAAAGGAAGAGGCTTCAGAGGCCAAAATTTTTCTGCAGGATGCAGAAGTGCCATGTTGTCACCTCTGCATTGCCGCATTGACTACCACCAGTGAGAGATTCCTTAGTGGGGAGCTGTTTCCTTGCGCCTTAATCACTCCCCTTTGGAAGGCCAGGACTGGCCATCCTGTATTCCATTCCAGAGGACATTTATGAAATAGATCCTCCATGCTGCTCCTCTGGTCTCACTTTTAGGCCTTCACAACCCTGTCTCAAAGCCAAGGATCGCTGAATGACAGTTCCCAGCTTCTCACTGTCTATGCCCCATGACAAAGGTAGGAGATCAAAGAAACTATAGATTATAGATACACCCCCAAGCTGCAAAGTCTTGTGTGGTCAGTCATGGGTGCTCTTTAAACAATCAGCTAACCTCAGGATGCACACTAATTCCTGTTCTTGAAGGTTCTCCATGCATTACCAGCATAATCTGTATATGTGTGGCAGATGCCCAGATGCTCAATTAGGTGAGGTACCCTGGCACGGTACAGCCAATGAGGGGGGAGTACAGTGGGTAAATTGTACCTGGTCCCAGGGTCCCAGGAGCCAAAGGAGGGTTCTCCAGAAATTTCCAGGATCTTACATTTTCTTATCTCACCCAAACTTGCAGCTCACGCATAATTCCTTCAGCTGTTACTGCCCAACCACTGCCAACACCATGCCTTCTCTGACCTGGCCTCCTGCAAGTCATGCTGGGGACACTACTGTGGGCCATGCATGGCGGAGACTGCTATAGTAGTTCTTTGGTTTGTGTATTTGCTTACCATGAAGAAGTGTATAGGAACTCAGGGGCACCGCTGTGGGACTACGGCTGCTGCAGAAGTAATTTTTTGATACCTGGACATTTACTGGGTTCTCAGTTGGCCTCAAGGAGAGCAAAAGATAGAGGATAATCTGACCAAGAGACCGGGTCTATTGGGCATGTAGACCTGGGCTCTGGAGCCTTTCCTGGGTGTTGTTATCCTCCCTGTGTCCTGTTTCACCCCCTCCTTACCCCATCCCACCTGTCCCATTGCCCCTCCCCCTCCCCGCCCTGTTTCTCCCCCTCCCCCTTTGTGAGGGGGCCCAAAAGAAACTTTGTACCCCCTGATAAAATTCTTCTCAGAGGCCCTGATAGGGTGCATTAAAATAGGACTAGTCCAGCCATGAACCTAAGCCCTGCTGGATGAGGGCCAGGACCCATCTAGTCCAGCTTCCTGTATATCTCACAGCGGCCCATCAGATGCCTCAGGGGGAACACAAGAGACCACAAGATACTTGCATCTCCCTGCATCTAGCATTCTATTTATGCTTATCCTCCCCCCAGCAGAGACACCAGATTGCAACTGGGTTGAACTTGTGCTACTTTATTAAACAGTGACCAATTTTAATGTATGAAATCTACTGAATATACCTTCCCTCCCTTGCCAGTCTGGGGTAGGCAAAAAAACTGCCATCCACAGCCAAATCAGATGACAGAAAAAATGTCCTACCCAGCCCTCATAATCTCAGACTACATACCCATCATGGCTTATAACCTGTGCTGGCGTTTTCCTCCAGAAATCTGTCCAATCCCCTTTTGAAGGCATCTAGGCTGGGTGCCATCACTACATCTTGTGCGCAAGGAGTTCCACAGACTAATTACCTCATGAGGCAAGGCAAGGCAATCTGTGCTGCCTCAGGTGCCTCCCTGTGTTCCCTGGTTGCCTTAGTGGCCACCTCAACATTTACCCCACAACACACCATGTCCACTTCTTCCAGCTTCCTTGTTTCAGCCCTGCTTTCCTCTGTGTCAAATAGTAAAGCAGCAGAAGGAAATGGGTAAGTCGGAAGCAGTAAGTTTACTAGTTGGGGGTGTCAAGGGGTCCTACATCCAGTACCACTAGATGGGGAAAAAGAGATAACAGAGGCAATCCCATTCCTTGATCAGGAAGAGAACCATTGCCACCATTGCTGTGTCACCTACTATTCCCATAGAAGTATGGGAAGGAGGTGGGTGAAGGGGGGGGGCTTGTGCAGGGATGGCTGAAGAGGCAAAAGTGGTGGTAGAATTCTGCAGTGGTTCAGAGATGCCCTTTATCTCTGAGCTGGGCTTGATTAGAAGCCTGGTAGTGCCAGCTGAAGGATGCGTGAGCTGACTAGAGCCCAGTGGCTTAGCTAGAGGGGGTGCAAAGCACTAAGTTTTGCAGGCCCCTGAACATGCCATGTAAGCAGTCCCTCACCATCCCCTTTGGAACCGTTCTGGGCAGTAGAAGCAAAACAGAGGCATTCGCTTGCCTGCCTCCCTGCATTCATCTTCATTTTGCTCCCAAGGCCTGGCATGGCTCCGAAGGGGAGGAGGTGGGATCGCTTGCACAGCGCATTGCAGCCAGGGTGACCAGATGTCATAACCACAAAAGATGACAAGGCACTGAAAATGTAGGACATCCAAGAAACATGTAGGACATGATAAAACAAAAGCTAAAAACAGTCATAGATTGATTTCATGTGGACAATTTAAACACTATTATTACTTACTCTTAAATTTAAAACTATATCACCTATAATTTATTACATATAATTTATTAATGCCAAGAAGGCTATGGAATGCCTGCAAGGATCCACTCAGAGGGAAAAGGAGGACATTTAAATTCTTTTTCCAGGACTAGACTAGACTAGATGGCAACCTTCAGTCTCAAAAGACTATGGTATCGCGCTCTGCGCTCTGTTTTTCCAGGACACAAGGTTAAAAAAGAGGACATGTGCTGGAAAAAGAGGACACCTGTCATCCTGGTTCCAGCGCCTGCAAAACTTAGTGCTTTGCACCCTCTCTCGCTATGCCACTGCTAGAGCCTTAAATTTTTTAACCTGTTTCACCTCATGGCACATTGAGAAAGTGCTAAAATTGTCACGGTGCACACCATCAGTTTTTGAACAGTCTCAAGGCACACCACAGTAATTACCTGCTGGGGCTCACATCCCCCAGTGGACCTCTTAATACATCGATTTCCAACCTTTTTCATCTCGCGGCACACTAAAATTGTCAAGGAACACCATTAGGTTGTAGACAATGGACAAGGCCCACTGTACTGCCAGTATAGGGCTCACACACACCCCCATTGGCCCTACCAATAAATGACCTTCCCCCAAATTCCTGTGGCACACCTGTGAACCACTAAGGGCACACCAATGTGCCAAGGCACAGTAGCTGAAAATTGCTGCTTAAATACTGTGCTCTCAGGAAGAACTTTGGTAACTACATTTCCCAGTTTCCCTTCCCTCCTTGGCTTCCTTCTGCAAAGCTGGGGGGATTTTTTTTGGAGGGGCGAGGGCGGCTTGCTAGGCTTGTGCATGTGGATGGGGAGGGAGGGAGAGGCAGGCAGGCGGGGAGAGGAGGAGCTTGCAGGCTCTGAGCTCCAGCAAGCCACCCAATGCAGTAAAAGCTGGGGAGGCGAGCGGAAGCCCTCCAACACAATGCAGCACTGAGGGTGGAGGAGGAGGAGGAGGAGGAGATGCGCGGCTCCCTCTAGAAGGACCACGGGGCGGGCGGGAGCACCTCTCCTCCTCTCCACCATGCCAGCCTGGCGCTGATCAGCCTGGCTGCTGGTCGCAGGGTAGTGGACGGCTCCTGCCCCGCTGCCCAGCCATGCCTCCCGTGGCTGCCCTGCTCTCCTTGATGCTGTGCGCCCTGGGGACGTTCTCTGGAGCGCGCGCCAGACATGCAGGTAAGCCCTCCAGTCCTCCCCACCTGGGCATGCCCGTGATGGCACACGGCTGGGTGGCAGGCGGGCAGGGCAGGGGTCCCAGGCAGCCTGGATGGGGGGGGGGCAGCCTCCATCCATCCATCCTGCTGCTGCCTGGGTGCAGCAGTCCCAGCCAGGGGGTTTGGTGCGCCTGCGTGCGCCTCTGTGGCAGCCGGTGCCAAAGATGTGCCAGCAGCATCTCCCGTTAAGATGGAGGTGGCTGCTGCTCCCCCCACGCTGGCAAGCCCCTGCAGTGCCCAGGCATGGCCCCGATCCCCGCTCTCCCTAGTAGCACCGCCTGGGTGGGTGCATCCAGCGACCCCCTATCCTGAGTGATGGCCATGATGGTGACTGGGGCTTTCCACCTTCCCACCCCCGTTTTCTCCGAGGAGACGCCTTGTTGACGGAGATGAAGCGCAGGGATGCTGAGGACCGCTTCGTGGGGAGGCAGAGCACCGTCCCCGTCCGCCTGATCGGCAGCACGGGCGAGGGCGGCGAGGCTCAGCGCGACGCGCTCAACACCCGCATCGATGGGCAGCAGGTGAGCCGCGGCCGAGGGGAGTGTTGCCTACTGGTAGCAGCCCTCTCTTTGGGGTTTTCTGTTGCCCCGGAGACGTGCCTTTGGTGGTAGCGGAGGAAGAGGAAGAGGAGGAGACTCCTGCTTCCCCAATGCTCGTCCTGGATGTGCTCTGCATGGAAATCACAGCACCAGGGGAGGGCATATTGCATTCTGCGTACAGAGCCAAGGGGGACTCCAGGCACCAGGGGTGTGCGGTGGGGGGGGGAGGCAGGTGAGGCAGAGCCTCACCACTGGGGTTCTCCGGAAAATTCTGCCCTGTGAGGTACCCAAGCACCCACAACTCATGCACACAGCACCCACAACCCGCGCACAGCACCCACCATCCATACACGCAGAGAAACTTTTCAAAGGACTCCAGTGAGCAGGCTCTGCCTCACCTGCCACTCACCACACCTCCCTGCAAGGCAACCCTCTTGCGAGGCAACCCTCCTCCGGGGCCACTGTGAAAGAGCCCTGCAGTTACTGAGTCACTTCACCAGGGCCTTGGAGAAGAATTTTATCAAGGGGTACAAAGGCTTTTTGGGGCTCATTTTGGGGTTACCAAAATTATTTGGGCCCCTTCCCTTCTCCATTGGATCAAAATTTCATATGAACTTTGGATCATAATTTACAAATCACAATATAGTAATATAATAATAATAATATACAGTATTTATATACCACCTTTCTTGGTCTTTATTCAAGACTTTATTCAAGGCGGTTTACATAGGCAGGCTTATTAAATCCACGCAGGGATTTTTACAAATTGAAAGAAGGTTCTTTCTTTCAAGAACCACTACATTCAAGGTGTTACACTCCGATCTGGTTTAACATTCTGGCCTCCATCCTCCCACGCTCCGAGCAGATGGAACAGCTCAGCTGCAGCTTACCAGCTGCTTCAAGGTCGCACGGTGCCAGTGGCCTCGAACTGGCGACCTTGTGGATGTTAATCTTCAGGCAAATGGAGGCTCTACCCTCTAGACCAGACCTCCTGCATATTTAAAACTATGTGGGCTCACCCAAAACATGAATGCTAGTCTTCACACAACATATGAAAACATTTTCTGAGATCCCAGGAAATTTCCAGATCCCCTCCATTGGCTACCAGGTCCCTTTCTGACACTGGGCCCAGGTATGATGTACCCCCTGCACCCCCCTCTCACGGGCCCTGGTGGGAGCGGAAAATATAAGATCCCAGGAAATTTTTTGACCCTCTCCTTTGGTTCATAGGTTCCTTTTTTAGCCCTGGGCCTGGGTCCAAATTTATTTGGGAGTTTTAGCTTTATCAATTTCATGACTTTTCCCCCCTCAAAAAAAAAGAAAAAATGTCTGAAGCAGTGCACAGAAGCTGGTTTGTAACTAACTTTTTCATTACTTAAATAAACTTAAGCCACAATCCTATCCACACTTACCTTGGAGTAAGCACCATTGACTATTATGGGACTTCTGTATAGACGTGAATAGTATTGGGCTCTTAAGCAGACTAATGAGACAAGTTGTGGAATTTTGATTTCAAAGCTTTCTAAATTAAACTGGAATTTAAGCGATCGGTTTTGTTTGTTTCCTTCTGTGATCTGGAATCTTATATTCCTAGGATTTTCAAAATATGGTCAGTAATTCCAAAAAAAAGCATTGGCTTTTGCCAGTAGAAAGAGAGAAAGTGAGAAAATGTTTGAAAAATAAGCTATAGTAAGCTACTGTTAACCTTCCCATCAACACCAAAGCATTCATGCCAGTCAATTTGAATTTGCTATGACCTGTAGCCAACATGCTTTTTGAAACAAAAATTAGAGAATGATTTTGATAGTGACAAAAAGCTTTGCAAATATACTGCTTGGATATCAAATAATAACGCTCTGTATTGGTAGTTCTGTAATCAAAAGCTGTGATCTGCAGTAGTTTTAGATATGAATAATAGCACTGCCTGGACAGAGTAAGGGTCCTTTTGATACTTTCTCTCTAGAGCCTTCCACTGTCAAAGAAACAAGCTGTTGTTCAGTTAAAAAAGGCTTGGCTCTTCAGCTATGAAAACTATTGGGAAGAAAGCATCAAAAGAAACTTTGACTGTATTAACAGCTTGTTGTAACTTATGCTAGTACTTTGTATCATGGTTCAATTAGTAATGAGTTTATAAACTAAAGGTGAATGGTTTTAGTAAACATTAAGTATATCACCTGCTCTGTTTATAGGAATAATTGGGTTATAATGAACTAGCATCCAGATTCTGCAATCACTGTACACATGCTTTCTCGTGTAAATGTGGTCCTTGTGAAAAGATACTTTCGTATATTCACATGGCTCACTTCAGAGTTTGCAGGATTAGGACCTTACTGGTAACTGTAATATTTCTTTCAAGGTGGCTGCTGCAAACCAAGATCAATAGTATATTGCACATCTAAAAGAAAATCAATCCTTGCTTTATTATTAGGTTTAGGTGGTTTTGTGTCATCTGTAACTTTGTCTTAACTTCGTGTGGGGAAATTGCTGGTAGTTTACATTGGGTGCTTCAGGGAGTTCTGGTTTCTCTGCTGGCTAGTCAATTAGCTGCCCATAATTTGTGCATTAGTGCTCATAATTTATTGTTGTCCTGTGCATGCTCTTGGTGCTATGGACAGGTTTGTGGTTCAGCAGGTTGTCGGCTCCTGTCACTAATGGGAAGAATACTGTATACTGATATCAGAAGTCAATGAGTAAGACTTTGTTTTCAAGGTCATGAAAAGACCCTGATGCTTGTGAAGCATCTGATGCATTGTTGGAACAGAAGCTGCTCAGTTATGTTGGATCGAGTCTAATACAGCGGTTCCCAACCTGTGGGTTGGAACCCACCAGTGGGTCGCGACTCAATTTTTGGTGGGTCACGAAACTGACAGGCTTTAGTGACCCACCCACGCTTCGTGGGTGGCAGGCTTTTGTCTGCCACCCATGAAGGCAGATCAGGCTATGTGCATCAAAAGTTAAACAACTTTTGCTACGGGGTGGGGGTGGGGGAGCACTGCTGCCCAATCACCATTATGGCCACACCCCTTCGTGTTCATAAATCAGGCCAGCCTTTAGGGCTGCTGCAGCGTTTAAAACCAGAAGGTTGTTTCCCCACTACCACCACCATAGTAAAAAGAATTAAAAACAGGCTTGGGCAGCTGGTAAAGTGAAACACATTTGTTTCAGACTCGTAAAGCTAGGTGGGTCCCCATAAGAGTGTCATTTTAACAAGTGGGTCCTGGTGCTAACATTTTTGGGAACCACTGTTCTAATAAGAACACTTGAAATTCTCCTCTTTTTCCTAAGCAACCTGGAGGGGGACAGACATAATCTGCATCTGTCTTCTGAAATGGTTGAGAGAGATTATTTACCAAGAAATGAGCTCCTTGAAAGCATTTCATCACACTTTGCATAGTCATGTATCTCTGTAATGTTCTCACATCTTGAATGATGTGATGAAGGAAATATGCATTGCATCAACTCACTGCGTCTGGTGCAAACTTTAAAAAACTCGTAAGGGAATCTCTTTATGGTTCTAGCTGCTCTTAAGCCATTCTGTCCAATGTTGCAGATACACAACAGGGTCAAATGTGTACACCTGTGAGCTGGGCAGAAATAAATGGGTTAAATAAATAGCAACATCCAAATAACAATACTTCACTTGTATAATTGAGCCTGTTTCTTCTACTGAGAATATTCTTAGATCACACTAACATTCATTTGCTGGGATAGCATTAAGAGTTGACCTGATTGGGCAGTGGCTGAGGTACCATGCCTATCAGAAAGCCCACTAGCCAGGTTGATCCACTGTAGATCACTCCCATTCTATCATGGGGTTGGGTGGTAGAAGCTATTGTCTGCTGCCAGTAAGCTTCAGAAGGTACAGGGGCCCCATTTTCAATGGGAACCCCAATTTAGGACATTGTCCCAAGGTTCCTAGCAGCACTGCCCATTTCGAGTTGAAACCACTTGCTTCTCAGTAAAACTGCATAGGGTTGGACTGTCAGACCCATACTGTGCATACTGAAAGTTTTTGGTTTTGTTTTTGCATGGATTGGAAGAAGGGAGAATAGTAGTGGTGTGAAGGGCATGAGTGTGTCAGAAGTCAGTGAATATGACGATTTGGTTTTCTTGCAAACTCTGTGATTTAATTTAACCCAAATCTCACAGCAAGTTTAAGACTAGAGTAGCTGAAGAGCTATAAATGTATCTCTTCAGGATTGATTGTAATAGGAATGATAATGAATAAATAGGATTGATTGTAATTGCCAAGAGGGGAAAATAAAGCACCTCCTTGACTTAAATCAAGGTTTCTGTTTTGAAATTCCTGTGTTTGCTCAACAAAATGCATATTAACTGGTTGTTTTCGCAGTTAAAAGATTATGGTTGTTAATTAATTGAATCAGTATCATTGTATGGAGAGAGGGGATATTTTAAAATGAAGTTATGTAATTTGGTTGGCCTACTGGTTTCTTTTGTGCTCTTATCAATGGAGTTTTGAAAAAAAACCTGAAATGTACATATTGTATAAGAACTCTGTTTAGTTACCCATCTAGGAGCATAATCCAAAATCATTGGTTGTGCAGCCCACGTGATTTTGGGATTGCACAATTACGTCTAGAGATGAGAGTTAGTTTGCAAGTAAAGGTTTTTTTTCTTAGTATCTTCACATGCGTACAGAATGAGGTAACAGCCCAGTTTCAGTGCATGTTTACTCAGAAGTGAATCTCTTTGAATTCAGTAGGTTCTACTCCCAAATGAATATGCATAGGATTGCAATCAAGGACTGCAACCCTATTCACACTAACATGTATTGTCACATTGACCTCAGTGGGATTTATGAGTAAGCATATATAGGATCAGACTACAAGACGTGTCCACAATATTCCAGAAACAAGAAGTGATTCATGGGCAAGTGATTTTTTTCCCCATAAAGTGGAAAGGAAAGGCCCATGCTGTTAGTAGAATCATAAATATTCATAAATTA
This sequence comes from Tiliqua scincoides, assembly GCF_035046505.1. NCBI lineage: Eukaryota > Metazoa > Chordata > Lepidosauria > Squamata > Scincidae > Tiliqua > Tiliqua scincoides. The sequence continues at coordinate 24,286,630 of NC_089825.1, forward strand.
AGTACTGAACACATTTTACAATTGAGGTAGATGGAAGGCATTAATGGAAGTACAAGGAGAACCCATATGGCCTTGGTAGATGTTCCTGGTGAGAAACTGAATGGCATCTCCTGGATCCTAGTGTCTCTGATGACTTGCTAGTCCATTATTTCTGTTGGAAGATCACAGTGCTAAAAATAATATATGACATTATGTTATTTACATTGCTTAATTTCAGAAGCCAGGTTCCTCCATTTCTTTTATGCAGGAAAGCTTCTTTTTATTTCAATATTTTTAACAGATAATAAAGGTGGGATTTGTGTGTACAAATTTTGAATTTTATTTAAAGCCATGTTAATGTTAAAACAAACACAGTGTAATTGAAAAAGAGTAAAAAAAATCATTTAGTTCTTAAAAAAATATCAAGTTTATTATAAACTTACAAAAAAATTTTTTTATCCACCCTGAATACTGTGATGAAATTGAAATGCTTGTCCTACTAATTCAGAACTTAAAAACAAATTCATTAATGCTGCAAGATCACCCAGTGTGTTTCCAAACATCCCAAGAGAATTTTAGGTAAACTGCCATTTTGGGCTAGGGAGTAAGTACTCCCTCCCTCCCAGATCAAAATAGTTGTGTAAAGTGCCCTCATGGGAGACAACACATCTTGTTGTTGCCGACATCTGCCTGATAAAAATCAAAATACTGAGCTTCTCAATGAATATTTGTTTTTAATGGTCTCTTTCTGCTTTCCTAAGACTAGGGGAGGAGGGCAGGGACACAAGGAAACCCTGGGTAAGAGGTAGAATTATTTGATTAAACAGAAAAGAACTGGGAGCTTTATACTGGTAAGAACTGTAAAGGGAGTTGAAGAAAGCTGATATTTTAAACTATGATGTAATAGTTTTGATGAAAGGAAGGTTGCTTGGCTAGAAAGGGTGAAATTGACTGAATAAATTGGACTTTAGCAGAAGTATCTGAAAGCACAAAAATGACTTGGTTTGGACACAGCCTGGCTTTTGGATCAAAACCAAGGAGAACGGTACAGTGTGAAGTTCTGACTGGTGAAAGAATCTGTGACTGTAAGCTTCAGTCACATTTTAGTTGTTGTGTGAGAGCTCAGCAAATCCCCATTCAAAGAGGTAGTAGAGGTACCATTAGTGAACCATAAGGAGTTGGCTTGCATAACAGCTGGGAGGGAAATATTTTCAATACTCTTGAAAGTCTTTGTAGATCTCACTGTTGCTTGGAAACTGACCCATTTACTGAAGTTAGCAGTGACAGAGTATGGCAACATGGACTGCTGGTCTGCGTTGGCTGCTGCTGAATGTGTCAATATCAGTGATGGACCTCCCCAGTCCTGCGCCCCAGGGCAAAGGTCTGTGATGGCGCTCCTCCCCACAGGATGCCGCTGCCCCCTGTGCAAAAATCTGCCCCCCCCCCTTATCTGGAGTGCACGGTGCCTCACCTGACTCCAGGATGCATCAGGGAAGCCTCCTGAAGGTTCCCCGGCGCTTTAAACTGTGCTTCTGGCAAACTGGAAGCACAGTTTCTGACCATGTCAGGAGCTTCAGGGATGCTTCCATGGGGTCCTAACGGTGCATTTGCCCCATCAAGTAAATGGGAGGTCTGCCACTGGTCAACATAAGGTTTTGCATTATAGTAGCATCCATCCTTGCTCTCGTTCATAGTTCTTTCTGCTTTTTGCCCCAGTGCCATGAATTTAAAACATAAGTAGGTTACAATAGGTGCTTATGGCTGTAGGATATGTACTGCTCACTTGTATATGATAGCTTCATGATGTCAGTATGGCATGCATAAATATAATTTTGCATCCATGCTAGTTACTGTAGTGGAGATGTGTGTGTGTGTGTGTGTGTGTCTGGGATGGTTAGGTTAAGCTCCTGGTGCGACAGACTTTGAGTCAGCTGCTCAAACTGTAAAATGAAATTAATTTGAAAAATATAATGATGAAAAATGCAAGATGATATTGACTACTATGAAGACTAGAAACTTTAAAAAAGGGGGGGGGGAAGCTTAGCACTCTAATAATGGCCACAAGCTCCTGACGTCATGGCAAAATGGATATTCTGTTCAGAATGTTTCAGTGTTCTGCATTCTTGTTGGAAGTATTTGCAAACTTTGTATGTGGGCTGTTTATCATTAGCTGGAGCCCATTTGTAATAACATCCGTACCACTTTTCCCATAGTGAAATCTGCTTGAAATCGTAAAAGGAATTTTGTTTTTGACGAAAGCAACTTTTGGTTACTTTATTCTGATTTGTTTGATCCACTGTTGCTTTCAGAGAGTGAATTTTGGCAGGGAATAATGTTGATTCCAAGGAAGAAAGCAAGTTGCAATCATTTTCAGTTGGAGTGCAAAATCTACACAGCCATTGCATTCTGACTTAGGGTCAAATCCTATCCAATTTTCCAGTGCTGGTGCAAGCCATGACAATTGGACATGCGCTTCATCCTGTGGTGGTGGGGGCAATCATGGAGGCCTCCTCCAAGTTAGGGAACATTTATTCTCTTTCCTCAGTGCTGCAGTTCAGCTGCACCGGCACTCGAAAGTTGGATAGGATTGGGCCCTTAATGCTTGTTTATGTCACTTCTTTCTTATGATACGACTGGTATTATTCAGTTTCTTCTTGCAGTTTGCTCTGTCTGCTATAAGTTGGACAATTGGAACCACTGTCTATTCTCATGATTTTTTTTGGAATGTAAGCACTTTGAATATTCTTTAATGTAATTAATGAACCTGCTCCTCCCCCCCCCCCCCCCCACTTAAGAGGCCCTGACTTTGGAGTGAGCCAGAGATTCAGTTCTGGCTCCAGCGGTGGATACGTAAGTGCTTGTTGGAAGGGAAGCACAGTGGAAGAGGGTCTGATTTCTCAGATCTCTTTTGTATCTGTCAGCATTCTGGAAAGTAATTGATGACTCTGAAAGCAACGCAGGCAAAGTTTGCAATAAATCTATCCTGAAAGTTAGGGCAAACAAAAAAAAAGCAGCCTGGCCCCAAAACTACAACACTTAAGAAACGATATGTTCAGTCTGCTTACCCAGTCATTTCGCTCTTTCCCAAATAAGACAATTTAATGCTTTAAAAAAAGAATCCTGTTTCTCCAGTGAACTATAAGGTTGAGAAAATCTTAATACTACTTTTGTATGTGTGAATATTCCAGAATCCTGAAACTCTCTGAAAATTAGCATTGTTAATAAAGTGTAGTCCAGAGGCTGGTGTCTCAGATTGGATCTAGGTCTAAATCCCAACTGAACCCTAGATTCATAGATTTGATTGGACCTAAGGAGAAACTAAGGAGGATTTTTCTTTGTCTGCTTAGTGATAACATCTTCGTATATCATATCTTTGTACTATATCAACCATATTGTATTTTTATGGTTGAATGTTACAAGAATTGTATATTCATACTTGGAAAATAAATTTTGGTAAAAAGGTAAATGGTTAGAGAACCAGTTTAATTGGATTATGTGATTTAGGAATGTCTGTATGGAGTGCGGGAACACACACAGACACCCCCCCCCCCACACACACACACCTTAAAATAATATATAAAAGATTATGAAACTCACTGCATGGACATGACAAAAAGGACATCAGATTAATATGCCCTGGAAGAAAGGTTGATTACATGTTTGATGCTGTCTAAACAAATAGTTTACTATGTGGTAACTGGTAGTACTGTTTCTGGACTGACCCTTTCGGTCATATGAACATAAGAAGAGCCCCGCTGGATCAGGCCAAAGGCCCATCTAGTTCAGCTTCTTGTATCACAGTGGCCCATCAAATGCTTCAGGGAGCACACAAGACAACAGACACAACATGCGTCCTGGTGCCTTCCCTGCATCTGGCAATAAGAGGCAGCCAACCTCTAAAACCAGGAGCTTGCACATACCTACCATGACTTGTAACCCGTGATGAACTTTTCCTCCAGAAATTTGTCCAATCCCCTCTTAAAGGCATCTAGGGAAGATGCCATCACTATTTCCTGTGGCAAGGCGTTCCACAGACTAATACACGCTGGGTAAAGAAATATTTTCTTTTGTCTGTCCTAACTCTCCCAACATTCAACTTTAGTGGATGTCCCCTGGTTCTAGTGTTATGTGAGAGTTTCCTGGCCGAATGCTAGGGCGTGGTGAGTGTGTGTTGTATGATTTCGTTGTATTGCCACCTAAGAAAATCCTGACACATAGCAAACTAACATGTCAGGGAGAAGCCTAGGCAAGTACACATTTGCCAAGCATCTAGTTTCCTGGGTGTAAGGAATGTGTATGTGCCAGAGTGAAAGGAGGGAGGGAAGGAATTCAGTTGTGCAGTTAGCACCTGCAATCTGAATGGCAACCACCAGAAGCAGGAATGCCCATGATAAATAGTCTGTTAGAGCCTTTCAGCTGGTGAAATTTCTTAAGGAAACGTGGAGTGAGCGAGTGAGTGAGGGAGTGAAGAATAAGCAGTTCAAGACCCATCATATAGTAATGGGAAATATGTATTTTTTTAATATATGAAGATTACATATTTGGGCATGTTCAGAAATATTGAGCAAGTATTCTGGTATTTTTCAGCAGTATCCTTGAAGAAAAAGTTGACCTCAAATGACATGTTTCCCATCTCTGAGGAACTCCAACAAAATGGTTTAACCTCTTTGTACTCTGCCTTTCAGGGGGAGGCCTCTGCAAGTGATTTATATACAGTTAAAATGAAATGATTGTGGCTTCCGGCTTCCACTGCTTCTTAAAAGTGCAGCAAGCCTGCTTTGAAATGGCCACCAGAAAAACTGAGCAGATGACATTTAGAAGGAGTGGAGTGGAGCACTTCCTGCATTGGGCCATAGATGTAAGAATGGTCCATCGCTGCTGACTCTTCTCTGCATCGCCTCCAAGCAGGAGAAAAGGGCTAGAGCAGGGGTGCTCAATAGGTGGATCGCGATCTACCGGTAGATCGCGAGGCAAAATGAGTAGATCGCCGAGTGCCATCCCCCCCCTTCAGGTGCCTCTGGGAGGAAACGCCGGGAGTAAGGCCCATTGTACTCAATGGGGCTTACTCCCAGGTAAGTGTGGCTAGGATTGCAGCCTCACAGCCTAATCCTAGGCATGTCTACTCAGGATTAAGTCCTGTTATACTCAGTGGTGCTCAAGGTACACCAACATACATTGTACACATAAATGTTATATGTTATGATGCCGCGAACATTGTAAAAAAAACTCTGGTAGATCTCTGGGCCTTGCTGGGTTTCAAAGTAGCTCTCGAGCCAAAAAAGTGTGAGCACCCCTGGGCTAGAGTCAGTCCAGCTGTCCTCCTTCTAGCTCTTTTGGCTGCTGCTGGTGCTGGCTGTAAAATCTGTGACAAGCCTGACCCCCAAATGTCCAACCAAGGCCACTCTGCAGCAGTGGTGTTTAGTTAGAGTGTTAAGTGTGTGGTTTTAATAGGAAAAAAAGAGAAAGTGGAGGAAGGAGGAGGCACTGATCGGTGGTCTGTTTCTAGCGGGCAAAATTTCATGGGTTGTAAATATTGCCCTGGTGTCTTAACTGGTATGCTTTTATTGCTGCTGTCTTGTTCTTGTATTGCTTTTTGCTGTGTCTTAAGCTTATTTGTTTTTATCTTGTACTGACCTGGAAATATTCATACTGAAGGCAGCATGCACATTCATTAATCAAATGATAACTGAGACACACCAGAATAATCATTATAAGCAATCAAACCAAGAATGCATCCAGACCTCTCAATTTCAAACCCATATATTGCCCAAGACTGTCTCAAAATGTTCAAACTTAGTGACTTGGCATCCATGCTGTTTTATGTCATTGATATGCAAATGAATGAAGGCCTTCTGACTCATGTTAAATTGTATAGTGTTGCCCTCGATCTGTCCCTCTTCCCCCCCCCCCCCGATTGCTATGTTGCCTGCCATGGAACTGTTGAGTGTTGAGATGTGGAGTATGAATGTTGCTGTCATGTGCAGTAGGTCTGACTGCCCTTGCGAAGGGGGAAAATGATGCTGAAAGGTTTCTGTGCACCTCAGCATGCAGCAAAGGGCTGCACAACTTCAGAGAGAGAGTTGTCCTTTGATTTCTGCTGTGGTGGAGAGCAATGTCTGTCCATTCACTTTAATGGGAATTAACAATGTGCGCACATTCTTGATGCTTGCTTTAACATAAAGTGGTCTTTCGATTAAGCAAGCATCTTAGGTTGCTAGGGATTGTTGGAATGCTATGAGTATTTGGGGTGGGGTGTGGAGAGGACATTTTCTTTCTTTCTTTCTTTCTTTCTTTCTTTCTTTCTTTCTTTCGGCAGGCAGGCAGGCAGGCAGGCAGGCAGGCAGGCAGGCCATTATTAAAAATGTTTAAATTACAGTTCTGTACATATTAACCATGTAGCACCAGCCTTGAGGAAGGATCAGAATGTGCTGGGCTACCCACCTAGGCTCACTTTGTGGTCCACTCCAGTTGTTGGTAACAAGCAATTTACTTGGATGGTTGTGGCTTAAAGGGTATAGATAAGCTTAGTTGAGCTACTGAAGACAAATGTACATGAAGGGATAAGGGGAAGGATGCATCATTTTTTTCCCACAGTGGCCAGCCAGGAATGTGTCTAGGAACTCCACAAGCAGGGTAATGCGGAGTGCCTTGCCAGCGCAGAAGCAAACAGATCAGCCCTTGCTGCCTCTTCCAGCTATGGAGCAGAAAAGGGATGTGGAAACTTGTTTGGCTGCTATATTTGAGAGGCTGTCCAAGCTTCTGGCGAGCACACAGCCAAGCTGACAGTCCCCTCACGTCTCTCCTTTACCTTGGCGCTGGAGCCTGTGTAAGGTCTTTGTGCAAGCTTAAGGGCTCTGGCTTTTGATCCCTTGAACAGAGCTCCCTTTTATAAGCCTGGTCAATTGGCTATTTTCTTTCAAGGAATCATAGCTTCCTAAAGACTTTTTAAGATACTTTAGGGAGTGGATTAATAATAATGGTTTTGGTTTTTTTTAGTGAGAATAACACTGCAATCCTATACACACGTACCTGGGATAATAGCCCAATCCTAACCAGCGCTGGGGCAGTAGGGCTGCTCGGCCCGTGCTATACCCATTGCTGGGAAGGAGCAGGCTGGAGATCTCCTCAGGGAAAGGTGACATTTGCCCCTTACTCCTTGTAAATCCCCAGTTGGCACAATGGAGCTACTTGGATCTGTGCCTGCCAAATGGCCACTGCAAGTCCAAGAAGTCCCACGTCAGACTTTCAAGCCCGGAAGGGGGAATAGGATTTTGTGTGTGACAGTGTCGTGGATCTTTCCCCCTCCTAGGCCTGATGTGCCCCGTGTCTGCCCTCCCTCACTCCATTACACCCCCTCCCTAACCCCTGTCTTCCCCCAGTACCTGTGCTGCCCAGCGGGTGCTTACTTGCTCCGTGAGGTGTGCAGTCTGGATCTAGCACTAGCGGAATGGAGCAGGCCTTCCCACTGGCACTGCTTGCTCTCTGGGTAACGTGCTTTATGGCAGGCTTGTGACACTCTAGATTGGCGCAGCAATTGCTGCGTCTGTGCTACTTTCAGTTAGATCTGAGCATCCTTCAGGTCTCATTGAACTCAGTAGGACTTACTTCTGAGTAGACATGCCTAGGATTGCCTTGTTAGTAACATTTATGCCAAGTAAACCACCTTAGTCTTTAAGGTGTCACAAGACACTCTTTTCCTCATGGTTTTTTTTTTCCTCCTGTACAGACTTTATTGCTCCCTCTCTGGAATTAAAATAATTTTAAATATGGGAGCCTTATTTTGAAGATGGCCGGATCCCAAAGGATCTCCTCTATGGAGAACTCTTGCAAGGAAAGCGCCCTACAGGTAGACCACAGCTGCAATACAAGGACATCTGCAAGAGGGATCTGAAGGCCTTAGGAGTGGACCTCAACAAGTGGGAAACTCTGGCCTCTGAGCGGCCCGCTTGGAGGCAGGCTGTGCAGCATGGCCTTTCCCAGTTTGAAGAGACACTTGGCCAACAGTCTGAGGCAAAGAGGCAAAGAAGGAAGGCCCATAGCCAGGGAGACAGACCAGGGACAGACTGCACTTGCTCCCAGTGTGGAAGGGATTGTCACTCCCAGATCGGCCTTTTCAGCCACACTAGATGCTGTTCCAGAACCATCTTTCAGAGCGCGATACCATAGTCTTTCGAGACTGAAGGTTGCCAACAGAATCTTTTTCCTTGATTTAGATTGCTGCATCATTGCCCCTCCCTCCAATTACAGGAACCATGTCCTTTTATAGCTTTGGATTTGAAGCCTGATACTATTCAGTATTCCTCTTGTAACTCAAACTCTTGATTAAGTAAACCTTTATTGATCACTTATGAACTGAGCATCTGTCTTTGGTCTTACTGACCACTAAAAAGCAAAACTGGACAGGACCCCCTGGGTGAAAAAGTAGGGCACAGATCTGGTTTCCCCCAAATCTAGTTTCTTGATTTAAAACTATATAAGGCCATCAGGCACCTAAGGCAAACATAATTTACCCCTAAATTACCCTTCCGCCTGCACACAGGCAACTTGTACTTCCCAGAGCACATTTATGGGATGATACACTGACCACCATACGCTGGTGTAGATCTCTCCAGGATTTACACTTGTCTCCATGGACTATGAATGGATTTCAGGGCAGAGTATTTTATTACATTTGCAGTTAGTGGTTTGCTTCATCACAGCTGTTTGTTGTGCCTCTACAGTGGCCTGTTAAAATTCCATATGGTTAGCCATTTCAAGCTGTCTTCTTTGCTTTTAAATCTGGAGTGGCTT